>NC_092722.1:53880774-54480774 GCF_047496885.1 Scyliorhinus torazame | reverse complement strand
AAGGAGCACCGATAGGGCCCCACCCCCACATAAACACCACAGGCCTGACAGAGCTTTCACACACGGCCTTGGACCTCCCTGAGTGCTGTCGAAGTGTTTTATTTTTACCTGTATTTAAGTTGGGCAGTTTCTAAACCCTAGACACTACACTTGTAGTGTCCCCCACCCTTCCACCTCCTTTAACCTAAGGGGTAGAGTGAATAACAAGTAAGCTCTTTTTTTTTACCTAGAGGGGATGGCAGGGAAGGCAGTGCAATGTTCCTCCTGCAGAATTTTTGTGGTGAGGGACACCGTCAGTGTCCCTGCTGATTTCACCTGTGGGAAGTGCACCCATCACCAGCTCCTCAGAAACCCCGTTAGGCAACTGGAGCTGGATGAACTTTGGATCATTCGGGAGGCAGAGGTGGTCATGGATAGAAGCTTCAGGGATGTAGTTGCTCCGAAGAATAAAGATAGATGAGTGACGGTGAGGGTGGCTGGGAGGAAGCAGTCAGTACAGGGATCCCCTGTGGCCGTTCCCCTTAGTAACAAGTATACCGCTTTGGATACTGTTGGGGGGGGGGGGAGGGACTTATCAGGGGTAAGCCATGGGGTGCAGGGCTCTGGCACAGAGTCTGTCCCTGTTTCTCAGAAGGGAAGGGGGGAGAGGAGTAGAGCATTAGTCATTGGAGACTCCATAGTTAGGGGGATAGATAGGAGATTCTGTCAGAACGAGAGAGACTCATGGTTGGTGTGTTGCCTCCCAAGTGCCAGGGTCCATGATGTCTCGGATCGTGTTTTCGGGATCCTTAAGGGGGAGGGGGAGCAGCCCCAAGTCGTGGTCCACATAGGTACCAACGACATAGGTAGGGATAGGGATGTAAGGCAGGAATTCAGGGAGCTAGGATGGAAACTTAGATCTAGGACAAACAGAATTATCCCTGGGTTGTTACCCGTGCCATGTGCTAGCGAGACACGGAATAGGGAGAGAGAAGAGTTGAACACGTGGCTACAGGGATGGTGCAGGAGGGAGGGTTTCAGATTCCTGGATAATTGAGGCTCATTCTGGGGTTGGTGAGATCTCTACAAACGGGATGGTCTACACCTGGACCAGAGGGGTACCAATATCCTGGGGGGAAATTTGATAATGCTCTTCGGGAGGGTTTAAACTAGTTCAGCAGGGGATTGGGAACCTGAATTGTAGCTCCAGTGTACAGGAGGTTGAGAGTAGTGAGGTCGAGGGCCGAAGGGCCTGTACTGCGCTGTAATGTTCTACGTTCTAGGTAGGGTGCTTTTTCAGAGGGTTGGTGCCGACCCATTGGGCTGAATGGCCGCCTCCTGCACTGTAGAGAATCTATGGATCAGTTTGAAAAAGGTGAGTTTTTATTATCAGACTAGCTTCCAGCCACCAAACTGTGACCATCGAATACCCTCTAATCCTGCTGGAAGTTCAGGTTCCCCCCTCCCCTCCCTCTCCTTCCTCCCTCTCCAATCCTTGACCCCATCGTTATAGTTGTTGATATCCTTGTTCTCCCCTCTGAATCTTTTGACATAAATGTCCCGGTGCTCCCTGTAGATCGGGCCCCTCCCCATCTTGAGGCCCATTGTACTGTAACTTACCGAGATCCCCCGCAGCACCATGGGACCATCGAGTACTCCACACCACTTTACCTCTTCCCCATATACAGGTTGCAGATGTCTCCCTTAATGGAGCCATGATGTGGAGATGCCGGCGTTGGACTGGGGTGAGCACAGTAAGAAGTCTTACAACACCAGGTTAAAGTCCAACAGCTTTGTTTCAAATCACTAGCTTTCGGAGCACTGCTCCTTCCTCAGGTGAATGAAGAGCTGGGTTCCAGAAACATATGGGTCACCGTGGGTCCAAAGGAAAAAAATGTCATTGATGTATCTGGTGTATAACGTCGGTTGAAGGTCCTGTGTGGTGAGGAGGTCTTGTTCAAACTTGTGCATGAAGATGTTGGCATATTGAGGTGCGAATCTGGCCCCCATGGCTGTTCTGTGTGTCTGGATGAAGAACTTGTTGTCAAAGGTGAAGACGTTGTGATCCAGAATGAAGCGGATGAGTTACAGAATTGCGTCTGGAAATTGGCAGTTGTCGGTGTTGAGTACTGAGGCTGTTGCAGCAATGCCATCGTCATGGGAGATGCTGGTGTAGAGTGCCGAGATGTCCATTGTGATGAGAAATGTTTCTGGTTAAAGTGGTCCATGGGTGCTGAGTTTCTGTAAGAAGTCCGTCGTATCGCGACAGAAGCTGGGCGTTCCTTGTACGATGGGTTTCAAGATGCCCTCGATGTAGCCAGAGAGGTTCTCACACATGATCCCATTGCCTGATACAATAGGACAGCCTGGTGTGTTGGCCTTGTGTATCTCTGGATCCGTAAAGACTTAATTACCTGTAAATGCTTGCATTCAAAGTATCCTCTTGCATCTTTGACTTTGTCTAAATATATGTTTCTGGAACCCACCTCTTCATTCACCTGAGGAAGGAGCAGTGTTCCGAAAGCTAGTGATTTGAAATAAACCTGTTGGACTTTAACCTGGTGTTGTAAGACTTCTTACTGTCCCCTAAAGGTGGCAGTGCCATCTGTGACCTAGTGACAAGCCACCAACCCCCAGGACCGATGCATGAGAGGGAATGACCATGTCCTGTGCACCATGCTGGGTTTGATTGACACAGGACTGACAGGTCTTCCCCCTCCTTGGACTGGGGAGCAGGACAAGCATGCCAAACACAGCTCTCTAAACTGTGCTGCAAATGCCCACTCTGATTACACTTTCTGGCTTTGACTAATTCCACACCCTCCCTACACTCCTCCTAACTCCAATTCGTGTCTCTGAGCAATCTTCTCCAGTCATCCCACCCGCACCACCCTCTCCCCACCTGCTCCCCACTCCCAGTTACGAGTCTCAATGTACCCTTTCTCCAAGGCTCCATTGCCACACACATCTGCCGTCCCTTCCCCCAGTTAAACCATTGCCTTCCAACCCTTTCCTCTGCCCCTGTCATGTCCATTAGATCAGGAGTCAGGGACGTGATTCCAGCAAGCTGGGTGTTTAATGAGTATTCGTGACATTCGGAAGCATGCCAAAGCGGCTCCTGACCCGCCATGAAAGTCGGAAGCGGAGAATTTCAAAGTATTTTTTACACCGGCGGGAAACTGACCTTTGACCGGATATACCTGTCCCGCCCACCATGATGCCCGCCTCTGGCGGGATGGGAATTCCTGCCCTCGGTTTCTATTTAACTTCCTAATTGTTTAACAAAAACAGAAAATGCTGGACAATCTCAGCAGGTCTGGCTGCATCTGTGGAGAGAGAAGGGAGCTAACGTTTCGAGTCTGGTTAACTCTTTGTCTTTGTCACTTCTCATTCTAATTGCTTACTTTTGCTTCCTTTCCCAAATGTTTTTTATTCTGGCTTCTCAGACTCTCCTTTTCTTATCGATGTCTTTAGTGGATGTCTTTTTCTTTCGTTTCATATTTTTTATTTATTCATCATGAACATTTTGTTCTTGCCTTTTAGTGGAAGATATTTCTCCTGGACTTTAAAATCCTTCCCTCTGCTCTTCCACTCCTTTGTTTGGCGGCAATTTTTTTTCCCCGTTTATTTTCCCGGGTTACATTCTCATCCCCTTACAATCAGTTTTATTCCATTTTATTACTTTGATCTTTCTCGATCTTTGTCTTACAAGGGAGTCGCTGGCTGGTCCACTATTTATTGCTTGCCCCTAATTGCCTTTGAGAAAATGGTGCTGAGCCACCTTTGTGAACTGCTGCAGTCCATGGGGTGCAGGTTTGCTGTAAATCGAAATAGATTTATTTAACCGCAAGTTCAAACAAGTTTATTTCAGTTCTACATGTTCTGTTGAGAGCTCTGTATGCACGATGATCCAAATCTTTTTTTTAACTCTGTGGTAACATTGCATCAGTGACACCACTGACCAAGTGACTGATGGACAAACGGGGATCAATTCTGTCCAAGCAATTTGACAAAATGTCATTATACCCAACAAGAATGATTGGACATCACTGCCGTAATTCATGGCAGAATTGCAACTGGACCAATCAGGAGTGAATGCCAGGGACAGCAGAATTTCTGGGAGGACCATGGCAGGATTTTGTTTTCAAAATATCTCCCCATGACATTCAATGATGTTACCATTGCTGAATCCTCAACTATCCTAGGGGGTCAACACTGATCAGAAATTGAAGTGGACATATAAATAAAGCCATGTAAACTGCTACAAGAGCAGGTCAGAGGGTGGGAATCCTGTGGTGAGCCCCTCCCCCCACCCCCCCGCCAAAAAACGCCTCCTTGCAGCGCTGAAGGAGGCCATTCAGCCCATTGAGTCTGCACCAACCCTCCGATAGAGCACCCCACCTAGGCCCACTCCCCTGTCCTATCCCTGTAATCCCACCGAAACTGCACCCCTTTGGACACTAAGGGGCAATTTAGCATGGCCAATCTACCTAACCTGCACATCTTTGGACTGTGGGAGGACACCAGAACATCTGGTGGAAAATTCACAAACTCCACACTGTCACCTAAGGCCAGAATCAAACCCAGATCGCTGCCTCTGTGAGGCTGCAGTGCCAACCACTGTCCCACCGAGCTACCCTCCAAGGCACAAGTCAGGAGAGTGATGGGATACTCTCCACTTGCCTGGATGAGTGCAGCTACAACAACACTCAAGAAGCTTGAACCCATCCAGTACAAAGCAGCCTGCTTGATTGACAACCCACCTGCAAGCATTACTCTCTCCACCACTGACATTCAGTAGTCGCAGGAAGTACCATCTACAAGAAGCTCTGCAGCCAGTCACCAAGCTTCCTTAAACTGAATCTTCCTACCGTCCAGAAGGACCAAGGGAGCAGATGTATGGGGACACCACCACCTGCAAGTCCCATCCAAGTCACTCACCAGCCTTGCTATATCGCCGGCGCATCATTGCTGTTGGATCAAAACCTGTACCTCTTGTTGCCTTTTTTACCTACTGTAAATATGGCAGTCAATGAGATTTCCCTCCTTCCTTTGGATATCAATATTCTATTGCTCAGAGTCGCCAGGTATCAAATGATACCACCACAACGTTCAACTGGATATCGATCAAAGAGCCAAACACCAGTTAATTAGTTCAAGGTCAAGGGTACTTTATTTACACACACATCATGCAACATAAACACTACGAGTTAAACTACACCTATCGACTATGACAACCTGTACTTAACTTCAGGCGCCCGGCTTAGGTCAGAGGAACAGTGGCCGTTGTTCGGATCTGTATCTGTCGGGTCTGTAGAAGTAACTGCTGCTCAGCTGGGCTCATCCGTCTGGTTGCGGGCGTTGAACTTGCTTCTGGTGGTGCTGCAATTGGAAGTGGACGTTGCCGGAGCGCCAGGTCCAAGAGAGGCCGAACACATGGTGGACTCTCTTTTTATTCTTGGGGGTTTTCGCGCTCTTTTGGGCGGTCCTTCAGTTTGGACCCCACTAATTGGATAATTCCTGATCACTGTGTTCGATTCAAACCAATAAAGGGGCGGGTGCCTTGATGGCTGGCATGTCCCAAGCGGTCATTGACCCTGTTGTTTACGCTTCCCAAGTACTGGGAGTGGCGCCGAAATATCTGGAGTTGTATCGGTCGCTCAAGTACCAGTCCTTTGTCTGGCGGAGATGGGCCATCAAATGCTAATCGGTTGGGGGTTTCGATACCGTCTGGATTCCTCACTCGCAAATATACATGCAGGCTCTGAGCCTGCCTGAATCTCGCATTGTCCATTTTTCCAGCTATGCTTTGCGACCTTCCCTGTTCCTGGTTGTAAGTGGCCATCCCAGATGGCTACACTCTCTTCCTAATAGTACTGCTGGTATACCGACACCACTGGAATTGCAGTGGTTCAAGAAGTCGGCTCACCAGCATTGTTTCAAGGGCAATTAAGGATGGGCAATAAATGCCAGTCCGGCCAGTGACAACCTCGTCCCATGTATGAATAAATAAATAAAAAGAATGGAAAATTCACAGAGTGCCCACCTGAGGTGTTGAGACCCACTTCCTGTGGGCACGTGGGCACTTCTTTAAAGTGTGCATTCTGATACCTTACTAGTTTGGGGTGGGTTTGGGGGATGGGGTGCACAAGGTTTGGGCAAACATAACTGTACACCAATGATGAAATAACAGCCAGAGTGTTCAGACATTGAGATAGTGGGGTGAATTCTCCACCTCCCCAGCTGTGCTTCTTGGTGATGCCCCATCGCTGGCAGCGGGATCCTCCATTCACAGAGCTGGCCAATGGTATTTCCCATTGTAGCCACCCCACGCCGCGGGGAAATCTGTGAGCGGGTGCGGTGCCGGTGGAAAAGAGAATCCTGCCTGTGGAGAATTCACCCCAGTGTACAAAGCACTTGTTCTTGGTTTAGGTGTTAGCTTGCTTGTGAGAGTGAACATAGAACATAGAACATAGAAAATACAGCACAGAACAGGAAATACGTGATGAAGCGAGTAGAACAGAAACTGCCCTGTGTTGTTAGGAAATAGTTTCTGTGGAATATGTGCATAATCAATCAACAAAGCCTGCTTAACTAACCCAACCACTCACGTAATTTGGAAAAGGACTTTGGACTTGTAACAGGTCACATTGTAGAAACATAGAAAATAGGAGCAGGAGGAGGCCATTCGGCCCTTCGAGGCTGCTCCACCATTCATTTTGATCATGGCTGAGTATCCAACTCAATAGCCTAATCCCGCTTTCCCTCAATATCCTTTGATCCCTTTCGCCCCAAGTACTAAGTCTAACAGCTTCTTGAAAACATACAGGGCGGGATTTTCCGTCCCGCCAGACCCGTTTTCTGGCGCGGAGCACCCCAGCCGGCAGTGGGATGCTGGCAGCCTGCCAATTGGGGTTTCCCATTGTGCCCACCCCCACACCGTCGGGAAGTCTGCGGGTGGCCAATGGGGGTTTCCCATTGTGCCCACCCCCACACCGTCGGGAAGTCTGTGGGCGTGAGTGCGCTGCCAACGAAGTGGAGGATCCCGCCGATGGAGAATCCCACCTACAATGTTTTGGCCTCAACGCCTTCCTGTGGTAACAAATTCCACAGGATCACCAGTCTGCGTGAAGAAATTTCTCCTCATCTCTGTTGTAAATGGTCTACCCTGTAACCTCAGACAGTGACCACTGGTTTTGGACATCCTCACCATCAGGTCATCCTTCTTGCATCTACTCTGTCTAGTCCTGCTAAAATTTTATAGGTTTCTATGACATCCCCCCTCATTCTTCTGAACTCCAGCGAATACACTCCGAACCGACTCAATCTCTCCTTGCACGCCAGTACCGCCATCCCTGGAATCAATCTGGTAACCCTTTGCTGCACTCCCGCTAGAGCAAGAAAATCCTTCCTCAGATAAGAAGACCAAAACTGCAGACAATACTCCTGGTGTGACGTCACCAAGGCCCTGTGTAATTGCAGCAAGACATCCCTGCTCCTGCCCTCAAATCCTCTTGCAATGAAAGCCAGCACACCGCCTTCTTTACCGCCTGCTGTACCTTCACGCTTACCTTCAGTAACTAGCATACGAGGACAGCCCATCTTGTTGTACATTCTCCCCTCCTAATTTATGGCCATTCAGATAGTAGTCAGCCTTCTGCCAAAGTGGATATCCTCCCAATTCTCCAAATTATTCTGCATCTGCCATTCATTTGCACACCCACAGAACTTGTCCAAATCTTTGCATCCTCCTCACAGCTCACCCTCCCACCCATTTGGTGTCATCTGCAAATTTGGAGATTTTGCATTTTGTTCCCTTATCTAAATCATTAATATATATTGTGAATAGCTGGGGTCCAAGCACCGATCCCTGTGGTACCCCACTAATCAGTGCCTGCCAATTTGAAAAGACCTGTTAATTCCTTCTCGTTGTTTCCTGTCTGCCAACCAGTTTTATACCCATCTCAATACATTACCCCTAAGCCCATGGGCTTTAATTTTACACACTAATCTCAAATGCGGAAGTTTGTCAAAAGCCTATTGAAAATCCAAACTACCACACCCACTGGCTACTCGTCATCAACTCGACTAGTTGCATCCTCAAAGAATTCCAGTAGATTTGTCAAACATGATTTACCCTTCATAAATCCATGCTGACTCTGCCAATCCTGTCACTGTTTTCTATGTGCTCTACACAAAATCTTTGATAAAGGAGTGTAGAATATTCCCCACTTCTGACGTCAGGCTTACAGGTCTACAATTCCCTGTTTTCTCTCGACCTCCCTTTTTAAATAGCGGAGTTACATTTGCCATACTCCAATCTGCAGAAACTGTTCCAGAGTTTATAGAATCCTGGACGATGACGGCCAATGCATCCTCTATTTCTAGACCCACTTCCTTAAGTACTCTGGGAAGCAGATTATCAGGCCCTGGGGATTTATGGGCCTTCAATCCCATCAATTTCCCCAACACCATTTCTCCACTAATATTAATCTCCTTCAGTTCCTCCCTCTCACTCACCCCTGTGCTCCCCAACATTTCTGGTATCTTATTTGTGTCCTCATTTGTGAAGACAGAAGCAAAGTATGTATTTAGTTGCTCATTCACTTCTTTGTTCCATATTCTACATTTCCCTGTTTCTGACTATAAGGGACATACTTTTGGCTTCACCAATCTTTTTCTCTTCACACACCGATAGAAATGTTTACAGTCAGTTTTTATGTTCCCTGCAAGCTTAATAATAATAATAATAATCTTTATTATTGTCACAAGTAGGCTTACATTAACACTGCAATGAAGTTACTGTGAAAATCTCCTAGTCGCCACACTCCTGTTCGGCTACACTGACGGAGAATTCAGAATGTCCAATTCACCTAACAGCATGACTTGCGGGAGGAAACGGGAGCACCCGGAGGAAATCCACGCAGACACGGGGAGAATGTGCAGTCAGTGACCCAAGCCGGGAATCGAACCTGGGACCCAGCGCGAACCACTGTGCTACCGTGCCGCCCTCCCATACTCTCATACTCTATTTTCCCCTTCTTAATCAATCCCTTGGTCCTGCTTTGCTGAATTCTAAACTGCTCCCAATCCTCAGACCTGTTGTTTTTCTTGGCCAATTTGTGTGCTTCTTCCTCGGATTGAACACTACTCCAAGTTCCTTTGTAAGCCATGAATTGGACACCTTTCCCGTTTTACTTTTGTGTCAGACAGGAATAAACAATTGTTGCAGTTCCCCAATGCGCTTCTTGAATGTTTGCATTTGCCTATCCACTGTCATCCCTTTAAGTAATGTTTTCCAATTGATCATGGACAACTCACGCCTCATATCATCGGAGTTTCCTTTATCATAGAATTTACAGTGCAGAAGGAGGCCATTCGGCCCATCGAGTCTGCACTGGCTCTTGGAAAGAGCACCCTACCCAAGGTCAACACCTCCACCCTATCCCCATAACCCAGTAACCCCACCCAACACTAAGGGCAATTTTGGACACTAAGGGCAATTTATCATGGCCAATCCACCTAACCCGCACATCTTTGGACTGTGGGAGGAAACCGGAGCACCCGGAGGAAACCCACGCACACACGGGGAGGATGTGCAGACTCCGCACAGAAAGTGACCCAAGCCGGAATCGAACCTGGGACCCTGGAGCTGTGAAGCAATTGTGCTATCCACAATGCTACTGTGCTGCCCTTTATAATGACTCAGGACCCTAATCTCAGAATCAACTACAGGTGGGACAGCCACAGTTATTTCCGGCTTTCATAACTGCTGTTGGCTGCAGATAGAGATTTCACTGAAAGCCACCAACCAGACAACCTCCTGATAATCTTGCCAACTGCAGGTCTTGTATCTGTTTTACTGGATGGCAAGGAAGGGACTGCATTCCGGACACAGGGTGTAGTCAGGACACAGGATGTAGTCTGAACAGAGCTGTAGTCCGGACACAGGATATAGACTGGACACAATTTAGTCTGGACGCAGGATGCGCCAGTGTCCTGTGCGTCGGTGTCCTGTGCGTCGGTGTCCTGTGCGTCGGTGTCCTGTGCGTCAGTGTCCTGTGCGTCAGTGTCCTGTGCGTCGGTGTCCTGTGCGTCGGTGTCCTGTGCGTCAGTGTCCTGTGCGTCAGTGTCCTGTGCGTCGGTGTCCTGTGCGTCGGTGTCCTGGGCATCAGTGTCCTGGGCGTCAGTGTCCTGGGCGTCAGTGTCCTGGGCGTCAGTGTCCTGTACGTCAGTGTCCTGTGCGTCGGTGTCCTGGGCATCAGTGTCCTGGGCGTCAGTGTCCTGGGCGTCAGTGTCCTGGGCGTCAGTGTTCTGGGCGTCAGTGTCCTTGGCGTCAGTGTCCTGGGCGTCAGTGTCCTGTGCGTCAGTGTCCTGTGCGTCAGTGTCCTGGGCGTCAGTGTCCTGGGCATCAGTGTCCTGGGCGTCAGTGTCCTGGGCGTCAGTGTCCGGTACGTCAGTGTCCTGGGCGTCAGTGTCCTGTGCGTCAGTGTCCTGTGCGTCAGTGTCCTGGGCGTCAGTGTCCTGGGCATCAGTGTCCTGGGCGTCAGTGTCCTGTACGTCAGTGTCCGGTACGTCAGTGTCCTGGGCGTCAGTGTCCTGTGCGTCAGTGTCCTGGGCGTCAGTGTCCTGGGCGTCAGTGTCCTGGGTAGGTTTGTCCTGGGTAGGTGTGTCCTGGGTAGGTGTGTCCTAGGTAGGTGTGTCCTGGATAGGTGTGCCCTGGGTATGTGTGTCCTGGGTTGGCTGCGATGGGGGCCTGTTCCTGTGGCTGACCCCTCGTCACTGGGTCTGGCCCGCCTGCGTCGCCGCACTCACATGAGATGGGGGCGTCATCTCCCTGGTGCTCCGGGTCTGTCCCTGGCTCATGGCCGCCCTGGATCATGCTGGGGGCGTCTTATACCTGATGGACCGGGTCTGCCCCTGACTCGTGGCCACCCTGGATCGTCCTGGGGGTGTCGTATGCCCGATGGGCCGGGTCTGTCCCTGGCTCGTGGCTGCCTGTATCCTCCTGGGGGCGGTCGCCATCCGCAGGGACTTTGGGTTGACGTTTGGTCCTGCAATACACAATACTGCATGCATGGTTAGACATGCAGATGGGGATAGGGGGCAGGGGGGATTTGGGGGATATCGGGTATGGGGGATATGGGGGAAGGGGGATATGGGGGAAGGGGATATGGGGGAAGGGGGATATGGGGGAAGGGGGATATGGGGGAAGGGAGAAAGGGAGGCAGGCAGTGGGGGGTCTCACTTTGTGGTGCGCCCCCGACCTCTGCATCCGCAACCTCCCAGTCCTCGGGTCCGCCTGCAGGTTCCAGGGCTCTCTCCTCATGGACGGTGAGTGGTCGCAGTTCGGGTGGACCCCCTCCGGTCCTCTCACGCTCCCGGGTTGTTGTGAGCGCGTTTCTCCTGTGGGGGGCGGGTGGGTGGCAGGGATGAAGGGCAACAGTGTTAGGCCGACATATACATGTGGACCAGCGGTTGTGTGTATGTTGGCAGAGGTTCACAACCCATCCTGCCACTGCAGGCTGCATGGGTGGGTGCAGCCATGTCGGTTGCACCTAGGGCTGTGCCGCCCATCGGAGGTGGGGTGGGGGTACTCACCCTGGCTGCCCTGACTGGATCATTGACCTTCTTGTGGCACTGGGTGCCTGTCCTTGGTGTCACAGCCACGGCGCTGACGGCCTCTGCCACCTCCCTCCACAGGCGGCGGCTGAGGTGTGGTGTGACCCTGCGGCCGTGTCCGGGGTACAGGGCCTCCCTCCTCTGCTCCAATGTGCCCAGGAGCGCCTCGATGTCCCCCTCCTGGAACCTCTGCGCGGCGGGCGGCCATTTTGACAGGTCTCCGGGGCGTCTTTTGTGCAGCGACGTGGGTGGGGGGGGCATCTTTTGTGCTGCGACACGGGGTGGGGGGTGGCCTTTGTGCTGCGATGCCGTGCGGCGTCACTGACGTTGCGTGTGTCAGTGACGGGTGATGCCGTCGTGAATGGCGTCACGCCGCTGCTTGCCCATTCCCGGCCGGATGATTCACGACGTTCTGGGGGGTCCGACAGCGGAGCCATTCGTGCCGTTTTTGGCGCCGTGTTCGGGCCATCGCGCCGATTCACAGAGAATCCCGCCCAGTATGTAGTTTTTTGGGGTTTTTTTTCTCTCTCTCTCTGTCTCTGTGTCTCTCTGTGTCTCTCTGTCTCTGTGTCTCTCTGTTTCTCTGTGTCTCTCTGTTTCTCTGTGTCTCTCTCTGTGTCTCTCTGTGTCTCTGTGTCTCTCTCTGTGTCTCTCTATGTCTCTGTGTCTCTCTGTGTCTCTGTGTCTCTCTCTGTGTCTCTCTCTGTCTCTGTGTCTCTGTGTCTCTCTCTGTGTCTCTCTCTGCCTCTGTGTCTCTCTGTGTCTCTCTGTCTCTGTGTCTCTCTGTGTCTCTCTGTCTCTGTGTCTCTCTGTGTCTCTCTGTGTCTCTGTGTCTCTCTCTGTGTCTCTGTGTCTCTGTGTCTCTGTGTCTCTCTCTGTGTCTCTCTCTGTCTCTGTGTCTCTCTCTGTGTCTCTCTCTGTCTCTGTGTCTCTCTGTGTCTCTCTGTCTCTCTGTGTGTCTCTGTGTCTCTCTGTGTCTCTGTGTCTCTCTCTGTGTCTCTGTCTCTGTGTCTCTCTGTGTCTCTCTCTGTCTCTGTGTCTCTCTGTGTGTCTCTCTGTCTCTCTCTGTGTCTCTCTCTCTGTCTCTCTCTGTGTCTCTCTGTGTCTCTCTGGGAGGTGGAAATAGGTGGGATGTGGTGTTGCCATGAATATGTGGTTGGAAACTGCTCCTGGGATGGCAAGCGTTTTTCTCCAGCCTCAGGCATTGGCCGGGAGATAGATGGAATGCGATGGCCCGGAGCATCAACAACAAAGCAGTTAAATGGTTCTGGAAAGGAAAGGGAAACCGAAAGGCAGTGTTGGAAAGGGGGGAGGTGGGAGGCGCAGCAAGAAAATAATAAACAAGTGAGAAAGTGAACCCAAGAGGACTTGAAGAGGTGTTCAATACATAAATAATGGACGTTGAGTTGGGTGTTCCGATACACAAACGAACCAACACGGTTGTAGATGGTACAACTATGTTTTATTATTCTGTACAATAATAACTATTAACTTCTGGCTGTGGTTCGTGCTTCACCAGTTAACCTGTGGACCCAGCCCTAGCACTATCTTAGAGAGGCACTCAGCACATGGTCTATGTCTGGGTGGCACGCTGTGAGCTCTGTGCTCTGAGCTATCTCCTGGTGGAATGAGCGGGAACTGTGGTGTTCCCTGGTTTATAGTGCGTGTACTCTCACTGGTGATTGGCTGTGATGTTGTGTGTGTGTTGATTGGTCCGTCTACCTGTCCATCAGTGTGTGTGTGATTGCACCATGATATGTTAATGTAGATAGCATGACAACGGATATGGCAATAGTTGAAAAAAGATTTAATGAAGTTCAGAATGCTGCAAACACTGTAAGTCAGAGGAAAGCTGTCACCATGTTCTTTGATATAGATGAAAGGATGGAAATGGATTCTGAAGTAATTCTCTGAGATGAAACATCAATTGTGAGTTTTCACCATCAGAGATCTGAATTCCTCACAGGTCATTGGAAATACCGGGGTGTAGAACATGGACAGCATTTATGGCATTTTCTCATTTTTTTGCTTTGCTGGAGTGCAGTGTGTTTGCCGGGGAGAATCAACGAGACTGTATTTCAAAACTTCCACCAAGAGGTTGGCAGTGGTGGATGAGTCCGTGGGTGGGGGGGTGGGGTGGGTGGGCATGTTCGTCTGGGTGGGAGAGCGCCAGGGTGGGGGCTGGGGTGGGTGGACAGGTTTGTTTGGGTGAATTAATACTAGGGTGGGGGTTGGCAGGGTTGGGGGGATGAGTTGGATGGACGGGGTGGTCTGGGTGGACTGGGTGGATGGGTTGGGGGGGAGATGGATGCGTTGGTGGGGTGGGTGGGCAGGATGGTCTGGGTGGACGGGTGCATGGGTGGGGTGGGGCAGCCTGTCCACTGTTGCTGGAAAGTGTGTTGGAGAATCTGTCTGTCTAGTCATTTAAAAAAAAACGCATTTTATTCAAACTTGTATCAAAGTAGGTTACAGCAAAGAAACACCTGGGAAACATTCTTCCCAACAATCAACTATACAGTTGGCACAGATTTTTCTCCCTTTTCACCCCCCTCCCCATCACCCACCCCCCTGCTACGAACAGCTCCTCAAACACGGTCACAAACATCCCCCACCTTTTCTCAAACTCCCCTGCTGAGCCCCTTAACTCATACTTTATCTTCTCTAACCGCAGGAAGTCATACAGGTCACCCAACCATGCTGTTACCCCCGGTGACGATGCCGACCGCCACTCTAGCAAAATTCGTCGCCGTGCAATCAGAGAGGCGAAGGCCAAGACATCGGCCTTCCTCCTCTCCATGAGCTCCGGCTTCTCTTAAACCCCAAATATCACCACCAAAGGGTCCGGGTCCACTCCCCCCTCCACTATCCTGGCTAAGACCGCGAACACTCCCGCCCAGAATCTTCCCAATGTTTCACAACCCCAAAATGTGCGCATGATTCGCTGGCCCCCGCCCACACCTCTCACACTGATCTGCTACCCCCTGAAAAAACCCATTCATTCTCGCCCTAGTCATATGCACCCTGTGCACCATCTTAAACTGTATCAGGCTCATCCTTGCATAAGAGGAGGTCCCGTTTGCCCTTCGCGGTGCCTCACTCCATACTCCCCAATTGATCTCCATTCTCAACTCCGCTTCCCATTTCTCCTTGATCTTCACCACCCACTCGCCTCAGTGCTCCCCCAGCTATGTCTGTCTATTCATGGGATATCTTTCATCTAGTACTACTTAGAATCCTTCTCTCACCTTTTCCTTCAGTCGATTGATGACTGCATTGGTGCCGTTTCCTGCTCTCAAGCTGAGATGGGAAACTTCATCGACCTTGTTCACTCATGGTCCCTTGCTGACTCTTCCTCACTATCTTAATTTCTGGGGGATAAGCTGTCAGCTAATATCAACTAGAAGTGCACTGATTCCCACAAATCTTTGATTATATCTGTCCCACTGCATTTCCTATGACATGGCTCTATTTCCAATCTCCCCGTTCCTCTGACTCCATAACATCTGTTTTGACAATCCGACTTTCCAGACTTGTCTTTCCAATATCCCTTTCTTTTTCCTCCACTGAGAATTACACACCATCACCCCACCAAGGTTGAGAGGTATCATGTGAGAGTACCTTTAAAAGATGGGTGTTTAAGAAATGTACCTTTAAGAAATGAGTGTTTATCAGTGATGTCAGAGTGTGGGTGGAGCTGGGCTGTCTGTCAGCTTTTTACTTTTGTTTTAGGCTGTTTGCTGCAGGGTGTGTTTTAGTTTCGTTTTCAGTGTTGGAGCTGAAGCCAGACAGAGCAGGTGTACTGTTGATCTCTCTGCCATGAAAAGACTACCTCTTGATCATTTCGTGAATTCAGAATTATAAATGTTCTGAGTAGTGACTTTAAGCTGATGTGCTTCTGTTAAAGATTATGTTTTTTGTACGTCTTCTGGATGTTAAAAGGACAGCGTACGCATTACTTAGTGTTGTATTCTTTGGGGTCGTATTTTAATTAATGGTTGCTAAGATGTTCACTGTTTGTTTTAAAAAGGATAACTTGAGTTCATGGAATAAACATTGTTTTGCTTTAAAAAATACTTTTCCATTTCTGCTGTACCACACCTGTAGAGTGGGCCGTGTGCTCCCCATACCACAATCTATTAAAAGTTGTGGGTCAGGTGAACTCCATGATACACTTTGGGGTTCTCTAAATCCTGGCCCATAACATAGGGCCTGTAGCCAAGTCTACGACATATCACGCATCTCTTCTTTCACCACTTCATCTCCGCTTCTCATCTTCCACCCCTGTGAGTTGACTACCTGATTCACCATCCCACACTCCCATCAAATGAGGGTTTCATATTTGCAGCACAGCTTTGCAGGGTTTCATAGAATTCATAGTACAGAAGGAGGCCATTCGGCCCATCGAGCTCTTGGAAAAAGCACCCTAGCCAAGCCCTCACCTCCACCCTATCCCCAAAACCCAGTAACCCCGCCCAACACTAAGGGAAATTATGGATACTCAGGGCAATTTAGCATGGCCAATCCAACTAACCTGCACATCTTTGGACTGTGGGAGGAAACCGGAGCACCCGGAGGAAACCCACGCACATACGGGGAGAACGTGCAGAGTCCGCACAGACAGTGACCCAAGCCGGGAATCGAACCTGGGACCCTGGAGCTATGAAGCAATTGTGCTAACCACTATGCTATCATGCTGCCCTCCACTATTCTACCGTGCTGCCCTCCACTGTGCTACCGTGCTGCCCTCCACTATGCTACTGTGCTGCCCTTCACTATGCTATCATGCTACCCTCCACTATGCTACCGTGCTGCCCTCCACTATGCTATTGTGCTGCCCTATCCGAACATCTTTTTTGGTCACTGGAGATAAGAGCAGAATTGTGCATTGAACAACAATGTGTAATTATATTGCACCTTTAACATAATGAAAGGTGCTTCACAGGGACATCATCAATCAAAAATATGACATTGAGCCATTTAAGGAGATATTAGTTCAGGTGGCCAAAAGCTTAGCCAAAGTGATAGGTTTAACGAGTGTCTTAGAGGAGGAGAGCAAGATAGAGAGTTGGAGAGGGAGAGAATTCCAGAGTTTGGGGTCTCGGCAGCTGAAGTCATGGCCACCAATGGCCGAGCGATTAAAATCGGGATAGTGAAGAGGCCAGAAAGAAAGGCTGGAGGAGGTTACAGAGATGTGGAGCAGCGAGGCCATGGAGGGTTTTGGAGACAAAGTTAACCATTTTCAAATCAAGGCATTGCTGGACTTGGAGCCTATGTAGATAGTGAGCACATAGGGTGATAGGTGAACGGGACTTGATGCAAGTTGAGACATCAGAGTTGTGGGCGACCTAAAGTTTACGGAGATTAGAATATGGGAGATCAACCAGGAGGGCATTCGGAATAGTCAAGTCTAAAGGTAATGCAAGCAGGAATGAAGGCTTCAGTAGCAGATGAGCTGAGGCAAGGACAAAGTTGAGCGATGTTATGGAGATGGAAGTCGACAGTATTAGTGATGCATGAATACTTTTTTATTCGTTCAGTGGCTGTGGATGTGGGCATCACTGGTTGGCTCAGCAGTTATTGCCTATCCCTAATGTCCTTGAACTGAATGGTTTGCTGGGTCATTTCAGAGGACATTTAAGAGTCAACAACATTGCTGTGGGTCTGGAGTCACATGTAGGCTAGACCAGGTAAAGACAGCAGATTTCTTTCTGTAATGAACCAGATGGGCTTTTGCAATTGACAACGGTTTCATGATCATATTTTAATTCCAGATCTTTTTTAATTGAATTTAATCTGCCATGGTGGGGTTCGAACCTGGGTCCCCAGAGCATTACCCTGGGTCTTTGGATTATTAGTCCAGTGACAATACCACTCTGCCACCACCTTCCCGTAAATATAAGGTTGGAAGCTCATCTCGTGATCTCGGGGACTTCCGGGTGCAGGGTCCATCCATCATTTTAGATATGCCATGGAGTCGCAACGACTCTGGAAAAATACAAGTCATTGCATGTCTCCTCCTTTCCACCATAGGTATCAAAGCCTCCGGCGCTTCTTCAGAAAAGCTGGGAGCGCTCTTGCCTATTGCTCTATTTCCTGTGCTGTTGCTCCTAGCCAAGACCTCCGCAGACTGTCTGCAGCCATATCTCTGCAACAAGTGCAATTCCCCTTTTAGAGGGACAGACTGCCTTTAAGGTCTGCAGGCTTGCTGAAACATGTGCAAGCCGTGCATGCCGGATGGTCTTCTGATGGGCATCCAGTGAGTCAGAAGTCAGACATGAATGCTGCCTGCTTCAATGGGACTGGGCATGAGCTTATTGTGCATCGACCTAGCAATCATCCAGGATGTTTCTTTTCTGTGATGCTCTGTGGTAATGATGGCATGAGATCAGTTTGACCAATTTTCTGCCCAAGTGCAACCAATGGGAACACGGGCCGCTTACAACAACTAAAGACCGTTCTTCGGAATAAATACCCATGCTTGGAAGTTCAATGTGGCCCATGATATCTCCAAAAGGGGTGGAAAACTCACTATATTGGATAAGTGGAGGAGTAGAGAGAGGTGGGTGGAGACGGCCTCCAATTAAGGGCAATTGCTGGTCACCAGGATGTGAAAATTGCAGGAGGGGGAGGAAAAGGAGAGCAGAGGGTTTTAGTTAAATTCATTTGGAGAATCTCTTGAATGAGGTGAGGAGTAAAGAGGAAGGCCCTGTTTGGAGCTAGAATGGAACAAAAAGCTGCAAGACAGCTGCAGGAGATGTTTGGTAACAAAGGGTGCTGGCAATAAATGGAAACACCCTCACCCCAAGCCCACCCCCACAATGTTTCTCAAAATTCAGAGATCCGACAGTGACAGTGAAGGCAGCTGCTATGGCAACCATGTGTCTGTGTCAATTAGCACCAGTGAAGCACAGAGACAAACGCTCACTGCGTGGCATAAGTGTTCCAGCATTAGCCTGTGGAGTGTCACAGCCAGCAAGGAATTAACAATGCCAGTTACTCCATCACCCAGATCGTGTGTAATCATCCAATGATGGCTCATGATGTACTTCCTTTCATTTGACAGTCCTCACACAGCTGAATGCTTGAGAATTTCAGGAGACTGTGCCAATTCCATGGATATCAGGGTGTTGGACCACTGATATCTCAGCAAGGTAATCACTGGCACTCAAGAATAGGAAATACTTACTTTGTCTCACACATTAAACATCCGCAGGAAGCACCAAAGCATTTTACAGACACTTAACTACTTTTGAAGTGGAGCCATTGTTGAAACGTGGCAGCCAATTTGCAAGATCGCACAAACTGCAATCTGGTCATGGTTGGGTGGCCCATAATTTTAAGTGTTGCTGGCCGAGGGATAAGCACTGGGAGAGAAAGAAGAACCTCCTATGCCCCTCTTTGAGATGCTGCCTTGGGACCGTCTAAAGCCCAATGAAAATACTAAAGGACTCAATTGAAATTTTCATCCAAAAGGCAGCACAGCTCATAGTGCAGCACTCCCTCAGTGCTGAGCTCGAGTTTTAGCTGCATTTTGTACTCTGGTCTCGGGAACAGTGGCATTGTGGCATAGTGTTTGTAATGCTGCCTCACAGCGCCGGGGACCCGGGTTCGATTCCGGCCTTGAGCGACTGTCTGTATGGAGTTTGCACTTCCTCCGCATTCCTGCATGGGTTTCCTGCGGGTGCTCCGGTTTACTCCCACAGTCCAAAGATGTGCAGGTTAGGTGGGGTTATGGGGATAGGGTGGGGGAGTGCGCCTAGATAGAGTGCTCTTTTGGAGGGTTGGTTTAGGTCCGACGGGCCAAATGGCCTCTTTCTGCACAGTGGGGTTTTAATGGATTGGGACTTGCAGCTTCTTATACCACCAACTAAATAACCACTGACCCCTAAACTCCGAAGATCTCTGCTATGGTTGTAAGCTTTGGCTGCAGAAGCAAAAATGTAACATGTATGGACAGGTATCCAGCAATCCAGGTCTTGTGGCGCAGTGAGTGGCGCCCCTGCCTCAGAGCTAGAAGCCCCGCTTCTGAGTCACACCTCAGGACTTGATGGGCAACGGGGGTGCGTTCATAACTTGGTCAATCAGGTTGCGTTTCAACCTGTAAAATCCTTCCAAACACGCCAGTGGACAGCGATAAGAGCGGGGGAGACTCCTGGTCAGCCACGCTTGATATAGAGCGGCGCCCCTCAAGCTATCAGCCTCTAGCGACAGACTAGAGGCATGTTCTGGAAATTACTAGCAACACAAACAGATGGAAGTCTGCCTTAGTGCACCGCTACGTGCGGAGAGAGAATTGGAATTGTACCCAGCAGTAGAGATTCCTGGTAAAATCTCCCCACAGTCTGTCATTCACCCTGTCACTGGCATCACACAAAATGCCACCTTTGGGGGGTCACGGACAAATTCCCACGTTTAACTTCACTGTGTTCAGGTTCTTAAAGAGGGAGGTCCGCTCTCACAGCAGTCCCAGACCCTGAAGTCAATCTGGCCTGAATGATCTCAATGCCATAGATTAACATCAGTCTCACGTGGAGTTTCTGTCTAAACCAACTATAAGAAGTTACAACACCAGGTTAAAGTCCAACAGGTTTGTTTCGAATCACTAGCTTTCGGACCACAGCTCCTTCTTCAGGTGAATTAAGAGGTGGGTTCCAGATACGTATATATCGACAAAGTCAATGATGCAAGATGATACTTTGAATGCGAGTCTTTGCAATTAATTAAGTCTTTACTGGTCGAGACCATGCAGACGCTGCGACAACAGATGAACGGACATCGCGCGACAATCACCAGGCAGGAATGTTCCCTTCCAGTTGGGGAATCCTTCAGCAGTCAAAGGCATTCAGCCTCTGATCTTTGGGTAAGCGTTCTCCAAGGCAGCCTTCAGGGTGCGTGACAACGCAGAATCGCCGAGCAGAAACTTATAGCCAAGTTCCGCACACATGAGTACGGCATCAACCGGGACCTTGGATTCATGTCGCATTATATGCAACCCCCACCATCTGGCCTGGGCTTGCGAAATCCAACTGTCCTGGCTTGAAACAATTCGCACTTCTTTAACTTGGGATTATCCCTCTCTCCAGTTGCTCAGTCTGGACCTGTAAAGACTTAATTACCTGCAAAGACTCGCATTCAAGGTATCGTCTTGCATCACTGACTTTGTCTATATATATGTTTCTGGAACCCACCTCTTCATTCACCTGAGGAAGGAACTGTGCTCCGAAAGCTAGTGATTTGAAACAAACCTGTTGGACTTTAACTTGGTGTTGTAAGACTTCTTACTGTGCTCACCCCAGTCCAACACCAGCATCTCCACATAATAAACCAACTGTGACTTGAAAGAAAGCATGATTGGAATTTCAGCATGAGGTTGGGATGTGTCATGTGAGAGTACCTTTAAGAAATTGGTGTTTAAGAAAGGTACCTTTAAGAAATGGGTGTTTATCAGTGATGTCAGAGTATGGGTGGAGCTGGGCTGTCTGTTGGCTTTTTACTTTCGTTTTAGGCAGTTTGTTGCAGCGTGTGTTTTAGTTTTGTTTTCAGTGTTGGAGCTGAAGCCAGACAGAGCAAGTGCACTGTTGATTCCTCTGCCATGAAAAGACTATCTCTTGATCATTTGGTGAATTCAGAATTGTAAATGTTCTCAGTAGTGAATGTAAACCTAATGTGCATCTGTTAAAAGATGTTTCTTTTGTCTTCTGGATGTTGTTTGGGAAGTTATTCAGGATTACTTAGTGTTGTATTCTTTGGGGGTTGTATTTGAATTAATGGTTGCTAAGATGTTCACTGTATGTTTTAAAAAGGTTAACTTGAGTTAATAGAATAAACATTGTTTTGCTTTAAAAAATACTTTTCCATTTCTGCTGTACCACACCTGTAGAGTGGGCCGTGTGCTCCCCATAGGCCAATCTATTAAAAGTTGTGGGTCTGGTGAATTCCATAATACACTTTGGGGTTCGCTAAACCCTGGCCCATAACAGATGAGTAACACAAGATGGCCTCCTAATATAATTCGACAGTCTCGCAAGCTGGTGGATGCATTACATTAGCTATAACTCCAGACAAACCTTCCCACCATCACAAGCGTCTTAAAGCTCCACAATCCCAAGGTTCAGCAGAAATTAATACGCATTAACTGACTCATAGGCCCAGTGAGAAAAGAGAAGGGACTAGGTTTCAAAACAGTACAATTATGTCTACAGTGGCAACAAATTGATCAGTTGCTGTAAAAAGCAGCAGAATTCCATCTTTAGGATTTTCCGACTCTTTGCACTCCCTTGTGCCTTCAGTGACCGCGGCATCTTCCAGTAGATGTGCGTGTGTCTGCATTGAAATATTTGCAGAAATCTTTGCAGCTTTAGGATTTTCATATCCATTTCACTTGAGAACAAAGATTGTTTTTTGATCCGTCAAAATTCTTGGCACCCAATTTATTTTCCGGCAAAACTCTATTTCCATCCATGTCATTGCTGCGGAAACTCCTTTTCCTGCCTCTTAGGCTCATTGCATTGATGTAAAAGGCAATGGTGAGAAAGAAGGCAAGCTCAGATTACAATAGGAGCTGAATGAGGCAGCTTTCTCATTCAGCCAAGCACATTTTATAGCAAGGTAATGTATTTGTTAGGGGTCAGACAAGATATTGTAAAACGAATGCCTTACTTCAGTGTCTGAAAGAGACAGCCCTTTGCTGAATTTCTACTTCAAGGCCTGCGGATCATTCTCATCAGACGTCCTTCAAACATCTTCCACGGCTCATAGATTAAAGAGATACCATCGCTTCTTTGTCTTATGTGGGCGCTGATAACCTTTCAGGCACTGAGCTAGTCACATAGAACCAAGACCTTTCATTTATTTGTCATGTTCTTAAGCTGTGATCCTAATCCAAAGTATCTCCTGTGTTCTTTAAAGGTTAGGAGCAGCGTATGATATTTTGGAAAATACAAAAGTTCTGAAAACACTGCCTGATGGTAGTCTCTGATATTTAGAAAAGAAAATTCTCTTTACTTCTATTCAATCCATAGAATCCTTACAGTGCTGAAGGAGGCCATTTGGTCTGTCAAGTCTGCACTGGCCCTCTGAAAGAGCCACCTCGGCCCACACCCCATCCCTATCCTCGTAATCCCACCTAACCTGCACATATTTGGACTATGGGGGGAAACTGGTTCAGTGGCTGGTTTAGCACAGGGCTAAATCGCTCGCTTTTAAAGCAGACCAAAGCAGGTCAGCAGCACGGTTCAATTCCCGTACCAGCCTCCCCGAACAGGCACCAGAATGTGGCGACTAGGGGCTTTTCACAGTAACTTCATTTGAAGCCTACTTGTGACAATAAGCGATTTTCATTTCATTTGTTCATTTCAAACCGGAGCATCTGGAGGAAA
Source organism: Scyliorhinus torazame (assembly GCF_047496885.1). Classification (NCBI taxonomy): domain Eukaryota; kingdom Metazoa; phylum Chordata; class Chondrichthyes; order Carcharhiniformes; family Scyliorhinidae; genus Scyliorhinus; species Scyliorhinus torazame. The sequence continues at coordinate 54,457,795 of NC_092722.1, read as the reverse complement.
CCCACGCAGCCACGAGGAGACCATACAGACTTCACACTAACAGTCACCCAAGGCCACAATCGAACCTGCGTCTCTGCGGCTGTGAGGCAGCATTGTTAATCACTGTGCCACCATGCTGCCCTTGAGTTTGAATCCAGCATTGATGTATAAAGTGTACATAGTGCCCATATGGGTCCCCAAATTATTGGCTCACGATGGAATCATTTTTGAAATTGATAGAAATTATAAATTTTTCTTTCATTTCCAATAAGTTTGACTTTATAGAACATTTGGTTAAATGCTTAGATATAGGTTATGGTCACTAATACATCCAATAAATAATTCAGGAGAAACTTGCTCACCAGAGAGTGGTTCGAATGTGGAACTTGGTACCATGGGGAGTTAGTAGAGACAAATAGCAAAGATGCAATTCAGGAAAAGCTGCATCAATACATGAAGGAGAAAGGAGTAGAAGGCTGTGTGGATAAGGTTAGGTGTAAAGAGTGGGAGGAGGTTGAGTGGTTGGGCTGAATGGTCTGTTCTTGTGCTGTCCAACACTAAAACCCCAAGTGCCCACTGAGTAGGAATATTGGAAATAGGATCAGGAAAAGGCCACTCGGCCCCTTGAGCCTTCTCCACTTCCCAATAAAGTTGTGGTTGATCTGATGCGGCCCTAATGCTACTTTCCGGCCTATCCCCCATAACCCTTGACTCCCTCGTCAATCAAATATCAGTCTAACTCGGCCTTGAATATATTCAATGACCCTCAGCCTTCACTGCCCTCTGGGGGAGAGAATTCCAAACACTAAGGAACCTCCGAGGGAAGAAATTCCTCCTCATCTGTTTAGATGGCAGACCCCTTATTTTGAAACCATGCACCCTGGTTCCAGACTCCCCCATGAGAGGAAACATCCTCTCAAGGTCAACCCTGCTGAACCCCCTCAGAATCATATATGTTTCAATAAGACCACCTCCCATTCTTCTAAATACCAATGGGTATCGACACAACCTGCTCAACCTTTCCTCATGAACCAACACCAAGAAACAAGACCAATAACATTTAAACATTATGTTGCACTCTCAGAAAAAATGCAGGCTTGTTTTCAAAAACTTAAATCCCTCCTGACATTTCCATAGGCTCTCTTATCCTTTTTACACCCCTTCTTTTAAAATTCCTTTCACTCAATCCCCCTGCATATAATCAAACTGGCTTCTAGCAACTGTCATAATATACACCAGTATATCATGGTGCAGACACACACTGATGGACACACAGTAGGACCAATCAACACACACAACACCGCAGCCAATCACCAGTTAGAGCACACGCACTATAAAGACAGGGGGCATCAGAGTTCCCGCTCATTCGAGCTGCAGCCTCCTAGTAGGACAGAGCTCACAGCGTGCAGCACAGATCTTCACCATGTGCTGAGTGCATTGACTGGTTAGGACAAGGCATAGGTCTTTAGTTCAATCTAATATCATGTTAACCCACAGTGAGAGTATGTTAAACAGTTAATGATTCAATAAAATAGTGTTGCACTGTTTCAAGTGTTGGTGACCTGTATATGTCCCACAGATCCAGAGCGCCCAACACAACATGATACCAGGAGTTGAGGGATATTAGCACTTCTTAGGCATACCTGCAAGTGACCTGCCTTCCGCCAGCATTCCGTCATCCTGCAACATGGACAACATCTGCCCGCCGCCGCCGCTCCACATCGCCGGCAACCTCGGGACCAACTGGAAGATATTCAAGCAGCGCTTCCAGCTCTTCATTGAGGCCACAGACAGGGAGGACGCCTCGGATACCAGGAAAATTGCTCTCCTAATATCCACGGCCGGGGACCATGCCATCCACATTTTCAATTCTCTCACCTTTGCAGATGATGAAGATAAAACAAAGTTCAAGACGGTCTTCCTCAAGTTTGACACTCACTGCAGCATAGAGGTGAATGAAATTTTCGAGCGCTACGTGTTCCAACAGCGTTTGCAGGGTAAGGATGAACCTTTCCAATCCTTTCTCACACACCTCCACATCCTTGCGCAGTCTTGCAGCTACAGGCCCACCTCCGACTCCATGTTACGCGACCAGATCGTTTTCCGTGTTCAGTCGGACCCCCTACGACAGCAGCTCCTCAAAGTAAAGCAGCTCACCCTAGCGACCGCCATTGAGACCTATGTCGTACACGAAAACACCATGAGTCGGTATTCCCACATCCAAGCGGCTGAAACGGCGCGGCAAGGTCCCCACGAGGCGGAACGGGTCCAAGCAATTGAGCAACTCCAGGGCCTCAGCCTGGATGAGGGCAGCCATTTCGCGCGCTTTTCGCGGACTCCCGCGCTTGTGCGCACCAAACGAGGGGACGGCGACGTCGAAGAACGTAATGCGCAGACGCGCACCATGCGTGATCGTGCCGCGCATGCGTGGTGGCGCAGCGAACGTGCTGACGCTATGACGCGCGGCAACTGTGGCTCTGCCCATTTAAAATGGCAATGCCCTGCCAAATCTCGACAATGCCTACGATGTGGCAGACCTGGCCACTATGATGCCTTCTGCCGAGCAGCTCAGCCTGCCAATTCATATCGCTTAAGCCAGCCTCGCAGGAATGTCCGGGCAATTCAACCCACGGTTACCGAGTCCGATGTGGACCTCCCACACAGCAGTGACACCGAGGACCCGAAGACGCCTTTTCGAGTCGGTATCGTGACAAACAGCAGGATGTCCCCGAAGCAAAGACACCAGCCGCTGTTGGTATACAGCATCGATCCAGACGATGAGTGGTGTGCCACCCTGACGGTCAACCGGTCCCAAATACCATTCTGCCTGGACACTGGTGCCTCCGCCAATCTCATTGCGCGGTCTGACTTCCAAAGCCTTTGTGTCAAACCAGCCATCCTTCCATCAGCCTGCCAGCTATTGGATTACAATGGCAATGCCATTGCTGCCAGCGGCTCGTGCCAACTTGAAGTGATGCACAGGTCACGCAAATCCATCCTTCCTTTTGAAATCGTGGGCTCCTCGAATGCCTCCCTGCTTGGCGTGCAGGCATGCAAGCTGTTGAACCTAGTTCAGAGAGTTCACTCTCCCTCTCTCCTGATGACACGTCTGCCTTTCAGGACACTGACTTCAGGGCGCAACTCGACGCCATCATCAACCAGCACCGCGACGTCTTCGAAGGCATGGGCACACTCCCATATACCTACAAGATCTTACTGAAACAGAATGCCACGCCTGTGGTGCACGCACCTCGCAGGGTCCCAGCACCCCTTAAGGACTGCCTCAAGCAGCAGCTGCAAGACCTCCAGGACCAAGGAGTGATTTCCAGAGTCACGGAACCAACCGACTGGGTCAAGTTCCATGGTGTGTGTAAAAAAGCCTTCCGGCGAGCTCAGAATCTGCATTGATCCCAAGGATCTGAATCGCAATATCATGAGGGAGCATTATCCAATTACCAAGTGCGAAGAGGTCACATGCAAGATGGCTCGCGCCAAGCTCTTCATCAAACTCAATGCCTCAAAAGGATTCTGGCAAATCCAGCTCGACAAATCCAGCAGGAAACTGTGTACATTCAATACCCCCTTTGGCAGATATTGTTACAACAGGATGCCAGTTGGGATCATATCTGCTTCAGAAGTGTTCCATAGGATTATGGAACAAATGATGGAAGGCATTGAAGGTGTTCGCGTCTATGTCAACGACATTATCATTTGATCCACCACCCTGCAGGAGCATGTCAGTCGCCTCCAGCGCGTATTCAAACGCATACGTGAGCAGGGCCTACGCCTCAACAGGGCCAAATGCTCTTTTGGTCAGACGGAACTCAAGTTCCTCGGGGACCACATCTCCCAGTTGGGTGTGCGGCTGGATGCGGACAAGGTGGCTGCTATCACAGCCATGAAAAAGCCAGAGGACAAGAAGGCGGTCCTCTGATTTCTGGGCATGGTCAACTTTTTAGTGAAGTTCATCCCTAACCTTGCCTCTCATACCACGGCTCTCAGGAACCTGGTCAGGAAGACGACAGACTTCCAATGGCTCCCTGCCCACGAGCGCGAATGGAGAAAATTCAAAACCAAACTCACCACGGCCCCGGTTTTAGCTTTCTTTGGTCCAGCAAGAGACCAAAATTTTGACTGATGCCAGCCAATCCGGCATTGGGGCAGTGCTCCTGCAACGCAATGAGGCCTCAGCATGGACCCCCGTTGCATATGCATCACGCGCCATGACCCCCATGGAACAGCGCTACGCGCAGATAGAAAAGGAGTGCCTGGGCCTTCTGACCGGTGTGGTTAAATTTCACGATTATGTGTACGGACTTCCTCAATTCACCGTCGAGACCGACCATCGCCTGCTGGTCAATATAATACAGAAAGACTTGAACGACATGACGCCTCGCCTCCAGCGTATTCTTCTCAAGCTCCAGCGATATGACTTCCAACTGGTATACACCCCGGGAAAAGACCTCATCATTGCTGACGCTCTCTCCAGGGCAGTCAACACTCCATGTGACCCAGCGGTATTCATCTGCCAGGTTGACGCCCATGTGGCCTTCGTAGCCTCCAATCTACCTGCCACGGATGAACGCCTCGTCCAAATTCGCCGCAAGACGGCGGCTGACCCTTTGCTACAGCGTGTCATGCGCCACATAACAGACGGGTGGCTCAAGGGGCAATGCCCTCAGTTCTATAATGTCAGAAATGATCTGGCGGTAGTAGACGGGGTTCTTCTGAAACTGGACCGCATTGTCATCCCGCATAGCATGCGCCAGCTCGTCCTGGAACAGCTACACGAGGGCCATCTTGGCGTGGAAAAGTGCCGCCGATGGGCCCGAGAGGCAGAGTACTGGCCCGGCATTAATGAGACATAGCCAACACAGTGCTCAACTGCCCCACTTATCAGCGCTTCCAGCCGGCCCAACCACATGAGACCCTGCCCCCATGAGTTGGTCACGTCACCTTGGACCAAGGTGGGCATCGACCTGTTCCACACGCTGGGTAGAGACTATGTCCTGATCGTGGACTACTTTTCAAATTACCCGGAGGTGATACGGTTGCACGATATCACATCGTCTGCAGTCATCCGTGCCTGTAAGGACACCTTTGCTCGACACGGCATCCCACTCACGGTTATTTCGAACAATGGCCCCTGCTTCACAAGCCAGGAATGGTCCAACTTTGCCAGGTGGTACAATTTTGCACATGCAACATCCAGCAAAGCGGAGAAGGGCGTCCACATAGTCAAACGGCTCCTCTGCAAGGCTGCCGATGCTGGGTCTGATTTCTACCTCGCCTTGCTGGCCTATCGCTCCGCCGCACTCTCCACTGGCCTGTCGCCAGCCCAATTGCTCATGGGTCGAACCCTGCGGATGACGCTGCCGTCCATCCGTGTCCCAGACCTCGACCACGTTCCGGTCCTTCGACGGATGCAGCTGTCTCGTGCACAGCACAAGGCGGCTCATGACTCCCGTGTAACTGATCCCCCTGCTCTGGCTTGTAGCCACTTAAAATGGCTAACTCCCAATTTAAAATGGCGAATGGCAAAGGCTGATGGGAAAGTCAGCCAACAGGACACAAACGAGCAGCTGCAGGTTGAGTGTGTATTTACCTCTGGAAAGGCCAGACAAGATCGATACCAGCAACCATCAGCATAACAAAACACCAGCCATCTGCATATTAATGAGCAATCCCCGGGAACAATGAGCAACGTTTAGACACACAAAGCAAAACCAGACTCTTCGGCGCCAGCAGAAGCCGACACAAAAGGAGCTGAACGACCACCTCAGGACCGCCCATCGATCAGTGAACCGCTCCAGCATTGGAGAAAATCGAACCAAGTGATTGGGACAAAGTCCAATCACTTGGAACCAGGTACAGGGTCCGCCCCGAAAGGCGGGAAGCCCCTGGGGACTAGAAGAATCAAGCCCAAGTTCAAATCGTTCTTCTTGACCGGGTCACTCAGCAACGCGAACCAACCCTTGACAGTGACCGGTCCAGCCGCCGCTGATATCCTAAGTCTTACTTCAACGCTCGCTACGAGATAGGCGCTCCTAGCTACCAATCTGTACCTACTTCGAATCCCGCAGGCTCAGAACCCGAACGAAAGGCCATTCGTTTCCCTGACCTGGTGGGCCAGTTCCAAGTTAAGTATTGGCCTGTTAGCTGTAGAAGTAGCTTAGACGTAGAATTTATGCATGAGTAATGATTACTGTGTATAATAAATGTGCTTTGATTTAAATCCTACTAATCGGCGTATTGGATTATTGATCATTACTCGGACTTGAACCACATGGTGGTATCATAAAGATACCTGGCGACTCAAGAGCAAAGGTGATAAAACAGAGCAATTAAACTAAGGTGAAAGTTAGCAGGCTCCAGATGACAACGTCCGCATCCCTCTTCCGGATGGTGGCTGGTCTGCAACCGCTGTTGTCCTTCGGCAGGTGGCCCCCTGCTTGTGCCTGGTTCGTCTACCGGATGGCTCCATTCTGCGCCGCAATCGACGCGCCCTTCATTTCGTTCCAAGCTCGCTACGTGATCCTCCACTGTCGCCTCGCCCTCCTGCTGACCCTGCTATGGACTATGCAGAGATCCCGGTCACTCTGCATCCTCCTCACTCTGACGCAGTCCAGCCCGCTCCTCAGCCGGCGGCTCCTGATCCACCCTTGAGGCGGTCAACCAGAATTCATCACCCACCTCAGAGACTTAATTTGTGAACTTTGTGGACTTATAGACTTTCTGAATTGTTCTGTTCTTCCGTTTGATCGTTTACATGGTTTGCATAGAGTGTTCATCTCGTTATTCTTGTGACACACTGTTTTTCTGCACCAGGCACCTTCCCATATAAATAGCTTAGTTCTCATGTACATAGTCCTATAAATATTTATTTCGCTCACACGTAGTCAGGGACATTCTCACCATACACTATTACATTCTTTTATAAAAGGGGGGATGTCATAATATTCACCAGTATATCATGGTGCAGACACACATTGATGGACACACAATGGGACCAGTCAACACACACAACACCGCAGCCAATCACCAGTTAGAGCACACGCACTATAAAGACAGGGGGCATCAGAGTTCCCGCTCATTCGAGCTGCAGCTAGCTAGTAGGACAGAGCTCACAGCCTGCAGCACAGACATTCACCATGTGCTGAGTGCATCGACTGGTTAGGACAAGGCAAAGGTCTTTAGTTGAAGCTAGTATTGTGTTAACCCACAGTGAGAGTATGTTAAACAGTTAATGATTCAATAAAATAGTGTTGCACTATTTCAAGAGTTGGTGACCTGTATGTGTTCCACGGATCCAGAGCGCCCAACACAACAGCAACCAGGCGCTCACAGGTTACTCCTCAGTCCTTTATATTTCTCTTCATAGCTCACATGTTCCATGCCAGGCAACATCCTGGTGAATCTCCTCTGCACTCTCTCCAGTGCAATCACATCATTCCTATAGTGAGGCAACCAGAAGTGCAGACAGTACTCCAGCTGTGGTCTAACCAAAGTTTTATGTGGTTGCAACAGAACCTCTCTGCTCTTATAATCAGTGCCACGACTGATAAAGGCAAATGTTCTCTTTGCCTTCTTAACTACCATATTATGTCTTTCCACCTTCAGAGATCTGTGGACAAGGAGCCCAAGATCCCTCTGTTCCTCTGAGCTTCCTAGTGTTGTGCCATTTATTGAGTACTCCGTTGTCTTGTTACTCCTTCCAAAGTGCATCACCTCACACTTTTCTGGGTAAAATTCCATCTGCCACTGATCTGCCCATCTGACCAACCTTTCTATATCTTCTTGCAACCTAATACCTTCTTCCTCACCATGACCATCCTGTCAATCTTTGTGTCATCTGCAAACTTACTTATCATCCCCCCCCACATTCTCATCTATATCGTTTATATACATCATGAACAATAAGGGATCTGTGGTACGCCACTGGGCAGCGGTCTCCTGTCACACAAACAGCCTTCTGCTACCACCCTCTGTCTCCCACCACTAAACCAGTTTTGGATCCAGCATGCCAAGTTACCCCGGATCTCATGTGCGTTTACCTTCTTTATTAGTCTCCCATGTCGGACCTTGTCATAGACTTTGTCGAAATCCATATAAACTACACCAACTGCATTACCCAACATGGTCCATAAAGGAAAAGGGTGGGACCACCAAATCCAGTGAACCCTGGATTTCAAGAGAAATGCAGCAGTGGATGACGAGAAAAAGGGAGGCTTATGGCAAATATCGAGGGCTCAAATCATCAGAAGCCCTAGAAGAAAAGAGAATGTGCAAGAGGGAACTTAAAAAGGAAATTGGGAGCGCAAAAAGAGGATATGAAAGGATACTGGCAGGTAAAATAAAGGAAAATCCAAAATTGTTTTACAAGTAGGAGGTTCTGACTGTTCTGGTCGGCTTAAAAGTAGATAAATCTCCAGGGCCGGATAATATGCATCCGAGTTTGTTGAGTGAGGCAATTAAGGAAATAGCAGGGTGCTGGCAATAATGTTCAATTCCTCTCTGGCCACAGGAGAGGTCCCGGAGGACTGGAGGATAGCCAATGTGATACCATTATTCAATACGGAAGGAAGGGATAATCCAAGAAACTACAGGCCAGTCAATCTAACTTCAGTGGTGGGGAAACTATTGGAAGAAATTCTGGGAGACAGAATGAATGTGCATTTGGAGAGGCAAGGATTAATCAAGAACAGTCAGCATGGTTTTGTTAAGCGGAGGTCATGTCTGACCAACGTGATTGAATTTTTTCAAAAGGTGACCAGGTGTGGAGATGATGGCAATGCATTTTACGTAGTCCACTTGGACTTCAGCAAGGCTTTTGATAAGGTTCCACATGGGAGGCTGAGAGCGAAGGTAAGAGCCCGTGGGATCCAAGGAAATTTGGCAAATTGGATCCAGAGTTGGTTGAGTGACAGGAATCAGAGGGTGATGGCTGAGGGGTGTTTTTCTGATTGGACACCGTGTCCAGTGGGATTCCGCAGGAATGTGTTGGGGCCCTTGTTTTGTGGTTTATATAAATAATTTAGGCTTGAATGTCGAAGGCTTGATCAGTAAGTTCCCGGTTGATTAGAAAATTGGTGGGGTGGTAAGTAGTGACCATTTTGCAGACCATCTTTTACCTTTACAGTGCCGTTAGAGTCCTTCCTTTTGATTCCCCTTTGTTCCCATTTCTTTTCTTTTCTTTTTATTATTCTTGGTCTGTGGACCCAAAATCAGAATATGCCTTTAAGTAGACTACTTGTCAGGACAGTGTGTTCCAGGTTTTGAATCTTGTAGAGGCGAAAACAAACCCAATGGTGCTGGGTGAATTAAGAACCTGCTTTGTGGGAGTCGGTTTGTTTAGCTGGCTGGCAACGGTGGGTTAGCCAGGTACAGTGTTCTGACTGACAACAGTCAGTGATTGGTTCCTACATAATGCTTCTGAGAGAGCTGGGAAGAAATTATTAGACCTTAAAGGAGAAGAAACTTTCTCTGCTGAAGTAAAGAACTGCTTTATTGTTCTAAAACCAGTGAGTGCCTGACACATATTTACTATATATATTTGAAATGAGAAAGTAGAGAGCCTAGCCAGAGAAAACCATCTCAAGCATAGAAGGAAGAAGTCTCAAAACAAAGGCTTGAAGTCCTGAAAGACTTTAACTGGAAGCCAACCTAGTGCATCAGAGGTCCTCTATCCTTTAATTTTATCATGATTTTATTCCCTTTCCACCACACTTTCCCTCTGTGTTGTCTACGTGGGTGTTTTTAGAGTGTGATGAATTGGAAAAGGGAGTTGGAGTTGGGAAAGGATATGAGGTAGTCAGTTATATTTTTGTCATTATTAGTGTTAAATAATAAAAGATTATTTGTGATACATTTACAAACCTGGTGACTGGTTTATTGGGCTCTGTCAAGCGCCTCAGGCATTTTAAAATAACATCTATTTTCCCTTCTATTGCGACTCTGGATCAAGTGGGACTGGAACTAACCATGCACTAGCCCAGGGGGCCATGCCACTACGAAACTTAAATCGTACTGTGTTGTGGTCGCTATCACCAAATTGCTCCCTCCATTGCCACCTTGGACACCTGTCCGGTTTTGTTCACCAGAATTAGATCCAACACTGCACCGTTTCTTCTTGGATCTTCTATATATTGACATAAAAAGCGCTCCTGAATACATTTCAAGAAATCTGACACCTCTAAACCCTTTACATATTCATGTTGGGGAAGTTGAAATGCCCTGGTATTATTATTTTTATATATGAATTGTCTACATATCTGTTCCTCTCTTGGCCACTAACTATTTGGGGGTCATAATACACTCCCAGCAATGTTACTGCCCTCTTGTTATTCCTAAACTGTACCCACAAAGGCTAATTTAAGACTGAAGATATTGTCCCTGCGTATTGCAGTAACTGATTCCAAAATTAATAATGCTGCAACATTATGTTGAGTTGGCAATCCTGCCCCTCCCTCAACTATGTCTTTGTGCTGTGAACAATATCACAATTCCCACTAGTCAATCCACATCCTTAACTCATCAGTCTTATCTATAATACTCCTAGCATTAAAGTAAAGGCCATCCAACCTCGCATAAATCCCTAGGAACTCAACATGTCCTCTTTTCCCATGATAACCGTACCACACAAGCCTTCAGGGATAACTAGCAGCAGGTTACATGCCCCTTTTCATTAGTCTGTTTTACCTTGAATTAAAGAGACAGTTTGAATCAGTTGGCTGGATCCTCCATTCCTGAGACTAAGTATTAATGCCGGGCAGGATCCGTGGACTTCCACGCAAGCAAAACTGGCACTGCACTTGGAGCAGTTCAGCGACCATGGAGGGGCTAGCACCGGCACCACGTGGAACACACCTGATTCCAATGAGAAAGGGTGCAGGATTGGCCGGGTCTGTGATTGACACATGTGAGGCTGACAAGCTGCAGCCGCATATACACACTTCACTCCCCACACACACTCATCACAGCCAACAAGATGGCACTGGTTGCGCTGGAGTGTGCCCATCCCGCCGATGGGTCGGCTGGGGCCAGATGGCACTTAGGAAGGTGCCCTGGGGGGAGACCCATACGACCTGTGACCCTAAGTTCACAGTGGGCAGTCAGAGGTGTGCACAGCTGCATGGCTGCCTTGCAGGCCACAGCAATGGTGTTCCATGCCCGTCCAGCCCGATCCCACAGCTCACCTCCTGGCCACCACCTGCTACATCCTCCGGCCCTGGCAGAAGCCTCCCAGCCAGCAGGACTACTGTCAGCAAAGTACGGTGATGTTGGACACTTTCCATACCCCTCTCTCCCATTCAGCAGCCAATGCGCCTGTTTCATGATTTTTAAAAGCTCAAGTGAACCTTGCCATCGGGACTTCACCCCAGTGGAGGCAGAGACTAGCGGATCAGGCCTGTTAATGATATGCCAGCACTGTTTACTCTACGTGCCTTCTGGAATGCATTGACGCTGCTGTCGAGGCACTGGAGAATTGCGATTTGGCATGAAACTGGCGCCCGCCACGATTTTGGGGTCAAAATCGATCTCTACCCAATCGTGTTTTCAGATTCTGGCATCAGCCGACGGGGAATCTCGCTCATAGATTTTCAACCTTTTTTTCCCAGGACTCACTTTTGTCAAGCAGCTGACCTTTGGGACTCATGCCGGCCGAACTTTGTGACCCACACCGGCCGACCCTCGCGACCCACGCCGGCCAGCCTTAGCAACACACGACTCGTTTGCCTACCTTTAATGCGAATGGGGAACCTGCTCACTCCAATCAGGGTCACAGGAGGAGAGGGCAATGCGCATATCAGGTGCAGAGTTCAGCCAGTTCCTTTTCTCTGTCTTCGTTTTTGTCGGAACGGAAAATCCAACCTCGCACATATAGGTTGTTTCGAATGGAAATAGCAACAAAATTCTTGTTTTACTCAGCAACGGATACTCCCAGGGGATGCTATACCAGAATTCTGACAGCCTCATGCAACTTTGCTGTGTTTTTAACATGCTATCACAGGTCCAGTACAGCAGCGTGGTATTTTCATTTGGATTCAGCTGCAAATTAATAACTGACTCTGCGTTCTCAACCTCAAACGGAATTAGTCACCCACCACTTCTCTTTCAAAATCTGAAACTTCTCCTCTCATTTGCCAGTACTTCTCTGCATGTAACACACACACTGCGGGATTCTCCGTCGGCAGGACCCTCCACCCCGGCGGCAGCACGCCCATGCTCGGGGGTTGCATGACGACATGGGGTTGACCACAATGGGAAACGCCATTGGCCAGCTGTGGGAACGGAGAATCCCGCTGCCGGCGGGGGCACGCCGCACCGGTAAACAGGGCTGGCAGGACGGAGGATCCCGCCCATGGGCTTTGCACCCTTATTTACATTGGCCCAATTAACAAAATCACATGTCAAGAAATCATCTTTATATTACTTTGTTCCCGAGTTAAGTTTTTTCTTTATAGGCTATTAACCAGAGGCCCCGGAGCTCTTTGCAGAGCGAATACCAGCAGAGCTCTGCGTTGCAGTGGGTTCTCCTGAGCAGCTGTCTCCACAGATTTAGATCTGAGATCCTGGCCAGTAGGTATTCTGCCTGTTTATATCTCTGACCGTCCCTTCCTTGCAACAAAACGATCCATTTTCATAGTCCTCTTGTCTTGCTTGCTAGCAGCTAATAAATGGAAGAAGCTGTCGTCTGTGAATTGGTGGCAAAAGCACGTACATACAAGGCATTTGACGTCAAGTGTATGAACGGAGCGCGTGACCTGCTCACTGCTGCCACTTATGGTCGGCAGATTGCACACGTCCTCATTTTGTTATCATTTAAAAGCCGGTAGCGGTCGCCATTCTGAATTTAAATGCTAGTAGCGGTTACTGGGTGCTTCTCACACGTGATCGGGTCCACCGCGGGACTGCCGTGACAGATCGCTTTGTGACCCTCCTGATACCCACCCACAGCCCGACTGCACTTGCACTTTGAAAATCCCTGGTTTAATCATTATAATATCTGGTGGTCATAACATCTTCTTGTTGTACACTTTTTGTATTTGTTCATGCAATTGGGGCATTGCTGGTGTGATCAACATTTATTGCCTGTTCCTCATTGCCCTTGAGAATATGGTGGTCAGCCACCATTTTGAACAACTCCCGTTCATTGGGTGTAAATACATGTATAGTGCTGCTGGGAAGGGAGTTCCAGGATTTTGGCCCAATAACAGTGAAGGAACAGAGATATATTCAGGTGTTTGACTTTGAGGGGAACGTGCTGGTGCTCGTGGTCCCATTCGCTTGTCATCCTTGTTCTGAGAGGTGGTAGAGGTCTTCCAATGCTGGAATTTCCAGTCAGGTCTGCATTTGTAACATCTAATTGGGTAAAGATTTTACATCTTTGCTGAGTCACTGAGGTCCATGAGGATCACTGAACACACCTCACAAACAATGAATTAAAGTCCCAAGGTGTGCAGGTGAGGTGGGGTTATTGGAATAGGGTGAGGCAGTAGGCCTAGGTAGGGTGCTCTTTCGGAGGGTCGGTTTAGACCCAATGGGCAAAATGGCCTCCTTCTGCACTGGAGGGATGCTATGGAAATTATATCCTTTGAAATTATCCTTTGAAATTATAGATGCTGTTATTTTGTACACAAGCATAGTGCCCACTTCCAGCACAAATTTGTCCCACATGCAGCTGTGAATGAGAGGCCAATTAATCTCTTTTGCAGCTGTTACTTGGTCGGAACACTGGGAGAACTCTGGTTCTTCATAAATGGATGCCATGGGATCTTGCAACATGTTTCTGTGCCTGGCAAAGGGTTCAATGTCCTCTAAATAAGCAGCCTCCAACCACTCAGCACTCCCTCCCAAGTACTGCACTGATGTGTTAGCCTTTGTTGTGTGTTCGATTCCTGGATGGACTCTCAACGTTCAACGATAAAAGTGCCCCAAATGAGACAAGCTGTGACTCCTCATGTTCAGAATCCCTCCCCTGCATGTCAAGAGCCAGTGCAGTGGTGGAGTTTTAACACCCAAATAACCAGGCTCGAATCAGACAAATGATGGTTTGTTGATTTGAAGCCAGCTAAAACCTTCGGTACTTACTTAATTAAAGACGTAAATGCCTGCATTATAGCTTATTTATATTTGTACAAAGGAAACGTGCATAACGAGCGGTGGGACTTTCCAACAGCCCCCCCTGCGAGAATCCCACCAGCAGCCAATGGCGAATCACCACGGGGGGCTGAAAATCCCCACCTGATGTCTCCAGCATTTTGCTTGCCTTGCCTGTCCTATTGCCAGAGAACCCGCCATCGATGGGACTGGAGGATTCTGCCCCTCAGGTCTTACGGGTGAGTATTTGAATACAGCAGCCCTGTCAAGCTTTCACAGATCCATTTAAATTCTCTTCACGTCTTGTTTTGAATTTCTATTTCCCACTCCCACCCCCATCCCCCCCAGCCATCATCATTTTCTTCAATCTTACCCGTCCTCTGAAATTATACACATTTATCTTCATCAAAGAAGTGAATTTTATCGGCTGACAGAAGACAAGAACAGAGATGTAATTGCCAACACTGAGCCATGGACCAGCAAAAGGAGTTTAGATTTAATGGCAGCACATTGGACAAACAGATCAATGTATTGATTGACTGAACATTGTTGTTTCATTTACCTCGACAATATTTGGAAGGGAACATCAGAGTCCCTGACGAACTTAAGAGTGAGAGCGTCGTAAAGTTGCTTGACGGACTAGCAACACTAGTTATTTCTGTCGACGATGAGCAGGTGCTGGATGTAGTTGGCCAGGAATACCTCATTGTTAACAGTCAATTTGGCAGAGGCTTCCAAAGGAACCCAGTGCCGTTTCCCACTTCACAGTCACTGTCCATTATATCATAGAATCCCCAGAGTGCAGAAGGAAGGCATTCAGCCCATCAAGTCTGCACTGCCCCTCTGAAAGATCACCCCACTTAGGCCCACACCCCACCCTACCCCAATAACCCAGTAACCCCACCTAGCCATATGGAGACTAAGGGGCAATTTAGCATGGCCAACCCACCTAACCTGCACATGTTTAGACTGTGGGAGGTAACCGGAGCACCCAAAGGACATCCATGCAGACTCGGGGAGAATGTGCAAACTCCACACAGGGAGTCACCCAAGGCCGGAATTGAATCCAGATCCCTGGTCTGTGAGGCAGCAGTGCTAACCACTGCGCCACGGTGCCGCCCAATTCAATTAAGCTGGAAAAATATGTCAAGCCGTTGCTTGAAGTAAATGCACACTGTAATCTCCTTACATAGTGCATGCTGCAAACTATTTATCTTAAAATCTTGGCATCTAATTTTTAAAGATCAGATCAGTAGTTAATTGGGTTTGTACCACAGTCAGCTATCAAAAGTTCAAGGTGGTTAATCTGAAGAACTCCAGAAACATACAGAGGATTTGATCGCAGATGTGGCACAGAAATGAGTCGATCGGTCCAATCAATCCATGCAAGTGTCTCTTTATCTTTCTGATAACATTGTGACCAGATCTGCTCACAGTACTCTGAAGCCAGAATTTTCCACCTTCCCGCTCGGCAGATGAGGCGTTCAAATGTCCCCTGACTTCGACAGGGCTGGAAGATCCTGTCAGCGGGAGAGCTAGCGGCCTCAACGTGTGCCTGACCAAGGTTCAATAAAAGTTCAGCATAACTTCCTTTTCAATCTATCCTGATGGAAATTAAGCTTCCTGCTTGACATGTTAATGGACTTTTTAACCTGTGGCATGAATAGTTGATTTGTATTCGAAGGTCCCTTTGTTTCCCTACCCCACCTAGACGCGCACCTCCCAAGCAATAAGGCACCTCTCGATTCTTCCTCCCATTATGTACTGCCTCACATTTATCTGTGCCAATTATTTGAGCATAAAATCAAAGCTGACAATCCAGTGTTGCACAGGAAGGGTGCTGCTGTCGGAGGTGCTCTCCTGTGGATGGCATATTTAACAGAGGCACTGCCTGCCTGCTCAGGTAGGTGTACCAGCTCCCATCACACTAGGAAAAGCAGGAGATGTATCCCCAGTGCCCTGGCCAATGTATTACATAATCAAAAAATGAAATCACCTAAATCATTATTACTAGGTGGGATTTTTTGGCTGGTCACGCTGGCGGGATCTTACAGTCCCGTCGATGGTCCCCCTGCCGCGCGCGGGGCTTGCGGTGGAGAGGGTTGCGTTCAACGGGAAACCCATGGACAACGGCGGGACCAGACGTTCCTGTCGCCAGCCACTGGTGAGCTGCTCTCCGCTGCTTTGGAACATGCCCTGGGCGTGGAGGAAAATCCCACTCTGCATTGCAGTTGTGCTGTTCATAAATTCTGAATTTCCTACATTCCAACAACGACCACACTTCAATAAATACTTCACAGACTGCAAAGTGGTTTCGGGTGTCCTAAGGTCAAGACGAGTGCTTCATAAATCAGACGCTAGGTGCTCCGGTTCCGGTTTCCCGGTGGCACACCGCTCACTGGCGGTGACATGGACAAGTGTCGATAGATGTCCTCCTCTGTAACCGCACATATCCAGGAGCTGAGCACAACAGATTATTGTGTCATGTTCTGCAGCAGTGTGAAGGTTAGAATGCTGGCTCACTTACCCAGATTGGCCATTGTGCCAGATTTAAGATAATTTTGATTATTCACGCGTGGGAACCAGATTAAATAAATGGCAGTGGTAAATAAATAAATGATGCGGCCAGTACCTCACCTCCTGACTCCCCAAAGCCTATCCACCATTTATAAGGCACAAGTCAGGACTGTGATGGAATACTCTCTGCTTCCCTGGCTGAGTGCAGCTCCAACAACACTCAAGGTACCTGACACCATCCAGGATAAAGTAGTCCACTCGACTGGGGCCCCATCCATCACCTTCAGCATTCACTCCCTCCACCACTGGCGCAGAGTAGCAGCCCTGTGTACCATCTACAAGATACACTGCAACAACGCACCATGGCTTCTTCCACAGCACCCTCCAAAACCATGACCTCTGCCGCCTAAGGACAAGTAGCAGATGCAATGGGAACATCACCACCTCCAAGCCACTCACAATACTGATTTGGAAATATATTGCCGTTTCCTCAGTCACCAAATCCTGAAACTCCCTCCCCAACAGCCCTGTTGGTGTATCTACACCACATGGACTGCAGCTGATTAAAAAGGTGGCTTACCACCACCTTCTCAGGGGCAATTAGGGATGAGCAATAAAATTGCTGACCAGGCCAGTGACAATTACATCCCATAAAAAAATGCTGATTATGGGAATCTGTCAATCTTACCCTGACTGTAATTCCAGTTCACACCAGGTAGTTGGTCCTTCTTGACCTCTGAATTGGAGCAGAAGGCCAGTCAGCGGTCCCACAATTGGCACTCCAGCAACCTGGGATGGGCAATGGATGTGGCTACTGGCCCCATCCCAAGAGTGACGAGGAAAAGCTCTAGGTGTTCCTTTGGTCTGCTAACCTTTCATTTTGGGTGATTAAAAGTATGAACAGTATTGATGAAAAATATGGTTCATCGTTGAGGAGTGGCCTCTTCGGTATTGGGCCACGGGCTTCAATCTCCAACAGTTCATGGAACTGTGAAAGATTCTCTCGACTTGACCACTGAATGGCCATTCATAAAATAGGGCAGGTCGTTATTGGATATCTGTGTGCAATGCTCTATCCTAGGTCTTCAGTACTAACATTCAAATTAGAAGCAGGAGTAGGCCACTTTGAACCTGCTCCGACATTCAAGAAGATCATGGCTGATTTGATCGTAACCTCAATTCTAACTTCCTGCCGACACCCAATAACCTTTCACCACTGCCGTCCCATTAATTAAGAATCTCCTTAGCTCTGCCTTTAAAAATATTCAAAGATTCTGCTTCCACCGACATTGACAGGAGAGGGTTCCAAAGACTCGCGACCCTCTGAGAGAAAAGATTTCCCCTCAACTCTGCCTTAAATTAACAACGCCACATATTTGTGAACAGTGACCACCAGTTCTAGATTCTCCAACAAGAGGAAACAGCCTCTCCACATCCATCCTGTCACTATCCCTCGAAATCTTAAAGGTTTGGTTCAAGCTGCCGCTTACTCTTCCGAACTCTAGTGGATACAAACCTAACCTCTCCAACCTTTCCTCGTAAGACAACCCGCCCATTCACGGTGTCCAGTGGCAAGAAGCTCCCACTTGCAGAGACTGCCACTGAGGATCCTGCCAATTATCCACTGGGGTAATTCTGACCACTGGTGATAAGGATGAAAAATTGCACAGGATGCAGCATTAGCAACAGGTAGGTGATAGCATTGTGGTATTGTTACTGGCCTAGTGATCCAGTGACCCAGACCAGTGCTCTGGCAACATGAGTTCAAAAACCACCACAGCAGCTGTGGCAATTTAAATTTACTGAATAAACCTGGAATATAAAGTTAGCCCCATGACCAACAATGGTGAAACTACTGGATTGTTACAACAACAAAAACGTCCAGCTGGTCCACTAATGGCCTTCAGGGAAAGAAATCTGCCACCCTTACCCAGTCTGGCCAACATGTGATCCCAAATTAATGCCCCTCGCAAATAGTCTAGCAAGCCAATCAGTTTAACCACGGGTGGCACAGTAGTTAGCACTGCTGCTTCACAGCGTCAGGGACCCATGCTCAATTCTGGCCTTGGGTGACTGTGTGAAGTTCGCCGTTCTCCCCGTGTCTGCATGGGTTTCCCCTGGGTGCTCTAGTTTCCTCCCACAGTCCAACGCACAGGTCAGGCGGATTGACCATGTTAAATTACCCCTTATTATCCAAAGATGTGCAGATTAGGTGTGGTTATGGGGTTACGGGGATATTGATGGGGGAGGGGGGCCTAGCTAGCATGCTCTTCCAGAGCATCGGTGCAGTCTCGATGGGCTGAGTGGCCTCCTTCTGCACGGTAGGAATTCTACGGTTCAATTGACATACTGCAACTATAAAGCACAATGGATACACCTACACAGCATGGACCGCAGCGGTTCAGTAAGGTGACCCCCACCATCTTCTTAAGGGCAATAAATGCTGGTCTTGCTCAGTGATGCTCAGAATGTAAGAACAGCTAAAAGAAGGTATAGAATGACATGGAGGGCCTTTCTCAAGGATGTCACATTGTGAGATGAAGGTACCCAAGGAGCCTATCAGGACTACATGCTGATGAGAAATTTTGGCCGAATGAGAAATAGGTCGAATGGAAGCTCTCTCCTTCTAATCTTTCAGTGGATGATTGGGAGGCAGCGGACTGGAGTTCCTGCATCACCAGGTTAAAGTTGTTCAATGCTTCCAGTGAACACCAAGCTGATTCTACAAAACCGAGCATGATGGTGACCTAGGAAAGCTCACCCCTTTCCCATACCAATGCTGATTAACAGGCTAAGTGCAAAGTTGGGATCATGGAAATGTATTTTTGCAAGTTCAACACCTGCCCTTTTGGATATACAACTCCTGGCAGGAAGAATCAGGCTTCCAGGTATCAAAGTGGACCGAACATCCAGACTAAAACCGATTCCGTCATCCGAGGAATGGAAGACGGAGACAATGATTGATCCACTGGTTGAGAGACTGTCCCGGGAACTTTGGTATATGTGCAGAAAGCATGATTCGAGCTTCAGTCAATGACAGGTGTATCAGGAGATTCTCTTGTGAGCTTATCATGCAAGGCAGGTGTGAAGGTTAACGTTCAGTTTTTATTAAGGCTAATAGTCTTTGTAACAGTTAGCTATTTGATGCAATTCCACTGGCCTAATAAATAACCTGATGCCCGTGGTAAGCGGGGGATGGCCTTGCATGAAATAGCTTTGCTAAAGGCTTTAATGGATACATTGTTGAATTTATTTCATATAGAACAGAAATAGATAGTTGCTGTGTTTTCAAGTAAATTGGGATTTGTGATTGAAAATCCACACATATTGCCATTGTATCTGTAACGAACTAAATGAATAAACTATCAATTAAATCTATATACTCACCTACCTCGACTCGGGGCAACATCAAAGTTATTTTGGCCCTTACATTTTGTTGTGAGAGAGTCAACTTGGCTCAGTTGTTAACACTCCTGCTTCTGGGATGGGGTGGCTTCCATCTCCACCCCAGGCCTTAACCCTCGAGGGGCCAAGGGATAAGAGAGAATCAAAAGTTAAATCCAGCAGCAACATCGGTGTCCCACCAGTTGGGTTGTTAAAATATAAGCTGACAATTCAGTGCAGGTCGGAACGAGGAAATGTTAAACGCAGACTGTTTCCATGATTGGATGGATGCAAAAGATCTGTCACAGGCAGAGTGTATTTGCTCTCTTCCTGTCCATAATCTCTATGTTTTGCATGGAAGAGGGAGTCTGCCGTTTCATTTTCTTGGAGTATGCATTCTTAATTAATAAATCAGGGGCAGGCTTTTTTGAGTTTAAAATAAAGAAGTTTATCTATTCTCTCACACCTACCCCAAATTAATACACTGCCACACACTCGGTCTCACACATGTGCGTGCGCACACACACAGACACACACACAAAGATGGTATACATATACAGATAGTGCACTTTTACAGATTACAGTTAATTCAGCCTTTGATTTACGATTTGCATTGAAGCAGTCCTGCGTGTTCTTAAATGAGTTCAATAGATTAAGGTTCAAGTGAGGGCATTGTAAAACCAAGAGTTCAGAGCACCTTGTGATGATACTTGTAGTAAAGTATCTTGGAGGTTGTTTACCAGATGAACTTTGAAACTGAAACAGGTTAAGTACTTTGGCTCCTTGATGATCTGCAACTAGTTTCAGAGTCTGGTTTCCCGGCTGCCTGGTGACTGATGGCTCTGATGGATCTGCTGAGTCTTGAGGTAATAAAGGTAAAGTCCTCGAAATCAGTTTCAATCACATGACTGCTGGATTAACAGTTCTGCGGCCCACTGCATTTCTAACCCAGATTGGATGGGGGAAACCATCATGATACTATGGTAAGTTGATATTGGGCCATAACCTCTTGGCTCCGCAGCATCACATTTGGGGGTAACTCAAAGACGGGTAGAGGAATTCCTCTTGGATGTTCCCATGCAAGAGTTTACCCAGCAATTGTCCAGAAAGGCTAGCTTCCCCTGAACAATTGTACTGGGCTGGGGACCATCCAACTACCCGATTTAAATCGCTAACTTCGGATGGCTCTGCCAGTTTTACCCTCATAGTTAGAGTTAGAAGAAAACTATGCACTTCTAAATAGTTTAAAGACCCAGACCAAACCCCCAAGGGACAGCTTCCCTCCCATATACCTGACTCCCCCAGAGGAACCCTCCAACCTCACCCCCACCCCCCAACCATGCATACCCAACCTGTACTGCCCCCCCCCCCCCCCCAATTCAACTCTCATCTCCAACCTCAGCCCAACCCGAGATCGGACTCAGTGAAAAAACTTGGGAGAGACAGGCGCTTTGCAATTTCAGCAAAGGTAAGTCCCTCTGCCGTGGTAATCTGCCAGTGATTGCTATTCTGAGGAAGTTACAGGCCATTGAGTTTTGACCTTCTTTTTGGTCCAGTATGAAACATGGAGATAAGCAGTTAAGAAACTCGATAGACTTTCGGCGTTGACCCATCCTTAAACAATGAGACATGTGAATTCCACTAATAGCCGTGAGGTACCTTCACCTATGACCACATTTAACTAGTTATTCACCAGAGACTTGATAGTGTCTGCAGCCCAAATGCCAAAAGTCACATGATTTGTGGCAGCCATTTTAACAGATTATTCATGTCCCACTTTGAAAGTATTGGCTGAAATTTCATCTTATGACATGGCTGTACAGGGCATGGTAGATAGCAAGTGATATTTATGTCCAACACTTCCAAGTGGTGGTTTTATCATGCTAGGTACAGGATCTTGACATGTACAAAAAGGCTATGTTTTCCTATATAACTGCACTGACTACGTGTAATATTCATTAATTCATTATGAACATGTGATAGGGCAATGATGTGATAAGACATTTTATAAATGCAAGTTCTATCCTTCTGTTACCATCTCTAAATCTTTTACAAGAGCTGAATCTTTCTTAATTAATATTATTCTGGTACAAAACTTTGAAGGAACCTGAAAACAAAGGACATAGAAAAAGAGAAGAATTGATATTAACACCCTTGTACCCGACAATGGGCAAGATCTACTGGCTACGTTATGACCGAAAAGTGGCACGGCGCTGCTGGTAGATGCTGTGAGATCCCTCTTCCAGGACCTATCCGGCTTGCCACTCCTCACGAGACCTAACAGCACCTCGTGTGATGTCGTGATCTGAATCCCGCCCATTATGGGTGGGATCACGATTTGGCAAATCTGCATATGAGAAGGAGACAGCTAGTCTCACTTATTCATAGAACATAGAACATACAGTGCAGAAGGAGGCCATTTGGCCCATCGAGTGCACTGATCCACTTAAGCCCTCACTTCCACCCTATCCCCGTAACCCAATAACTCCTCCTAACCTTTTTGGTCACTAAGGGCAATTTATCATGGCCAACCCATTCTCCCCCATGACCTACCTGAGGCATTGTGATCTAACCCCTTCACCTCAGAGATCTTGTTCAGTGCTGGACGTCACAAACGGGGCCAGACAGAACAGCACTTGTGGGGGTCTTTCAGGGGACCGGAGGCCCGCAGGTGGTTGTTCTCTGGGCAGGGTGGTACCCTGACACCGTTGATGCCGCCCTGGAACTGCCAGCCTTTCACTGCCACTTGGGTGCCAGCCTAGCACTGCCAAGGTGTCCAGGTGGCACTGCCAGCTGGCAGGGTTACTGCCAGGGTGCTAGGCTGGTAGTGCCAAGTCCCAAGCTGGCTATTTTCCCACAACATGGATCAGTTAGGGGGATGCCCTGACTGTGTTAGGTGGGGTGCGGGGACCATAGGATTCCCTTATAGGTCAGTTGGTCTTTGGGGTGGTTCACAGGTCGCATCAGGGGGGTGGGGGGTCGGGAGATCGGTATGCCATTTAAAAATGGCATCCCGATTCCCTCCTGCACTGAGGATTTCCGGGGAGTGGAGCTCCTCATTGCAGGAAATGGGACCAAGTGCGGTCTCGGTGGCGCTGAATAGAACCAGAGTCCTGTTAAATAACGTGACTTCGAACAGTTCTAGCAACTCAAGACTGGGCATCCATGAGGCGCTGTGGCCATCAGCAACAGCAGAATTGTATTCAACCACAATCTGGCTGGGCATTTCACCCCCTCTACCATTATCACCAAGCCAGGGGACCAACCCTGGTTCAATGAAGAGTGCAGGAGTCCATGCCAGGAGCAACATCAGGCAGACTGAAAAATGAGATGTCAACCTGGTGAAGCTACAACTACTTGGACTACTTGTGTGCCAAACAGCATAAGCAGCAAGTAATAGACAGAGCAAAGCAATTCTACAACAAATGCATCAGATCTAAGCTCTGCAGTCCTGCCACATCCAGCCGTGGACAATTGAACAACTTACTGGAGGAGGAGACTCGACAAAATTCCCATCCTCAATGATGGAGGAGCCCAGCACATCTGTGCAAAAGACAAGGCTGAGGCATTCGCAACAATCTTCAGCCAGAAGTGCCGAGTGGACGATCCATCTCAGTCTCCTCCAGAAGCCCCCAACATCACCGATATCAGTCTTCAGCCAATACGATTCACTCCACGTGATATCAAGAAATGGCTGAAGGCATTGGACACTCAAAGGCCCTGACCCTGACAATATTCCGGCAATAGTACTGAAGACTTGTGCCCCAGAACCTGCCTTGCCCCGAGCCAAGCTGTTCCAGTACAGCTGCAACACTGGCATCTACCCGGCAATGTGTAAAATTGCCCAGGTGTGTCCTGTAAACCAGAAACAGGACAAATCCAATCCAGCAAATTACCGCCCTATCAGTCTACTCTCCATCATCAGTAAAGTGATGGAAGGGGTCATTAACAGCGCTATCAAGTGGCGCTTACTCAGCAATAACTTGCTCACAGACGCTCAGTTTGGGTTCCGCCAGGTTCACTCAGCTCCTGACCTCATTACAGCCTTGGTTTGAACATGGACAAAAGAGCTGAATGCCGGAGGTGAGGTGAGAGTGACTTTTTTTTACATCAGGCAACATTTGACCGAGTATGGCACAAAGGAACCTTAGCTAAACTGGAGCT
The DNA here is from genome assembly GCF_047496885.1 of Scyliorhinus torazame. Lineage (NCBI taxonomy): Eukaryota > Metazoa > Chordata > Chondrichthyes > Carcharhiniformes > Scyliorhinidae > Scyliorhinus > Scyliorhinus torazame. Next base: position 54,433,651 of record NC_092722.1, on the reverse strand, counting down.
AATCGGAATCAGGGGGAAAACTCTCCGCTAGTTGGAGTCATAACTGGCACAAAGAAAGCTGGTTGTTGTGATTGGAGGTCAATCATCTCAGCTCCAGCACATCACTTCAGGAGTTCTTCAGGGTTGTGTCCTAGGCCCAACCATCTTCAGGTGCTTCATCATAAGGTCAGAAATGGGGATATTTGCGGATGACTGCACCATGTTCAGCACCGTCCTTGACTCCTCAGATAATGAAACAGTCCAAGCCCTTCCATCATAAGGTCAGAAATGGGGATGTTTGCGGATGACTGCATAATGTTCAGCACCATCCTTGACTCCACAGATAATGAAGCACTCCAAGACCAAATGCAGCAAGATCTGGACAATATTCAGGCTTGGGTTGACAAGTGGCAAGTTACATTCGAGGCACACAAGTGCCAGGCAATGACCATCTCCTACAAGAGAGGATCTAACCACCGCCCCATGACATCCAATGGCATTGCCATCGCTGAATCCCCCACAATCAACATCCTGGGGGTTACCATTGATCAGAAACTCAACTCTGGGCTATACATATTAATACTGTGGCTACCAGGATAGGTCAAAGGCTAGGAATCCTACAGCAAATAACTCACCTCCTGACCGCCAAAGCCTATCCACCATCGACAAGGCACTGTAGTGGAACATTCTCCACTTGCATGGATGAGTGCAGCTCCAACACTCAAGAAGCTTGATTGCTCCCCCTTCACAAACATTCAAACCCTCCACCACCGCCGACCAGTGGCAATGTGCATACCATCTACAAGATGCACTGCAGTAACTCATCAAGGTTCCTTAGACAGCACCTTTCAAACCCATGACCACTACCATCTAGAAGGACAAGAGCATCAGATACCTGGGAACAACACCACCTGGAAGTTCCCCTCCATGTCACTCACCACCCTGATTTGAAAATATATCGCCGTTCCTTCAGTGTAGCTGGGACAATATCCTGGAACTCCCTCCCTTATAGCACAATGGGTGTACCTACACCTTAAGGACTGCAGCGGTTCAAGAAGACATCTCACCACCACCTTCTGAAGGGCGACTAGGAATGGGCAATAAATGTTGGTCTAACTAGTGACACCCACATCCCATAAATGAATAAAAAATATCTAGTTTTCACTCATTTATGTCTGCAAATATTACGACAACACTGGCTTCATCTACAGAGACTGTCTTTCATTCTTTGTTGATCTTTTCACCTAAGACCAGGGAACATTATTTCTATGTTTCGTCCTCCAGATGAACAGCCGTGTTACTGTCACCCACTTAGATGGTTCGCACTATTTATGTCCAATTTGTTTATTACGAAGTTCAATCAAGCTGGACAGTCTGATGTTTCCTTCCTCAGAACAAGTTGTAACGAACATTGACCGAGGTATTTAAAATCATCAGGGGGCTGGACAGAGTGGAGAGGGAGAAACTCTTCCTGTTAATGAGGAACACATTGAGGGCAAGAAGGCACAGATTTTAAGTAATTGGTAAAAGAAGCAAAAGTTATATGAGGGCTTTTTTTTTATTCACACAGCAAGTGTTTAGGGTTTAGAATGTGCTGCCTGAGAGTGTGGTGGAGGCAGGTTCACTCAAGGCATTCCAAAGAGAATTAGACTTTTATCTGACAAGGAAGAATGTGCGCGGATACGGGGAGAGGGCAGGAGAGAGGCACTAGATAAGTTGCTCACTCGGAGAGCCAGTGCAGAAACAATGGGCCAAATGGCCTCCTTCTGCGTCACAGTAATTCTGTGATTTTGTATTTCTCTGGTTTCAAACAGTGCGACTCAGCTCAACAAATGACATTTGTAACTGATCCACCAGTAATACAGCTCTATTTTCATCATTGTGGGTCTTAGCTCAGGTTGTCCTTGGTTAGGATCAATAGAGACTGCAGGAGGCAAGGCTGTGGGTAAACTTTACCTTCTATTCAGCATTCTTCTAACTATATGCAGGACAATGTTTAGTATGAGGCTTCACATAGAACTATCTTTCAGCATGCTCTGTTGTCATGTGATCTTACATCACTGATGAGGTAGACTGTCTATTTACATATTTAACATTAACCCTTTATGCTACTTAGCCTTTCTCTAAGTTGCCGGTTTGATTGAACTCAATGGCTTTGTGAGTGATATCTGGTTGTTTTTCCAAGGTTGTTTCCAAATTGGAGTCAGCAGTATCATAGGGGTCTTGGCTGACAGTACAAGGACTGCAAATACTTGTTCTTGCAGCGCACAGGCAACTTTTAAATAATTAAGCAAGCACAACTGCATTAACTAATACTTGAGTAAACACAATGACATTAAGTGATGCAAAAGAATTATCCCACTCAATACTTCAATGCTGGTTGGTATCAGTCAATAACCAGTGTGTCCACATGAAGGCAATTTTCCTTGGGCTATATTTTCACGAAAGGATAGAAAGAAGACACTCCAGTTTGAAAAGCAGAATACTGCAGATGCTGGAAATTTGAAATAAAATGAGAAAACGCTGGAAATGCTCAACAGTTATGGCAGAATCCATGGACAGAATCAGAGGTGACGGTTCAGGTCTGTGACCTTGCATCAGAACTGGGGAAAGTTAAAGATGTAGGAGGTTTTGAGCAACAAGTGGGTGGGACAAATGGAAGGCCTGCGATAGGGTTAAAAAAAGCTAGAGAATTTGAATGCTTTGAGATTTAATCCTCCAGGACCAAAGGGAATGGAGAGGGGGCAAGAAAAGTAACCTAAAAACAAAATACTTGCCCCGAGCAGGTGGATAGTTGACTGAAAGAAAAAGAATGAAACAAAGAAACAGGAACAAAGTACCAATAGATTTTACGGTCTGAAATTGTGGTCCGCAAGTGTTGAGCCCAGAATGATGTTAAGTGCCCATTTGAAAGATGAGGTGCTGTTGCTGAAGCTTACATTGAGCCTCACTGGAACATTGCAGCAGGCTGAGGACAGAGATGTCAGCATGAGAGCAAGGTAAAGAATGAAAATGAATGGCCACCGGAAGCCTAGGGTCATGCAGACAGAATGGAAGTAAAGTACGGCACAAACGGCTATTTAATAAGATAAGAGCCATTGGTGAAGAGGGTAGTATCTGAGCAGAGATAGAGGATTGACTAACTAATAGGAGGCAAAGAGTTGGGATAAGAGAGGCATTTTCAGGAGGTGTAGCACAATCAATTACTCACGAGACGAGAAGAGATGATGTCAATCAAAGGCTTTATTAAGCAGACTTGTTCCCCAGCAGCTCAGTTACAGAATGCGGCTGCTGGGAGAACCCGGGTTCTTATACTCTGCCTTACTGGGTGAAGCCAGCAGGTGGCAGATCCAGTCAGGACCCAGTGTCTGTCTATCAATAGCCTCTCGGCATCACAGGGTACCGTACTACCCCTAATGCGTACCACCACATTCACCCCTTGTTAAAAAAGAACCCGGCGGGGTGGTGGGTCGCATGGTGGTAGGGGATTACAAAGCTGGTACTGGAATTCCCTTAACACAGTGGCTATGCATCGATCTCAACGGTGAACTATTTACACTGCCGCTTTACTGGGCTATTGAATTATTTACAGATTTTGCTTTGTCACGCGGATTCAACGAGTCGAGTGGGTGCCCTGGGCGTCCTTGTCAATTGTCTCAGCCCCGGTGGTGGTGCAGGTGCTGGCTCGGGCACTGCCGTCTCTGGGAGCGTCGCGCTGTTTGTTCCTGTTTCACTACTCCTGGGCGGGCATGGGAGGAGGACCGATCCACCCGGGAAGGGAGCGGCCGTGGGGTGCGCCGGCGGGAGGGAGGGGGTGATTGGTGTTGGGGGGGGGGGGGGCGGGGAGGGTTCCGGCGGGCGGCAGGTCCCGCAGGGAGACCATGTCCTGTCAGCAGTCGGGGTATGCCACGTAGGCGTATTGAGGGTTCGCATGGAGAAGATGAACCCTCTCGACCAACGGGTCCAATTTGTGCGCCCGCACATGCTTTCAGAGCAAGATGGGTCCTGGGGCTGCCAGCCAGGTCGGAAGTGACGTTCCGGTGGAGGACTTCCTAGGGAAGACAAGGAGGTGCTCGTGAGGCATTTGATTAGTTGTGGTACACAGCAGCGACCGGATGGAGTGGAGGGCATCCGGAAGGACTTCCTGCCAACGGGAAACTGGGAGATCTCTGGACCGTAGGGCCAGTAGGACGGTCTTCCAGACCGTACTGTTCTCCCTCTCTACCTGACCGTTCCCCCGGGGGTTGTAACTGGTCGTCCTGCTCGAGGCAATGCCCTTGCTGAGCAGGAATTGACGCAGTTCGTCGCTCATGAAGGAGGACCCCCTATCGCTTTGGATGTATGCGGGGAAACCGAACAGTGTAAAGATGGTGCAGAGGGCTTTAATGACCATGGCCGCGGTCATGTCTGGGCAGGGGATGGCGAAAGGGAAACCGGAGTATTCGGCCACCACGTTTAGGAAGTACGTGTTGCGGTCGGTGGAGGGGAGGGGACCTTTGAAATCCAGACTGAGGCGCTCAAAGTGTTGGGAACCCTTTATCAGGTGCGCTCTATCTGGCCTGAAAAAGTGCAGCTTGCACTCTGCGCAGATTTGGCAGTTCCCGGTGGCTGTTCGGACCTCCTCAACAGAGTAGGGGAGGTTGCGGGTCTTCACAAAGTGATAGAACCGAGTGACCCCCGGGTGGCAGAGGTCCTCGTGGAGGGCTTGGAGACAGTCTACTTGTGCGCTGGCACATGTGCCGCGGGATAGGGCATCGGACGGCTCGTTCAGCTTTCCGGGACGATACAAGGTCTCATAGTTATCGGTGGAGAGCTCGATCCTCCACCTCAAGATCTTGTCGTTCTTGATTTTGCCCCGCTGTGCATTATCAAACATAAAGGCTACCGACCGTTGGTCAGTGAGGAGAGTGAATCTCCTGCCGGCCACGTAATGCCTCCAATGCCGCACAGCTTCCACTATGGCTTGGGCTTCCTTTTCCACTGAGGAGTGGCGGATTTCTGAAGCCTGGAGGGTCCGGAAGAAAAAGGCCACGGGTCTGCCCGCTTGGTTGAGAGTGGCCGCCAGAGCTACGTCGGATGCGTCGCTCTCGACTTGGAAGGGGAGGGACTCATCGATTGCGTGTATCGTGGCCTTTGCGATATCCGCTTTGATGCGGCTGAAGGCCTGGCGGGCCTCTGTTGACAGGGGGAAGGTAGTGGACTGAATTAGTGGGCGGGCCTTGTCCGCGTAGTGGGGGACCCACTGGGCATAATAAGAGAAGAAGCCCAGGCAGCGTTTCAGGGCTTTGGAGCAGTGGGGGAGGGGGAACTCCATAAGGGGGCGCATGCGTTCAGGGTCGGGGCCTATCACGCCATTACGCACTACGTAGCCAAGGATGGCTAGACGGTTGGTGCTAAACACCCATTTTTCCTTGTTGTAGGTGAGGTTCAGGGCGATAGCGGTCTGGAGGAATTTGCGTAGGTTGGCAGGTCGTGGTCCTGCTGGTCATGGCCGCAGATGGTTACATTGTCGAGGTATGGGAACGTGGCCTGCAAACCGTGCTGGTCAACCATTCGGTGCATCTCCCGTTGGATGACCGAGACTCCGTTAGTGACGCCAAATGGGACCCTTAAAAAGTGGTAGAGCCGCCCGTCTGCCTCGAAGGCAATGTACTTGCGGTCGCTCGGGCAGATGGGGAGCTGATGGTATGTGGACTTAAGGTCCATGGTGGAAAAGACCTTGTATTGTGAAATCCGATTGACCATGTCGGATATGCGGGGGAAAGGGTACACATCTAGCTATTGATGGTTTGACTATAGTCTACGACCATCCTCTGCTTCTCCCCGGTCTTTACAACTACCACCTGAGCTCTCCAGGGACTATTGCTGGCCTGGATTATGCCTTCCTTCAGCAGCCGCTGGACTTCAGACCAGATAAACGTTTGGTCCTGGGCGCTGTACCGTCTGCTCCTAGTGGCGACGGGTCTGCAATCCGGGGTGAGGTTCGCAAACAAGGAAGGCGGTTCAACCTTGAGGGTCGCGAGGCTGCAGATAGTGAGTGGGGGTACAGGGCCGCCGAATTGAAACGTCAAGCTCTAGAGGTTACATTGAAAATCTAACCCTCGGAGACTGGCAGCGCAGAGGTGGTGGAGGACATAAAGCTGATAAATCTTAAACTCTCTCCCCTGCACTGTTAGGTTCGCGATGCAGAACCCTTTGATTTCTACGGAATGGGATCCCGCTGCCAGAAATATCTTTTGGGTACTCGGATGGATTGAAAGAAAACAGCGTCTTACCGTATCCGGATGGATAAAACTTTCCGTGCTCGCAGAGTCGATCAGACATGGCGTTTCGTACCCGTTAACCAGCACCGTTGTTGTTGCCGTTTGGAGCGTCTGGGGCCGCGACTGGTCCAGGGTCACCGAAGCCAGTTGTGGTTGCTGCATTGGGGCATTTTCTTCAGGCCCCGTGAAGCCGTCCATGCTGGGGTCCTTGGCTATCAGCCAAGTTGGCGGCGTCCACGGATCGCACGCGGTCGGGGGCGGACAGAATGGCCACGCCCATGGATCGCACGTGGCCGGAGGGTCACAAGATGGCGGCGCCCATCCCCCCCGCGTGGAGTCCGGGACCCAAAATGGCGGTGCCCGTTGGCTGCACATGGATCATTGGGGAGGATGAGTCTGCTGTCCCCGTTCACCCCCGGAGATTGCGGCGACCCCCCGGGACTAGCACACCGCTGAATAGTGCCCCTTCTTGCCGCAACTTTTACAGATGGCCGAGCAGGCCGGGCAGCGCTGCCGGGGGTTTTTCGACTGCCCGCAAAAATAGCAGCGGGGCCCCCCCGGGTGGTCTGGTGCTCTGGCCGTGCAGGCTTGCGGGGGGGCGGGGGGGTGCCGGGGAGTCGGTCGCAGCGGGGTTCCACGGAGCCCAAGGGGCTGCCGCGCGGTTGGGGGCGTAAGCGCGGGCATTTTGTGAGGCCACATCGAGGGAGGCCGCAAGGGCCCATGCCTCCGTGAGCCCCAATGAGGTCTCTCTCCAGCAGTCGCTGGCGAATTTGGGATGAGGTCATACCTTCCACAAAAGCATCCCTGATTAGGAGCTCCGTATGATCGTTTGCGGTCACCGATGGGCAGTTGCAGCTCCTTCCCAATATTAGCAGCGCGCTGTAGACCTCGTCCAGCGATTCTCCGGGGAATTGCCGTCTCATCGCGAGTTGGTGGCGTGCATAGACTTGGTTTACGGGCCGAATGTAGATCCCCCTCAGCATGGTGAGCGCCGTCAGGAAATCCTCCGCGTCTTCGATGAGCGTGTAGATCTCCGGGCTCACCCTGGAATGCAGGACCTGCATTTTATGGTCTTCTGTGGTCCGGCCGGGGTCCGTTCGGAGGTATCCTTCAAAGCACGCTAGCCAGTGTTTAAATACGGCCGCTGAGTTTGCTGCATGGGGGCTGATTCGCAAACACTCCGGGACGATCCGGAGCTCCATAGTCTTTTAAGTCTGTTTAATAAATTGTAGCACAATCAATTACTCACGAGACGAGAAGAGATGAAGTCAATCAAAGGCTTTATTAAGCAGACTTGTTACCCAGCAGCTCAGTTACAGAATGCGGCTGCTGGGAGAACCCGGGTTCTTATACTCCGCCTTACTGGGTGGAGCCAGCAAGCGGCAGATCCAATCAGGACCCAGTGTCTGTCTATCAATAGCCTCTCGGCATCACAGGGTACCCCTAATACGTACCACCACATGATGGCAATCCATAACTAGTGGAGTGCCATAGGGATCAGTGCTGGGACGACAATTGTTTACAATATATATTAATGACTTGGATGAGTCCAAAGTCTACAGAGGGATATAGACAGGTTCGGCGAGTCTGAGCAAATACATGGCAGATGGAATTTAATGTAGGAAAATGTGAAGTTATGCACTTTGGTATGAAGAGTAAAGAAGTTGAATATTATTTAGTTGGAGAGACTGCAGAAAGCTGCAGCACAGAGGGATTTGGGGGACGAAAGCAAATTATCTGAAACAAAAACAGAAAGTACTGCACAATCTCAGCAGGTCTGACAGCATTTGTGGAGAGAAAAGGGAGTGAACATTTTGAGTCCAGATGAGTCTCCCTCTCATTCACATACAAACACACACATCTCCCTCTCATACACACATGTCTTCCTCTCTCACACACAAACACACACGTCTCCCTCTCACTCACACACACACACACAAACGCATCTCCCTCTCACACACACAAACACATACATGTTTCTCTCTCCCACACACATATACGTCTCCCCTCACACAAACTCACAAAGCACACACACACACATCTCTCTCTCTCACACACACACCCATCTCCCTCTCACTTGCACACACACACATCTTCCTCTCACACACAAAAATACAAATCTCCCTCTCTCACACACATCCCCCTCACACAGACACACACATCTCTCTCTCTCACTCGCGCACACATCTCCCTCTCTCATGCACAAACACACACATCTCCCTCTCTCACACACATGTTGTAGCGCACAATGACTTACGAGAGACGAGAAGTGATGAAGTCGATCCAGGCTTTATTAAGCGATGCTTGTCCCCAGCAACTCAGCAACAGAATGAAGCTGCGGGGAGAAGCTCGGGTTCTTATACTCCACCTTCAGGGCGGAGCCAGAAGTCGGCAGATCCAACCAGGACCCGGGATCTGTCAGCCAATAGCATCTCGGCTTCACAGTCCCACATGACCCCTAATACATACCACCACATTCACCCCTTGTTAAAAAGGAACCCGGCGGGGTGGTGGTTCGCATGGTGGTAGGGGTTTACAAGGCTGGCCCTGGAACAAATTTCGGACAGTATTACTACAGCTTTTGCCCTACACTGGGCTATGTACAAGTTTGAGAGAACTATTTACAATATGAGCAAAAAATATATATATTTTTTGTTACAACAACATTCTTGGTGTCACGCGGATTCCACGAGTCGAACGGGTGGTCTGGTCTTCCTCGTCGATCACCTCAACCCCGGTGGTGGTGCAGGTGCTTGCTCGGGCGTTGTCGTCTCCGGGAGCATTTCGCTGTTTGTTCCTGTTTTACTCCTGGGCGGGCACGGGAGGAGGACCGATCCCCCCGGGAAGGGGGCGGTCGGGGGGTGCGCCGGTGGCAGGGAGGGGATGATCGGTGTCGGGGGGGTGTGTGTGTAGCCGGCGGGCACCAGGTCCCGCAGGGAGACCGTGTCCTGTCGGCTGTCGGGGTACGCCACGTAGGCGTACTGCGGGTTCGCGTGGAGAAGGTGAACCCTCTCGACCAACGGGTCCGACTTGTGCGCCCGCACATGTTTCCGGAGGAAGATGGGTCCTGGGGCCGCCAGCCAGGTCGGCAGCGAGGTTCCGGAGGAGGACTTCCTGCGGAAGACAAGGAGGCGCTCGTGCGGCGTTTGGTTAGTGGTAGTACACAGCAGCGACCGGATGGAGTGGAGAGCGTCCGGGAGGACCTCCTGCCACCGGGAAACTGGGAGATCCCTGGACCGTAGGGCCAGTAGGACGGTTTTCCAGACCGTGCCGTTCTCCCTCTCTACTTGCCCGTTCCCCCGGGGGTTGTAGTCGGTCGTCCTGCTCGAGGCTATGCCCTTGCTGAGCAGGAACTGGCGCAGCTTGTCACTCATGAAGGAGGACCCCCTGTCGCTATGGATATATGCGGGGCAACCGAACAGTGTGAATATGGTGCCAAGGGCTTTAATGACTGTGGCCGCTGTCATGTCGGGGCAGGGGATGGTGAAGGGGAAACGAGAGTACTCGTCCACCACGTTCAGGAAGTATGCGTTGCGGTCGGTGGAGGGGTTGGGCCCTTTGAAATCCAAACTGAGGCGTCCAAATGGGCGGGAAGCCTTGATCAGGTGCGCTCTATCCGGCCTGAAAATGTGCGGTTTGCACTCTGCGCAGATGTGGCAGTTCCTGGTGACTGTACGGTCCTCCTCCACAGAGTAGGGGAGGTTGCAGGACTTTACGAAATGGTAGAATCGAGTGACCCCCGGGTGGCAGAGGTCCTCGTGGAGGGCTTGGAGGCGGTCTATTTGTGCGTTGGCACATGTGCCGCGGGATAGGGCATCGGACGGCTGGTTCAGCTTTCCGGGACGATACAAGATCTCATAGTTGAAGGTGGAGAGCTCGATCCTCCACCTTAGGATCTTGTCATTCTTAATTTTGCCCCGCTGTGCATTATCGAACATGAAGGCTACCGACCGTTGGTCGGTGAGGAGAGTGAATCTACTGCCGGCCAGGTAATGCCACCAATGTCGCACAGCTTCCACTATGGCTTGGGCTCCCTTTTCCACTGAGGAGTGGCGGATTTCTGAGGCGTGGAGGGTCCGGGAGAAAAAGGCCACGGGTCTGCCCGCTTGCTTAAGGGTGGCCGCCAGAGCTACGTCGGATGCGTTGCTCTCGACCTGGAAGGGCAGGGACTCGTCGATGGCGCGCATCGTGGTCTTTGCGATATCCGCTTTGATGCGGCTGAAGGCCTGGCGAGCCTTTGTCGTCAAGGGGAAGGTAGTGGACTGTATTAGCGGGCGGGCCTTGTTTGCGTACTGGGGGACCCACTGGGCGTAATATGAAAAGAAACCCGGGCAACGTTTCATGGCTTTGGAGCAGTGGGGGAGGGGGAATTCCATAAGGGGGCGCATGCGTTCGGGGTCGGGGCCTATTATTCCATTGCGCACTACGTATCCCAGGATGGCCAAACGGTTTGTGCTAAAAACGCATTTTTCCTCGTTATATGTGAGGTTCAGGGCGTTAGCGGTCTGGAGGAATTTTTGGAGGTTGACGTCGTGGTCCTGCTGATCGTGGCCGCAGATCGTTACGTTGACGAGATACGGGAACGTGGCCTGCAACCCGTGCTGGTCAACCATTCGGTCCATCTCCCGTTGGAAGACCGAGACCCCGTTTGTGACGCCAAATGGGACCCTTAGGAAGTGGTATAGACGCCCGTCTGCCTCGAAGGCGGTGTACTTGCGGTCACCTGGGCGGATGGGGAGCTGGTGGTAGGCGGACTTGAGGTCCACGGTGGAGAAGACCTTATACTGGGCAATCCGATTGACCATGTCGGATATGCGGGGTAAAGGGTACGCATCTAGCTGCGTGTACCTGTTGATGGTCTGACTATAGTCTACGACCATCCTTTGCTTCTCCTCGGTCTTCACTACTACCACCTGGGCTCTCCAGGGACTATTGCTGGCCTGGATTATGCCTTCCTTCAGCAACCGCTGGACTTCAGACCGAATAAATATCCGGTCCTGGGCGCTGCACCGTCTGCTCCTAGTGGCGACGGGTTTGCAATCCGGGGTGAGGTTTGCAAACAAGGACGGCGGTTCAACCTTGAGTGTTGCGAGGCCACAGATAGTGAGTGGGGGTATTGGGCCGCCGAATTGGAATGTTAGACTCTGCAGGTTACACTGGAAATCTAATCCCAGTAATGTGGGTGCGCAGAGTTGGGGAAGGACGTAGAGCCTGTAGTTCTTAAACTCCCTCCCTTGCACCATTAGGTTTGTGATGCAGAACCCTTTGATCTCTACGGAATGGGATCCTGCAGCTAGGGAAATCTTTTGCGTGCTTGGATGGATGGTCAGAAAACAGCGTCTTACCGTGTCTGGGTGAATAAAACTTTCAGTGCTCCCGGAGTCGATCAGGCATGGCGTCTCGTATCCGTTGACCAGCACCGATGTTGTCGTCGTCTGGAGCGTCCGGGGGCCGCGATTGATCCAGTGTCACCGAAGCCAGTCGTGGTAGTAGTGTCGCGGCGTCTTCTTCGGACCCCGTGGAGCCGTCGATGCTGGGGTCCTTTGTTGTCAATCAAGATGGTGGTGTCCATGAATCGCACGCGGCCGGGGGTGGACAAAATGGCCACCCCCATGGATCGCATGTGGTCAGGGGTGGACAAAATGGCCGCCCCCATGAATCGCACGTGGCTGGGGGGTCACAAGATGGCGGCGCCCATCCTCCCCTCGTGGTGCCCGGGACCCAAAATGGCGGCACCCGCGGGTCGCAAATGGGGCGCTGGGAGTTTGGGGAGTGTTTGGGATGTGCTGGGCTCGTTCTTCTCCGGGGATTGCGGCGACCCCCCGGGACCGGCACACTGCCGCGTAATGGCCCTTCTTGCCGCAGCTTTTACAAATAGCTGCGCGGGCCGGGCAGCGCTGCCGGGGGTGTTTCGCTTGCCCGCAGAAATAGCAGCGGGCCCCCCCGGGATGGTCTGGCGCTTTAACCGCGCAAGCTTGCGAGGGGGGGGTTTGTCGCGACAGGGGTCCACGGAGCCGCGCGGTCGGGGCCGTAGGCGCGGGTGTTTTGTGAGGCCACATCAAGGGAGGCTGCAAGGGCCCGTGCCTCTGAGAGTCCTAGCAACTCTCTTTCTAAAAGTCTTTGGCGAATTTGGGGAGAGTTCATACCTGCCACAAATGCATCACGAATTAGCATGTCCGTGTGTTCGATCTCGTTCACCGGCGGGCAGCTGCAGCCCCGTCCCAAAATTAGCAGCGCGGCGTAGAATTCCTCTAGCGATTCTCCGGGACTTTGCCGTCTCGTCGCGAGTTGGTGGCGCGCGTAGACCTGGTTAACGGGCCGAACGTAGATGCCCTTCAGCAATGCGAGCGCCGTCGGGAAATCCTCTGCGTCTTCTATGAGAGGGTAAATTTCCGGGCTTACCCTCGAATGTAGGACCTGCATTTTCTGGTCTTCTGTGATCCGGCCGGGGGCCGTTCAGAGGTAGCCTTCAAAGCATGCTTGCCAGTGTTTGAATACTGCTGCCGAGTTCGCTGCGTGGGGGCTGATCCGCAGGCATTCCGGGGCGATCCGGAGCTCCATAGTGTTTTAAGCTCGCTTAATAAATTGTAGCGCACAATGACTTACGAGAGACGAGATCCAGGCTTTATTAAGCGATGCTTGTCCCCAGCAGCTCAGCAACAGAATGAAGCTGCGGGGAGAAGCTCGGGTTCTTATACTCCGCCTTCAGGGCGGAGCCAGATGTCGGCAGATCCAACCAGGACCCAGGATCTGTCAGCCAATAGCATCTCGGCTTCACAGTCCCACATGACCCCTAATACATACCACCACACATGTCTCATTCTCTCACACACATGTCTCCCTCCCTCACACACAAACATCTCCATCTCCCTCTCACACACACACGCTCCTCTCTCACACATTCATTCACTCTTACCAATGTTTACAGATGCAAACTATCTGGCTGCATCACAGGTTGGTATGGCAAATGCTCGGCCCAAGACTGTAAGAAAGTACAGAGAGTCGTGAACACAGTCCAGTCCATCTTGCAGGCCCGCCTCCCATCCATTGACTCTGTCTGCACCTCCCACAGCCTTGGGAAAGCAGGCAGCATAATCAAAGACACCTCCGACCCGGGTTATTCACTCTTCCAAATTCTTCCATCGGGCAGAAGATACAAAAGTCTGAGAACACACACCAATAGATTCAAAAACAGCTTCTTCCACTGTTACCAGACTTCTGAATGGCCCTCTTATGAACTGAACTGATCTCCTTACGCATCTTCTCTACTGTGTAGCACTATACTCCAAGGGCGCTATTCTCCCCCCCCCCACGCCAGGTGGGAGAATCACTGGGGCGCCGCGCGAATCGCGCCACGCCGCCCCGACCCCCGCACGCGATTCTCCCACCCCCCGGAAACCAGTGGCGCACGATTCGCACCGGGCCGCTCGGAGAACCGGCGAGCGGCGATTCTCCGGCCGGATGGGCCGAGCGGCCGCTACGACACGAAAGGTTCCCGCCGGCGCCGTCCACCCCTTGTCGTTGCCGGCGGGAACTCTGCTGGAACGGTGGGGGGGGGGGGGGGGGGGGCAGCGGCCTGTTGGGGGGTGGGGGGGGGTTGCTCCTTCACCGGGGTGGCCTCCTATGGGGTCTGGCCCGAGATCGGAGCCCATCGATCGGTGGGCCGGCCTGCCCCCCCCGCCCCCGGGCCTATCTCCTTCCGCGCGCGGCCCCAGAACATCGGCTCCATGTTGGTGAGGGGCTGGCGTGCGTAAGACGTTCCCCGCGCATGCGCAGGATGGCGCAGCCCAACTGCACATGTGCGGATTGGCGCGGCGCCCATTTGGTGCCGTGTAAAGACTCTGGAGCGGCGTGAACCGCTCCAGCGCCGTGCTGGCCCCCTATGGCGGCCAGAATAGGTCATCTCCGGGCCCTGTTGGTGCCAGCGTGAAACGTGACGCTTTTCACGACGTTGAGAACACTTGGCCTCAATATTGGAGAATCGCCCCCATATGCTTCACCCGATGTCTATGTCTGTGTATTTACATTGTGTATTTATCGTATTTATGTTTTATGGAACAATCTGCCTGGACTGTGCGCAGATCAATACTTTTCATTGTACCTCATACTGTACATGATACAATAAATCTAAACCTAATGTAAACCTCACCCCACCCACACTCACACACCTCCCTTTCATACCCAAATACCTCTCTCACACACTCAACTCCTCTCTCACACATTTAACTCCTCTCTCATACACTCACCCCCCTCTCTCACACACTCATCCCCCCTCTCTCACACACTCACCCCCTCTCTCACACACTCACCCCCCTCTCTCACACACTCACCCCCTCTCTCACACACTCATCCCCCTCTCTCACACACTCACCCCCCTCTCTCACACACTCACCCCCCTCTCTCACACACTCACCCCCCTCTCTCACACACTCGCCCCCCTCTCTCACACACTCACTCCCCTCTCTCACACACTCGCCCCCCTCTCTCACACACTCACTCCCCTCTCTTTCACATACTCACCCCGCCCTCTCACCCCCTCTTTATCACACAATCATCCCCCTCTCTCTCACACTCATTCCCCCCTCTCACACTGATAGCCCTCTCTCACATACTCACCTACCCCCAAGCACTTTTTCCCAAGGCCTGCTCCGGTCCCCCTCCCCGCACTCTGGCATCCACTCCTAGGCTTGCTCTGGTCCCTGTTGCAAGGCCCACTCTTCCCATCACGCCACTGTCCATGCTCATCCAATCAGAGGCTGGCTTCTCCAGACAGTTAGCTCTGCAGCATTTATCAAATGTGCCTGTCCTCCTGTGGACCCCCTGGGAGGCTCCCGCAGACCCCCTGGGTTCTGATAATCCCAGTTGGAAACCCCTGGTCTAGACCAAGCTGTCTCCTACAGTAGCTGGTGCTGCTCTTCCTTGCCTCATGCTCCCCTGCCATTACCCTTCACACCAAGCGTTAGATATTGCAGTTAGATACTGCACTCCTCGCCGCCCCTCCCATACCAGGAGTTAATTTACAGAGAGAGCAGGGACATATTTTCCAGGAAAGCTTTGAATTCATTAAAAACGGTGCATGTAGATGAAGTTTAAACATATGAGTCTGTATTTTCTGGGCAGATCCCACCATTGAGGCCGGAAGTGGGGAACAACACCGTCCCGCCATTTTACAGGTGGCAGACGGTTAATTGGCCTCCTCTGGGTCTATCGCCCTATTGCAGACAGCAACCCATTCCCAGGCCGTGCCAGTCACAAACCGACGGTTCCACGGTGCCACTAGGAAACAGGAGAGTCAGTCTGACTCCAGGAAATGGCCCCCTGGTCTATATTGTAAAAAACTGGTCTAACTATTGCCACACCCAAGAGGCAGATGGAGAATCTGCCTAGACGTGGTGGGGGGAGGGGCAGGAGAGGGGAGGAGGGGGGGGGAGGGGCAGGAGGGGGTAGGAGGGGGGGAGGGGTAGGAGGGGGAGGAGGGGGGGGGAGGGGGATTCCCCAATTCCCGAATTCCCGATGGCAGCTTAAAAGCACTTAATATCCTTCATTTATTATTTAAATCTCCAAATCACAGAATAAATGGATTGAGATGGCCGAGCGCACTTCGGGATGGGCAATTAATACTGGACTTGTCAGTGAAGCTCATAACGTAAGAGAAAAGGAAGAAGCTTAAATGATGTTGAACCGTTTTATAAACTTGATAAAGATATGGATTTTTAAAATCATGATAGGAAAAATGAGACATTCGGCAAATATATACTTAATTGCTCGGGGTCAGCGTGCGCATTTTGTATGTTTAGCGGTGCTTATGAAGTTAGTATGTTACTAAGACGCCATTCGACAACGTGGACATTTTCACGAGTTTCTACAGTGGGGTGGCACAGTGGTTGGCATCATTGCCTCATAGCGCCAGGGACCGGGTTCAATTACGACCCTGCGTTACTGTGTGGAGTTTGCATGTTCTCCCCATGTCTGCGTGGATTTCCTCCGGGTGCTCTGGTTTCTTCCCACAGTCCAACGATGAGCAGGTTGGGTGGATTGGCCATGCTAAATTGTACTTAGTATCCAAAGGTCAGGTGGGGTTACAGGAATAGGGCAGGGGTGCGGGCCTAGGGTAGGGTGCTCTTTCAGAGGGCCGGTGTGCTCTCGATGGGCCGAATGGCCTCCTTCAGCACTGTAGGCATTTCATAGCGGCATACAAATGGATGTTTTGGTCAAGTCGATAGTTTTCCATTGAGGGTTGTTGGGCTGAACAGTGCCTCAGGAGCACTCCCTCTGGAGAAGTGTGGAATCGCCCACATCAACCTCAGAATTTCCACGTTATTCTGCGCACGTGCAGACTCCGGATGTTGCTGCTAGTTTCCAGTGGAGTCATAATGGCGAATGCTGACAGCTTTGTGTCATCACTGCCGCAAAATCCAGGCCATTGAGATTCACAATGAATTTTCATTGTCAACAAAGCAAATTCTGAACCAAAGTAAGCTCAACTATTGGAGACTGCTCCACCCAAGATCGCAGGAAACTACAAAAGGTTGTGAATGTAGCCCAGTCCATCACGCAAACCAGCCTCCCATCCATTGACTCTGTCTATAATTCCCGCTGCCTCGGAAAGGCAGCCAGCATAATTAAGGACCCCACTCACCCCGGACATACTCTCTTCCACCTCCTTCCGTCAGGAAAAATATACCAAAGTTTGAGGTCACGTACCAACTGTCATAATTTACACCAGTATATCATGGTGCAGACACACACACACTGATGGACATGCAGTGGGACCAATCAGCATACGCAACACCGCAGCCAATCACCAGTGAGAGCACACGCATTATAAAGACAGGGGACAGGAGAGTTCCCGTTCATTCTAGTAGCAGCCAGGTCGGAGCACAGAGCTCACAGCCTGCAACACAGACATTCATGTGCTGAGTGCATCACCTGGTTAGGACTAGGCAAGGGTCAACAGTTAAAGCTGGTATTGCATTTACCCACAGTTTAAGTATGTTAATATAGTTAACCTTATAATAAAATCGAATTGCACCACTTCCAGTGTTGGTGTTCTGTTTGTGATCCAGAACACCCAACACATCACCAACCGACTCAAGAACAGCTTCTTCCCTACTGCCATCAGACTTTTGAATGGACCTACCTCGTATTAAGTTGATCTTTTCTCTACACCTTGCTATAACTGTAACATTATATTCTGCAGTCTCTCCTTCCTTATGTACGGCATGCATTGTTTGGACAGCATGCAAGAAACAATACTTTTCACTGTATACTAATACATGTGACAATAATAAATCAAATCAAATCAAATCAAACTATTGCCTCCTCGCCGCCACTTGCTGCATTGCTCGGTCTCCTGTCCACTGTTAGCTCTGGGCTTGCCAATTGATTGTAACTCTGGGAAGGCAATTAGCAGCATCTAGTCAGGGGAAATGGTGAGGCGATAAGGAAGCAATGGTTTTAATTTGTGTCTGCAGAATATTAAACTAAATTTGTTCAATTCCTATCAAAACGTGACCTTCAAAATTCAAATTAAACTTACTCCAATTCACAGACATGATCCAAATTGGCCTTTCTCGGCACAGGTTATATTTGACAATTGGAAAATTTCACAGACTGTAAAAAGGCACAAACACGAGTCGGTGGTGGGCTATTTAGATATTTGTGTGTATCAGAGGGTTTTCAGTGGAAGTAGGGGTGGATTTTTTGGCCATTTATGCTGATGGGACCTTACAGTCCCACCGGTGGCGCACCCCCACCATGAAGGGTGTGGTAAACCACTGTTGCACCTGTATTAGGTGATGTAAGGTAGGACCTGTACTACAGGTTCGCCGGTAGTCCCTGCCTGCTGGCTCCGCCCAGTAGGCGGAGTATAAATATATGTGTCCTCCGTGCAGCAGCCATTTCGCCGTCTGCTGTGGGAGGCCACACATATTAGAGCAATAAAGCCTCAGTTGTATCCAACTCTAGTCTTTGTTCAATTGATCGTGCATCAATTTATTGCTCTAAGATTTTCTAAAAGCTGGACCTCCGAATCAAACCAGATCGCCTGCAGCTGAATCCGCAATCAAGCGACGCCAAAAAGGACTTTAATCACTGGCTAGCTTGCTTCGAGGCGTACATCAACTCAGCGACCGCCCCTGTTCCGGAGGCTCAGAAGATACAGATCCTGTACTCAAGGTTGAGCTCCAACGTGTTTCCGCTGATCCAGGACGCCCCGAATACGCCGACGCCATGGCGCTTCTCAAAGAAAACTACGCACAGAAAACGAACACGCTCTTCGCCAGGCACGTACTCGCCACTCGCTCTCAGCTCCCTGGTGAGTCCATAGAAGACCTCTGGCGGGCCCTAATCCCACTCGTCCGGGACTGTGACTGTCAGGTCATTACGGCCACCGAACATTCCAACCTTCGTATGCGGGACGCGTTCGTAACGGGGATTGGGTCGGACCTCATACGCCAAAGACTGTTAGAAGAGGCCTCGCTCGACCTAGCTGAAACAAAGAAGCTAGCGCTCTCCAAGATGGTTCCCTCAAGTAACATTCAGGTCTACCCCACCAGCCACGCGGCCCACCCCTCCTACCCCTCGTGGACCCCACAGACGGCCGCCCCAGCGGGGGCCTTACCCAGCCCGTATGCCTGCGCCACAGGCCAGCCCACGCACCCCAGGGGTCCCCGATGTTACTTCTGCGGCCAGCAGAAGCCCCCTCGCCAACGTTGCCCGGCCCGCGCTGCCCTTTGCAAGGCTTGCGGCAAAAAGGGGCACTTCGCCGCGGTGTGCCAGGTCCACACAGTCACCGCTATCGCCCCCCACCCCCAGCCTACACACAATGGGTGCCGCCATCCTCATCTCCCCGGACCAAATGCGGCTAGTGGGCGCCGCCATCCTCACCTACCGGGGCCACGCGCGGCCAGTGGGCACCGCTATCTTCACCTCCTAGGGCCACGTGCGTCCAGTGGCTGCCGCCATCTTCTCCCCCTCAGTCCACGTGCGGCCCATGGGCACCGCCATCTTGTCCAACCCCCGCAACGTGCGGCCCATGGGCGCTGCCATTTTGTCCACCGCAGGATCTTCCGGTGCCGCCATCTTGTCTTCCCCACGGGACATGGACACCGACAGCATTCCAGGACCTGGGCCCCCAGGCTCCCCATCATCCGACGTCAGCGACGACCGACCACGACTCGCCTCAGTGACGATCGCCCAATCTCGTCCGCACAACCTGGCCACCGCATCAACCAGTGTGAAAATCCACGGCCACGTGACCTCTTGCCTGCTGGACTCCGGGAGCACCGAAAGCTTTATACGGCCGGATACGGGTAGGCACTGCTCCCTCGCGGTACACCCTGCCAACCAAAGAATTTCCCCAGCCTCCGGATCCCATTGCGTCATGATCCGGGGGTTCTGCACGGTCACACTCATGGTCCAGGGTGTAGAATTCAGCAGCTTCCACCTCTACATCCTCCCTAACCTCTGCGCTGCCTTACTAATCGGCCTGGACTTCCAGTGTAACCTCCAGAGCCTAACCCTCAAATTCGGCAGGCCCCTACCACCTCTCACTGTGTGCGGCCTCGCGACCCTAAAGGTCGATCCGCCTTCCCTCTTCGCCAATCTAACCCCGGATTGCAAGCCCGTTGCCACAAGGAGCAGACGGTACAGCACCCAGGACAGGACCTTCATCAGGTCCGAGGTCCTGCTTCGGGAAGGCATTATCGAGGCCAGCAACAGTCCCTGGAGAGCCCAAGTGGTAGTCGTTAAAACTGGGGAGAAACACAAAATGGTCGTGGACTACAGCCAGACCATCAATCGGTACACGCAGCTCGACGCGTACCCCCTCCCACGCATATCTCATATGGTCAATCAGATTGCACAGTACCGGGTCTTCTCAACGGTAGACCTCAAATCCGCCTAACACCAGCTCCCCATTCGTAAATCGGACCGTCCATACTGCTTTCGAGGCGGACGGTCGTCTCTATCACTTCCTCAGGGTTCCCTTCGGCGTCACTAACGGGGTTTCGGTCTTCCATTGGGAGATGGACCGAATGGTCGACCGGTACGGTTTGCGGGCCACCTTACCGTACCTAGACAACGTCACCATCTGCGGCCACGACCAGCAGGACATCGATGCCAACCTTGCCAAATTTCTCCACACCGCCACTCTCCTCAAACTCACCTACAACAAGGAGAAGTGTATGTTTAGCACAACCTGCTTAGCCATACTTGGCTATGTGGTCCAGAACGGAGTTCTGGGGCCCGACCCCGACCGCATGCGCCCCATCATGGAGCTTCCCCTCCCCCACTGCCCCAAGGACCTCAAACGCTGCCTGGGGTTCTTCTCGTACTATGCTCAATGGGTCCCAAACTATGCGGACAAGGCCCGCCCACTCATTCAGTCCACCCATTTTCCCCTGATGGCCGAGGCACAACAGGCCTTCGTCCGTATCAGAGCCGATATCGCCAAGGCCGGGATGCACACAGTAGACGAGACACTGCCCTTTCAAGTAGAGAGCGTCGCCCTAGCCGCCACCCTCAATCAGGCAGGCAGACCCATGGCATTCTTTTGCCGCACCCTTCATGCCTCAGAAATTCGGCACTCATCCGTCGAAAAAGAGGCCCAATCTATCGTTGAAGCTGTGCAGCATTGGAGGCGTTACCTGGCAGGCAGGAGATTCACTCTCCTCACTGACCAATGGACGGTAGCCTTCATGTACAATAACACAAAGCGGGGTTAGATCAAAAATGATAAAATCTTGCGGTGGAGGATCGAGCTCTCCAACTATAATTACGAGATTTTGTATCGCCCCGGCAAGCTCAATGAGCCCCCAGACGCCCTATCCCGAGGTACATGTGCCAGCGCACAAGTAGACCGACTCCGGACCCTGCACGACAGCCTTTTATCACCCGGGATTCACCCGGTTGTACCATTTCATAAAGGCCCACAACCTGCCCGACTCCATCGAGGAAGTACGGACAATCACAAGGGACTGCCAGGTCTGTGCGGAGTGCAAACCGCACTTCTACCAGCCAGGCCGTGCGCGCCTGGTGAAGGCCTCACGCCCCTTTGAACGCCTCAGCGTGGATTTCAAAGGGCCCCTCCCCTCCACCGACCGTAACACGTATTTTCTCAGTGTGGTCGATGAATACTCCAGGGGCTGTTTAGCACAGGGCTAAATTGCTGGCTTTGAAAGTAGACCAAGGCAGGCCAGCAGCACGGTTTAATTCCCATAACAGCCTCCCCGAACAGGCACCGGAATGTGGCGACTAGGGGCTTTTCACAGTAACTTCATTTGAAGCCTACTTGTGACAATAAGCGATTTTCAGGGTTTTTTTTTCAGGTTCCCCTTCGCCATCCCATGCCCCGACATGACGTCTGTCACCATCATCAAAGCCCTAAACACTATCTTCGCTCTGTTCGGTTTCCCCGCCTCTTTCCACAGTGACAGGGCATCCTCATTCATGAGTGATGAGCTGCGTCAGTTCCTGCTCAGCAGGGGTGTCGCCTCCGGCAGGACGACCAGCTATAACCCCCGGGGAAACAGGCAGGTAGAGAGGAAGAACAGGACGGTATGGAGGGCTGTCCAACTGGCCCTACAGTCCAGGAACCTCCCAGCCTCTCGCTGGCAGGAGGTCCTCCCTGATGCACTCCACTCCATTCGGTCATTGCTGTGCACCGCCACTAACGACACACCCCATGAACATCTTTTTGCCTTCCCCAGGAAGTCCACATCCGGGCTATCGCTCCCGACTTGGCTCGCAGCTTCAGGGCCGGTCCTGCTCCGTAGGCACGTCTGACTCCAGAAGGGGGACCCGTTGGTGGAAAGGGTGCAATTGCTCCATGCCAACCCCCCAGTATGCCTACGTGGCATGCCCCGACGGACGCCAAGATACTGTCTCCCTCAGGGACCTGGCACTAACAGGTTCCACGCACACACACCTCTCCGGCCCAGCGCCATCCTCCCCTCCCCCGGCGCCCCCAGCATTAACCTCACCAGGACCATCCGTCCTTCCCCTGCCCACGCCCGAGGATGAAGAGAATTTCAGCACGCTCCCGGAGTCACCGAACATCAGGCCAGCATCGACATCGCCGCCAACACTACGTCGCTCCCAACGGAACATCAAGGCACCAGACCGGTTAAATCTCTAACTGGCGCCGGACTTCAAAAGACATTTGTTTCTGATCAAATACTGTAAATATAAATTCATTGCTGTATATAGTTCTCCCCCCACTCCGCTGGACTCAATTTTAACAGGGGGTGAATGTGGTAAACCATTGTTGCGCCTGTATTAGGTGATAAGGTAAGACCTTAGCCGGTAGTCCCTGCCTGCTGGCTCCACCCAGTAGGCGGAGTATAAATATGCGTGTCCTCCATTCAGCAGCCATTTCGCCAGCTGCTGTGGGAGGCCACACATCTTAGAGCAATAAAGCCTCAGTTGTATCCAACTCTAGTCTTTGTTCAATTGATCGTGCCTGAAAGGGTGCGGTCAATGGGAAGCCCTGTTGACAACGTCGGAACCAAAAGATCCTGCTGCTGACTACTGGCGATCCGCACTCTGGCGCTGCAGAACACACCACGGCGGGGGAAGGAAAATCCTGCCCTGTTTTTCACTTTCCAAATAATCTGAGGTATTTATTGCTTTTTAGCCTCTCGCACAGTCACAACTGAGAGTGGGCAGAGAACATGAACTGTTTCCATGCCATTATTAAAATGGGCGTGTGGGAAGGTAGATGGATGGGGTAAAAACAATTGCAGTTCAGATTTGTTAATAAGGACAGATAGATGGGCTGAATTCCAGAAAGACAAATTGGGAATAAACCTGCAGGTTCGCCCTCATCAGTTTCTGACCATCCCCAGAGCAGCAATGAAACACAACCCTCTGAACACAGAAGCTGGAAGAGAGACACGGGGCTCGATTAAACATTTCTGAGTGTCATTTTCGGTGTATTTGGCGGGGTGTTTCTCGACGGCCACGTTGGCGAGATCGCGGCCCGTATTTAACGGCACTTAGTGCCAAAAATGAGCCCCCACGGGATTCTCGCTATTACTGGCTGTCACACCATCTGATTCGCCAGACCCGCGTCTCAGCAACCTGCCGTTAACAAGGGGCAGCTGCTTTTAAACGCTCCCTCGCTACTCACTCCCAGTCAACACATAAGCATAGCAGCCCGCAGATCTGCTCCTCGCTTTGGCAATGCCGACCTGGCCAGGCATCTCGACACTGTGAATGAGAGGCGGGGCATCCTGTTCCCCAGAGGGGGTCAGAGGACCAGCAGCAGGGTCAGTAATGCTGCCTGGGAGGCAGTGGCAGCGGCTGTCAGTGTGGGCAGCATGACCAGGAGGACCGCCGTCCAATCTCGGAAGAAGACCATCGACCTCCACCAAGCTGCAAGGGTAAGTTACCACGCCTCCTGCGATCAGTTCCTCCTGCCACCTCACAAATTACCAAACCCCCCCCCCAGATATCACTGGCTGACAACTCGCACCCTCCCACCATCCGATCTTTGTGCTTGTTCCTCAGAACCCTCTCCCACCCACCATCACAACACCTTCACGCCCAGTTGCGGTACCCACCTATAGCCCCCTGCTATAGAATCCCCTGATCCATCAAGCTTGCGTCTCTCAATGACCTCTCTGGCCCTGCAGGAGAAGGTAGCTCATAACCAGCAGGAAAAAGGCCAAGGTGGGTGGCCAGAGATCTAAATCGTCACCCCCTCTGAGGAACGGGCTCTGGAGATCGCGAGGTTGACCGAGGAGAGAATAGTCACCGACAGTGAGGTTGGCCTGTGGCGCAGAGGTGAGGATCCACTGCCCCTTCACCCAGATGACCTGTCTCAATTGAGTTGTTCATGTCAGACAAAATGACCCTTCCCTCTCACTGATCACTGTCCATTGTCTTGCAGGATCTCTATCTGATGGGGCCGGGCCATCCGGAATTGTTCCCCCACACACCACCTAATAGATCACCTCGGAGGAGAGCTCAGAGGAGGCCACTGGCGAGGCATCATGACTATCATCCCCACA
This sequence comes from Scyliorhinus torazame, assembly GCF_047496885.1. Classification (NCBI taxonomy): domain Eukaryota; kingdom Metazoa; phylum Chordata; class Chondrichthyes; order Carcharhiniformes; family Scyliorhinidae; genus Scyliorhinus; species Scyliorhinus torazame. The sequence continues at coordinate 54,409,395 of NC_092722.1, read as the reverse complement.
TTCCACTAGTGCAGAGATACAGACCTCGGAGGGTGGCGTTAATGGACAGGCCTTTGGGGCACAATCTGGTGAGCACCACACAATTGCTGATGCACATCAGGTGGAGATAGGAGCATCCAAGGGCAAATCTGAGGGAAAGGGGCAGGAAGGAGGGAAATGGTGAGAGGGGAAGAGGGAAGGAGGGGTGAGGGGGAGGGAGGGAACTGGGGGGTTGAGGGGCTCAGCAGACGGACACAGCCTTGTCCTATGAGAATCTGGAGATGATGAGGGCATCGCTGGTCCTCCAGGCCCATTGGAACGCCTGACCTCTATCCCTTGACCCCCTCCTCGGGCTCATCCTTCAGCCCCTCCTGGTCCTCCTCTTCAAATGGGGCTGCATGTCCCTCCTCCTCCTCCTCTAGTATGTTGCCCCGCTACATATTGACCATTCCAGGTTGTGGAGGACACAGAAGACCACCACAAAGCAGGTGACCCTCTAGGGGGTGTACTGGCTGCCACCAGTAACGCAAAGGCAGCCACTGTGGGATCAACTCCAACAACAGTTTTGGTATCTGTAAGGAATTGGAAAAGGAGAGAGACTGACAGTAATGGCTTCCACCCTGAGACTTCCCCACTCTTACATGTTCCGCCTTCTCTCAGAGTGCTGCCCAGTGAGCCAGTTGTGCTGGCAAACCTTGCTCTGCACACTCACCCTCAGTCACATCAGGGGCCCTTATACCCCAGACCTCTGTCAGGAACATTACGGAGACCGTGCACAGGTGCCATCCCCTGATCCACACACTTACGCTTTCGTCGCGAGAGGATTCCCAATGCTGAAAGCTGGCTGTTTAGTGTTTGATTGGTGACAGCTGCCTCCATGGTGCTGACACTCCTGGAGTGCAGGCACACTGTCCAGCCATCAAAGTTGGCTAATAATGCACCCTTGAGGATGCACTTGAGAGTTGAGGAGTGTGAAGTGCTATTACAACTAACAAGGCTAATTCCTCATTTGAAATAGAACCATAGAATCCCTACAGTGCAGAAGGAGGTAATTTGGCCCATTGAGTCTGCACTGACCCTCTGACAAAGCCCCCTACTCAGTCCCATTCCCCTGCTCTATCCCCATAACCCCACCTCACTTGCACATCTTGGGACACTAAGAGCCAATTTAGCATGGGTAATCCACCTAACCTGCACATCTTTGGAATATGGGAGAAAACCAGAGCACCCGGAGGAAACCCACGCAGACATGGGGAGAATGTGAAATCTGCATATAGTCACCCAAGGTTGGAATTGAACCTGGGTCCCTGGCGCTGTCAGGCAGCAGTGCTAACCACTGTGCCACCGTGCAGCCCTAGCATTCAGCTGTGAAGCTAGATGCTGGTCACAAACAAAGGGAGTGAAATTGACTTTCATGCAGGGTGGCGATGCTCGAGGAGTGTTTGGTAGGACAGACAGTCTTGGCTGGGGTTGCCCCTCTTATGCGTCTCCAAAATATTTAAAGATGGTTTGAAGACCTCACAGATGCAAAGCACCGCCCCCCCCCCCCCCCCACCCCCACCCCGCACCGGTCCAGGAGTGATCCGTGGCCTAGAACACTTCAGCCTCCTGACCCCCTTGCTGGGTCTCCCCCACCCCCCACCGAGCATTGGGGCAGCAGTGCTGGTGCCCTTGAGCTGAATGCCAAAAAATGGAAACGGCTACTCACCTCCTCACTTCCCCTCAACAGCCATTGCGCCACCATCGCGTTTTTGAAAAGGAGTGCTAAACGAGGCCCGCCTGATTTCGCGCTGGCGAGTCCGCTACATTCGACTTCAATCTCGGTCATGAGATTGAAATTCATGCAAGTGAAGGTTAATGATATGCTCACCATTTTGGGGCGAGTTCTGGAACTCGCCATTGAGAGCAAGCCGGGCGAATTGCAAACTGTTTCGCACCCTGAGCAAATCTCGGTTTTGGCCTTCCCCGCTATTTACCCAGCGCACCCAGATCCGCGCTGCGTACAGTGCGGCGGTTAAATCACGTCCGTAGACTAAGTAATCGCGGGAGAATGTGGTGACACGGCTACGTAATAAGTCACTTGATGGGAGTATGGGCATTATATCCAGGAGCGCGGGCAGAGCACAAGCGTTGAAGTGGTTGCTAAGCTAGTGAACAAAATACTCTTTGTTGAAGGTCCTTGCTGTCAGTGACTCCGGAAGCCACAGCATCTACACATAGAATAAGAGCAGGTGAAGGTCATTTGAACCTTTGAGCCTCCTCCACCATTCAATATGATCATGGCAGTTCCTGTATTGCAACACCATACTCCTTGAGTTTCCTTCTTAAATACATTCAGTGACTTGGCCTCAACAGTTTTCTGTGGCAGAGAAGTCTATAGGTTCACAACGCTCTCAGTTTAGAACTTTCTTCTCATCTCAGTTCTAAATGGCCTACTCTGCAACCTGAGACTGTGCTCCCTTTTTTTTAAGACCTCCCTGCCAGAGGAAACAACAGTCTGTCCAGCCCTGTCAGAATTTTATACGCTTCAATAAGATCCCCTCTCAGTCTTCTAAATTACAATGAATACAGACCTAGTTGATCCAATCTCTCCTCATATGATAATCCTGCCATCTCAAGAATCGGTCTGGTGAACCTTTGTTGCATTTACTCTATGACAAGTACATTCATTCTTTGGTAAGGAGGCCAATACTGCACACAAAACTCCAGGTGTGGTCTCACCAAGGCCCTGTACAGCTGCAGTAAGACATCCTTACTCCTGGATTCAAATCCTTTTGCAATGAAGGCCAACCATTTGCCTTCCTACCTGCTTGCTGTACCTGCATGCTTGCTTTCAGTGACTGGTGTACAAGGACACCCAGGTCCTTATGCACATCAACATTTCCCAGTCTGTCACCATTTAAATAATGCCAACCTGTGGCAGGATACCACCCCTGAGTCCATGGTTGTTTTATTTTTGACAGGAGTCCCAAGCTGGATGTCATCCGATGATTTCTGGTCTTGTCTGATCAGAAATTTCTGAACTGGACGTGAACCTAAAACCGTTTGACTCATAGATGAGCCTGGAATCAGGGGCACAAGTCAGGGTTAATGGTAGGGGGGTGGTGGGGGTGGGGGATAATTTTAACCTGCTCATTGAGAAACGCATGGGGCGGGATTTTCCGCACCCCCTGCGGCATGCCTAGCCGCGCCAGCGGTGGCCCGTTATCGGCTGACATTGGGATCTTTTGATCCCGCCTTTGTCAACGGGGTTTCCCATTCTGTGCCCAACAGGCAGATCCCGTCGGCTCGAACGGTCGGAAGCTTCCGACGTTGAGAGTAGGTGGATTGCCAGGTTTAGGCCTTGCCCATTATTCCTCTCTCTCTTCCCTTCAACTAGGACCACATTCAGTCAGGGTATAAAGCTAGGGTTGACGAAGTTGGTCTCGCAATGGGCGAGTTCGGTTAAGTTTGTCCCCAAAGGCTCATTCCTGGTTGAGAGTATAGAAGTTTGATTGGACGATAAAGGTGTAATATATTGTTGTGGAACAATTTTCAGAAAGCAGCTTTTTTTTACATCCTTGCTGTGCATGTATTGCTCTGTAAAGCAATCTTTGACGTCTTGAACAACTGATACTCCTGTAATGACTGCTGTGATCTTGTTGCCTTTTGAATCCCTGATGTTTGTAATAATCACACAGTGAGCTCGGACGTGATTTTTCAACTAAGAGCTGGGCGCAATGGGTGAATCGTGGGAGAGCCCCAAATCTATCTCACGCAAATCACCCGACTTGCAGCCCTTGGTGCGATATGGTCACGCCATCACTGGCCGTGATCCAGATAATTGTATCCGATGCCGTATTCACCCGGCGCCTGGGAATCAAGGTCGTGCAAGCGAAGCCTCAACCCGGCGCTGTTTATTACGGGTTTACACGGTTGTGGACGAGGTATGAAGGCACCTTGGGGGATCTCACAGGCCATTTAAACCCCCCGGATGGTTGGGGCATGGCAGAGTAGTACCCTGGTGCTCCCTCGGCACCCGGGCACCCTGGCAGTGCCAACCTGGCAGTGCAAAGGGTCGAGGCCTGGGGGCCATGCCCATGAAAGGGGGGGGGGGGGCGAGGGTGACAAAGAAATGTTTGGAGGGGTCCTGAAAGCGGGGAGTTCTGAAACGGAGGCAGTGTAGTGATTGGGGCAGCCTTTCAAATGGCACCCCGATCTGTGAGGAGCCGATCCTGCTGCCAAGCTCATCTCCCCAGTGCAGGAAAATTTTCCAAGTGGTTGAAGGGGAGAAACTCCTTGAGACCCCCAAAAAATGGCAAAGTGCAGTTGAATAGCGGTGTCAATCTTGGCACTGCAGCCATCGAGAAACACCCTGCCAAACACGCCCGAACCCTGTGAAGGATTTAGGTTATTCTGGACCTGATAATACTTTATTAACCCACCAAAAAAGGGAAATCCAGTTCTCTGCTAAGACTCAGAATAGATCTCACGAAGGGAGAATGCTTTTCCGGGTCTCAGACAGTTAAACAGGATCTCTGTTACTTTTTATGGGGAAAGTTCAGATGGGTCACTCATAACTAAATCGTTACCACTGTCGTCATGGGTCCCAGTCATTTAAGGCTTCCTAAATGAGTGTCTAGGATTTTAAACTTTGAGAGTAAGTCTACACAGTATTATTTTAATAAAAGTATTTTTATTGTAAAATACTCTCCATTGATACATACAGAATTGCAGAGTTAAAAATATAAATTGATTAACAGTCTTTAGTTATCTGTTAATAATATAAAAACCCGTTAACAGTCCTGTGTTATCTGCTAACACACTAACTTCTCTTAAGAGAATGAGATATCTAAAACATGAAAAATCCTAAAGTAGCTTCTATCAATTTCTAATACATTTCTAAGACGTTTAACAGAAACATACTTACAAAACCATGATGGTCTTTGTTTGACGAGGCAAGCTTGAGGAACAGAGCTTTGACCCACACTCCCATAGGGGAGTGAGAAGGGTACCTCTCTGCCAAAATGCCCCTCTTTTTATACATAAAATCTTCGAATCGTTCAAGGACTGTTTCTGTTATCTTATCACTTATTGTTGGTTAATTGCCTGTGGCCAAATGGCTAATTTGATGTATTATCATCAATATATGTTTTAATGATCTTAGTGTCTGCGTGACTGTTAGGTGTCTTAAGATATATTGGCGAAGAGGGACTCATACAGAGATCTGTCTCTTTTCAGTGTTGCCATGTTTCTTAGATATATAGATTGTCAAACAGACACTTCTTTGAAGGTGTTATTCTAAGTGCCAAGAGTTATATAATTAAGGAAGGATTTGTGTATTATTTATCTGAAGAATTTCCTGTTCTCATGGTTTGAATAATTATAGGTGTAGGGGAGCGATCGAGAGAATTTACGGTGTGTCAATCAATGCAAGGTTTTCCTTATCCTGAATTTGTTTGGAATGTATTGATGATCCTTGAAGTCAGCTAGGAGTTTCTCCCAGGAAATGGTGACTTCTGGACGACCTTCAGCTGAAGTGGTTTTATTCCATTTTGAATTATAATACTGGTCGTATTAATTTCTGTTGCTTCATTTCAACCCGAATTCTGCGGCGAACGTGATATTCATCACAACTCGGACTTCGAAATTTTTCCGGTGAATCGTGCCCATGAACTCTTTGCATTTATTACTAGTCTTGCTGCTCTGTCCAAATGAAGGAGCGGTTTGAATTGGTTCTGCTATACATCACATGAGTCTTTAGTACAGCCATGGAATTTGGTCTCCTGGAACACCTAATTCATTCCTAGTTTGTTGCAGGTATTTACAGATAATAGAAGATATAACAATGACATTGATTGCAAGTAACTGCTGACCTCCTTGCCAGCAGGGGGAGGAATCAAATTTCATTGACTAATTGATAATTCGCCTTGTTCTCCGGGACTATTTTCTTTCTATTTGGTCTTCTGATGTGTGCGTGTTTCTGGAGTCAGAACAAGTAAGGATGTCAGAATTCTTCCCCTAAAGGATATTAGTGAAGTAGATGAATTTTTGCAACAATCCGCTAATTCCATGATCACTATTGAAGATGACTATCCTATTCCAGATTTAATTATTAATTGAATTTAGCCCCCCCCAGCTATCATGGTGGCGGTTCAACTCATGGCCAGAATTTAAGTACAAAGTTTGGATGTACGCCCAGAGTCGTGTGGAATTGTGCAAGAAGGCATTGGGTACTCTATCCGACACCATCACGCACTTGCACAATATTTCAGTCAGCGGGTGCGTGCCAGAGTTCGAAATGCACCCACTGACAATCAAGAAGCCAATTTAACTGGACTGGTTTGAACTGCACAGGTTGAAAGAAATGTCTCTCGATCTTCATTTTAAAAGCTGTTTCCAGACTGCGTGATAACTTAAAAGAGATAATTGCTTTCTGGAAGGAATTCAACACTGCTGTTTGAAAAGGGGAACAGAGTATCAATAACAGTCTTATACCAGTAAGAATGCCGTGTGCTGTGCCACACCATTGAAAAGGGGTTTCTGGTTTTACTTGGATTTTGTTATTGAATTGGAACAGTTCATTGGATTGGATTTGTTTATTGTCACTTGTACCGAGGTAAAATGAAAAGTATTTTGCTGTGAGCAGCTCAAACAGATCTTTAAGTACATGAAAATAAAAGAAAATAAAAAGAAAATACATAATAGGGAAACACAAGGTACACAATGTAAAGATGAAACACACAGGTGTGAAGTATTAATCAGGTCAGTCCATAAGAGGGTCATTTAGGATGCTGGTAACAGCGGGGAAGAAGCTGTTTTTGAATCTGTTTGTGCGTATTCTCAGACCTTTGTATCTCCTGCCCGGTGGAAGAAGTTTTAAGAGTGCGTAAACCGGGTGGGAGGGTCTTTGATTATGCAGACAGCGGGAGGTGTCGATGGAGTCAATGGATGGGAGGCAGGTTCATGTGGTGGACTGCGCTGTGTTCACAACTCTCCAAAGTTTCTTGCGGTCCTGGGCCGAGCAGTTGCCATACCAGGCTGTGATGCAGCCAGATAGGATGATTTCTATGGTGCATCTGTAAAAGTTGGTATGAGTTAATGTGGACATGCCAAATTTCCTCAGTGTCCTGAGGAAGTATATGCGCTGTTGTGCTTTCTTGGTGGTAGCGTCGACGTGGGTGGACCAGGGCAGATTTTTGGTGATGTGCACCCCTAGGAATTTGAAACTGCTAACCATCTCCACCTCGGCCCCGTTGATGCTGACAGGGGTGTGTACAGTACTTTGCTTCCTGAAGTCAATGACCAGCTCTTTAGTTTTGCTGGCATTGAGGGAGAGATTGTTGTCGCTGCACCACACCACTAGGTTCTCTATCTCCCTCCTGTATTCTGACTCGTCGTTATTCGAGATCCGGCCCACTATGGTCGTGTCGTCAGCAAACTTGTAGATGGAGTTGGAACCAAATTTTGCGATGCAGTAGTGTGTGTACAGGGAGTATAGTAGGGGGCTAAGTACGCAGCCTTGCGGGGCCCCGGTATTGAGAACTATTGTGCAGGAGGTGTTGTTGTTTATTTCACTGATTGTGGTCTGTGGGTCAGAAAGTCAAGGATGCAGTTGCAGAGTGAGGAGCCAAGTCCTAGGTTTTGCAGCTTTGATATGAGCTTGGCTGAGATTATGGTGTTGAAGGTGGCGCTGTAGTCAATAAATAGGAGACTGATGTAGGAGTCCTTGTTGTCGAGATGCTCTAGGGATGAGTGTAGGGCCAAGGAGATGGCATCTGCTGCGGACCGGTTGCGGCAGTATGCGAATTGCAGGGGGAATTCATTAAGGGTTATACATAGATTACTGTAGCTGTGTGGGGACTTTATGTTTGTCGTTGATAAAAATTCTTACTGTGTTTGTTTATACAAATGTTAACTAAATTCGTAGAATAAAGCTCGTTTTTTGACTAAAAGCGCCTAAGAGTCCATTGAATAACACCTGAAAGGCAGGCTCATCCTAGCCAAATTCAACAAACAGTTGTAGGTCAGGTGAACTCCATAATATACTTTGGAGTTTTCTAAACCCTGGCCCGTAGCAGGTTGGCGAGTGGGCCAATTGCCAAGGCAACCTTTATTTAAGCTGCAACCTATGCAAGGCAGGATGAAATGTCAGAGTTCAAATAAAAATAACAAATGTGTCTGGTGACTGAGGTGTGTGTATGATTGTGCTGCCTAGACACTCGTGCCAAATGCTAATGTGCCCTTGCTCATTGAAAGTAATTGCTAAGCCTTCTGTTATATACTGTTGTATTAACTATAAATACCCGTGAAGAACTAGGAACTAATTAGCTAGGAACTAATTATGATGTGTAAGTGTTCCAGGGGACCATTTTTCCCAGCTGCACGAGAGACTCATCAGAACCATTTTGAAATGGCCTTTCTTTACTATAAGGCGCCGTGGGAAATATTAAACATAAAGATCTCTCAGCTTTCCAAGCTTGATCATTCTCATCATCTGGGAACCAAAAGATAATAACAACATATAGCACCTTCTTAATCTGTAGAAGGGTCATATGGACTTGAAACGTTAACTCTTTGTTTCTCTCACTACAGATGCCGCCAGGCCTGCTGAGTTTATCCAATATTTTCTGTTTTTATTTTTCATTAATAAATTGCTTGCTGCCAATTATTCCACGACCTTTTCTTCGTTTAAGGATTGTTTGCAAGCCACTTCATTCTGGAAAGCTCTTTCTGTTTTGGGTTAAAGGATTTCATCTCCTTGCATTATCTCAAAACTTCCTGGGCGGGATTCTCCCGATGGGAGTCTAAGTGCCGACGGCGGAGTAAAAAACGTTCCCAGACACTTATTCTCCCCCCTCCTTGTGTCCCGCACATGCGCAGTTGGGCCGGCGCCAACTAGCGCATGCGCGGTGGCCGTCCTCCCCCAGGCCGACCCGCACAAAAATGGCGCATGATCCAGGCTTGCCGGCGGAAGAAAGGAGGCCCGCCGACAGAGAGGCCGGCCCGCCGATCGGTGGGTCCCGATCGCACACCAGGCCACTCTGGAGAGCCTCCCGGGGTTGGAACCCCGTGTTCCCCCCACAGGCCGCACCCGGCCCTTGAAGCCCCAGGTCCCGCCGGCCCGAGAGCAGGTTAGAACGGCGCCGGCGGGACTGTCATTTTTTTCACCAGCCGCTCGGCCCATCCAGGCCGGAGAATTGCCGCTCGCCGTTTGCGACGATTCTCCGAGCAGCCCGCCGCGATTTGCGCGCCGCTGGTTTCAGGGGGGTGGGAGAATCGGCAGTGGGGACGGGGTGGCGTGGCGCGATTCGCACGGCGCCCCGGCAATTCTCCCACCCGGCCAGGGTGTGTGGTGTGGGGGGGGGGGGGGCTGGTGGGGAGAATCCTGCCCCCTGTACTTTCACCACTTGAAAATGAGATGGTCTAATTTTCCAGCAAGCTGTGTATAAAAGTTCAGGAGACCTGAGAAATTAATTTAAACAACATTTAATGAGTCGACATAAAGTAAAGACTACAACGCAGCTTACAACTCAGTCGGAACCGCCAGAAATGCCGGTCCTATCTGAGCTGACTTTTAAAGGGCTGGTTTACGAGTCCCAGCTGATCAGGCCTCCGCCCACTAGCGGGGAAGCTTGTATTCCATGAGTCACATGGGGAGATCAATTGATGTGAACCCATGGGTCTTGTAAGGGTTATAATACTGTACTATCTACCTCAGTATTAATACCTTTGGTCAACTGGCTTTTTCCAACTTATTAAACCAAGCAACGTTCAATTGCACAGCCAGTTGGCTGGTCTTCTATGCTGGAAAGTAGAGCAGATATTAAATGTCTCAATGGTATTTACCAATCTGCAGTCAAATTGTAAAAGATGCAGAGCTAATGAAATAGTCGAACATTCCCATGCTTCCCAATCCATACTAGCAGAGGATCATCGAGAGTTTCAAAGTAAATGTCAGTTCCCCAATTAAAGCTGCTGACTTATCAATGGCTCTGTTGATAAGGACTAAAAATCAGGTAAAAATGGGCCCCTGATTTCCCTGACAAAGCTTCCTGCTTCTCTGAATACTTTCTTCAACGCCAGTGCACACTCAACACCCGTAGACAATTAGCATTTGGAAATAGTGCCTGTTCAACAGTAGTGACCATGTCTCTGAGTCACAGTCCACGCCAGAGTGTTAATCCAGACTTTAACATGGAGATTGCAGTGCTGAGGGAGGGCTGCATTGTCAGAGGCACCAAACTCTGAATGTGATGTTGAACTGAGGCTTTAATTTGACCTCTTGGCCGGATGTTCATTTTATGATTGCACCCCTGCTGCAAAGCACCTTGGAATTTTTCCCCACATTACACTACAGCCAGTATACACAGATATTTGAAGGTAGCAGGGCAGATTGAGACGAATGTGAGAGATTTTCATAATTTAAAGTTTGTACTTGATATTTTTGCTGTGATTACAAAGGGATAGAATCATTGCTTTTTTATTGTTGCAGGAGCAATGTAACATTTTGTAACAAGATACAAGAATGTGGGGTTCTTTTGGATTGTAGGTGACACAGCTAATGAGAAGGCCCAGGTTTGGGAGTTGTTTTGTTATGCTCTTGACGTAGCATAAGCTGCTTCCTTGATGTGCACTCTGACAAAGGAAGGTTCAGACTTGGAGATAGATTTAACACGTTTATTAAACTATTAACAATTCTCCTACTTGGATTCAACGCTACTGTTAATCCTTCTATGGCTACTCAGACTGACGAACCAGTCTGCTACAATCCACGTGGTGGGTGTGATGTTCAATTAACCCTGTGTCTATACTCACTGAGTGTCTCCACTGGAAAGAGACTGAGCATGTGGTGATGTGTCCTTTTATATGGGTTGTGTAATGCCCTCCTGTGGTAGTGTCACCTCTGTGTGTATCATGACTGCCCATTGGAAGTGTCCTATCTTACTGACCTATTGGTTGACTGTCTGTGTGTCATGTCTCTGGTGTTCGTTCTAGTGTCTAGCTAGGTGTAGTGTATGTACATTAACCCTTTGTGTACTTACAGTGATGTATATCACCACATCACCCCTTTTTTCGTGTTACATATTTTCTGTACAGTGTTGAAGAAAATTGAACAAGGTAGATGAGTGATACTCTGTACAAGTTATGATAACAGTGATCATGAAACAATAAGTCCAAATCATATGCATGAGTCTAAAGTTCATTAATTATTATGGTCGAGTGGCTTTCTTGTTTGGTTGGTGAGTTGGTGATGTTGATGGTGGCATTGCATTGTGAACGCCATCAGTGTCCCTGTGCTGAAGGAACCAGGAAGTGGTCAAATCACTTCGTTGTCGGATTTGGGCTCTTTTTCTTTTCTTTCGATGCTTGTGGTGGTAATTCCTGATGGCATCTGTCCTGAAAGCCAGGTTGCCTGTTGGTAGTGCAGTAAACGTGAATTGGTAAGATGCATCGTCCTGCCATGGCATGTCATTGTACTGAGCTGAGCAGTAACAGTGTCCCTCATTTGCAGAGTTGTACCACGTCGTACCAGTCGCAGTTCCATTGGTGTTGTTGTTGTCGTGCTTGTTGTCGACGTTGTTGCCTTTGGTACGCTTCTCGTTACTGTCTTTGATGTTGTTATTGTGGTTGGTTTTGTTGCCGTGTTTGTTGCGCTCAAGGACCACACTCTGTGGATAATACGAGTCCTTCACACTTACTCGTGCCAGCGTGCTTTGTGGCATCTTCTGTTTCCTGTTTCACTGAGTTCGCGGCGCTCCCTGTCTGGAGTCATGTCCGGCTTATTTGAATCAGCTTTGGCTTGTCGATGCTCCCCGTCTGGAGTCTGGTCTGTTTCACCTGAGTCAGTTTTGGCTTCTTGATGGTCCCCGTCTGGAGTCATTTCAGGTTCACTTGTATCTTCTGAGGCCTCTTGATGCTCCACGTCCGGAGTCAAAACGTTCAGGAATTCATTTGCTTGTGGAGAGGCTCGATCAAATGAGGTTTGAAGTAACGTGGTGTCACCGGAGTCACCAGTAGTCTCACTGTGATTGTCGAGTGCCTCTGTACATGCTAGCTGAGGTCTGTCACGTTGCACATCTGGTATAGGAAGTGGGATGCCGTGGTCACTTGTCTCACATACAGTGGGTAGAGCCTCAGTGTCTTCTTGTCATTCACTTGAGCTGGGTAGACTGTCACAGTCTTCTTCTGGTGGCTCAAATAATCTGGGTGGACTACCATAGTCGCTTTGATGTTCACGTGAGCGTGGTAGACTTGCATTGTCTGCTGCTGGTTGCTCAGAGGAGGTTGCTAGACCCTCATGGTCTTGTTCATGCAAGGATTGTGCTTTGGAGTCTTGCAGTGCTTTCTATCGTGGAGGCTGTCCACGAGCTCGCTTTGGAGGCTTGTGTCACTCCCTCTGCGGAGTCTTGCAGTGGTCCCTGTGTGGAATCGTGCATTGGTCTCGCTGTGGAGACTGTCATCACTTCTTGTTCATGCAAGAACTGCACTCTGGAGTCTTGTGTTGCTTCTATCGTGGAGTCTGTCCACGAGCTCGCTGTGGAGGCTTGCGTCACTGGAGTCACTTTCTGTGTGGAGACGTGCAGTTGTCTCGCTGTGGAGTCTTTCATCCTTTTCTGTGTGGAGGCTGAGACCCTTCGTGGTGCGTGGACCGCTCTCTGTGTTGAGTCGGGGACTCTTCGCAGTGCATGGACCACTCTCTGTGTGGCAGCAGGCCACTCTCTGTGGGCTTGTACCGCTCTCTGTCTCTTGGTGTCAGGCCGCAGCATAATCCTGCACTCACGAGTCGGGATGTTATATGTGCTGGGCTGAAGACCCTCAAATCTGAAGAACATATCCGTGTCTGTGTCGGATTCTTCATTGTGGAACACATCTCGCTGCGGTTCGGATTTGGTACTGGGGTCGTCATCTCCAATGAAATCATCGTCTGAGTCGTAGTCCTCTCGGACCATACCATCACGTTTTGTGTCGGAGCTGGCATTGGGCTCGCGATGTCCAAAGAAGAATTCAAGGTCTGAGTCATAGTCTTCAAGGACTGTATCATCTCTTTGGGCGGTGCTAACTGCTTGTTGCAGGGTTCTGCGGAGGTAACTTTCAGCTACTGGTCGAATTTCAGGCATTGTGCTGTCGTTCCAGGTGAAAGAATCGGGTTTTACGGCTTTAAATTTTTTTTCTGTGTTTTGGGACATTTCCCCTTTAAGTGGCCGTTGTCCGGGTCCTCTGACGCCACGACACGTGTGATGTAGTGCATAGGAAGCGATTGCGCATGCGCAGATCGCTGTTCCTTTACTTGGAGCCTTTTTCGCAATTGCGCATATGCGGCTTCTCGCGCATGCGCAAATGGACCTTCCCGTTCTGTGCGCTCTTCGCGCAACTGCGCATGTGCAGCAACTTTTCCAACATGGCTGCAATTCAAAACTGCCATTCGTTGCTACAAGCCTACCTCACGGTGAGTTTTGGCGCCTCTTTTACCTTTTCTTCTTGTATGTTCCTCGCAGAATTCTTGGAATTTATTTAGGACTGCCTGGAAGTCGCTCTTGTTTTGCCTCTTTGAGTATTTGAAGGTCTGGAAGATTTCAGCTGCTTCTGGACCTGCGATGGTAAGTAGAAGCTTTATTTTCTCTGCATCCGCCATGCCATCTAAGTCGGACGCTACCAGGTAGATCTCGAATCTCTGCCTGAACCAACGCCAGTTTTCACTGAGATTGCCTTGGTACCTGAGCTGCTGTGGATCCAGAATCTCGATCATCTTGCCTGGGTGTTGTTGCTGGTTGTCACTATTTGCTGAGTTGTAACTATATGCATTTAACAGTTCACTCCTGGAACCATGCTTTGTTATGCTCTTGACGTAGCATAAGCTGCTTCCTTGATGTGCACTCTGACAAAGGAAGGTTCAGACTTGGAGATAGCTTTAGCACATTTATTAAACTATTAACAATTCTCCGACTTGGATTCGACGCTACTGTTAATCCTTCTATAGCTACTCAGACTGACGAACCAGTCTGCTACAATCCACGTGGTAGGTGTGATGTCCAATCAACCATGTGTCTGTACTCACTGAGTGTCTCCACTGGAAAGAGACTGAGCATGTGTGATGTGTCCTTTTATATGGGTTCGTGTAATGTCCCCCTGTGGTAGTGTCACCTCTGTGTGTATCGTGACTGACCATTGGTCATATCCTATCTTACTGACCTATTGGTTGACTGTCTGTGTGTCATGTCTCTGGTGTTCCCTCTAGTGTCTAGCTAGGTGTAGTGTATGTACATTAACCCTTTCTGTACTTACAGTGATGTATATCACCACAGGAGTGGCATCTGGAATACCAAATTGGACAGACAGGGTCCAGTGTGCTTTTAAAGGACTCTCTCTAAAAGGTTTTGTATCAATATGAGCAAATGGAAATTCTTGTTGACTCTCTATGAGCGGAATTCAAGGGATGTTTTATAGAACATTACAGCGCAGTACAGGCCCTTCGGCCCTCGATGTTGCGCCGACCTGTGAAACCACTCTGAAGCCCATCTACACTATTCCCTTATCGTCCATATGTCTATCCAATGACCATTTGAATGCCCTTAGTGTTGGCGAGTCCACTACTGTTGCAGGCAGGGCATTCCACGCCCTTATTACTCTCTGAGTAAAGAACCTACCTCTGACATCTGTCCTATATCTATCTCCCCTCAATTTAAAGCTATATCCCCTCGTGCTAGACATCACCATCCGAGGAAAAAGGCTCTCACTGTCCACCCTATCCAATCCTCTGATCATCTTGTATGCCACAATTAAGTCGCCTCTTATCCTTCTTCTCTCTAACGGAAACAGCCTCAAGTCCCTCAGCCTTTCCTCATAAGATCTTCCCTCCATACCAGGCAACATTCTGGTAAATCTCCTCTGCACTCTTTCCAATGCTTCCACATCCTTCCTGTAATGCGTGACCAGAACTGCACACAACACTCCAAATGTGGCCGCACCAGATTTTTGTACAGCTGCAACATGACCTCATGGCTCCGAAACCCAATCCCTCTACCAATAAAAGCTAACACACCGTACGCCTTCTTAACAACCCTCTCAGTCTGGGTGGCAACTTTCAGGGATCTGTGTACATGGACACCGAGACCTCTCTGCTCATCCACACTACCAAGAATCTTACCATTACCCCAGTACTCTGTCTTCCTGTTATTTCTTCCAAAATGAATCACCTCACACTTTTCTGCATTAAACTCCATTTGCCACCTCTCAGCCCAGCTCTGCAGCTGATCTATGTCCCTCTGTAACTTGTAACATTCTTCCGCACAGTCCACAACTCCACCGACTTTAGTGTCATCTGCAAATTTACTCACCCATCCTTCTACGCCCTCCTACAGGTAATTTATAAAAATGACAAACAGCAGTGGCCCCAAAACAGATCCTTGTGGTACACCACTAGTAACTGGACACCAGTCTGAATATTTCCCATCAACCACCACCCTTTGTCTTCTTCCAGCTAGCCAATTTCTGATCCAAACTGCTAAATCACCCTGAATCCCATACCTCCGTATTTTCTGCAGTAGCCTACCGTGGGGAACCTTATCAAATGCTTTACTGAAATCCATATACACCACATCAACTGCTTTACCCTCATCCACCTGTTTGGTCACCTTCTCAAAGAACTCAATAAGGTTTTTGAGGCACGACCTACCCTTCACAAAACCGTGTTGACTATCTCTAATCAAATTATTCCTTTCCAGATGATTATACATCCTATCTCTTATAAACCTTTCCAAGACTTTGCCCACAACAGAAGTAAGGCTCACTGGTCTATAGTTACCGGGGTTGTCTCTACTGCCCTTCTTGAACAAGGGTCAACATTTGCTATCCTCCAGACTTCTGGCACTATTTCTGTAGACAAAGATGACTTAAAGATCAAAGCCAAAGGCTCAGCAATCTCCTCCCTAGCTTCCCAGAGAATCCTAGGATAAATCCTATCCGGCCCAGGGGACTTATCTATTTTCACACTTTTCAGAATTGTTTACACCTCCTCCTTATGAACCTCAAGCCCTTCTAGTCTAGTAGCCTGAATCTCAGTATTCTCCTCGACAACATTGTCTTTTTCCTGTGTGAATACTGAAGAAAAATATTCATTTAGCACCTCTCCTATCTTCTCCGACTCAACGCACAACTTCCCACTACTGTCCTTGACAGGCCCTACTCTTACCCTAGTCATTCTTTTATTCCTGACATATCTATAGAAAGCTTTAGGGTTATCCTTGATCCTACCTGCCAAAGACTTCTCATGTCCCCTCCTGGCTCTTCTTAGCTCTCTCTTTAGGTCCTTCATGTTGGTTTGCTTAATTGGAATATATAACTCGATAGAGACAGGGTTAGTAAACAAGTAAAATGTTGTAACTGCGAAGCAATTGTGAAGCAATTTCTTTGTTGCTAACATATTTCATTGTGTTTAAATGTAAAGACCATAAAAGCTGTCTGCTTATCAGTGTTATCATTCCTGTGGCGCGGTATCATTTCCTCACCATTTTCCAAAGTAAATAGTTGGGTTCTTGACCGGAATTCCATAACAGATTGGGATTCTCGTTCTCGGACCTATAACACAAAGTATATGGGATTGTGAGCTCCTTCAGGTATTGAACACAAAAATCAGGAAAGTTATGCTGAACCTTTATAAAGTTCCATGAAGACCACAGCCAGAGGATTGCTGGTCACTAGGCTTTCTGAAGAATATGGAGGCTCATGAGAAAGCGCAGAGGAGATTTAAAAGAATTAAAAATATATATTTTGCAAAGAATGTCTACATCGCTGGCAAGGCCAGTATTTGTTGCTGATCCCTATTTGCCTTATGAGGAGATGGTGATTCCGGGAATTAGGGATTTTAGCTCCAAGGTTCGGTTGAAGAAGCCAGGGCTGTCCCCTTGGCGCAAAGGATATCGAGGCTTTGTGAGAGAGGTGTACAAGGTTATGACATGTTTGGATAACACAGACAAAGAATAGGTGCCACCCCCCCCCCCCCCCCCACCCCCCTTAGGGCAAGAGATAGCGAGGGGATGCGATGAGGAATCCTACAGAGAATAGTAATGATTTGGGACTTGCTGTCAAAGGGAGCGGGATGATGAATGATTTTAAAAGTAATTTGGGTGGACAATTGGAGGAAATAAACTTGCCAGGCTACAGGGGTAGAGCAGGGGAGTGTAAATGACTGGATTTCTGTAGTGTATTCATGTTTGTTCCTAGTTGGAACAAGGTCACTTTAAGAGTCCGATCGCGTCATTGGTCATTTGTGTGGCCTGTCAAGTAAACACTTTCCAATAAAGCTCCTGTTGGTTTGCACCTTAATGGTCTACAAGCCTATCCTCTAAAAAGACCACAATTGCCCGACAGGGAGATGGCATTGACTTGATGGACCGAATGGTGATGGCTGTATTGACTCTATAACTCTAAGCCACTGATGTTGCTGTAAAAGACTCCCTGCCATTATATGAAGTAGAGGAGTGGATTTTCTCCGGTGTCCTGGTCAAGGTTTATTTCCTGGCCAACATTTTGAGAAACAGGGATTCGTCTCATTGCTGTTTGCCATACCAGTTATCATTGTTGGCCATCTGAGCCCAGCTAATATCAGCTAACATCAGCTTTTGAGATAGACTGCAAGTGAAGGACTGAAGTCACAATTCGACCCAACATTTCGCTTTTTCCTTACAGAACACAAGGTATGAAATACTCCAGAAAAACGCTGAAGTGGTGGCAGGTTCAGGTCTCACCGAGAGATGATCTAAACACTCAAGACTTTCCTTAGCATTTTGAACACCGAACACACAGAACACAGAACATACAGTGCAGAAGGAGGCCATTCGGCCCATCAAGTCTGCACCAACCCACTTAAGCCCTCACTTCCACCCGATCCCCGTAATCCAATAAGCCCTCCTAACCTTTTTTTTTGGTCACTAAGGGCAATTTATCACGGCCAATCCACCTAACCTGCACGTCTTTGGACTGTGGGAGGAAACCGGAGCACCCGGAGGAAACCCACGCAGACACGGGGAGAACATGCAGACTCCGCACAGACAGTGACCCAGCGAGGAATCGAACCTGGGACCCCTGGCACTGTGAAGCCACAGTGCTTTCCACTTGTGCTACCGTGCTGCCCACGGTGTGAAGCTTGTTACAATTGTCAAGCTAGAAAATATTTCATCCCGGTGAGTTCCTAAATACTTTACATATGAAAGTGAAATGCTTGCACAGAACCTAATACAACTTTCCTAGCTGCAATTCCTTCTGTTCGGAATTTAATCCTGGATGAATCATATTGGTTTGTGAACCACAGAAGCCTAGTGGGGAATTTTAGCCCCTCGAAAATGGTGCTGTTGTAAATATTTCAAACATTTCAAATCCAACCTCAACGTGCTCATGTTTCTGGTTTGAATGGAGTCAGGGAGGGGAGGCGGAGCAGGGAGATGGTATGGTGGCAGCGGGAAGTTAAGAAGATTGTGTCCCTCTGATTTTTTTCTGTCTCCAGTTGTAATCATGGCTGGCTGGATTTCCTGCACCATGGGAAATCCAGTACCTAAAGGGAAGTGCGGTCTGAAGCATGTGGGAAGTACTTTTCCAGCACTGCTCATGGGCCGGGTGGACTTGGATTTGTTCGCTCTGGCCAACTAAACTCAACCGCTTTCTTCCCATTAACATGCCACTTCCATGATTGGAGTCCCACCCGCAATAGGACCCTCTCCCACAAGTTCACCATTACCCCCATGTTTAGCCACCCTGCTTGCCCCCCCCTCCCTACCTCACCCGCAATGCACACGCACTCTCCCCAGTCAGAAGCCCCCTCTGTGAGATCCCCCTAGTGGTCTCTCCCCATCTCCATCTTGCAATCTCTGCCCCAAGAGCCCTAATCTACCTGCTCCTGGGTGATGGCCTCCTCTGGAACATTCCACATCCAACATGGAGGCAAACCTACCAATCAGGCTGTCTTGTTGGCAAGAATCTTTGTGATAAAAAGCGCCCATACATGCAGTGGAGTTAAAAGAATTCAAGGAATCAGAACTCCTCACCCCAATAAAGACAGGGCTAGAGCCATTCAGCATGTAAAGGTGCTGCTCTCCCCATTGTGTCTATACTGGCTCTTCGAAAGAACAAGCTAATTAGACCCACTTTGGAAATAGTGATGAGGGATAGTTCCTAATGCCTCTGTGAAGGGCTAGGATTTTTAAATGTAGGAAGGGACGCTGGGAGACAGCAGCCCAAACATTTCTAACGAACTGACCATTAAGTTCATTAAAGAGCTTACTATCAGGTTGGAAAGGGACAGGATCAAATCTTCAAAGGTAAGTACAGGAAAAGTGAACACTCTAACATGAACAAATAGAATAGGAGCAAGTGTTGTCCATTCGGCCCCTCAAGTCTTCTCCGCTGTCCAAAATGGCTACAGCTGATCTGATTGTGGCCCTAATTCCCCATTCTTCCTGACCCCCAATAACCTTTGGCTCATCGACCTTGGCCTTAAAAATACCCAATGACCCTGCTTCCCTTGGTCCCTGACGAAGAGAGTCCCAAAGACTCATGATCCTCTGGGAGAAAAAGAAACTTCTCATCTCCGTCTTACATGCGAGACCCCTTATTCGTGAACTGTGCCCCTCGGTTCTATTAAATGGCGCACATTAGGGCACAGATGTCTGTAGCATGGCTGGAGTCAATATTGATTGTGGTTGCTGATTTTACATCTTGTAAAACAAGAGGACATTCAAACTGAGGTGCTGATGGGTTGGCACAAAACTGCCCGAGCAATGAGAAGTGGATGTAGCACCATTAAATAATGAGTGAGTGTTTGGACACTTACCTGCACATTGAGCTGGCTGGTCCTCTGCTCCCCTGTCACAGGTGGCAATGGAAAGCCCAGTCATTACTGCCATCTGACTGTAAGAACCTCTCTCTAACGCCAGTTCTGCCATCAGGCAATGCCCAATGATGTTATCTGGACACTGGGCTCAGTCCCACCCTGGCCAAATTACGACCTATGCCTATATAAATCAGTTTGTGCCACCGGAGTTTAGGCAGGGTGGTGTTGGGGCCCTGCATCCATCTGGACGCAAGTTCCCAGCTTGGGATTGTCAAAGCTGCTGATGTAAAATGAAAGGTGGGTAAATGTACCCCGACGAACCTTGAGTAGTTTGCAGTTCAGCCACGTTACGCGGTAAGATAGACGAAAGGGACAAGAGTCAATTTTATGGAACACATCATCATGGAAAAACAATATTTATCAGATTGTACTTTAACTAACCTCTACCAAACTCTATCAAATTCTTCACAAGAGTCTTCAGTAAACAATCGTAAATCTCTAAGTCTCAAATCTACACAAGCTATTTATTCCTGAAATGTTTCCGAGGGTTCGCTACACCCTATCCACAGGTCCCGATCACTGTATTTGAACATTTTGTCTGAAAGGACTGGTAATACCCTTCAATTCAGTTCTGAGAAGCACAGGTTTTGGTGAGGAGCTGAAGGGTATTAGTATCAGTAAAGAAATTGTTTTAGGGAAATTAATGGGATTGAAGGTGGGCAAATCTCCAGGGCCTGATAACCTTCATCCCAGAGTACTTAAGGAACGGGCCCGAGAAATAGTAGATCCTTTGGTGATCATTTTCCAAAATTCTTTGGACTCTGGAATGGTTCCTACAGATTGTTAAGGGCAGGACAAGGTATCCATGGTTGACGAGGGAAGTCAAGGACAGCATAAAAACAAAAGAAAAAGCAGACAAAGTGGCAAGGATTAGTGGGAAGCCAGAGGATTGGGAATCATTTAAAAGCGAGCAGAGGACATAAAAAAGCAATAAGGGGGGAAAAGATGAAATATGAGTGCAAGTTAGCTAGTAATATAAAAGAAGATTGGAAGAATTTTTTTCAATATATAAAAGGTAAGAGAGGGGCAAAAATAGATATTGGACCACTGGAAAACGTTGTTGGAGAAGTAATAATGGGAAACAAAGAAATGGCAGATGAACTGAATAGTTACTTTGCATCAGTCTTCACGGTGGAAGACATCAGTGGGATGCCAGAGCTCCAGGAGAATCAGGGGGCAGAGGTGAGCACAATGGCCATCACTAAGGAGAAGGTTCTGGAGAAACTGAAAGATCTGAAGGTGGGTAAGTCACCTGGGTCGGATGGACTACACCCCAGGGTCCTAAAAGAGATAGCTGAGGAAATTGTGGAGGCATTGGTGGCGATCTTTCAGGAATCACTGGAGGCAAGAAGGGTCCCAGAGGACCGGAAAGTGGCTAATGTGACACCACTGTTTAAGAAGGGAGGCAGAAGACGGGAAATTATAGGCCGGTTAGCCTGACTTCGGTCATTGGTAAGATTTTGGAGTCTGTTATTAAAGATGAGATTGCGAAGTACTTGGTGGAAGTGCATGGTAAAATAGGACTGAGTCAGCACGGCTTTGTCAAAGGAAGATCATGTCTAACAAATCTGTTATAGTTCTTTGAGGAAGTAACAAGGAAGTTAGACAAAGGAGAACCAGTGGACATGATTTATTTAGATTTCCAGAAGCCCTTTGACAAGGTGCCGCATAGGAGACGGTTAAATAAGTTAAGAACCCATGGTGTTAAGGGTAAGATCCTGGCATGGATAGAGGATTGGCTGATTGGCAGAAGGCAGAAAGTTGGGATAAAGGGGTCTTTTTCAGGATGGCAGCCGGTGACTAGTGGTGTGCTTCAGGGGTCTGTGCCGGGACCACAACTTTTCACAATATACATTAATATCTGGAAGAAGGAACTGAAGGCACTGTTGCAGATGATACAAAGATTTGTAGAGGGACAGGTAGTATTGAGGAAGCAAGGGGGCTGCAGAAGGATTTGGACAAGCTAGGAGAGTGGGCAGTGAAGTGGCAAATGAAATACAATGTGGAAAAGTGTGAGGTTATGCACCTTGGAAGGAGGAATTTAGGCATAGACTATTTTCTAAATGGGGAAATGCTTAGGAAATCAGAAGCACAAAGGGACTTGGGAGTCCTTGTTCACGATTCTCTTAAGGTTAACGTGCAGGTTCAGTCGGCAGTTAAGAAGGCAAATGCAATGTTAACATTCATGTCAAGAGGGCTAGAATACAAGACCAGGGATGTACTTCTGAGGCTGTATAAGGCTCTGGTCAGACCCCATTTGGAGTATTGTGAGCAGTTTTGGGCCCCGTATCTAAGGAAGGATGTGCTGGCCTTGGAAAGGGTCCAGAGAATGATCTCTGGAATGAAGAACTTGTAATATGAGGAGCGGCTGAGGACTCTGGGTCTGTACGCATTGGAGTTTAGAAGGATGAGGGGGGATCTTATTGAAACTTACAGGATACTGCGAGGCCTGGATAAAGTGGACGTGGAGAGGATGTTTCCACTTGTAGGGAAAACTAGAAGCAGAGGACACAATCTCAGGCTAAAGGGACGATCCTTTAAACCAGAGATGAGGAGGAATTTCTTCAGCCAGAGGGTGGTGAATCTGTGGAACTCTTTGCCACAGAAGGCTATGGAGGCCAAATCACTGAGTGTCTTTAAGACAGAGATAGATAGGTTCTTGTTTAATAAGAGGATCAGGGGTTATGGAGAGAAGGCAGGAGAATGGGGGTGAGAAACATATCAGCCATGATTGAATGGCGGAGCAGACTCGATGGGCCAAGTGGCCTAATTCTGCTCCTTTGTCTTATGGTCTTATGGAGGATAGTGAATGTAACCCTGCTATTCAAAAAGGGAGGTATAGAGAAAACAGGAAACTATAGTTCAATGAGCCTAACATCGGTAGTAGGGAAGTTGCTGGAGTCCATTATCAATGATTTCATAGCACAGCATTTGGAAAACAGTGGTGTAATCAGACAAAGTTAGCATGGATTTACGAAAGGAAAATCATGCTTGATAAATCAACTACAATCCTTTGAAGATGTAACTAGTAGAGTTGACCAGGGAGAACCGGTGGATGTGGTTTATTTAGACTTTCAAAAGGCTATCGACAAGGTCTCACACAGCAGATTAATATGTAAAGTTGAAGCACATGGGATTATGGGTAGTATCGTGACATGGATAAAAAGCTGGTTAGTAGACAGGAAGCAGAAATTTGGAAAAAATTATCTTTTTCTGATTGGCAGGCAGTGACTAGTGGGGCACCGCAGGGATCTATGTTAGGACCCCAATTGTTCACATTATCTATTAATGATTTGGATGAGGGAACTAAATATATGGGGCGGGATTATCCAGGAATCGGCGTGGCGGGCAGAAACGGCGCAGTGGAGTGGCGGGAACCACTCCGGCGTCGGGTCGCCCCAAAGCTGCGGAATCCTCCACACCTTCAGGGTCTAGGACGGCGCCGGAGTGGTTTGCACTCCGCCGGACGGCGTGGAAGGCCTTTGGCGCCACGACAGCCGGGGCCGAAGGGACACCGTTGGCCAGCGCGGGACCGTGCATTTGTGGGAGCATCAGCGTCTGCTGAAGTCATCCCCGCGCATGCGCAGGGGAGTTCACCTTTGCGCCGGTCATTGCGGAGGCATACACAGCCGGCTCATAGGAATAGAGTCCCCCACGGCACAGGCCCACCCGCGGATCGGTGGGCCCTGACCGCGGGCCAGGCCACCGTGGGGGCACCTCCCGGGGCCAGATCCTCCCGCGACCCCCCAAGAACCCCGGAGCCCGCCCGCATCGCCAGGTTCCACCGGTAAGGGACCAACTCCAATTTATGCCGGCGGTACCGGCATAGAACGGGTGAGACTTCGACCCATCGCGGGCCGGAGAATCGCCGGGGTGGGGCAGCTGCCAGCGGCCGCCGACCGGCGCGGCGCGATTCCCGCCCCTGCTAAATCCCCGGTGCCGGAGAATTTGGCAGCCTGCGGGGGCAGGATTCCCGCCCATGATTTCCAAATTTGAAGATGATACAAAGTTGGGTGGGGGTGTTAGCTGTGAGGAGGATGCAGAGATGTTTCAGCGGGATTTAGACAGGCTGAGTGAGTGGGCAGATTCAGTATAATGTGGATAAATGTGAGGTTATCCGCTTTGGTAGTAAAAATAGGAAAGCAGATTATTATTTGAATGGATGTAAATTGAGAGAGGTGTATACTCAGCGAGTCCTTGATATTCTCGTGCTTCAGGCGCTGAAAGTAAGCGTGCAGGTACAGCAGGCAGTAAAGAAGGCAAATGGTATGTTGCCTTCACAGCGAGAGGTTTTGAGTGTAGGAAAACACCTGGCCACACCTGGAGTATTGGAGTGAGGCCACACCTGGAGTATTGTGTGCAGTTTTGGTGTCCTTACCTGAGGAAGGAAGTTCTTGCTGTGGAGGGGGTGCAGCGAAGGTTTGCCATTCCTCGGATGGCGGGACTGTCATATAAGGGGAGACGAAATTGGTTAGAATTATATTCATTGGCGTTTAGAAGAGTGGGAGAGGATCTCATGGAAACTTACAAAATTCTAACAGGATTAGACAGGGTAGATTCAGAAAGAATGTTCCCAATGTTGGGAGAGTCCAGAACTAGGGGTCATAGTTTGAGGATAAGGGTTTTGTGAGGGCCACGCGAATCCAGCATGAGTTTTAAGGATACAAAGAAATAACGTTTATTTACAATAACATATATATACAACAGCAGCAGCAACTTCGCTTGCTGCTCACTCCTTCCTGGCTGGTTCCAAACTGGCCAGCTTTATTTATGTAGGGAGTCTGCCAATGATTTCTCCCCCCCCCCCCTCATTGGGGAAGCTCATACTCCCACAGGATTGTGGGATTGTCATTAGTCCCCAGCCAATGGTAAGCAGGCAGGTTATAACATCCCATCCTCGTCGCCAGTTTTGTGAGGGTCACGAAGTATCCAGCACGAGTTTTAAGGATACAAAGAAATAAAATTTATTTACAATAACATATATATATATACAACAGCAGCAGCAACCTCGCTTGCTGCTCACTCCTTCCTGCTGGTTCAAAACTGGCCAGCTTTATTTATACAGGGAGTCTGCTAATGATTTCTCCGCCCCCCCCTCATTAGGGAAGCTCATACTCCCACAGGATTGTCATTAGTCCCCAGCCAATGGTAAGCAGGCAGGTTATAACAAAGGGGTAAACCTTTTAGGACTGAGGTGAGGAGAAATGTCTTCACCAAGAGAGTGGTGAATTCACTGCCACAGAAAGATGTTGAGGCCAAAACATTGTGTAATTTCAAAAAGGAATTAGATATAGCTCTTGGGGCTAAATGGATCAAGGGATATGGGGGGAAGGCAGGATCAGGGTATTGAACTTGATGATCAGCCATGATCATAATGAATGGTGGAGCAGGCTCGAAGGGCCAAATGGCCTCCTCCTGCTTCTATTTTCTAAGTTTCTATCAAATAAGTCTGGGACAGGCTGTTCTGTGGTCTTTGAGGGTTGGCTGATGTTTGGGGGCAGCCATCGAATTTGGGCTTCCGCTCTTGTCTAGGGCTGGTTCTGGTCTTCAGGTTGTCTCAATGGGGTTGGCTTCTGGGCCTGGTCAGTCTGATGATGCTCGACACAAGGTACAAGGATGTGGAGATGCTGTGCTGCTCGGCCGGCATTCAAAGTTGCTCCCTGGAGACACCGTTGAAGGAGGTGCTAAAAGCAAAGAAGTCTGGGGTTCCAGATTGTCTCTTTTATCCCCCACTTCACACTGTTGCACCCTTTTCGAAGATCCTGTGGCCCGTGTCCAGTAATAGCCTTGGGCAGGGGCAGGAAGGTCTAATGAGGTGACTACATTCCATACTTGGAGGTCGTCAAACATGATTTTGAACCTTTTCATCGGTCAAGTGCCATCCTTGTCACGCTATACCTCTGGCCTCCTACTGAGCTGGGTGCCACCATATCTGTGCATTGAGGTGCAAACAATGGTTCGTTAGCTGGGTGCCACCATATCTGCGCATTGAGGTGCAAACAATGGTTCGTTCTGAAACAATGTGGCCGTTCGCACATGGCCGGGCAATTCCAGGCCTGTCTGGTTTTGACGGCGATTTGAATGTCCGAGGCCTGGCTGCATGACTGCTCTCTGCTCCAGCTCGGCAGTTTGCAAATTGCAGAGCCCAGCTAGGTTTAAACTTGGCTTCCACATTTCAACCTTTTATCCATGGTCATGAGAAAATATCAATATTCCAGGAACAATCCGGGAGGTCATTGGTCACCTGATCACACTGCAAATTGAAAAGTGGTTATTTCAGATTCAAAGCGCCCTTTGAATGGTTCGATAATTAAACAGAAGCTTTCAGAAAGGAAGATATTCCACCCAACGAGAGTTTTCAAGTGAAGCACAGACAAGATGGTAAAGGAGAGAGATCTTCATTCTTCCTGCACAAAGGACTTGAACAATGATCTTTTCCTGAATTGCATTCACGAGGAACGATTGTATGAAACATTATTAGTCCCTTTCTTGGTTTATAAAAGTGGTTGTGGCTGGATGTCAAATGTAATTATTTGATGTTTGAAAATATCTAGTACTTTGCTTGTTTCTTAATCCTTTGTCCTGCGAACAAGGGAGGAGAGAGATGCTATAGAACTGAAAACTGAAAAACAAACAGGGGTTTAATAAGGCTTGGCAGAAGACAAATTAGGGACAGGCAGGGAGGGAACAGGTTCAATGCCGTTGTGTTTTAAAATGTGAATTAAAAAAAAACATTACGGGGTGTGGGCGTCGCTGGTTAAGCCAGCATTTATTGCCCATCCCTAGTTGCCCTTCAGAAGGTGGTGGTGAGTTTCCTTCTTGAACCGCTGCATTCTCTGAGGTGTAGGTACACCCACTGTGCTGTTAGGGAGGGAGTTCCAGGATTTTAGCCCAGCGACTGTGAGGGAACGACAATATATTTCCAAGTCAGAGTGGTGAATGAATTGGAGGGGAACCTCCAGGTGATGGGGTTCCCAGGTATCTGCTGCTCTTGTCCTTCTAGATTGTAGAGGCTGTAGGTTTGGAAGGTGCTGCCTAAGGAACCTTGGTGAGTTACTGCAGTGCATCTTGTAGATGGTACACACAGCTGCCACTGTTCGTTGGTGTGGAAGGTTTGAATGTTTGTGGAAGGGGGAGCAATCAAGCAGGCTGCTTTGTCCTGATTGGTGTTGAGCTTCTTGTGAGGTTGGAGGTGTACTCATCCAGGCAAGTGGAGAATATTCAATCACACTCCTGACTTGTGCCTTGTAGATGGTGGACAGGCTTTGTGGGGTCAGGAGGTGAATTACTCGTCGTAGGATTCCTAATCTTTGATCTATTCTAGTAGCCATAGTATTAATATGGCTAGTCCAGTTCAGTTTCTGATCAGTGATAAACCCAAGAATGTTGATTCTAGGGGAGACAGTGAAGGAAGTACTATGAATTTTAAGGGCTGGTAGTTAATTTTCTCTTGTAGGAGATGGTCATTGCCTGGCACTTGTGTGTCGCCAATGTAACTTGCCACTTGTCAGCCCAAGCCTGGATATTATCCAGGTCTTGTAGATTTGGACATGGACTGCATCATTATCTGAGGAGTTGCGAATGGTGCTGAACATTGTGCAGTCATCCACACACATCCCCACTTCTCACCTTATGATGAAAGAGAGATCATTGTGAAGCAGCTGAAGATACGCTATCCTTTTTAAAAATAAATTTAAAGTACCCAAATCATTTTTTCCAATTAAGGGGCAATTTGGTGTGGCCACTTCACCCACTCTGCACATCTTTGGGTTGTGTGGGCGAAACCCACGCAAAGACTAGGACACTATCCTGAGGAACTCTTGTAGCGATGTCCTGGAGCTGAGATGATTGACCTCCAAACACCACTACCATCTTCCTTTGTGCTCGGCATGGTTCCAACCAATGGAGACTTTTCCCCCTGATTCTCAATTTTGCTAGGGCTCCAGTTTTGATGGGGCTCCTTGATGCCTTACTCAGTCAAATGTCAAGGACAGTCACTTTCATCTCACCTCTGGCATTAGTTCTTTTTGTCCATGTTTGAACCAAGGCTGTAATGAGGTCAGGAGCTGAGTGACCCTGGCGGAACCCAAACTGAGCGTCCGTGAGCAAATTTTTGCTGAGTAAGTGCTGCTTGATAGAACTGTTGATGACGCCTTCCATTACTTTGCTGATGATGGAGAGTTGACAGATAGGGGGTTGGATTTTTTCTGTTTCTTGTGTACAGGATACACTGCACAATTTTCCACATTGCCAGATATATGCCAGTGTTGTAACTGTATGGGAACAGCTTAGCTAGGGACGCAGCAACTTCTGCAGCACAAGTCTTCTGTACTATTGCCGTAATATTGTCAGGGCCCCATGGCCTTTGCAGCATCCAGTGCTTTCAGTCATTTCTTGATGTCATATGGAGTGAATCGAATTGGCTGAAGACAGACATCTATGATGCTGGGGACCTCCAGAGGAGACCAAGATGGATCATCAACTCGGCACTTCTGGCTGAAGATTGTTGAGAATGCTTCACTCTTGTCTTTTGCGCAGATGCTCTGGGCTCCTCCATCATAGAGGATGGGGATATTTGTGAAGCCTCCTCTTCCAATGAGTTGTTTAATTGTCCACCACCATTCATGGCTGGATGTGGCTGGACTGCAGAGCTTAGATCTGATGTGTTCATTGTGGAATGGCTTAACTCTGTCTATTACTTGCTGGTTATGCTGTTTGGCACACAAGTAATCCTGTGTTGTTATTTCATAGTGAACTGCTAGGTGATTTAAAGATCATCAATGAAGGAACGGAAAGATATCAAAAGAAGAAAGCCAAAATGTTAAGAGAATGAATAGAGTTGGATAATGGAGGTCTTCTGGAGGTCCAGGAGATCGATGTTCAAGTCCCACTGCAGGACTTGATGGCCGTGGAAGGTGCATTTATAACGTAACCAAACAGGTTGATTATCAACCTATAAATTCTTCCAATACGCTTGGTGGTAGGTGGTAAGAACAAGAGTGTTTCCAGTCAACAATACTGCAGAAGGCAATGACAAATCACTGCAGTACTTGGCCAAGAATAATCATGGACCAATCCAATGGGCGTTGATGGTCGCCAATGCCCTCTTAGGGCCTGGTACCTGAAGGAGGAGTTGGTTCAATGACGCAATGAACAAGGTCTATGCCTCTGTGGAAGTTATAGATACAAATGATACAAAAAGCACAATACTGCAGATGCTGGAAATCAGAAATAAAAACGAGGTCCTGGAAATGCTCAGCAAGTCTCTGCACCTTTGGAGTGCCAGGCAGAGTTGACGTTTTGAGTCAAATATGATTTCTTCAGAAGCTTGCTGGATAGCCTGCGGTCGATTTTCAACATACTGCCCAGGCAAAGAACTGGCAATGTGCTTCAAATGCACATTATATGGACTGATGGAAATTGGATAGTTTCGACAGGAATCCACTTCCCCCCAGCTTTATACTCTTTGATGGTCGGTTGAAAATCTATGCTGTTATTAAACTTGTGAAGCTTCAGTCCAGCACTCCCTTGGCGCTGTTCTGTCCCTGCAACAATAAACTGAGTCACACCTACCCTAAGAGATGGACACCACTGCACTATTTCAAAGAAGAGCAGGGGAGTTCTCTCTGATGCATTATGGGCAATATTTATCCCTCAAACAATTGAGCTGAAGCAGATCATCCGGCCATTATCATATCGCTGTTTGTGGGAGTTCGCTGTGAGAAAATTGGCTGCAATGTTACCGACCTGACAACAGTGACAACATCCCAAACACACTTCATTGGTTGCAATGTGCTTTGGGATGGAGGCACGGTGGCACAGTGGTTAGCACTGCTGCCTCCCAGTGCCGGGGACCCTGGTTCGATTTCAGCCTTGGGTGACTGTCTGTGTGAAGTTTGCACATTCTCCCCATGTCTGCGTGGGTTTCTTCCCACAGTTGAAAGATGTACAGGTTAGGTGGATTGGCCACGCTAAATTGCCCTTTAATTGGAAACATTAAAAATTATATTGTTGGTGAAAATTAGTTTCTACTGCAAACTGATGCTGAACTTTAATTGGGTAAGCCCAGAATAGTTCCTGTCCTGGTGTCCTGATTTTAAAGCAGTGGTGGGCAACCTGAGGCCTGGGGGTAACATCTGGATTCCGAGTGTAGCCCACAAGACATTTTATTGACCATTGCCCACACGTAGGGCTGCCACATTCCATTGATTTCTGTCCACATAGTTTTTTCCTACCAGTATGACTGAAGTGATTCGCACGTAAAGGCAGGGCCAGTGAAGTGAGGTGCATTTTGATTTCACACAACACTGACTGTGAGAGCCGTGTGCTCTCTCTGCATCCAAAGTGTAAATATTTATTTTATTTTTACTATTTAACGTTGATGTCATTTCTATTAATATATAAATGATTAAGCATTTTCTATAACTCGTTGTGAAATATTCGTCATGTATTAAACGTATTCAGTCTTATTCACGGGGTCATGGTTAGTGAACAAGCCTGATTTCAATCCTGCGGCCCACTGAGGGGAAGGAGGGCCACTCATGCGGCCCATTCACGAGCCTAGTTTGCTCTTCACTGGTCTAAAGCAATGACTGCCTCCTTCCACAGAGTCTCTTCCCCGTTCATAAGCCACAATGGAAAGCACTGCTGCCTCACAGCGCCAGGGTCCCTGGTTCCATTCCGGCCTTGGATGACTGTCTGTGTGGAGTGCGCATGTTCTCCCCGAGTCTATGTGGGTTTCTTTCGGTTGCTCCGGTTTCCGCTCACAGTCCAAAGATGTGTAGGTTAGGTGGATTGGCCATGCTAAAATTGCCCCTTAAGTGTCCAAGGATGTGCAGGTTATATGGGGTTACGGGGTTAAGGTGGGAGAGTGGGACTAGGTAGGGTGCTCTTTCAGAGGGCCGGTGCAGACCCGATGGGCTGAATAGCCTCCTTCTGCACAGTAAATTCTATGATTCTATGACCCTGTAATTGGCAAGTAGCCAGATTCCCTGTCCAATTAAGGGCTCTGGAAGCTAGAAGGCCAATCAGAGGGCTGCAAAAGAAGCAAATACCTTGAAAAACCGTCAATGATTTAACAAATCATCGGTGATTTATTTTCCAATTTGCTTTGATTAGTTACGGGCACTTTAAGCTTTGATATAGATCTCACCTTGACCGAGACCAAAGTTAGCATTGTTTGAATTATTCCGCTTTGGAGTTGGACAAAAATACATTTATCCACAGGTTCAAGCATCCACCAGAAAGACAGATGTCTTCTCCTCATCAGGATGGACCATGAGATAGTCTGGCACTGGCAGTCCTGATCACATGAACCACATATCTGCCCAGCATCGTGGGTGCATATTCCAAAGCCAATCCCACTGACTCCTGCCTTCCATAGCTCACCTGGTGACTCACAGAAACGACTTGTTTTTATGTGTGAACCTGTAAAGCAGTAAGATGCCCAAGGCACTTCAAAGGAGTGCCATCACGCAACATTTGAGAACAAGTCACATAAGGAGCCCATGGGACATGTTTTTAGAAGGGAGAGGTAGGGAGAGATGGAGTGGGGAAGGAGGACATTCTGGAGCTTTAGGCTCAGGCAGCTGAAGGCATGGCCACCATTGGTGAAACCGAGACAGTGGGGTATGCATGAGATGCCAGAATTGGAGGATCTCGGAGGGTAACAAGTCAATGTACGGCCTGAGTACCATTCAGAGCAGGGAGCCTCCATCATTTGTTGAGCAATTTCAACCAGGGCTTCGGTAAAGATGTTACAACTTATACCCTTATGGAGAGGGAAAAAAGTCAAGTCAGAAGGATGATGAGAATAACAAATTGATGGCATGTGGCTTCATTTATAGATAGAGCCTTGATGTTGTGCTAAGACAAGATGGAATCCAAGTGGGTGATTTAAAAAATAAATCATGTTTCAGTGTTGAGAAACACGTGATGTGACTCACAGCTCGGACTCTCCCTTTCCCTCTGCTGCTGACTCACTTTGCCTTCCTCTGACTGTGACGAGGCAGACGGAATTGTGTTTTCCGACTGCTGCAAGGTAACTGGAACGAACAGGCTATTAGGCTGCCTGTAAATCTTAGCTCCTGGTATCTCCCTCTTGTCCATCCAAGTGTTAGGAATGGTTAGTGCTTGTATTGACTGCCCATTTGGAAGAAACTGTTAACCTCCTGAAGTAAGAGATCTGGAGAGTTCCTCAAGGTCTTTTCTTTTTTATTCATCTCACCATTTATAAATTGTGGTTGACGCGGAGAGTTAGGACTTGTTTATTCAATAATTCTCCTCGTAGCAAAGGAAATTGAGGGAAGATTGGAAAGAGGTGTACAAAATAATGACACATTTGGCATAGGGTAGTCTCATTCGCTCATGGAACAAGGATTGGAGGTATGGTTTTATGATTATTTATGATGGATGGTTTTGGAGCAAGAGATGCAGGGGGAATGTTAAGAAAAATCATTTTATGCATGCAACGAATGGTGACTGGAACTCGCTGCTGTGTGGATGGTGGAAGCAGAGAGGATCCATGAGTTTAAAAGGGAATTGGATAGGAAATTGAAGAAAATATACTTGCCGGATGATAGGGAATGGGACTGGCAGGATTGCTATAGGGCAAACTGGCATGAATTCAACGGGCTGAATGTCCTCCTTCTGTGCTGTAAATGACTTTGTGACTATGGCCAAAATTTTCCAGCTCCCCCACGACTCCCCCCTGCCCTTTCTGCAGCGAGTTTTGCCACAGCAGAGAAGGGCTCACCATTGACCGCCGGTGGGATCACCCCGGCCTGCCGAAGTCAATGATAATTTGCATTCTGCTGCCGAGGAGTCTGGAAGATCCCGCCGGCCGGAAGGGCGGGAAAACTCAACACTATTAATTTGCTGAGGAAATTCTTCTGATTAAACATGGTGTTGTTTGTTGTCACTGTTGCTGATTTTCCTCCAGTCACAGATGAGATCAAATTGGTTAAGTTCATATACCTGGCCACCTGACGGTGCCTTACCCTTCATCCTCTGAGGTGACATGACGTACATTTTCCAAATTCAGCAGCACCGGGTTTGCCTGAGTTACTGGTTAGTAAATGTGGGCTGTGGAATTCTGCCAAGGGCGCAATTGGCAAAAATACTCCCAGAATGCACTCTGCCCTGGGCTTCACCAAGGTTATGTCACACTGCAGTTTCCTGCACAATGTCATTAACGGGAGCCGGAAACTAAAATCTGTCACAAATCAGCACAATAAGCTAATGTAATCGACCATAAGCGATTCAGGGCAGACTGTGCTATTCGGTGAGAGTAGTGGGATCACTAGGAAATGAATCATTCTTCAAGTAGCTAATTTAATGCTCTCGTTCTTTTTAATTGGCACCAGTTCATTCCTGATCACTGCTGTCTTCAATGAAGTAATTACTGTGACGGATCAGGACGACTGCTGGTCACAGGTTGTATGGGCGAATATATTGGTATGCCCTGTTCTTTGGGCAGCGGTTGGCAGGATTCATACTCTTCCTGTGCTAATTCTGTTGACATGATTCACTCAGGTCTGGTGTTCCCACCCCATCTTCCTGATTGAAGCACTTTTTTTTAAAATATAGTGCCTGTCATGACCACCGTAGACCTCACAGTACAGAAGATGCCCTTTGACCCATCAAGTCTGCCCCCGCACATGAAAAGCACAACAAAACTCAAAAGTGCTCTACGGTCAATGAAGTGCTTCCAGAGTGTCGAGATGGAAGCCAATTTACATGCAGCAAGCCCCCACGGGCGGTGCATGTGGATACAAGGAGAGGGGGAACTGGGAAACCCTCAGAAAGGAGTGGGGAGCAGATGACCATAGAGATCAACATCCAGAACTTGGTTCTGAGGGTCTTGCAGCAGAGGTTTAAAGTATGGTGTCCACTCGCAGCTGCCAAAGACCAGGAGATTCACACTGCATTCATGTGGAAGCCTGTGAGAATGAGGCTGGAATTTATTCTATCCCAGCAGGCATGACCGGTCCTGTGGGTGGGCACCACATTGGCCAAATGGACCTTAGAATCAGTTTGTAAGAGGAAGGATCCACTCGGCTAAAGTGGTCATCTGCACAATCCCAGTTTAGTTCAAAGCTTGAGGATCGTTACCATTTTGTATTCCATTTCCCCCAGATTCCAATGATAGCTGGCTGGAAAATCATACCGGAACTCCTGGACTGCTACATTAACCCATGAAGATGTGAATTAAGATGTCAGTTTTGGTTTGCATTACGCCAAGTGTTAAGGATCCCACCAGGATCTTATAAAAACATGTTGGAGATTGGGAGGCGGGAGAGAAGATTAAATTCAGCTCTAATGCTTGCATGGTAGAATAGCATGGCAGAAATAAAATGTCTGTTGGCACGATGGAACGATCTCTTCGTGTCTGACTTGGTGACACGAAGAGGCCGTAAAATCTCACGAGAAGCTTTTCGTGAGGTATGTGGCGCTCGGAATGCCTCACGAGATCTAATCAGATCCAGACTAACTAGGGTGCCCAGGTGGTACTTCCAGGCTGGCAGGGGCACTGCTCGGGTGCCAGGGGGCAGTGTCAAGATGTCCGGGTGCTAGGTTTCCCATGCCAGGGACCAGGTCTGGGGGTGCCGTGACCTTAAGAGGTGGGATGAGGGGGAGGCGGTATAGGAAGAGGTACGAGGTAAGTTGGGGAAGTGTGGGGGTGTCTGGAGGCAATGGTGGAGTGGCTGAGGTGGTGCAAGACATTGGGGCGGCATATAAAAATGGCGGCCCAAACTCTTCCTGCACTACAAGGTGTTCCTCATCAAGGCCCCCAAAAAATCCAAGTCCCGTTTGATAGCGGGGTTCGTTGTTGATGCTGCAGGTGTCGAGAAACACCCCGTTATAAAAGCCCAAAACGGGACTCTTGTTTTTTTCCCTGTTCAATCATGCCCCTTGTCTTTCAAAGATGCACCACCTTTAATGGTGCCTACAGCCAATCAAAAAAAACAACAAACTCCCAAGCACAGCCAAATAGATTATTCCATTATTCTCCTTTAAATTCTTTGTGTCTGTTGTGTTAATCAATGTATAATTATGATGTGAGTGTGAATGGATAGTTAACAAAGAACCATAAAAGCTCAACGTACTGGAGGAAACCATTCAGCCCATTGCGCTGGTGCCAACTCTTTTACAGGTGCTTCCACTGCTCTACCCTGCATTGTTTATTTAATTTTCAAATATAGCCTTTTGAAATCAAGTCGTCAATTTGTTTTGCCATATTTCAGGCAGCGCTATCTCGAAATTTTCATAACACACCTGCCCCGCCCAACTTTCCCCATCGCACAACTCCCCCCAATTCCCCACCACACAATTACCCCACCCCCAACTCCCCCAACCCCCATGTCCCCCAAACCCCCAACTCCCCGCACCCGACTCCTCCTACTCTCCAAAATCCCCCAACTCCAACTCCTCCGCCCCACAAACTCCACCAATCCTCCAAATCTGCCCATCCTCCAAATCCCCCAACAGCTCCAACCCTCCAACTCCAGCCACCCCCCATTAGTCGTAAAGTGAAATACTATCACCCGCCACCCTATCAACTCCGCCTAGCCCCAGGTTCCCCCCCACCACCCAGCTCCCCCAACACCCCGAACTCCCACCACTCCCCGAACTCCCCCACCTCCCCAATTCGCCCACCCCCAATTCCCCCCGCTCCCAATCCCCCCCCCCCCCAACCCCACTGCACCCCCTACGCTCCCACCCCACCCCACCCCCCAGCTCTTTTGCCCATGTTCATAAGTCCCTGTCCTTTGGTTACCAAGCTGAAATGGCTCAGTTCAGATATTCAGTTTTCAGGGGCAGGGAACACATTCATTCCAAGACCAAAAGGTGAGAGGAACTAGCACGTGGCTAAAGGCTGTACGCATTAGACATTCACGATGAATCAACTGCAGGAATATTGCCTTCTGCCTTTCAATTTACCAGACAACCTCGTTACTAACACGATAAATTTTTATTTCACTTTACCACTAATGTGTAAAGAAATTAGATTAATGTGCTGCATTTGGTCTCCACGAGCAATTCAGCAAGAAGAATATTGTTTGACGTTGTCTAATAGATTCTGGCATTTAGTCCCCTGAACAGCTTAATAACTGTTAGTCCTGAAGTGTGGAGAAGAAAGCAAAATAACAACAGGATATGTGGAGGTACACAATGTGCCTGTGAGTATCTGTAAAGAGAAAGGACGGTTCAATGCACTAATGGACTTTGGTCTAAAAAAGAAATGGTGTGATGCCTCAAACTGCTTTCCAGCCAATGGAATATTTATGAAGTAGAATCACTGTTGTAATATAGGAAATGTGGCAGCCAATTAGTGCACAGCAAGCTCTCGTAAACAGCAAAGTGATAGATGACCAGATAATGGACAGGATTTTCCACTATCTCAGCATCGTATTTTGCGGCGGCAAAGATGGCCCGCCATTGGTTGGCAGCAGGATCTTCTGGTCCCACCGTTGTCAATGGGTTTTTCCCATTGTTCGCACCCTCCACCACTGGGGCAGCCCACTGCAGGGGGCGCTGTTGGCTGGAACGACCGGAAGATTTTGGCCAATCTGTTTTTAAGTCATGCTTATTTAGGACTAAATATAGCTCAGGAATAATACCACTGCTCTTCTTTGAAGTAATGCCTTGCAACCTTTAACATCCAGCAGAAATAACAAACAAGGCTTCAGTTTAACCTGTAAACTGAAAAAAAGCACTTCCGTTCGTGTCGTCCTCCCTCATTACGGCACTGGAGTGTCGGCCTTGATCCATGTGCACAAGTGTATGGGCGGCACAGTGGTTAGCACTGCTGCCTCACAGCACCAGGAACCCGGATTCGATAACCGACCACGGGTGACTGTGTGGAGTTTGCACTTTCTCCCAGTGTCTGCGTGGGTTTCCTCCAGGTGCTCCGGTTTCCTCCCACAGTCCAAACATGTGCAGGTTAGGTGGATTGGATGTGGTAAATTGGTCCCAGGTGGAGTTGCAGGGATAGTTTGGGATTTGGGTCAGTGTAGAAACATTGGGCCGAATGGCCGCCTTCTGCGCGATAGGGGTTCTATGTTTCTATGATTCTAAGTCTCCGAGTGACCTTTGAACCCACAACCTTCCAACGCAGAAGTGAGGGGGCTGGTAACTGAGCCATACATGCCACAGGGATGCGACCTTTAAGAAAAATGATGTCATAAGTGTTAAATGAGTCCTTTGACACAACTGAAGAAATTAAAATGAGTGTGGGAGGAGGAAGAGAAATAATCAGTTGAATGAAACCTGCTCAGGACTTAATACCCTAACAGGTAGATTCTGGAGTCAGAGTCTGGAATATTCCTGATCTGTATTGTCAGAATAAACCCATCAAAGCAGGAAAATAATGGAAACATGTTGTAAACCTTACTGCGAGCAAATTGAGTGGTTTAATTCAGTGTTTGTCAAACTTTTTTCCTGAGACCCATTTTTATCAAACGGCCATCCTTCAGGATCCAGGCTGGCCGACCTTTGACACCCACACTGGCCGACCTTTGCGACCCACGCCGGCCGACCTTTGTGACCCACGCCGGCCGACCTTTGTGACCCACGCCGGCCGACCTTTGTGGCCCACGCTGGCCGAGCTTTGCAACCCACCATTTTCACGTACCTTTAATGTGATAGCTGAGCCTGCTCGGCCCTCAAAATCTCACTTGCTTTGTTATTCAATGTTACATTTCTGATCATGACTTCAGCTGCTGATTTAAGATTTCACTCCATCCGTTGAAAATAATCAAGAGTCTTCAAACGTATTTGAAGTTTTTTAAGGCTTAAACTTTCATTTGCCAGTGCTTCCCTGTGTACATCACACATGAACTTTGAATCCTGATTTGCAGTGGAACAATTAATAACCCATATCTCAAGTAATCATCTTTATGCTTCTTTGTTTCTGTTTTCAGCTTCTTCATGGGTTCTTCACCAGAGGCCCTGGAGTTCACACCAGCACTGCTGGCAGCTGCAAAATGGAGGAATCCCTCTCCCGCCCAGAACACGTGACACCAGCGTACGGGGTGCATGGCCTGCTCTCTGCCACCGCTTCCAGTTGGAGGACTCCGTCATTTGCTGAAAAAAGCTGACCCTGGACAGCACGCTGATGTTAGGAGGAGGGGGTCCAACCCACTGGGCTCCTGGCCTGCGCACTGCTTCATCTGGCATGTATGCGCAGGATGGCTGGCAATCTCAAAAATCGTTCGCGGCCGGCATTTCTAAAAGCTGGTTGCGGCCGTTTGGCATTCCTCCCGCAATCGGGAACGCCATGACTGATCATGCCGCTACCCTCCTGGAACCTGCCCACGGTTACGACTAGTTTAATTAATTCAGAAGTTTCCTTTCGCAATTCCAATTTAGTACTGAGAGAGTGCTGCACTGTCGGTGGTGGCGAAACAGATTCATTGGTCATAATCACATTGCAATATATGGGATCTCGCTGGGTGAAAATTGCATGCAGAATTTCCTACCTTACAACAGTGAACACCCTCCAAATGTAATCATTGACTGTAAAGTACTTTGGGACATTCTTGAGTCATGAAAAGTGCTTATATAAATGTAACTTTTACTTTACTTTCTGAAGAATTCAAGTGTATAAGAGCTACAACTTTAGCACCTCCATGGTAAATAATTCGAATAGAAGATTTGCTGCTCAAGCTCTCTGACTACGAAAGAATAGACAACCTTGAAATTTTGATTGTGTAGCACATCCTGGTCAACAGCGTGCCTGCTGTGTAATGTTTCGAGTGCCAGCTGGCACTAGCAGATGCCAAACAGCAACCAGATGTTGCCAGTCTCATTCCTTTAAGTAATGTGCAGAGTCTCAAACAAAATTTCACCCACAGTTCTTCCGCCAAAAGGCATGAAGCTGTTTCCTGACCCATGAGGCAAACCTACTCAACCAGAGCCCAGCAACAATTTCAACAATTGCAAATTGCACCCACTACTCCCATTTTCACAGGAGGCACTGGTAATGCCTTTGATTTTTCCATTTTCATCTCCCCTTGATCTATCTTTTATTCCTTTATTCATCTCATTATCGCTCCCATTTGACCTCAAATCATCATCCCTTTCGACATTGGACCTTTCCTGTCTTCTGTCATGTTATATAATGATAAATACTTTGTGCAAAACACAGGTACCAATTTTTCATAATCAATTGGGTTAAGTCGCCTGAAGAAATCAGAGCTGTGTGTGCTGTGCTCTGCTCGAAGCAAAAGTAAAACCAAGATTGAATCACTTGACACACTTCCCACCTTCCAGTGATGTCATGCTTATTTCCCTTAAAGGAATTCTACAACACACTCCTTACTTTTTAAAGACACTGTCCCACCTTCCAAAGTAGTAGAACTACTTGCAATACATGTTCATAGTTTAGTTACCATTACATAAATGTATAGGACTGATGAATCTATGAGTCTGTAAAGCATAGTGGTAATCTGCTGGTGTGCCCAGATCTTGTGATGGTAAACTTGTCTGAAGGTTTCTTTAATTGCGCACTATGATCTTTGGGAATTTCATTATTGGATGTGGCTCCTCATTGTATTTGTCCTTGATGCATTGTTGGGTAGCTAGATTGGATCTTATTTGTCTTCGGTTATGTCTCACTGTTGCCCCTTTGTGTGTAAAGACTTAATAGGACCTTGGTTCTTGTCACTTTGGTTGGTTGCCAAATAACCTCTGTGGGATCCTGAATGGAACCTTGTTGTCTCAATTGTAAACTTGGCAATTCCATACCTGTATTTTTATCAAGCACGTTGGTGATCTTCCCCTGTAGTTTAAAATGTTGCTCTCTAGTTTCTGGGAAAGTAGAATGCGTAAGACTAGTTAAATTAATATACACTGGTCTGCCAAACATGAGCTCTGTCGGTGGTGGAAATTAAAGGTATCGCTTTCAGATATAACATTGTAATATGTGGATCTTGCTTGGTCTGTCACATTTGAGAATCAGGGATTTCATTGTATGAATCATTCATTCAGCTAGACTGTTAGATCTAGGGTGATGAGGAGAAGAACTAGTGCGATCGATGTTCCATGTCTCACACATATCCTGAAATGGCTCACAAATAAATTGAGGACCGTTATCAGTAATGATCTGTCTAGGCGCTCCAAATAAACTGAAAACAGCATTCACAGTGTGTGTGTGACAGTTGTGCTTAATGAATGACGGAGTGCTTGGGTAAAGTAGTTGACAATGACACTGAAATCAGAGCCTTGGACAAGAAAGAGATTGGAGGTGATTTTGAACCAAGGATGGGTAGGAACTTCAAATGAAATCACTGGTACTTTGTGTTGACTTGACAATTACTTTTAACATGCTGATGATGAATACCATTGTTCATACCTGGCCAATAGGCTGTCTCCCTTGCAATTTTTCCCAAACGATCTGTACCCATGTGTGAGTGATGAAGCTGTTGAAGAGTATCCAGGAGAAAACATTATGATATGATGACCTGCCTCCTTTAAACGGACTCTCCTGGAGATGCTTACTTGTCCCATTGGTTACAATGATCTCACGTGTTTGCGGACATGCTGAATTGAATCAAGCTATCCTTCGATGATGGTTTTCTACAGTTTCTGTCATGAGGAATCTTTCACCGTTTCTGGTAGCTGCTGGCATCTGCATAGCGCAAAATATACCAGATCAATTTGGAGAACATCATCAAGTTCAATGTCAATGAAGGCAGCTTGTAGGTTGGAGCATATATCCTCTGTTGTGGCTGGGGTACAGTAATCTGCAAAGTGTTATCACCAAGTTACCTGACTTGTACGTAATCTCACAATCGTAAACGTGAATCTTCATCAAGCGATGTTGCAGTCTTGAATGCACTGGTCAATGGTTTTCACCAAATCATTTCTAATGGCTTATGGTTGGTCTCTCCCACAAATCTGTAGGATTGGTCTCTCCCACAAAGCAATAGGATGAAAACGCACAATTCCAAACACTAAAGCTAATGTTTCCTGCTTAACGTTGGAGTAGTTGGATTGTGCTATAGACAGAGATTCTGATGTAAACATAATTAGTTTGTCATTTTCTAATATGCATTCTCCCAGGCCTTTCTGTGAGGCATCTTCGCCCCCAGGTAGTTGTCTCCCTAGGATTGTAACATTACAATATTGATGCTTCTGATAATCAGAAATATTGGTGGTACAGGAAAGACACATCCTTTATCAACAATTCCCTTAGTGATGAAGATTCTTGAACAAAATTGAGCATGTATGGAGGCATAAATCAAAGAGATCGAGACATCATCGAAGATCTCTCAATAGGTGTCCGTCTCTATAGGTATTAGGAAGTCCTCAGAAACAGAATCTGAAATTGTCTCTGTTCAGCCTTTATTCCGAAGTATCGCTGTCCAAATGTTACATGGGAAATACTTCTTGAGAAGCTTCAGCGATTGATTGATTGATTGATTTGATTTATTGTCACATGTACCGAAGTACAGTGAAAAGTATTTTTCTGCGGCCGAGGGAACGTACACAGTACGTACATAATAGATACAAGAATAATCAACAGAGAACATTGACAAATGGTACATCGACAAACAGTGATTGGTTACAGTGCGGAACAAGGGGCCAAACAAAGCAAACAAAGCAAATACATGAGCAAGAGCAGCATAGGGTGTCATGAATAGTGTTCTTACAGGGAACAGATCAGTCCGAGGGGGAGTCGTTCAGGGGTCTTGTAGCAGTGGGAAGAAGCTGTTCCTATGTCTGGATGTGCGAGTCTTCAGACTTCTGTACCTTTTGCCTGATGGAAGGCTCTGGAAGAAAGCACTGCCTGGGTGGGAGGGGTCTCTGATTATGCTGTCTGCCTTCCTGAGGCAGCGGGAGGTGTATACAGAATCAATGGGAGGGTGGCAAGCTTGTGTGATACGTTGGGCTGAGTTCACTACACTCTGCAGTTTCATGCGATCTTGGACTGAGCAGTTGCCAGAGTGATGCAGCCGGATAGGATGCTCTCTATCGCACATCTGTAGAAGTTTGCGAGAGTGGATGCAGACATGCCAAATTTCTTTCGCTTCCGTAGGAAGTAGAGATGTTGTTGGGCTTTCTTGGCTGTTGCATCAGCGTGAGTGGACCAGGACAGACTGTTGGTGATGGTGACCCCCAGAAACTTAAAGCTATCGACCATCTCCACTTTGGAGCCATTGATGCAGACGGGAGAGTTTGTCGTGCTGCGCTTCTTGAAGTCGATGATCAGTTCCTTCGTCTTTCCAACATTTAGAGAGAGGTTGTTTTCGGTACACCATGCAACCAAGTGATTTATCTCCCTCCTGTAGTCTGATTCGTCATTGTTTGAGATACGGCCCACCACAGTCATATCACCCGCAAACTTATAGATTGAGTCATGATCAGTGCCTCTACAATTTTCACCCTTATTTCCCTCAATATCCCTGGATTTAACTTGTCTAGTCCAGGTATAACCAGCCCGGTTAAGTATAAAGTATAAACTTATAGATTTCACTTTGTGAAGCTAATAGCTGGTCAGCATGACATCGCCGAATTCTTTCCTCATCAGTCTGTATGATGTATGATATTAGAGCTGTCTTTGCTAGGATCACACAGCTACCCAGTTCTCGCACCTGTACTTCTGGCTAGCACGCGCTCTCCTTGATTGAATACTCGCTTTTTATAGTTTTGTTCTCTCCTAGCCAACTGTGCCTGTTGTTGTCATTTGACAATCTTTGAAGTATCAAATGGAATTAACAATTCAAATTGTGTTTGAAATGTCGTTTTGAACAGCAGCATTGCTGGTGAACTCTGTGTTTTTGTGTGCACGGTTTTCCTGTAAGACATTAAGAATTTGTTCACTCTTCTTTTCAATGTATCAGTTTATCAGAAACAAGGAATAAAATTAAAGAAAACAACCTCGAGGGTTATAACCTCCAGGTTACTACTAAAGCTGCGTGCAAATTGGCATACGGGTGAGAAAATTAGGGAAGTAAACACGTGGCTAAAGGAGAGGTGTGGGAAAGAGGGGGGCACTGGCATCAGTATTGGGACAGGAGGAATCTGTACCGTTGGGACAGTCACCACCTAACCTATCTGGGACCATTGTTCGTGTGGAAAGGATAAATAGGGTGGTCAGAAGAACTCTGAACTGGCAAATTGGGATGATGATAATCTTTAATGTCACAAGTAGGGTTACATCAACACTGCTATGAAGTTACTGTGAAAAGCCCCTAGTCACCATATTCCGGTGCCTGTTCGGGTACACGGTGGGCGAATTCAGAATGTCCAAATTACCTAAGAAGCATGTCTTTCGCGACTTGTGGGAGGAAACCAGAGCACCCGGAGGTAACCCACGCAGGCACGGGGAGAACATGCAGACTCTGCACAGACTGTGACCTCAGCCGGGAATCGAACCTGGGATCCTGGCCCTGTGAAGCAACAGAGCTAACCACTGTGCTACCCAGGGAGGAGGTGGAGGGGAGGGGGGAGAACCAGAGCCCTGGGTCTCTGGATTACTAAGCCAGTGACAATACCACAATGCCACCATCTTCCCCGAGTCATAGTGAAAGAGGATACACTAGATCAGCTAACAACTGATAAAGAAGCGGTATGAGAGGTAACTGGGCAGGTTATACCTGGACTAGACAAGATAAATCCAGGGATATTGAGGGAAGTAAGGGTGGAAATTGTAGAGGCACTGATCATAAACTTTCAATCCTCCTTTGATAGGGGGACAGTGCCAGAGGACTGGAGAATTGCGAATGTTGAAGCACTAGTCAACACTAACCGTCCCACATTGCTCATAACCAGTTGGGTGGGACAACAGGAGACCTGCAGTCAATGTATTCGGGAGAGCAAATTGGTGAGGTAAGAGAAAGTACAAAGTCGATTTTGCAGGAGATATGTATGCACAACATCCTCCTCTCGTAATCAAGCTTTTGATTTAACTTGCAATTAAAGTAAAGTATAATTACGACATCATGAGGATAACTGTTCTCATTCTAAGTTTAAATTTGCGCAAACACTAGTTTCATTCCTACCTCAGCTTGGGGAAGAGTGGGTCTTCATTTGCTTTGATAGCTCATCTGCCACGATTGCAAATATTTGTGACAATACGAAAGTGACTACTGTTGGCACATTCAAATCGAGGGGTCCTAAATATAAGATAGTCACTGATAGATCCAATGTGGAATTGGAGAAACGTCTTTAGCCAGAGAAAGGGGAGAGTGTGAAACTCCCTTACACAGTAGCATCGGAAGCAAACAGATAGGTGTATTGAAGGGGAAGCTAAATAAACACATGATGGAGGGAGAAATAGAAAAAGATGTGATGAAAAAACAAAACCTGAAATAGAACAGAAAATTCCGGAAATACTCAAGAAACGTGAACAGGAGAGACACAGCAGGATCATCGACCTGAAACGTTAACTCTGTTTCTCTCTCCTCGGATGCTGCCTGACTTGCTGAGTATTTCCTGTTTTTAGCTTTGAACTACATAGAGCAGTGATCCTAGGCTTGGTGAGTGGGCCATATGACTGATCCTCCTTCATCACAGTGTTCTGCCATTCTGATCTCTTAATGTGCCACGACCAACACCCTTTGTAGACTTAATCACTCCCATTTATATTCCCTTTGTTTTTCTTTCCACGACACCTTTGTCAATCTCCACCTATTACTGACCCTCCATCCAGCCCCATCATTCCATGCCCAACCCCCCCAATAACTGTATAAATCTGACCCTATTTCCAGTTCGCTCCAGCTTTGACAAAGAGTCATCCATACTCAAAACGTTAGCTCCCTCCTCTCTCCACAGATGCTGTCAGGCTTGCTGCGATTGCCCAGTATTTTCTGTTTTCGTTTCAGATTCCAGCATCCGCTGTAATTTGCTTTTATATAAATATTTTCACTTTGATTGGATGCGGGGGGGGGGGGGGGGGGGGGGTGCACGGCTCTCACCTCACAGGCAATGTTGTGAGCAATCAGCATGTATCTCACTTCACTGGCCCTCACTTT
Source organism: Scyliorhinus torazame (assembly GCF_047496885.1). Classification (NCBI taxonomy): domain Eukaryota; kingdom Metazoa; phylum Chordata; class Chondrichthyes; order Carcharhiniformes; family Scyliorhinidae; genus Scyliorhinus; species Scyliorhinus torazame. The sequence continues at coordinate 54,364,572 of NC_092722.1, read as the reverse complement.
ACGTGTGAATCACTTCAGTCATACCGGTTGGGAAAAAACTACACGGACAGAAATTAGTGGAATGTGGTAACACCGCACGTGGGCAACAGTCAACAACATGTCCCACGGGGCGCTCCCGGAACCCAGATGGGCCGCATGTGGCCTCTGGGCCGTAGGTTTCCCAGTGCTGATACCGAGAAAACTTTGTTTCAGCCGGCACTTTACCAACCAGAATTCCCGAGCAACCGGAATCTCCGACAGCTCAATTTTATTTTACAGGCCGGTTTCTTTCAGTATTCCCATGATGCACTCTTTAAAAAGAAACTAATAATAACAGTGGATTGTAAATCTACAGAAGCTATTCTGGGCCTTTGCAATGAAATTATTAAATAGTTGGCTTTGGTTACTGTGCCTGAACAATGGTATGGCGACTGTCAGTGAATGATTCTTTAAAACAAAATGGTCTGCAACTGACAGCTGGATTTTTACCGAGATGTTCTGCTTGTGCAGGGCTTCCCCTCTCCAATGAGCCCTTCGGAGCGGGGCCTTGTCCTGTGTCCGGAGTAATAGAATTTTCAGTTCACCTACACTGCCCATTCTCAAGCATTCCTGGTTCACAAAATCTTACTGCATTATAGGTTTGCGTAAAGTCGAGGAGACACATGTGAAGCATAAACATCTGCATGGCTTTGTTGGGCTAAATGGTCTTTTCTTGTGCTGTAGGTTCTTTGCGATTTTATATAATAATGAAACCGGATTTATTCGGTCACCAGTGAAGCCACTCAGACCTACACATAAGGACCACTTGGGTGAGCACTGGAGGGAGTTGTTGTCAGCAAAACTATGCACTTCAACACATTAAAGAAGTTATCATTGGCAGATTTTGCAATAATATTAATGGATGAGTTCTGAATTATTTGTGAGATGTGTATCCACTCTAATGTTAAGCTTAGATTTAGAGAGTTCTTAATTTCTACTGTTTATTCATTGGATTTTACAATCATGGATTCTGAGTGAATCCTAATAATTCTCTGAAACCTCCATTGCTTGAGTTCAGATTGATTACTGTGCCTCAGTGTAGAAGACTGTTGATGATGTACTGCTGGTCTGACATTCATCAGACTATACCTGCCACATTTTCTCACAAGCTCAGAGTATGACAGTGCTTGACAATGTAGTTAAATGAATGACAAATGGGTTTTAGACCAATAATTTAACCTCACTTTGCAAAACATGGCTGATCATGCAACCTCTTCCCTCAGGGTCGCCTCTGACAACGAGCAAACGAGACTTAGCAAGTGTTGAAAATTAAATTAACAGCCATTTTGATAACAGAGGCAATCGTGTTTCTTTGGAATGTATTTTTCAGGCTGGTTGATAATTTTTTGCATGTCACTGCTGGTGTGTCAGTTGGCTCTGGGTCAGAGGATGTGGTTCCATTTGAGCTAGATCAGTTGTTAATTATAAATCTGAGATAGATAAAGATTTGGGAAGCAAAGATATTGAGCGTTACGGGCCAAAGGCCTTCACAAGAATGAAGAACCTGTCATATGAGGAACGTTTGAGGACTCTGGGTCTGTACTCGTTGGAGTTTAGAAGGATGAGAGAGGATCTTATTGAAACTTACAAGGCCTGGATAGAGTGGACGTGGAGAGGATGTTTCCACTTGTAGGAAAAACTAGAACCAGAGGGCACCTTCTCAGACTAAAGGGACGATCCTTTAAAACAGAGATGAGGAGGAATTTCTTCAGTCAGAGGGTGGTGAATCTGTGGAACTCTTTGCCGCAGAAGGCTGTGGAGGCCAATTCACTGAGTGTCTTTAAGACAGAGATAGATAGGTTCTTGATTAATAAGGGGATCAGAGGTTATGGGGAGAAGGCAGGAGAATGGGGATGAGAAAATATCAACCATGATTGAATGGCGGAGCAGACTCGATGGGCCAAGTGGCCTAATTCTGCTCCTATGTCTTATGGTCTTATATGGAGTTAGGCCACAGATCAGCCATGACCTCATTGAATGGCAGAGCAGACAGGAGGGGCTGAATGGCCTACTCCAGTTCCTAAAGCAGCAGTGAGGAAATACTGGTCTAATCAGCAGTGAAGTTACTGATGATCATTCCTGCGTTAGTGTATTTACATTGGGTCCCTTCTCTTCCATGCGCACCATAGTGAATCATGTAACGGTGTTAGAAGGTGGTACAACTGGTCACCAAGTGAGGTTTCCTAAATTGTTGTGGTCCAGGCGAGGAGGGATGAACCAGCTCTCTTTCTTTATTCAACCCCTATTGTTGACTGCAACAAGATTAATCTAAAAAGAATCCCTTTTTCCAATCCCAATCTTTACGTTTTGAAATAAACCAGTTTACCCGGGCTTTCGAGAGTTAGAGTGAATTTATCAGATACTCATTGCAAAAAACTGATCAAACACATTCATATACATTCATACAGAGTCCAAAGTAAGTCAGTAAAAGGAAAAGTCTACGAAACAGTCCGAATCATGGGGAGTAGATGACAGAGAGCTTTGTGGCATTGCAAATTGTGCTTCCAACAGAGCTGACATTGGCAGGTGAATAGCTGGTTTTGAGATTCCAATGTTCTGCAGTTTGACTCAAAAGCTTCCCTGTTTCTTCAGCAACTGTGGTCTTTGTGGGCTAGGCTTACTTCCACAGTCAGAGAGAGAGAGATAGCTGCAAAAGCTTTTGCAGGGTGCTACTGCTAGCTGGCTTTTTGCTTCTGTGTCACACACATTATGCCACTCCAGCACTGGATCCCATACACACAAACCTGGGGGAACTTATCAACTGGCTTTAATCCCAGTCTTTGCATATTCCTGGAAGGTGAAACCCATCTCAGCATTAAACAGAGGATATGTCTTGTTAGATACATAGATACATAGAACATACAGTGCAGAAGGGGGCCATTCGGCCCATCGAGTCTGCACCGACCCACTTAAGCCCTCACTTCCACCCGATAACCCAATAACCCCTCCTAACCTTTTTTGGACACTAAGGGCAATTTAGCATGGCCAATCCACCTAACCTGCACGTCTTTGGACTGTGGGAGGAAACCGGAGCACCCGGAGGAAACCCACACAGACACGGGGAGAACGTGCAGACTCCGCACAGACAGTGACCCAGTGGGGAATCGAATCGAACCTGGGACCCTGGCGCTGTGAAGCCACAGTGCTAGCCATGTGTGCTACCATGCTGCTACTGTGTTGTGATGATGCTCATTACCCATTATCTCCCATTGTCTCCACCGTGGTGGCAATTAAATTCCATGGGCTGGATTCTCGAAAAATGGGGCTATGTCCCCACACCGGCACAAAAACTCTGCCGTTTCACTCCCCAGATTCCTGCCAAAAGTAAAGGTCTATTCACTCACCTGCAGGGGCCTAGCAGGGACCCGTCGTGAAGCTTGCAGCTTTGGCTGAGGATATGGGGCCTCGCACTTCCGGTTCCGAGTCTTTGGATGTGCACGGTGGCCACCTTCAGCAGCCGCGCCGAGCGTGCTGGCAGACTCGGACCGCGGACAAAGGCCAGCCAACAAGGCCCCACCCGATCGGCAGCGCGCCGTTGGATCAGAGTGGCCTGATCGCTACCCCGGCCACCCAAAAGGCAAAGCCTGTCTAACGCTGTCATTATCTGTTTCGCTCCCCTCCCAGGAGAAGGCCACTCATAACCTCCGGAAGCGGGAGAAAAGTGGAGGAGGACCGCCGGTCCTGCGGCCCCTCACTGTGGCAGATCAGAGGGCCCTGGACGTGGTCGGCAGCCCGGAGGAAAGGGAGGTCGCTGGGGTGGAGGTCGGCTGCGGGTAAGGAAGTGAGACCCTGCTGAGTTGCAGTGCCCCATGCCACGAGTATCAAACCCCCCAACACCACCCTCACCCTCACCACCCCCACCCTACTAGCCCCACTCCTCCGGTCCATGGTCTAATTATGCATCTTGTCTTGTGTCTTGCAGGACCTGCTGGTAATGGGACTGGTCCATCCGGTGTCCCCCACTCCCAGCCAGTACCACAGCCAGAAACGCCTATGAGCTATGCGGTGACGAGAAGTCCAAAGATGTGCAAGTTATGTGGATTGGCCATGATAAATTGCCCTTAGTGTCCAAAATTGCCCTTAGTGTTGGGTGGGGTTACTGGGTTATGGGGATAGGGTGAAGGTGTTGACCTTGGGTAGGGTGCTCTTTCCAAGAGCCGGTGCAGACTCGATGGGCCGAATGGCCTCCTTCTGCACTGTAAATTCTATGAAGAGCAGCCCAGACAGCAGCCCTCAAGACACCCGGAGCTCGAGTCCGATGTTGACACAGAGTTCCCGTAACAGCTGTCTTCAACACCCTCCACCATCCCAGAGACACTCACTTCGGTTGGGCACTTAAGTAAAGAGGCTCCTGGGGCATTCTCTGGTACGCAACACACAGCCATACCGGTACATCAGGTGGAGGTAGGAACTCCCGAGGGGGCAGACTGTCGGAGGGCAGGCTGACGCCAGGAACTAGCTGCCATCCAGACTCATTTTGGGCTTCTGGAACGCACATGGAGATGCAGTTGCAGAGCCAAGGACTACATGAGGGTATGTCGGCGAGCATGCAGAACCTGCAGGTGCAGTTGGAGGACTCCAACCGCATGCAGGAGCAGGAGGTGGTACCGACCACGCGTACCACCCAGGCCAACACCGCAGGGGTGGCGTCCTCAGTGGAGGCATTGGGGGCGAGGGTTCTGGTTATGGATCAGCATGTCCAAGGCCTAGGGCATTCTGGGAAAGCGCTGGCCGAGGCCCAGGACAGGGCTGCCATCTCACAGGCAGCCATGTGCCAGAGACACCTGGAAATTGCAGCGACGCTTCTGAGCATGGCCCAGTCTCAGCAGGCCATGGTTGAGAACATCGGCGGCATTGCCCCGGCATTGGCCAACATGGCACTGACACAGAGGGAGGTGGCCCAGTCCCAGAGGGAGATGACGCAGTCACTGGCTGATATGACACAGACCCAGAAGGTGGGGGCACAGTCAATGTCTGATGTGGCGCAGTCCCTCTTGTGCTCCATGGCTGCCAGCATTCAGACCCTGGTCAAGCCCAGAGTGGGCCTCCAGGACTGGCAGCGCCAGGTGGCGGAGGAGCATCAGGGGATAGCTCTTCTCACAACCCAGGTAACATCGGGCACCTGAGGGGGGAGGAGGAGGTGATGAGGCTCATGCCGGTGACTTCCACAGGGGAGATGCTGGAACACGGTAGCACCTTGGACGTCCTCTCTTCCCTCCTGTCCTTGGTGCATCTGGTGGGCAGCGGGCAGAACACGCGGCACCATGCCACCTGGGACACCCGAGCAACAGCTGGGCCCATCCAGGCCTGGTCGCCCCAGAAGATGGCCGCCAAAGGGGACCCAGGGCGGGAATCACAGTAGGCTGCCTCCGGGTGCTCCGGTTTCCTCCCACAAGACATGGGGCTGGATTCTCCGCCGGCGGGATGCTCCATTTTGCCGGCAGCCAGGGGATTTCCCGGCGGCGTGGGGCTGCCCCACAATGGGAAACCCCATTGACCGGCCGGCGTAACGGAGAATCCCGCCGGCGGGGTGAAACAGAAATGTGGTGCAGTGGGGCGGAGAATCCAGCCCCCTGTTTGGTGAATTGGACATTCTGAATTCTCCCTCAGTGTGCCCGAGCAGGTGCCAGAGTGTGACGCCTCAGGGATTTTCACAGTAACTTCATTGCAGTGTTCATGTAAGCCTACTTGTGACAATAATAAAGATTATTAATAAAGATTATCATTACTCTCCTCTATTTTCCCCTTCTTAACCAACCCTTTGTCCTCCTTTGCTGGATTCTAAAATGCTCAGTTCTGCTGTTTTGTTCTGATCAATTTGGATGCTTTTTCTTTGGATCTGACACTATCAATCATTTCCCTTGTAAGCCATTGTTTGGCTGCCTTTCCCATTTTATTTTTGTGCCAGACAGGAATGAACAATTGTTGCACTTCAGCCATTTTCTCCTTGAATGTTTGCCATTGCCTATCCACCATTATCCCTTTAAGCAATGTTGCCCAATCCATCAAAGCCAACTCACACCTCACACGATCGTGGTTTCCTTTATTTACATTCAGGACTCTAGTCTCAGAATCAACTGTATCACTCTCCATTTTGATGCTAATTATTTATTTCCCATTGCACAATACTTTGTCCAGGATGGCCTGTTCTCTCATTGGTTCCTCAATGTATTGGTCCAGAAAACCATCCCGTACACACTCCAGAAATTCCTCCTCTATTGCATTGCTGCTAATTTGATTTGCCAAATCTATATGCAGATTAAAGTCACCCATAATTACAGGGGTTCCTTTATCGTACATGGCTCTAACTTCCTGTCTAATGCCATCCCAACATCACCACTACAGATCGAGTGTCGATACACAACCCCCACTAATGTTTTTTGCCCCTTGGTGTTTCTCAGCTTCGCCCATCATAAAATCATAGAATCCCTAGAGTGCAGAAGGAGGCCATTCAGCCCATCAAGTCTGCTCCAACCCTCTAAATTAGTACTCCGCCCACGCTCACTCCCACGCTCTAGCCCAATAATGCCTTAACCTAACCTACACATCCTTTTTGGGCACGAAGGGGCAATTTAACATGGTCAATTAACCAAATCTGCACATCTTTGGACTGTGGGGGGAAACCGGACCACCAAGAGGAAATGGGGAGAACCTACAAATTCCACACAGGCTGTGACCCAAGGCCCGAATTGAACCCGGGTCCCTGGTGCTGTGATCTGCAGTGCTAACCACTGTGCCACCGTGCCACCATTGTCAGAGCGCATATCCTTCCTCACTATCTTTAACCAGCAATGCAATCCCACCACCTTTTCCCTTTGTTCTGTTTTGAAACCCCGTTGACAGCGGCGGGCCCAAAAGATTCCATTGCTGGCCAATGGCAGGCGACCTCGGTATAGCACGCCGCTCCCGTCTTTTCAGAAGGGACTTTGAGCAGTTTGCGGGGTAAAGATAATCGGATCCCACTTCGTGACGCAACAAGGGAATCATGGCAGCTTAAGCTTTGGCACATATTAACATTAATATTGAAACTGAGAATGATTAAAGAGCAGGATATAACAGTGTGTGCAATATGCAAGATTTCAATACAATACATAAATACATCCATAATATTTCCCAAATGACATTCTCATAACTTTGGTGCAAGTTACACTAATATTAATATCTTATGAATGACAGTATTGATAATTTTCCACATGAGCGGGTGGTAATACTAAGAGCTTTTCAGATTACAAATGTATCAATAATTGATGTGAAATGATATCGGCTCATGGTGGATACCAGGGATAACATTCATAACTTGTGATTGACATTATTAATAATTCCTTATTCACATGAGCATGTGGGTTGATTTTCACCGATAAGACAACACATTCTAGTCACAAAATCAGCTGGAAAGAAGATCATTTTATAAAGAAGGGCACCATTTCTAAAGCTGCCCCCATGGTGCTTTGGCCTATACTTGTCATTGAGAGGAGTTGAAGTCAGATTTAGAAAGAAGGTTTTTAGACAAAAGGTACCCATTGGCTTAGATGCCTCTATAAGAGGCCATTTGTAGGATTAGATAGCGCATGACCAACGCGTGTGATTTTATAACCGAAGAATTACTAATATCAGAAAGGACACAAAATGGCTGTTAGCTGAGCTAGCAATACTAAAGACACAAAATGGCTTTTAGCTGAACTAACCACACAAAATCGCCTGTACAACCATTAGCTGGGTTAAGTTACAAACTGGTAATAACGACATCATTTAATGTCAGACAGCTGAGTTAGTCAGGGGGGCAAGAATGATTGAAACCAACATGGGAGTCATCAGCATTGATAACAGCTCCACAGGACAAAGAGCATAATATATCTTCACCAGCTCAAGGTCTCCAGGTGCAGGGAGGAGACGTTAACAGTTAGTTTTGAGTGGCTTCTTCATGAAGTTAGGGGCTGGTAAGATACCAACCCACTTTACGTAATGTCAAATTTAATTGGATATGTATCTAATGTATGTAATCGAAAACAGTATTATTGGACAAGGTCCGGCCGAAATGGGTTGTGGAGCTGTTTTGAAAAATGTATAAGAATGGGTGTTTTCCTTTGTTCGGTGGAGAGACGGTCTAGTTCTTTAACAGACGCCATCTCCCCGCCGGCAAAATAAACTGTTTGATGCGAGGACCAGCCCTGAACGTTGAGAGATTTCTTTGAGATTCTCTCCCGCTAACAAGTGGAGTCTGAGAAACTTAGCCACATGTGATTAAAACTGGATATTGCTTCAAAGCCCATAGTTAAAACTATAATATTTGCTGCAGTTTTAAAGCCAGGTTGCAGAGACAAGGGCATTCCTCTTTGCCTTGTGTACGTCAGCTCACAGTTGTCTGACATCCAGCAACACATACAGCTGAATAGATGTGGGATGTTAACATTAATTCACCCCATGAGGCAAATGCCACCTTGGCCATCAATTCCCTCACATCACCTTCAATTAACTCAGATTAAAATTAGAACATGCACGTAATGGACTGGCAGACTATTTTCAACACAAAGACCAATTTTTATTTTCGCAATCAATCCACAATCGAGGTAGGAAGCTCAGGTCGAGCTTCAGAAGTGGTAGAGACCAGATAGGTTCTTCACCTTTGTTATTCTTTCTAAGGATGTAAGCTGTTATAGCCCCCAGGAAGATCAGGGGGGATTGTTGATTGATCTCCCTGTGGGCTTTGTGGAGTATGGATTCCTGTTTTGAGTGGGTGGAGGCTCGCCCAAAAGGGACTCGCCAGTGGGACCTTCAATTCTGTGTCCTGGACCCGGACTGGCATTCCCGACGGTCCCAGGCCGGGACACTAGCTTTGTATGCCTCCGCTGGAATTATTACATTGGCGATGGAGATCAGGACCGGGATTCTCGCACAATTGGCGTGACGGCCCGACCCACTCCGGCGTCGGACCACCCAGAAGTAGCGGAATACGTAGTTGTTCCTCCTCCCAAATGGTCACCGTGGGCCGGCGCGAGTTGGCGCATGCACAGAACCGCCAGCGTGTTTCCTGCGCATGCGCAGGGGCTTTCTTCTCCGCGCCGGCCATGGCGGAGCCTTACAGAGGCCGGCGTGGAGGGAAAGAGTGCCCCCACGGCACAGGCCCGCCACAGATCGGTGGGCCCCGATTGGGATCCCCCTGAACCCCCCCGAGGACTCCGCTAGCCGCCCTCCAAGCCAGGTCCCGCTGGGATGGACCATGTCCATTTCACGCCGGTGGGACTGGCCGAAAACGGGCGGCCGCTCGGCCCATCGGGGCCCGGAGAAATTCCGGGGGGGCTGCTGCCAATGGCGCGGCATGATCCCAGCCCCCGCCTGAAAACTGGCACTGGAGAATTTGGCAGCCGGCGTCGGAGCGGCGGGGCGGAATTCACGCCGCCCACTGGCGATTCTCCGTCCTGGTGGAGTCATAATATCCACTCATGTATATAATGAGATGCAGACAGGCAGTGATTGGCACACAGGATAACCAATGAATACACATGACACATAACAACCAATCACCAGACAGGACACCACCACTGTAAAGCACACAGGGCATTAAGACTCTCCCTCTCTCAACTACTGAGATAGTAAGGGTGCACAAGCCAGTGAGCACTATCACCATGAGGTCAAGAGTTAGTTTGGTCAAGCCTGTAGGAGGTTATCAGTTAGATTGATAGAGTGCCAACTCACAGCAGACTATGTACAGCAATCAGGAAGTTCAATAAAACAGTGTTGGACAATCTCCTGTGTCAGAAGCCTGTTTCTAGTTTCATTGCATCCAGTTGCAGTCAACGTTGAACCAACTTGCTTAACACATCAGGTGGGGGGTAGGTAAATCCCGCCCCAGGCCCGGGATTCCAAGCAGCCTTTAACGCACCAGAAACAGCTCCAGTAAAAAATCCTGGAAATGTCCTCCTTTGGCAAACTCAAGCCATGCGATGCAACCATAGAAGACTGGGTCCAGTATATCAAGCGCTAATTATTTTGTGCCAATGGCATTGAAGGGGATGAGAACCAAAAGGTAATTATCCTAACTGCATGTTTAGCATCATAAAAAGCCTAACATACCCCGCGACTCCTGGCACTAAAACATTCAACGTGCTTGTGAAACTTGTGCAGAACCATTATGACCCAAAGCCGTACATTGTCCTCCAACATTATTGATTTAATACACCTCGGACAACCCCTGGGGGAGCCCATTACAGAATTCATTAATAGATTACGGAAATTGACAGAACACTGTGATTTTGGCCCATCCCTGACAGAGATGTTATGTGATAGTCTGGTGTGTGGATTAACAGCGCCGTGACCCAAAATATATTGCTGACGGAGCCCAACGTAGACCTCAAAAAGGCCACAGGCATATCCTTGTCCCTGGAGAATTCTGAAAAAGTGGCTCAGGAACTTTACGGGACGCTGGACAGTAGCGTCCTCTGAATGGGGGGAGGTCCTCGCAACGAGTAGCCTGCATTTATGGTGAAGGCACTCACGTGCACTCCCTATTATCAACCGAACATTTCATAGGGGCACCCTGGGACTCTAAGAAGCAGCAGGATAACCCCAGATGTACCCGGGAAACCTCTGCGGAGGAATATAAGTGTCAGCCTCTGGACTGATGTAAGTGCTGCAGGAGGACACGACTGAGGCAAGGTAGCCGGAATCAGCAAAACATGTACCACCCAGGCAAGAAGTCAAATCCACCTCAGGTCCATAACCATAAGTCCTCAGAGGAAGAACAACTAAGGTCGCCCCAATAAGGATAAGGCTGCTCGCCAAGGTTCATTCCTTAGAGATGGGGGTAGATACAGGTGCTGCCGTCTCTGTCATTGGGAACCGACATTCTATCGTCTCCGAATGAGTATTCTGCCGTTAAACCTAAGGAATACCTGGGCCAGACAAGCCACATATATATGAGAACATTCAAAAATTTTGGGAATGACCACAACCCTGCTAGCAGACACCCCGACTCCCACTCATAGTCGTGCAAGGCTCAGGACCAGGTCTCATGGGAAGGTCTTGGCGCTGGAAGATTCGGCTGGACTGGCTGGAAAGGTTTTAATTGGGGATTGGTGGATTATATGAGATTCACGATGTTTGGGCCGGAGACATTATCCTGAAGAACACCTGCAGTGATGTCCTAAAACTTAGATGATTGACCTCCAACAACACAATCATCTACCATTATGCTGGGTATGAATCCAACTAATGGAGGGTTTTCCCCCTGATTCCCATTGAATCTAGTTTTACTAGGGTTCCTTGATACCACACTTGGTCAAATGCTACCTTGATGTCAAGGGCAGTCACTCTCACCTCACGTCTGGAGTTCTACTGGAGTTGCCCATGTTCACACCAAGGTTGCAATGAGGTCAACAGCTGAGTGAACCTGACAGAACTCAAATCAACCGTAAGAATTTACTCAGGTAATTTCTGAGTAGTTGTTGCTTGATAGTGCTCATGATGACCCCTTACATCACTTTACTGATGATCAACCGTAGTCTGATGGGGCGGTAATTGGCCAGGTTGGATTTGCCCTGTTTTTGTGTACAAGACATAACGGGCAAATTTTCCACATTGCTGGGTAGTTTGGCTAGGGTGTGCGGCAAGTTCTTGAGCATAAATCTTCTGTTGTCAGAATATTGTCAGGGCACATAGCCTTTGCAGAAATGGCCTTCAGCCATTTCTTGATATCACGTGGAATGAATCAAATTGGCTGAAGATTGACATCTGTGTTGCTAGGGACCTCTGGAGAAGGCCGAGATGGATCATCCACTCGGCACTTTTGACTGAAGCTCATTGTGAATGCATCTGCCTTAACTTTTACATTGGTGTGCTGGGCTCTCCCATCATTGAGAATGAGGATATGTGTGGAGTCTCCCCCTCCAGTGAGTTCATAGAATCATAGAAGTTTACAGCATGGAAACAGGCCCTTCGGCCCAACCAGTCCATGCCGCCCAGTTTTTACCATTAAGCTAGTCCAAGTTGCCCGCACTTGGCCCATAGCCCTCTATACCCATCTTACCCATGTAACTATCTAAATGCTTTTTAAAAGACACAATTGTACCCGCCTCTACTACTACCTCTGGCAGCACATTCCAGACACTCACTACCCTCTGAGTGAAGAAATTGCCCCTCTGGGCCCTTCTGAATCTCTCCCCTCTCACCTTAAACCTATGCCCTCTAGTTTTAGACTCCCCTACCTTTGGGAAAAGATGTTGACTATCTACCTTATCTATGCCCCTCATTATTTTATAGACCTCTATAAGATCACCCCTAAGCCTCCTCCACTCCAGGGAAAAAAGTCCCAGTCTATCCAGCCTCTCCTTATAACTCGAACCATCAAGTCCCGGTAACATCCTAGTAAATCTTTCCTGCACTCTTTCTAGTTTAATAGGGTGACCAGAACTGCACACAGTATTCCAAGTGTGGCCGTACCAATGTCTTGTACAACTTCAACAAGACGTCCCAACTCCTGTATTCAATGTTCTGACCAATGAAACCAAGCATGCCGAATGCCTTCTTCACCACCCTGTCCACCTGCGACTCCACCTTCAAGGAGCTATGAACCTGTACTCCTAGATCTCTTTGTTCCATAACTCTCCCCAACGCCATACCATTAACTGAGTAGGTCCTGGCCTGATTCAATCAGTTGTTTAATTGTCCACCACCATTCACGACTGAATGTGACAGGACTGCATAGCTTAGATCTGATCCATTGGTTGTGCTGAGCTCTTTCTATCACATGCTGCTTGGGACACAAGTAGTCCTATGTTGTAGCTTCACAGGGATGACACCTCATTTTTACATGTGCCTGTGCTCTCCTGGCATGCTCGCCTGCACTCTTCATTGAACCAGAGCTGACCCCCAATCTTCGGCTTGATGGTAATGATCGTAGAATGGGGATATGCTGGGTCTTGAGGTTACAGATTGTGATTGCGTGCAATTCTGCTGCTGTTGGTGGCCCAATCTTTGGTTGCTGGATCTATTCAAAATCTAAGCCATTTAGCACAGAAGTGCCACATAGCACATTGGAGGGTATCCTCAATGTGAAGATGGGAATTTGTCTTCACAAGGACTGTGGGTTGGTCACCTCTACCAATGTTCCCATAGACCAATGCATCTGCGACAGTTTGATTAATGAGGATGAGGTCAAGAAAGTTCTTCCCCATGGCTGGTTACTTTTCTGCTGCAGACCAAGTCTAGCAGTTATGTCCTTTCGGACTCTGCCAGCTCAGTCAGTAGTGTGCTTCTGAGCTACTGTTGGTGATAGACATTGAAGTCCCCCACCCAGAGTACATTTTGTGACCTTGACACCCTCAGTGTTCCTCCAAGTGGTGTTCAACATGGAGGAGTATGGATTGTGCCATAAATTCAATGTAATATGTAGTTTCACCCCCTCTATATACTTGGAATTTTTCTGTGGCAGAGTAAATGTTCAACAGTCAGAATTTTGTACTGCTGGTTACTGCATTTAACCATCTTACAGTTTTCCCAATAGGCCTGCAGGTCTTGCTGCTGCTCGTTACGTGATGTCCTTATCTGCTGACCGGAGTGCATATTTTTCCAATAGTCTGGCATTCACTGGGGGATCCCAGTGAGAGGATTTTGAACCTGGAACATTGGCTCAGTACAGAATGTATGGCAAGGCATGGAGGCTGAAGCATATCATCCAATCCTCCTGTCAAACGGTGCCTCGTAGACCTTTAACAGAGGTCAGAATGTTGCAGAAGCAACCCACAGTTACAATAATATCTTTCAGCCCTTTTTGAAAAACTTGCCATAAATCCCTATTGTGGAACTATTGTTATATATAATCGTTATATTTAATAAAAGTTTAAAGACTGGGAAACTCAAACTTTTGGTTCTGTCTCTGCTAAATCAAGTCAGTGAGATGGCACAGCTACATACATATGAGATATAAAATAAGACTTGTACTTATAAGCACTTTGCCTGATTATTAAGTAATGGGTTAAGAGACATTGCAATTAGTTGTCTCATTTATGTTAAGTATCCATTAATTGACATTATATGTAAAGGGGCTTCAGGTGGCCTCTGTCAGGTGATGTATAGTTAGAGTTTTGTGCAAAGGCTGTTGGAATGAAATAAATGTGTGTTTGTGAAAAAGGGACAGAACTTTGGACTCATCATATCACAGCAACTAAAACGTCTAACAATTTATAGCAGAGGATGGTTGCTGTGTAAATGTGAAGGGTTGAAAGATACAACTTTTCCAGATCAAACCAAGGAGTGAGTGAGAAAATAAAATAAAAGGGATATATGGCTGAACCGAGGGTAAAGATGGCTGGATATGACTATCCTCCCTTATTTTCAGAAAGGGAATTGTACGACCATTGGAGAAGTGCAGTAGTTATGTGGACAAAGGTAACTGCTTTGGGAAAGAGAAAACAAGGTATGGCATTGGCTCTTTCTCTACTATATGGCAGTAAAATCTGAAACAAAGTGCTTTCTGAGCTGGAATTGGAAGAGTTAGACTCAGAAGAAGGTCTAGAGACTATATTACATTATATGGATAAGATTTATAAGAAAGATGACTTGTTAAGTGCGTATGAAGCATGGTCGGATTTTGATAAGTTCCGGAAAATGGAGGATATCTCCATGGAAGACTATATAATGGAATTTGGCAGACTATATAAAAGGCTGCAGAAACACAACCTGGAATTTCCACAGTCTGTGTTGACCTTTAAATTACTTGACTGTGCTAGAGTAAGCAACATGGATAGGCTCCTGGTTTTGACAGGAGTTCAGTTTACTGATAAGGATACCTTATTCGAACAGATGACAAAAGCTTCACAAAAGTTTCTGGGGAAACATTCGATTCCGATGGCTCTGATGACCCAAATAGGTCAGCCTGCAATAAGGCAGAATATGGAAGATACACTACTAACAGGATGGCGAAATTGTATGGCTACGAACAGGGCTCAAGACTATAGAAGGACACCGAGATAAGGAAATTATGAAGACAGAAACCCAGTTAGAACCCACAATAGGAAGATGAACCCCAGAAATGCATGGGGCATGATAAATCAATGTTTTCGATGTGACTCTCAACCATTATGCTTTCAACTGTCCAAATCGTTATGATAGAGTGTTTGAAGCGACACATGACACGGAAGAGTCAGAAGAGGAAAAAGATAGTGACCAGAAAGAAGGCATTGACCTATTGACAAGCAGTTTTACGCCAGTAATGAGGGTGTTGGGTGCAGAATCCTTCAACTGTGCTGTATTGGACAGTGGCTGCACATCTACTGTGTGTGGAATTGACTGGTTAAAATGTTACCTGGACTCTTTGAATGTTGAAATTCGTAACAAGGTTAAGGAATTTGAAAGTTCCACAAGTTTCAGGTTTGGGGATGATAATACTCTGAAGTCGCTGAAAAGTGTGGCGATCCCTTGCAATATTGCCGGAGTGAATCATTTCATTAGCACGAATGTTGTATCAAGTGAGATATCTTTGCTTCTGAGCAGACCGTCGATGAAGAAAGCACACATGAAACTGGATATGGAACAGGAAAAGGCAACAGTTTTTGGAAAGACGGTGGACTTACAATTTACACAGTCGGGACACTACTGTATTCATTACTGACAAATAATATTTCAAGTAGAGTGGTTAAGGATGTGTTAATGGCAGTTGAAAATAGGACTTTAGCTGATAAAAAGCTTGTGGCATTAAAACTGCATAGGCAATTTGCACATCCGTCTCCTTGGAGGCTGAAAAGATTTATTGAAGGATGCAGGGGTAAGGGATGACGACTATACTGAACTGATAGAACAGGTTAGTGACCGTTGTGAAGTTTGTAGGAAGTACAGAAGCACACCAGCACGACCGACAGTAACCCTACCTTTGGCCAGGGATTTTAACGACATTGTGGCCATGGACCTTAAGATCTGGGATAAAGCAAATAATATTTTCATTTTGCATTTTGTAGATTTAGCAACCAGATTTAGTCAATCAACGATTGTACGAAGTAAAGAAAAGAGAGTAATTCTGGATCAAATCGTGGAACAATGGATAGGGACAGGAATGGGTCCACCGGCAAAATTCCTTACGGACAATGGGGGAGAATTTGCTAATGATGAGTTTAGGAATATGTGTGAAAACATGAATATCAGAGTTATCAATACGGCTGCAGAAAGCCCATTCAGTAATGGTGTCTGTGAAAGAAATCATGCTGTCATCGATGACATGCTTCGGAAAATTTAGGCAGATCGACCAAATTCAGGCTAAATTCAGCTTTAGCATGGACAGTACATGCAAAGAATTCATTGCAGATGGTTGGGGGCTGTAGTCCTTATCAATTAGTGTTTGGTAAAAATCCTAAAATTCTGTCCATTTTGGATGACCAGCCTCCAGCTTGGGAGGGGACTACAATTAGCTCTGGTTTTGCTGAACATTCAAATGCATTATATAGCAGTAGAAAAGCTTTTTTGGAAGCAGAAGTCTCTGAAAGAATTCGCAGAGCTTTATGACATAACGTACGGCCATCAGATGCTGTTTTTCAGCAAGGAGGCATGGTATACTATAAAAGAGACAATTCTAATGAATGGAAAGGCCCAGGGAAGATCATAGGCATAGATGGCAAAACAATTATTTTGCAACATGGTAATCAAACTGTTAGGGTACATTCATCAAGGATAATGGGTACAGATTACAAATTTTCAAATTTAGACAGAGCAGACAGACATGACGAGGAACCAGAGTCATCTGGTACGCATGTGTTACAGAACTATGAGGACCAATTAACTGATATAGACAGGGTTTCTGTGGAGGAACACAACACTTCTGATGAATTAGAACAGGCCATTTTTCTGAAAGGGCAACTGCCAAAAGTTGGTACAAAAGTAACATACTTGCCTGAAGGGTCTAGTCAATGGAAGGATGCAACTGCTATTAGTAGAGCAGGGAAGGCCACTGGAAAGTATAAACATTGGTTGAATGTACAGTATTCAGGGGAATGAGTCAAGACAATGGATTGGGAAAACGAAATTCAAAAATGGAGGGCACAGAAACGCAGTGCCAGTTCAGATAGTACATCAGATAGTGAACAGGTCCGCAGGAAAAGGTCGAGAACTATTGAAAGGACATCCCACAGCAGAAGGGAAAGATCTAGCAGTACAGAACGAGATACCAGGCGGGAGAGGGGACATAGTTTATCAAGATCTCGGAACATGAGTAAGACTACGAATACTAATAGGAGTAGAAGCCCACATGCACGTGAGATTTTGGTGGCTTCAAATAAATTAGATGAAAAAGTTATCAAAGAAGCTAAACAGCAAGGATTGCATAGTTGGAGTGAATTTGGGATATACACGGAAGTACCGGATAGGGGACAAAGAGCTCTATCCCACAGATGGATTTGCATGGAAAAGATTCTTCCGGATGGAACTTATAAGGCAAAGGCCAGGCTTGTGGCAAAGGGATTTGAAGAAAACTTAGAAGATCAGGATTTAAGGGTAGATTCACCTACGGCAGGAAAGGTAATTTTAAAGATCTTCTTGGCTCTATTAGCCACAGAGGCATGGGAATGCAAATCTATAGATATAAAAGCTGCCTTTTTGCAGGGGCATCAGCTCCAGAGAGACATTTTTCTCCGTCCTCCTAAAGAAGCAGCTAACACAGAAGGGGTACTCTGGAAGTTGAACAAATGTGTATATGGATTAAATGATGCAGCTAGAGTCTGGTATTTTTCGGTAAGGTCAGTTTTGTTAAGGTTAGGCTGTTGCCAGTTGAAAGCAGATCCTGCAATGTTTTACTGGCACTATAAAGGAAATCTTTCTGGCATTTGTATGATGCATGACGATGATTTTTTGTGGGGTGGGACTAGTGATTTTGAAGCTATTGTAATCTCTGGTTTGAGGAAAGAATTCAGGGTTGGAAGTCAGGCTTCCATTGCATTTAAATATGTTGGACTGGAAATCAGGCAGACTAAGTTAGGGACAACTTTACGTCAGCAATCTTATTTGGAAAGCATCAGCCCAATAGCAATTAGTCGTGGCTGAGTTTCACAAAAAGACGCAATGGTTTCAAAGATAGAAAAAGAGCAACTGCAAAGTTTAATTGGGCAACTGAACTGGTTAGGTAGACAGACTAGACCGGATGTGTGTTTTGATGTCTTAGAGTTGAGTACAAAAATGAATGATCCCAAAGTGGAAGACATAATAAGAGCAAATGAAGTGTTGGCCAAACTAAAAATGCAGGAGTGTGTTTTGAAGTTCCCGGTTTTAGGTGACCTTAGGCACTTGAAACTCATAGTTTATAGTGATGCGTCCTACGCAAATTTATGTGATGGGGTTTCAAGCGCAGGAGGTTTTATAATTTTCCTTTTGGGGAACAATGGTAAATGTTGCCGCTTGTGTGGAAACAAAGAAAATAAGGAGAGTAGTAAAAAGCACTTTGCCTGCTGAGACATTAAGTCTTGTAGAGGCGGTGGATATGGCCTTTTATATAAGTATGATATTGACAGAAATTTTGGGATTAGGGGATTTGGGTAATATACCTATTGACTGTCACATTGACAATAAATCCCTGTGGAAAAATGTGCACTGTACAAAAAGTGTCAATGAAAAGAGGTTACGGATAGACATCGCAATTTTGAAGCAGATGTTGGACAGAGGGGAAATAACAAAAATTAAATGGTTCGACAGAAGCTATCAACTGTCAGACTGTTTTACGAAAAGAGGGGCGGGTTCACAGAAACCTTTGGATATTGTTAATGAAGGGCGCTTGTTTCTGTGACTGTTTTTTTTTCTTTCTCGTCCAAACAAAAAAAGGGGGGAAATCATGTGTGTTTTTGAGTTTCTTCAAATTTTGTTTTCACCTCATTATTTTTTTTCTCCAAGGAAGGGGAGACTGTTAAGTAATGGGTTAAGAGACATTGCAATTAGTTGTCTCATTTATGTTAAGTATCCATTAATTGACACTGATATGTAAAGGGGCTTCAGGTGGCCTCTGTCAGGTGATGTATAGTTAGAGTTTTGTGCAAAGGCTGTTGGAATGAAATAAATGTGTGTTTGTGAAAAAGGGACAGAACTTTAGACTTTTCATATCACAGCAACTAAAACATCTAACACTGATCATTGGATGCCTCGACATGCTTCACAGCCAATGAAATGCTTTTCAAGTATAGTCACTGTTGTTGGAAACTGATTTTTACACAGCAAGATCCCACAATAACAATGTAAGAATGACAAGATAGTTTGTCTTTTTTGTGATGTTGGTTGAGGAATTAAAAATTGGCCAGGACACCGGGGATAACTATGCTGCTTTTCTCCCAAAATAGCGCTCTGGGATCTTTCCATGTGAGAAGCCGGACACGGCCTTGGTTGAACATCGAATCTGAAAGATGGGGCCTCCAGCAGTGCAGCACTCCCTCAGCACTGTTGTGACAGCCTGATTTACCCAAGCTCTGATTTGGAATTTCAAACCACAACCTTTGACTCCCAAGCAATCGTGGTACCCACTGGACCAGGGCCTACACTGGAACACCTGCGTGCCAAAGATCCATCAGGAGGCCAACAAGTGTGTCACCATGGTTGCTATACTGGCTTCATGAGGATGAGGGAGAACAGGTCCTCACCTTCTTCATTGTCTTTCACTCCTTGATGGAGCACAGGCCATGGACAAATTCTCTCCATCCAACCCTATCTTGGGCCAAACTCTCCATTTGTAGCCATGTCGAGCCCTCGGCTCTCATCCTGCTTTCAGTATCCCGCCTCCATGTGTTTCTTGACCTGCCTTGCTTTCTCTATCCTTGAGGGTACCTTGTGAGAGCTGTGTAATATTACTCCATGGCTTCCTCAAAGTACGACCATCCAATTCCACTTGCGCCTTTCAATTTGGAGGACCATTGGGTCTTGCTTTGTCTCATGCCACAGCCTAATATTATTGATGATACTTGGCCAGTGAGGATACATTGGCTTCATTAAGATTAGGTTGTAAGTCTGCAACAACACATCCAGTGCATTGTAATTTTTGTAGCTTTAATTATCTTGGGCAAGTATGAATATCACATTCTGCTTGTTACGCTCATTTAGAGGTAAGGTTCGGTGCTAATATTAGTTTTTCTTGCCTTTGATGTCAAATATTATTTATCACACTCCAGAAGTTCCACAAGCAAAATCTCATTAATTTATGTAGCATCTTATCTCATCCCATAACCCCGAATCGCATCAGATTATCCTGGCAGTTTCCTTCACTGCTTTAGTGTAAACCTGGACTTGTCAAGTTTACAATACTTGGAGTTCCCCTCACCATCCTGGCTTGGAAATATGTCACCGTTCCTTCATTGTTGCTGGATTAAAGTCTATAGAATCCTTACAGGGAAGAAGGAGTTTGCATCAAGTCTGCACCAGCCATCCGAAAATGCACCATTCTTAAGCCCAGTCGCCCACCCGAGCCATGTGACCCCATCGAACCTTAAGTCACTTCAGGCGCAATTGAGCATGGCCAATCCACCTAACCTGTACATCTTTAGACCCCGGGAGGAAACCAGAGCACCCTGAGGAAACTCACGCAGACACGGGGAGAACGTGCAAACTCCAAACAGACAGTCACCCGAGGTCAGAATCAAACCCGGGTCCCTGGTGCCGTGAGGCAGCAGTGATAACCACTGTGCCATCGTAACGCCCTCTTGGAACTGGTCATGGCACTGGGATGTACTTGCACCACATGGACTGCAGAGCATTTATACATGGTTCACTAACACCTTATTGCGGGCAATTAGAAATGGGTGATGAATAATTGCCTCGCCAGCGACACCCAAGTCCTGTAAATGAATGAAAGATAGCTCTGCAGCCCAGCTGTGGTTTCACCAATGTGTTCGGACTCTTCTTCCTTCTTTGCTAACATCCCCGATTTACGCTCACTGCACAGTCCTGCAGGCAGAGCCCAGGAGAGGGAGGCGCAGACGGCGCCAAACACGGGGGCTTCAATGCAGAGAAGGTGGGGCGGCTCAGGCTCGGTGTGGCAACAGAGCCCAGAATGAGGTGAAGGATCTTTTTCAATCGCCACCGCCAGCTTTAGAGTTCTGACTTTTAAGAGACTTTTTCTCAGCTGAGTATCAGTGAGAGGCTGTGTTGCTGTCTCTGACCTTTGCGTAGCTTCGTGGTACCAATTTTGAAAAGCTAAAAGTGCCCAAAGGCCAGAAACGGTAGTTTACCTTTTATTGGAGATCTGTTCCAAACCTGGTCAGTTCCTTCATCATTTGATCCGGGTTCCGTTCATCGGTTAGCACCGGCAGCTCGTAAAACTCTCGCAATTCCAATGCATGCTGACCCTCATCCCAACCACCATCATGGCGCTGGTTGCATTGGAGCACTCCTATCCAATTGATGGGTCAGCTGGGGCCAGAGGATACCTGGGGGAGGGGGGAGGGAGAGGGGGATGCCCCCTGGCCAGTGGTACAACTGTCAGCGCACTATAGCGATGTTGGATACTGTTTGTACCCCTGCGGCACCCTCAGCAGCCACGGCGCCTGTTTCCCGATTTTAAATACCACAAGTGAACCTCGCCGTCGGTAATTCCTCCTGGCGCAGGCAGAGCATCGCGGAAAATGCCGGGTCAGGCCCATTAATAATATGCCAAATAACCTTCACTGTACAATTTACATTCCCACGCCGGCGTGCGACAGAGAATACATTCACACTAATGTTGCGGGACCGGAGCATGGCATTCCATTTGGCGCCGGCGTCAACCTCGATTTTCGGCTGATGCCAAATTCTCTGCTCGATCGTATGTCACAATTCCGGCATCACTGGACGGGGAAACCCGCCCTGTATGTGTCAAAATTCACTTTTGAATTTAAACCAGTATATAAATAGCAGTCGAAATGTTCATTATGGCCGGAAGTAGACACAATTCTGATGACACGCCAAAGACATGAAAATCTTGGGTTTCAATTAAATAAATATAAGAAACAAAAATCCCAGATTAACTCACTATCACCCATTTTGTTTTGCAAAGTGTGGGAATTAAATCCTTATTTATCGCTAGGTGATTGCTGCAAGAACATTTTACAAATCTCTATACCATCTGATGTTCATCCCAGATAGACTGTAAATTCACAGTGCACAACACAATTTGTATGATGGCTTCTGGGGAAGAGGCCAGTTCTTGAGTTGAGACCACATTGAATTTTTGTACCATGTAGCAGTCTGAAAAATCGAGATCAACAATTCGATGCACATTTCTCCTGAGCTGCTGGGACATGCCTGATTGACAAACCCTGAGGATAGTGTCATAAGCGTGGTGCACTTTATGGTATGCTGTGGGTTGGTGCTGGAGGAGTCAGAATGGTAAGGTTGTATTAGCTACAGAGTTGAATTATTTTAATGTAAATGTAGTGACGTCTTTGTAGCCACTTTCCTAATGTCAGTGGATTAATTTTTCGAAGAGAATCAGCAGTTCCCAATAGCCGTTTGTTTTGTGAGCCACAGTAATGGCTTTAATTTCAGTTTAAAATAAACCTGTTTGGCCTTTCACTCTGTATCTCCTGGAATTATTACATAATCACTAGTATAATGCAGGCAATATTATCAAATCAAACACTTGGTCACTTCATCCAAGTTATTCATAAAGATTCTAAATAGTTGAGGCCCTAATCCTGAATCCTATGGCATTCCACTAGCTTCTGTTTCGGAAATGGAACTGACCGATTCATCTCGACTCGATGATTTGTGTCAGTTAGGCAATCCTCTACCTGTGCTAATATATACCCCCTCAACAATGTGAGCTCCTATCTTGTGATGTAACCTGCAACACTTTATCAAATGCTTCTTGGAAAGCCAAATACCTTGGGCGAGATTCTCCAACCCTCGCCGGGTGGGAGATGAATCTCTTGGGCGTGAATCCCGCCCCCGCCGTCCTCCCAATTCTCCCGCCCCCCCAAAAACGGCCCAGCATGAGTTGCGCTGCCCGCCTCGGAGAATGGTGGGGTCCAGCGCAACTCGGTGGGCCCTGGGGCTGACCGAATTGGCCTGCGATGGGCCAAAGTCCCGCCCGTTCTATGCCAGTCCTGCCGGAGTAAATTAGAGTAGGTCCCTTACCGGCGGGAACCTGGCGGCGCGGGCGGGCTCCGGGGTTCCTGGGGGGTCGCGGGGGGATCTGCCCCCACGGTGGCCTGGCCCACGGACGGGGCCCACCGATCCGTGGCGAGCCTGTGCCATCGGGACACTCTATTGTTCCGCACCAAAGGCCGTGGTCCTCCGCCATTCCCGGCGCAGAAACGAATCGCCCTGCGCATGCGCGGGGATGATGCCAGCACATGCTGGCGCTCCTGCGCATGCGCCGACTCCCGCCGGCCGAGGGGCGCCAACCACTCCAGGGCGGGCCTAGCCCCTGAAGGTGCGGAGCCCCGACGCCGGAGTGGTTCACGCTACTCCATCCCGCCGGAACCCCCCCGCCCCGCTGGGTAGGGGCGAATGCTACCCCTTACATCTACCAGTTCCCCTTTATCCACCCTCTTTGTCCCAGCCTCAATGAATTCTATTAATTTTGCAAACCCAATTTTCCTTTTGAAAATTATGTTGACTCTGCTAGGTAGTATTATGATTTTCAAAATGTCCTCTTACTAATTCCTGAATGGTAGATTCCAGCATTTTCCAAATGATCGGTGTTTGGCTAACTGGCTGTTAGTTTCCTCCTTTTTGATTCCCTCTTTTCTTGAATAGATGTATTGCATTTGCTGTGAAGAGTTCCTCACAACTGTGTCCTGGGCCCAGCCACCTTTGGTTATTTCATCAGTGACCATCCTTGCATCATAAGGTCAGAAGTGAGAATGTTTTCTGATGATTGCAGTGTTTTTGCAACTCTTCAGATGCTGAAACAGTCCATGTCAACACACAGCAAGACCTGGACAACATACAAGGTTGGGCTGCTCAGTGGGAAGGAACATTTTCACCACACAAGTGCCAGGTAATGACCATCTCCAATAAGAGAGAATCTAAATGTCTCCCCTTTACCATTCAACAGAAACTGAACTGGACTAGCCTTGTAAATACTGTAGCTACAAGAGTAGGTGAGAGGCTGGGAATCCTACGGTGGGAAACTCACCTCCTGACTCCCCAAAGTCTGTTCTCCATCTACAGGTCAGGAGTGCAATGGAATACTCCCCACTTGCCTGCAAGAATGCCGCTCCAACACACTCAAGAAGCTCTACACCATCCAGGACAAAGCAACCCGCTTGATTGACACCCCATCCACCACATTAAACATTCACTCTTTGTACCACCACTGAGGCACAGTGGCAACAAGTTAACCAACACTGCATCCACCGTAGCTTCCAAACCCATGACCACTACCACCTCGAAGGACAAGGCAGCAGGCACATGGGAGAGTAACCACAGTACATTCCTCTTCAAGCCACACGCCATCTTGATTTGGAAATGTATCCGCTGTTCCTTCATTGTCACTGGGTCAAAACCCTGGAACTCCATCCCGAAACAACACTGTGGGTGTACCTACGCCACATGGCCTGCAGAGGTTCATAAAGGCCGCTCACCACCACCTTCTCAAAGGCAATTAGGGATGGGAAATAAATGCGGGAGTTGTCTTAATATCCACTCATGTTTATAATGAGATGCAGACAGGCAGTTATTGACACACAGGATGACCAGTAAGTATACAACACAGCACAGCCGATCACCAGACAGGACACTAGCACTATAAAGCCAGAGGGCACTAGATTTCCCGCTCTCTCGGGACCCAGCTACTGAGACAGTCAGAGTTCACGAGCTAGCAAGCCCAAACACCGTGCGGTACCTAGTAAGTCTGGTCAGGCTACTACAAGGTCACTAGTCAGATCAGTATAGTGTTGACCCACAGATGAATATGTACAGCAGTTCACCTAGTTGAATGAAACAGTGTTGGATCTCCTCCTGTGTTAGACGTCTGTTTCTAACTTCCCTGCATCGGGTGCAGTCCACATCGAACCAACCTGCCGAACACATCATGGTATCAGAGTGATATTAATCTTGACGGACCTAGCTTGAGTGAATCAGCATCGACCAGCAAGCAGCCATCCGGTAAAATGGAAAACATCCAGCCTCCTCCGCAGGTTCTCATCTCCGGCAACCTCGGCGCCAACTGGAAAATCTTCAAGCAGAAGTTCCTCTTGTACATCGAGGCCTTCGACCTCGAGGCAGCATCGGATGCCAGGAAGATCGCGCTATTTCTCTCCACTGCGGGGGACCACGCCATCCATATCTATAATTCGCTTACGATCGCCGACGGCGAAGACAAAACGAAATTCAAAACAGTCCTGCTGAAGTTCGACAGCCACTGCGACATTGAGGTGAATGAGAGCTTTGAACGGTACATCTTCCAGCAGAGGCTTCAGGGTAAGGATGAACCTTTTCAGTCCTTCTTGACCCATCTCCGCATCCTAGCGCAGTCATGTAACTATGACTCGACGGCTGATTCCATGATCCGGGATCAGATCCGTTTTCGGGGTCCATTCCGACTCCCTGCGGCAGCAGCTCCTTAAAATCAAACAGTTGACCCTCTCTGTCGCTATCGAGACGTGCGTTGTCCATGAGCATGCCAAGAATCGTTACTCACACATTCGGGCGGCAGAAACTGCAAAGCTGGCCTCCCACGAGACAGAAAGGGTGCAGGTCATTGCACAGATGCAAGGCCTGAGCATCGGGGAGAGTGGCCGTTTTGTGCGCTTTTCTCAGATCCCTGCGCATGCGCGCCATGACTGAGTGGACAACGAGACCGAAAACCCAACTGCGCAGGTGCGTACATCGGCCGACCGCATTGCACATGCGCGATGGCGCACGGATTGCGCTGATGTCAGCGTCATGACGTGTCCGAATTGTGGCATTTAAAGCGGTAATGTCCGGCAAGAGGACGCCAATGTCTCCAGTGAGGCAAGTTTGGCCACTACGCAGCCCTCTGCAGATTCCGCTCCACCGCTCAGCAGCCAGGGATCCCAGTTGCGACGCAGAAGTATCTGCTCAGAAGACTTCCGGTGACGGCGGGTGGGAGGCGGCCGCACAATGGAGGGCTCCCGGTCAGCAACGGCATTTTCGGGGCTTTAAGCCCGGTCCCAGGGTCCGCGGAGGCGGCAGAAGAAGGGAGAAGGCACAGAGGAGGCACAGTGGAGACACCGGGGGAAAAAAGGAACAAAGAAAAATGTCGAGGGTGAGCAAGAAAACGGCCGGAAAAAAAACAGCTGGAGGTCCGTCGGGGAGTGGAAAGGTCACCGCGAGGTCACCAGGAAAAATGGAGGCTGGAGCACCAGGGAAGGCCGCACTGCTTACGGCTGAAGAAATAACTAAGGTGATGGCTGCGGAATTTGAAAAGCAGTTGGCGCAGATTGCGAAATGCATGGAGACGGTGAGGAAGGAGATGAGGGAGGTTTTGAGTGTGCTGGTGGAGGAGGCGGTTTCCCCGGTGAGGACGGAGGTGGCGAGCGCAGTGGCGGAGGTGCGAGCGCAAGGGGAGGCGCTGAAGGAAGTGGAGGAGACGTTATTGCAGCACGGTGATCAACTTGCCCCAATGGGGAAAGAGATGCGGAAGGTGATGGATACGAACAAGGATCTGCGAGGAAAAATGGAAGACCTGGAAAACAGATCCAGGCGACAGAATGTGAGGATTGTGGGGCTGCCCGAAGGAGTTGAAGGACCGAAGCCGACTGAGTACTTTGCCGCGATGCTGGCAAAATTATTGGGGGAGGGGGAGGATCCCTCCCGATATGAACTGGATCGGGCTCATCGGTCGTGGAGGCCTATACCAAAGGCGAGTGAGCCGCCAAGGGCAGTGACTGTGCTTCCGTAGGTACAGGGTGAAGGAGAATGTCCTGAGCTGGGCCAAGCAGAAGCGGGTGGTGCAGTGGGCTGGAGCTGGTATACGTGTATACCAGGACTTTACGGTGGAGCTGGCAAGGAGGCGGGCTGCCTTCAACTGGGTGAAGAGGGCACTGTACATTAGCAAGGTGCGGTGCGGCATTGTATATCCAGCGAAGCTGAGGGTGACTTACAAGCTCAGGGACTTTTATTTTGGAACGGCGGAAGCAGCGGAGGAGTTTGCGAAAGCAGAAGGACTGTGGTGAACTGACAAATTGAGGAATGGCCATGTGCCGATGTAACCTCATGACTGTATTTTCTTCTTTTTTGTATCACTGCGTGCGGGTGTAGAGATTAAAGGAGCCAATGTGGTATATATTTGGACAAGGGAAGGGACGGGACTTTCACTCGAAATGAGAGTTCTTTGGGGTGTAGGTGGATATGCGGGGTGTGTGTGCTAAAAGGGGATCTTTGGGCTTTCCTAGGGCCGGGCAAGTGGGAAAGGGACCCGGGCGGGGGCCTCCACGCTAGCTGGTTTAAGAGCTGTGTAAGATTAAGGGTGACTACGGGTAATCCCTGATTCCTTTTTGTCATTTGTTTATGTAAACATGCGGGTTGAGGTTTGGGGGTTGGTGGGTAGATGGGATCGTTGTTTTTTTGGGGACTGACATATCTTGCTGATTATTGTTTATTGTTGATGGATGTAAATGTGGGAGAAAATGTGAAAAAGGAGAATACATTAAAAAAAAAAGAAGTATCTGCTCAATACAACAAGGCATGCCCGATTCTGATCCCGACAGCCCAATGAACCCTGATGCTGACTGCATCAAGTCTCCATATCAGGTGGGCATCATAACCATACATGAGCTGGCCTCCACCACACCAGCGCAACGCCTCTCGATCCTCAGTGTGGATCCCGATGACGAGTGGTGTGCTGTCCTCACAGTTAACTAGGCTCGCATCCGATTTAAACTGGACACCGGCGCGTCTGTGAACCTCATCTCACAATCCGACATCGACACCATCCGGGCCCGACCAAGCATTCTTCCACCGATCTGCCAGCGATCCTGCTGGCCCACGTGACCATCGCAATGGCAACGATTCCACCTCTCCACGTGCAGGCAGCTCCTGATCCTCCTCTGCGGCAATCAACAAGAATTCGTCGCCCGCCACAAAGACTGAATCTGTAGACTTAACATTTGTAAATTTTTGTGACTGAATCCATCATCTTAATTCTTGTAAATATTGCTTAGTTTGCCATGTATCTGCACTATCGACACTTTCCCATGTATATACGTTTGTTCAATCACCATTTGTATATAGTCAGGCATATATATATATATATATATATATACACACCTCGGTATTTATTTAACTAAAAAAAAAGGGAGAGATGTCATAATATCCACTCATGTATATAATGAGATGCAGACAGGCAGTGATTGACACATAGGATGACCAGTAAGCATACAACACAGCACAGCCAATCACCAGACAGGACACTAGCACTATAAAGCCAGAGGGCACTAGTTTTTCCGCTCCAGCTACTGAGACAGTCAGAGTCCACGAGCTAGCAAGCCACAAACACCATGCGCTAGCTAGTAAGTCTGGTCAGGCTACTACAAGGTCACTAGTCAGATCAGGATAGTGTCAACCCACAGCTCAATATGTATAGCAGTTCATCTAGTTGAATAAAACAGTGTTGGATCTTCTCCTGTGTTAGACGTCTGTTTATAGCTTCCCTGCATCGGGGGCAGTCCACATCGAACCAACCTGCCAAATACATCAGGAGTTGCCAGAAACATGCCATGAATGGATAATAAAGAAGAAAATACTCAGTGGTTAGCACTACTGCCTCACAGCACCGAGGACCTGGGTTCGATCCCGGCCCGGGTCACTTTCCATGTGGAGTTTACACATTCTCTCCGTGTCTGCGTGTGTCTAACCCCTACAACCCAAAGTGCACAGGCTAGGTGGATTGGCCATGTTAAATTGCCCTTTAATTGGAAAAAAAAATTTAAAAAGAAAAAATGGTTATCTGTTTGTAACCACACAGCTGTTTGTGGAATCTTGCTGTCGACAAATTGTCTACATCGGTGACTATGCTTCAAACGTAATTCATTGGCTGCAAAGTGCTTTGAGGCATGTGAGATGGTGAATGGTATTATGTAAATGCAAGGCTTTCTTCTGTTTTTTTTATGTGACACCACATCTTTGAAGAAGCAAGAAAAATCTTCTAAATCTTCATCCTTTTAATATTTAAAATTTGAGTAAATGGGATGGAATCAATGGCCCTTGTTCTGTTCTTGATTTGTGCTGTAGCCCACATAAAATACAAAGCTGAGTACAATATCCTGGGAGAAGTGGCTACTTAATCTGGCTGTCCTTCATAAAAATGAATGATTGCTAGAACATTAACAATTCAAAGAAGATTGAAGAGAGGTTGTATTAAACGTATATTGCCGGATGAAAGGTCCATTGTGAAATGAGGTTGGGACAGCTCCAATTCCTGGCAGGTTTGAACAGTGACTGAAAATTGCCCATAAAGTGCCCTTAAACTGACAATGTCGCTCGGTGAAGCTGCAAAATGGATGTCAAATAATCAACGGGTGAGTGATGGTGGCACAGGATTCCCTGTATTCCCTGCCAGACCGTGCAAGAATGTATAGCCGGCTGAAGAACTTTCTTCACCTGAAGCAAACAAAAACAAAGGCACCACCTGGAATGAGGAGACACTCAGGATATATCTGGGGAATCTGAAGAAATATATCCCAAGTCAGGAGAAAATGATAAAACTTGACAGCTTATCCCAGTTCTGCCTAGCTCACAGGCAAGACGGGATGGGGAGGGGCTCAGAATGGGAGTGGGATCTGCAGCAGGATCGGGAATTCCTGCGGGAACCCCAGAATGTGATCTACGCCAGTGGGATCTCCTGTTCCAATTATCCTCACCATCCCTGTCAATTACGTAACATCAGAATCCCCCATTTGAATCCGTTTGAATATGATTATCAGGCCTTTAAGCCTGACAGACCCCCTCTCCCCCCCCCCTTTAAATTGTCCAATCATGTCAGTTCGCCCTCACAACAGGTTCCCCATTATTTGCACCTGGCAAACAGAACCCACAGGAGGTGTGCAAGTGAGCATATCACCCCACTGGCGGGAACACACAGTTGAATACAAAATGGGGGGGGGGGGACTGACAGTTGGATACAAAAGGGGGAAGGGGAACTCACAGTTGGATACAAAAGGAATACAGGTTTATTTCTCATATTTCTCATACAGCAATTTCTCCACTCCCTGAAGGGTCCTCCTCCCCGACCGGCACCCAGGTCGGAGTTTATATACTGTTAAGGGGGAATTCCCACCCTTTCATCGGAAAAGTTCATATTCTGTGGTATTCAAAAACAGTAAATACGGGACAATCTCAGCAGGTCTGACATCACCTGTGGAGAGAGAAGGGAGCTAACGATTTGAGTCCGGGTGACTCTTCGTCAAAGCTGGGGAGAGGGGGAAATAGGATCAGATTTATACTGTTGTGTTGTGGGGGGAGGTGGCGAGGAACAGTGGGGTTGGATGGAGGACCAGCGATAGGTAGAGATTGACAAAGATGTCAGGGGATATAAAAGGGCATCTAGCCTTGCTCTTCCGAACCTTAAGAATGCAAACCCAGGATTAGAAAAGTGGAAAGGGATTCCCTAT
Organism: Scyliorhinus torazame; assembly: GCF_047496885.1. Classification (NCBI taxonomy): domain Eukaryota; kingdom Metazoa; phylum Chordata; class Chondrichthyes; order Carcharhiniformes; family Scyliorhinidae; genus Scyliorhinus; species Scyliorhinus torazame. The sequence continues at coordinate 54,334,048 of NC_092722.1, read as the reverse complement.
CCCTAAAAACCTCAGCTTAATAAACACAGCAATATAGAAACAAATATGGGAGACACATATTAAACATCCAATTACTGATAGTTACAGATCACTTCTATTTTGTTTATTATTCATTCACGGGATACAGGGCAGCAAGGGCAACATCTATTGCCCATCTCTAATTGCCCTCGGGAAGGTGAGCTGCTTGGTTGAATACAAAGAATGGTTTGCTTCTCCTCATCAGAGGGCAGTACAGAGTCAACCATAAATATAACCATAAGGATATTGGTGAATCAGATGGGCTCTTTTCTTTAAATAAATTTTAAGTACCCAATTCATTTTTTTTCCAATTAAGAGGCCAATCCATCTACCCTGCACATCTTTAGTCCGACCCTCACGATTACTAGAACTGCGTTGCTCCCATACCATATACAGCATTGCTTGGAGTGGTATTTAATGGAGGTGACCAGGGTGGCAAGAGGGGCAGCGAGAACACCGCGTTGCCTCATGTAGAGAAGGCCCACGGAATTAAATGCCACTTGGATACTGATGCTTAAGTGGGGTGCTCTTTCCAAGGACTGGTGTAGACTTGATGGGCCAAATGGCCTCCTTCTGCCCTGAAAATTCAATGATTCTATGATTCTATGATTAGTTGACAGCTTCCCAATGTGGGACTTTCTTCCAAGTGCAAGTCCCACCCTGCCAAATTCTACCAAAATGATTAGACGTCCAGCACAGAGACTGTCTGACTGAATTGTATAAATGTATAGAATAACATATCAGGGGATCTGTTGCAGAGGGGAGGCGATGGCATAGTGATATTGTCACTGGACTAGTAATCCAGAGACCCAGAATAATGATCTGGGGACCCAGGTTTAAATCCCCTGGCAGCTGATGGAATTTAAACTCAAGAAAATCTCTGGAATTAAAAGTCAAACCATTCAACCTTTGTTGATTGTCGTAAAAACCCATCTGGTTCATTAATGTCATTTAGGAAATTCTGCCATCCTTACCTGGCCTACATGGGACTCCAGACCCACAACAAGATGGTTGACTCTTAAATACCCTCTGAAAGTATCTAGCACGCCTCTCAGTTATATTCAACCGCTACAACGTACACCTCAAGGACAGCAACAGTTCAAGGAGGCAACTCACCATTGTCATGTTAAGCACACTGAGATAACACGGGCTGCAATTGGATGCAGCTTTAACTGAAAGATACTCCAGACCTTGAAGTTAGTTCAATTTGATTTATTGAACCTGTCACACAGTTAGCACAGTTCTCTGTGAGTTCGACTCTCTGCTAACCTAAGTGTTATCGCTCTGTCTGACTGAACCAGACTAGCTCTTAACCACGTGCTGGAGGTGTTATGTGATATATACACCCTGACTCACTCTGCAGATGTCCTCAGTGGAAAGAGGCGGAGTGTGAGTGCCTCGTGCCTTTTATAGTGGGAAACCACCCCGAAGTGTTCTGCCTGCTGATTGGTTATGTCCTGTTCTCTGTGTTCATTAGCTGCCTGTCTGTATCTCATTATGTGCATGTCTGCATATCATGACATCTCCCCTTTTAAAACATTTTTCTGTAGCATATGTGAAAGTATTTACATGTGTAGGCCGAAAAACTAACTTATTTACATACTATGGCAGAGGGGAAATTATGTACATGCGAAAACAGCTGTCTAATGTGCGAAAACAGAACATAGCAAACAAAGCAAATGTTCATAAGTCCAGTCTCTGGGGCTTGCGTCTGATCCTGGTCGACCGCCGGAGAGGTGGTGGTGGGGACGACGGCGCCTTGACAGGCGGGATTGAAGCCTGACTGGTGGCCTCGTGGTTCGAGGTATCAGGAGGTGGCACAATAACAGATTGGCACAATGTGGTTGCGGGCAGGCAACTGTGCGCAGTGCCCATCTGCTTCGCCGCACAACAGAACCATCAGCCATATGCACAACATACGATCGAGGAGCAACCTGTTGAACAACAACAGCTGGAGCTGACCAGCCTCCATCAGGTAGCTTGATCCGAACAGCATCCGCCGGGGATAGCACAGGCAAATCGGTGGCATGAGCATCATAGCCCTGCTTTTGCCGGTCCCTGAGTTTCTGAACCTTCTGCAGCACCGGGAGGTGATCCAGGTCAGGCAAGTGTATGGCTGGAAGAGTCGTCCGCAGGTCCCTGTTCATCAGGAGTTGAGCCGGTGACATGCCGGTAGACAGAGCGGTTGCCCTGTACGCATGCAGCGCAAGATTGACGTCATAAGCAGAATCCGTGCCCTTGCAGATGAGCTGCTTCACTATGTGCACCCCTTTCTCAACCTTCTCGTTGGACTGCGGGTAATGTGGGCTGGAAGTGACGTGGTTAAATTGATATCACTGGGCAAATCTTGACCACTCTTGGCTGCTGAAGCAAGGACCATTGTCACTCATGACAGTGAGTGGAATACGATGCCTGGAGAACATCTCCCTACAGGCCTTGATGATGGTCTTGGATGTGAGGTCCGAGAGCTTCACGACTTCTGGGTAGTTGGAAAAATAATCAATGATTAACACTTAATCATGACCATTGGCGTGAAAGAGGTTGATGCCCACCTTGGACCACGGTGAGGTCACGATTTTGTGCTGCTGAAGCGTCTCCTTGCTCTGTGCTGGCTGGAAGCGTTGACAGGTCGGACAGTTGAGGACCATATTTGAGATGTCCTGACTAATCCCAGGCCAGTAGACAGCTTGCCAAGCTCTGCGCCTGCACCTCTCGACACCCAGATGTCCCTCGTGGATTTGCCAGAGCACCAAGCTCTGGAGACTGAGTGGAATGACAATGCGGTCCAGCTTGAGGAGGATGCCATCAACCACTGTCAGGTAGTCCTTCACATTGAAGAATTGAGGGCACTGCCCTTTTTGCCAGCCATTGGTGAGGTGGTGCATGACACGCTGCAGAAGAGTGTCTTTGGTTGTCTCGTCGCGAATGCGAATCACCTTTTCATCTGACGCTGGGAGGTTGCTGGCCCACAGCTGTACCTGTGATTCGATCTGTTGGATGAATGCCGGCGGGTCAGCAGGCAAGGTTATGGAGCGGGACAAGGCATCCGCAATAATGAGCTCCTTGCCAGGCGTGTACACGAGTTCAAAGTCATACCTCCGGAGTCTGAGGAGGATGCGCTGCAGCGGGGGCGTCATGTCATTCAGGTCGTTGTGGATAATGTGGACCAGAGGCCTGTGGTCCGTCTCGATGGTGAACGTCGACAGGCCGTAGACATAATCGTGGAACTTGATAAATCCAGTGAGAAGGCCCAGGCATTCCTTTGCGATTTGGGTGTAGCACTGCCCGGTGGGTGTCATTGCCCGTGATGCGTAGGCAACTGGTGCCCAGGATGAGGTGTCATCGCGTTGGAGCAACACCGTGCCGATGCCGTCCTGGCTCGCATCTGTCGAGATTTTAGTTTCCATATCAGGGTCAAAAAATGCGAATACAGTTGCAGTGGTGAGCTTGGCTTTCAGCTCCAACCACTCTGCTTGATGAGCTGCCTGCCACTCAAAGGCAGTAGACTTTTTCACCAGGTGTCTGAGGGCCGTGGTGTGTGAGGCCGGGGTTGGGATAAACTTGCCCAAAAAGTTTACCATGCCTAGGAAGCGCAGCACCGCCTTCTTGTCTTCAGGGGTCTTCATGGCTTCGATGGACTTGACCTTGTCTGTGTCCTGGCGCACACCCTGCTGAGATATCTGGTCACCTAAGAACTTAAGTGTCAACATGCCAAAGCAACACTTGGCCTTGTTCAGCTTCAGACCATTGGCATGGACACGTCGGAATACCTGCTGGAGACGAGAGATGTGCTCTTCAGGGGTTGTGGACCAAATGATAACGTCGTCCACATACACATGAATCCCTCCACTGCCCTCCATCCTGCTCCATGATTCTAAGGAAGATCTCCGAGGCCGAGACAATGCCGAACTGCATAAGGTTATAGCAGTACCTGCCAAACGGTGTGTTGAAGGTGCAGAACCTTCTGCTGGACTCAGCCAGCTGGATTTACCAGAATCCATGTGACGCATCTAGCTTTGTGAAAAACCGGGCGTGTGCCATCTCACTTGTGAGTTTCTCCTGCTTCCGGATTGGGTAGTGTTCCCGCATTATATTCTGGGTGAGATCCTTGGGATCAATGCAGATGCGCAGCTCCCTCGAAGGCTTTTTTACACGTACCATCGAGCTGACCCAGTCAGTCGGTTCTGTAACTTTGGAAATGATGCCCTGGTCCTGAAGATCCTTGAGCTGTGCCTTCAGGCGCTCCTTCAGTGGAGCCGGGACCCAGCGTGGTGCGTGGACCATGGGCATGGCATCAGGCCGTAGCAGGATCTTGTACTGATATGGCAGAGTGCCCATCCCATCAAACACATCCGGATACTGAGCGAGGATGTCGTCAATGCCGGCTTTAAGATCCACGTTGGGGCTGGTCATTGTGTAGACCCGCTGCACAATGTTTAGCTGCTTGCATGCATGTGCACCAAGCAGGGAGGCCCTGTCTGGCTTGACGATTTCAAACCTTAGCCTTGCGTGAATGCTCCTGTTGGAGACGAGCAGATGGCAGGATCCCAGTGCTGTGATGGCATTGCCGTTACAGTCCAGGAGCTGGCAGCCTACTGGAAGGATCTTAGGTGACTTCTTGATGCGGTTGAAATCTGCCTGTGAAAGGAGATTGGCAGAAGCACCTGTGTCCAGCTTGAACTGGATTGAGCATTGACTTGCTTGCATCACCCCACGCCATTCGTCCGCAGAATCCACAGTAACGATGGACAGGCTTTGTGATGATGTTGGTAAGGTATGTTCACGTGTGGTAATGATGCCCACATGGTAGGGGGACTCCAGGCAATTGTCCTCTGGATCCGTTGTACTGCCAGGATCAGAATCCTGTAAACCTTGCTGTACACTCCGAATGCGTCTGCGTTGGAATTGGGAGCGCTGGCCCTTGACTGGTGGTGCAGACCTGCACACGGCTGTATAGTGTCCAGGCTTTACGCAATTTACCTCTTGCAGGGCAGTGTTTCTTTAAGTGGGCGGTGCCGCAGTTCGGGCCCATCATGACGTCGTTACGCTCCGTGCATCATCGCACATGTGCAGTGCGGTCGGCAGACGTTCGCACCTGCACAGTGTGGTGATCGGCCACTTCGTTATCCCATTCGCATCGCGCATGCGTGGGGCTCCGGGAAGAGCGCGCAAAATGGCCGCTTTCATCAATGCTGAGGCGTTGCATCCGAGTGATGGCCTGTACACTCTGCCTCGTGGGAGGCAAGTTTCTAATTTTCAGCCGATTTGTATTGGGAATACCGATTTTTGGCGTGCTCATGCACTGTACATGTTTCAATCGCGACTGACAGGGTCATGTGCTTGATTTTTAAAAGCTGCTCTCTCAGAGGATCAGTGTGCACTCCAAAAACGATTTGGTCTCTGATCATGGAGTCAGCAATATCACCAAAGTTGTAGGACAGCGCTAGTAGACGGAGATTAGTTAAGAAGGAGTTAAAAGATTCATCTTTACCTTGTAGACATTGTTTGAATATATCGCGCTTGAAGATTTCATTGGTGTCCACTTCACAGTGACTATCAAACTTGTCCAGGATGATCTGAAACTTTGTCTTGTCCTGGCCTTCGGTGAAATTAAACGAGTTGAAGAGTTGGATGGCTTGATCCCCCGCAGTTGAGAGGGGAAGCGTGATCTTTTGTGCATCAGCCGCACCCTCGAGGTCTGTGGCTTTGATGTACAGCAGAAACCTTTGCTTGAAAGTCCGCCAGTTGGCACTGAGATTACCGGAGATCCGCAGCTGTTGATGAGCCTGGATCTCCTCCCTGGTGCCGGGATACATTTGCTGTAGTCATGGAACAGATTGAGGTAAACCACCTAGGGATAGCAGTCTCCTCGTATCATGTCGTGTTAAGCACACTAAGATAACATGGGCTGCAACCGGATGCAGCTTTAACTGAAAGATACTCCAGACCTTGAAGTTAGTTCAATTTGATTTATTGAACCTGTCACACAGTTAGCACAGTTCTCTGTGAGTTTGACTCTCTGTTAACCTAAGTGTGATCACTCTGTCTGACTGAACCAGACTAGCTCTTAGCCACGTGCTGGAGGTGTTATGTGATATATACACCCTGACTCACTCTGTAGATGTCCCCAGTGGAAAGAGGCGGAGTGTAAGTGCCTTGTGCCTTTTATAGTGGGAAACCGCCCCCAAGTGTTCTGCCTGCTGATTGGTTATGTCCTGTTCTCTGTGTTCATTAGCTGCCTGTCTGTATCTCATTATGTGCATGTCTGCATATCATGACAACCACCACCTTCTGAAGGGCAACTAGGGATTGGCAATAAATGCTGGCCTAACCAGCAACGCCCAAATCCCACAAATGAATAATAAAAAAAATGTTAATTGTTGTCGTTACACGAATGAAGTAAAGAGGGAGGGATATTATGTATTTGGGAATACATTCTTGCTGGGTCTGCATCACATGATGTGTAGTGATGTCAGCAGTGGACTTTGAGCAGGTCACCAGCTTGATTGTACTGAGCAACACCCTTAATAAACCTCTCATCGTGTTTTACAAGAATCCAGATTGTGGGCGTCTCCAAACCTTGTTTCCTTGCGGCAACAAAGAAATATGACAACCTGCCAGTTACTGAATTATTTCAATTAATGGAATAGACTCATTCATTCCATGTCCTGTGTGACACTTTATAGAATGTATTAGCTAGTCTCTGGTCCATGATGTTAACAGATTCATTAGTGTTGATGGTATGGAAGAGAATGGCTGTCAAGAGCCAGTTATTGCAAGGTGGTCTGATGAATGTTTTTAAAGTTGTTTTCAATGTTGCATTTGAATATGTTCCATTTTTAGAAAGTAGGGTGCCAATCTCCATGTTTTTTCCATTCTTGTAGGAAGCATTGTTAATTAGAATCATTTGGATTTTGTTCTCCTTGGCAGAAACCCAGTCAATTGAGACTTTATTTATTTTATTCGTCCACGGGCGTAGCTGGCTGAGCCAACATTTATTGCCTACCCTTGAGGACAATTAAGAGTCAACCACATTGCTGCTGTGGGTCTGTCATATGTGGACCAGACCAGGTAAGGATGACAAATTTATTTCCCTATAGGCCATTAGTTTTTTTAAAAAAATGTAATTTGTAGAATGTTCTCCGGTACAATCCATTCTACATTAAAAAAAATTTTTTTTTAGAGTACTCAATTTTTTTTTCCAATTCAGGGGCAATTTAGCGTGGCCAATCCACCTACTACTGCAAACCATGCCAGCTCTAAAGGACATTAGTGAAGCAGATGGGTTTTTACGTCAATCGACAATGGTCTCATGGTCACCGATAGACTTTTAATTCCAGAATTTTATTGAACTCAAATTTCACAATCTGTCATGGCAGGATTCAAATCCGGGTCCCCGGAGAATTGCCCTCGTTTACTAGTCCAGCGACAATGTCACTACGTTGTCATAATATACAAACAAGTATATGATGGTGCACAGACAGACGGTGAGTGACACAAAGGATGACCAATGAACATACAGAACACAGCAGCCAATCACCAGACAGGACACGGCCACTATATAACCAGGGGGCACTAGTTTACCCGCTCTCTTGGGATGCAGCCTTTGAGACAGTCAGAGCCTGTGAGCAACAACTAGAACATCCACCATGTGGTAGTAAGATAGTCTGGTCAGGTTAGCCTCAGGTCTCCAGTCAACTCAGCACAGTGTCAACCCACAGTTCAAGCATGTTTAATAGTTAAGAGTTTAATAAAATAGAGTTGCATTTCTTCAAGTGTTGGAAGCTTGTCTCTCTCTCTCTGCTGCTGTAAACGCAGTCCTCGCAGACCCAGCTTACCCAACACATCATGGTACCAGTGAGTTATGTTTGAGTTTGACGGACCCACCTTGAAATAGTCTGCCTTTGACCAGCGATCAGCCATCCGGTAACATGGGCAGCGTCTGCCCTCCCCTGCCGCTCCGCATCGCCGGCAACCTCGTGCGAACTGGAAGATCTTTAAGCAGAGGTTTCAGCTGTATCTTGAAGCCATCGACCTCGAGGCCGCATCGGATAGCAAAAAGATTGCCCTCTTCCTCTCTACAGCCGGGGACCAGGCTATCCACATTTTTAACTCCCTCACCTTTGCTGAAGGTGAGGACAAGACAAAGTTCAAAACAGTCCTGCTGAAGTTCGACAGCCACTGTGACATCGAACTTTGAACGCTCTGTGTTCCAGCAGAGGCTTCATGGTAAGGATGAACCTTTTCAGTCCACTTAACCCATCTCCGTATCCTTGTGCAATCCTGCAACTACGGCTCTACTTCCGACTCCATGATCCGCGACCAGATCGTTTTCGGGGTCCATTCCGATCCCCTTCGCCAGCAACTCCTCAAGGTTAAGCACCCTCACCATCGGCATCAAAACCTGCGTCCTACATGAGCACGCTAATGACCGGTACTCCCATATCAAGGCATCAGCGACGGCGCGGCAAGGCCCCCACGATGCAGAGCGGGTGCAGGCCGTAAAACAGCTCCAGGGCCTGAGTCTGGATGAGGGCGGCCATTTTGTGTGCTTTTCCCGGGCTCCTGCGCATGCGCACAACGAACGAGGGGACGGCGAGGCCGAGGATCGAACTGCGCATGTGCGCACATCTTTTGACCGCACCACGCATGCGCGGTGGCACACAGAACGTCCTGACGTCGGCGTCATGAAGTGCAACAACTGTGGCTCCGCCCACTTAAAGCGGCAATGTCCCATGAAATTTCGACGCTGTCTCCAGTGTGGCAAGCTTGGCCACTACTTAGCCCTGTGCAAATCTGCTCAGCTGCCCACCACACAGCGATCCCAGCCGCAGCGCAGGAACGTCCGGTCAGTGCAGCAACCCGTTTCAGACTCCGACTTCGACATGGTTCCAGATCCCGACACCGAGGATCTCACATCCCCATTCCGGGTGGGCATCATCACCAAGCATACGATGCTTTCCAAAAAAAAGGCTAATCCACTCCCAGTGCTGAGTATTGATCCGGGCGACGAGTGGTGTGTCACCCTTACGGTCAAGGAATCTCGCATACGCTTCAGGCTGGACACCGGCGCTTCAGCGAACCTCATTTCGAAGTCTGACCTGGATACCATCCACGCCAAGCCGAGCATTCTTCCATCGGCCTGACAGCTCCTCGACTACAATGGCAATGCCATTGCTGCCAGTGGCTCACGCCAGCTTGCGGTATCCCATCGTTCTTCAAAAGCAACCCTGCGTTTTTAAATTGTAGGAACCAACAGAGCTTCCCTGCTCGGTGCTCAGGCCTGCAAAATCCTGAATCTTGTGCAGCGGGATCACACCGTGTCATCTGCAGAGGCAACGGCCTCGCCAGATGCCAACTTTCAAATCCAATTAGATGACATCATAGCACGATACCACAGTGTCTTCGAGGGTATGGGCACACTCCCCTACACATACAAGATACTTCTGGAACCGAATGTCACACCCGTGGTTCATGCACTGCGTCGGGTGCCGGCACCCCTTAAGGACCACCTCAAGCAGCAGCTGCAAGACCTCCAGGACTAGGGCGTCATTACTAAGGTCACGGAACCCACGGACTGGGTTAGCTCCATGGTTTGTGTCAAAAAACCGTCTGGGGAACTTCGCATTTGTATCGACCCCAAAGAATTGAATCGTAACATCATGCGGGAACACCACCCCATCCCTAAACGAGGAGAGTTCACTAGCGAAATGGCTCATGCCAAGTTATTTACGAAGCTAGATGCCTCCAAGGGGTTTTGGCAGATATAGCTAGACGCATCCAGTCGAAAGCACTGCACTTTTAACACCCCATTTGGTTGTTACTGTTACAACCGGATGCCCTTTGGCATCATCTCCGTCTCGAAGGTGTTCCACCGAATAATGGAGCAAATGATGGAGGGCATCGAGGGGGTGCGTGTGTACGTCGATGACATCATTGTCTGGTCCACAACTCCTCAGGAACACATCGATCGCCTCAAGAAAGTGTTCCACAGGATCCACGAGCATGGCCTCTGACTCAACAGAGCCAAGTGCTCGTTCGGTCAAGCAGAACTAAAGTTCCTCGGCGACCATATTTTGCAGTTCGGTGTGCAGCCAGACGCAGATAAGGTGTCGGCGAGCAATGCCATGAAGACCCCGGAGGACAAGAAGGCGGTCCTCCGCTTCCTAGGGATGGTCAATTTCCTTGGGAAGTTTATCCCCAACCTCGCCTCTCACACCACATCTCTCCGCAATCTTGTAAAAAAAATCACCGACTTCAAGTGGCTCCCCGCTCATGAGGGAGAGTGGCGTGAGCTCAGGGCGAAACTCACCATGGCCCCGGGCCTGGCGTTTTTTGACCCTGCCAAGGAGTCGAAGATATCCACCGATGCAAGCCAGGCTGGCATTGGGACAGTACTCCTCCAGTGCGACAAATTCTCCTCCTGGGCCCCAGTCGCATATGTATCGAGAGCCCTGACCCCTACAGAGCAGCGATATGCTCAAATCGAAAAAGAGTGCCTGGGCCTCCTCACGGGGATTGACAAATTCCATGATTACGTGTATGGACTCCCCAAGTTTATCGTCGAAACGGACCACAGGCCACTGGTTCACATCATACAGAAGGACCTCAACGATATGACGCCACGCCTATAGCGTATCCTCCTCAAACTCCGACGCTATGATTTCGACCTGGTTTACACCCCGGGCAAGGAGCTCATTGTGGCCGATGCACTCTCTCGCTCCATCACCACGCCGTGCGAGCAGCCGGACTTCGTCAGCCAGGTCGATGCCCATATTGAGTTCTGCACATCCAACTTTCCGGCCACTGACGAAAGGGTTGTGCAGATTCGTCAAGAGACAGCCAGGGGTCCTTTACTCCAACGGGTCATGCGCCATCTCACAGATGGTTGGCAGAAGGGCCAGTGCCCACAGTTCTACAATATAAAAGACGACCTGGCAGTGGTCGATGGCATACTAATGAAACTGGACAGGATAGTAATACCACAGAGTATGCGAGTGCTCGTCCTCAGGCAACTCCACGAGGGTCACCTGGGGGTGGAAAAGTGTTGCCGGCGAGTCCGAGAGGCAGTATATTGGCCTGGCATCAATGACAACATCGCCAACACTGTCCTAAATTGCCCAACGTGCCAACGGTTCCAGCTGGCTCAGCCGAAAGAGACTTTGCAGCCGCATGAACTGGTGTCGTCCCCATGGACCAAGGTTGGCATTGATCTCTTCCACGCAAAAGGCCGAGACTACGTCCTCCTCGTGGACTATTTTTCAAATTACCCCGAGGTGGTCAGACTGCATGACCTCACATCAGCAACAGTCATCAGGGCGTGCAAAGAGACCTTTGCCCGTCATGGCATTCCACTTACAGTTATGACTGATAATGGCCCGTGCTTCTTCAGTCAGGAGTGGACGGATTTTGCCCGACGGTACAATTTCACGCACGTCACTTCAAGCCCCCACTACGCCTAGTCAAATGGGAAAGCAGAAAAAAAGGGGGTACACATTGTAAAACGACTGTTGTGCAAAGCTGCTGATTCGGGTTCAGATTTTCACCTGGCACTGCTAGCCAACAGGGCGACTCCTTTGTCTGCTGGCCTGTCCCCAGCACAGCTGCTAATGAACCGCACACTACGGACGACGGTGCCAGCTATCCACGTCCCGGACCTTGACAATTTTCCGGTCCTGCAAAGAATGCGACTGTCTCGGGCCCAATGCAAGTCGGTGTATGATGCCCACGCCACAGATCTCCCTGCTCTGTTCCTTCCAACCGAGTTTGTGTTCAGCTACCTGACGGTGGCTGGTCTGCCACAGCTGTGGTGGTCAAGCAAGTGGCTCCCAGATCATTTCTCGTTCGCATGCATGATGGCTCTTTTCTTCGCCGTAATCGGCGGGCACTGCGGCTGCTTCCACGCTCGCCACCTGAACGTGATGTCCCGCCTCACCTGCTGATTCCTCAGGACACGCCCTTCCAAGAGGTCACCAATCTGCCGTTTCTTTTGCCACCATCTACGTTGGACTCAGCTCCGCTCCCCTTGAGGCGGTCAACCAGAATTTGTTGCCCGCCACAGAGACTGAACTTATAGACTGAATGTTGCATTGCCTTGTGCTTCGTTTACACATCTGTACATATTGTTTCTTCCTAATTTGTTGTATGCACTCTATCTGCACTCAACACCTTCCCATGTAAATACGTTCACATACTTTGTACATAGTCAGGCTCATACACACACCCACTATTTATTGACACATACACACATTTTTTGAAAGGGGGGAAGATGTCATAATATACACACAAGTATATGATGGTGCACAGACAGACGGTGAGTGACACAAAGGATGACCAATGAACATACAGAACACAGCAGCCAATCACCAGACAGGACACGGCCACTATATAACCAGGGGGCACTAGTTTTCCCGCTCTCTTGGGATGCAGCCTCTGAGACAGTCAGAGCCTGTGAGCAACAACTAGAACGTCCACCATGTGGTAGTAAGATAGTCTGGTCAGGTTAGCCTCAGGTCTCCAGTCAACTCAGCATAGTGTCAACCCACAGTTCAAGCATGTTTAATAGTTAAGAGTTTAATAAAATAGAGTTGCATTTCTTCAAGTGTTGGAAGCCTGTCTCTCTCACTGCTACAGTAAACGCAGTCCTCGCAGACCTAGCTTACCCAACACATCATATGTTACTTGATGTTACTGTGAAAAGCCACTAGTTGCCACATTCCGGCGCCTGTTCGGGGAGGCTGGTACACGAATTTAACTTGCGCTGCTGGCATTGTTCTGCATTACGAGCAGAGCCCACTGTGCTGAACCAGCCCCTAACCAGTGATGAACCACTCAAATTGCACGCAAGGCCCCACAAATGGCAATGAGATAAATAACCAGAAAACCTGTTTTGACTGAAGGTTAACTATTGGGTGGGACACAGGAAAAACACCCCAACAATTTTTCAAATTCAGCGATGAGATCTGTTACATCCATGTTGAGGCCGGGCATCAATTTAAAATTTCAAAAGCTGAGCACTGATTGGCAGCAGGCGGGACTTGCATCCACACCTGGAAGAAGTCCAGCATTGGGGAGCTGTCAGCCAATCAGATTAGCCGACAGCTCTCCTGCCCATGCAGCCACAGTGCTGCAGTGGCCGGAAGAGGTTACTGCAGCACCATGTCTGCGACTAAGTGCAAGGAGCTGGTGTGAGGTAAGTGGCAGGGAGGGTATTAATAATAATAATAATAATGATCTTTATTGTCACAAGTAGGCTTACATTAACACTGCAATGAAGTGAAGAGCCCCTAATCACGGGATGCCCTAAGGGGTTGCAGGGGTAAGGGGGCCAGGGGAAAGAGCATAATCGGGGGATAGGCTGGGGGAAGGAGTGGGGGTGGGAGATTTTGAGCTGTCTGTCCACAAGGGGAGGGCATCCTCAGCCCTCTTTCTCATCTGAGATAGAGGCCAGTAATTCTTTTCAATTTCCCAGCCCCAGCCACCTCGTGCCCGCTAACCTGACAATTGAGGCGGATAGGCAAAAGGCGCTTAAGTGGCCATTAAGTGACCATTTAACCACATAAGGCCTTAATAGGGGATGACTCACATTGATCCCATTACATTTTGTCCAACTTCAATTATTTCTGGAATTTGGCCGTTGCTGTAATGTTGAAAACGCAGCAGCTACTTGACACCAAGTAAGCTCCCATTATTGGCAACTCGATATGACCATTTAAACCATTTTAGCCACTCATCAAGACTCCTCCAGCAGTACCTTCTGTAGTGATCTGTACATCTGTACATACATCTGCACATACACCAGGGACTGTACAGATGTAACAGCGACATCATCACTAGAGGACATCAGAGACGGGTATAAAGGGTCCAGCCCAAGGTAGGATCCGCCTCTTTCAGAAGCACAGGGCTAGAGAGCAGCAACACACAGAGACAGCTCAGCAAAGGCAGTTTACCTTAGCTTCATTGGCCATACCTCTTGACTGTATTATATCTAGTTAAGCTCTGGAAACAGAACTAACCCATTGAATAAAGTGTTTGTGTTAACTGGAAGTCTACAATCTTTATTCAGACTTAGAGAATAACATATGGTACCACTAGTGATTTCAGAAAGCTAGCTGGACACCAGAAAGAGAAGAAAAAAGTAAACCGGATATTCGACTGTGGAAGACTTCGCGGCAAATGGATCCTCGATGACTAACTGATTCAATGGAACTTGTTGGAACTCCATGGCAGCTGGAAACAACCGGTAATTTAAGTTATAACTGGAAAATGTTTGAACAACTGTTCCAAATATTTATCACAGCTAATGATTTAAGCACTGCCTCTGATGCAATGAAAATAGCCCGACTACTCTAAACAGGAGGGCATGAAGCAAGAGAAATGTATAATTGCTTTAATTACCTAGAAGGTGAAGACAACACCAAAGTAGACGGTATACTCAAAAAATTTGCTAAACGCTGTAACAGTCAGGCTGGTGCGATGCTGGAAAGATTTAACTCTTGTCAGAGAAACGGAGGGCCTATCTCTGATTTTATTACAAATCTCAAGTTAATACCACAAGGTTGTGATTATGCTGATTTCAGAGACACTGTGATAATGCATCAATTAATTTCTGGACTATCTGATAAAAATTTGACGAAAGAACTATCACAAAATAAGCACCTAACTCTAGAAATGCTATACAAAAATGCCTTGCTTAGGAACAAAAACGAAGTCAATCCTGTCAGCCTTTACAAACACAGAATCAGTGGCTAGAAAAGAAAATCGGAACAAACGGCGCCGAAACGTACCAGGAGGCAGAGGCAAGATTGATGGAAGTTCTGAATGGCAGCCATCTTGAGAAAGGAACCGCACATGCGCAGTTGCGAAAAGAGCGAACAGTTGTGAAAAGAGCGCACAGTACAGGAAACTAGGAGTGCGCGTGGGCAATCGAGTCCTACGCATGACGTCACGAGCGTCATGAAGTCAGAGGACCAGGACCACGCCCACTTAAAAGGGAAATGCACGAAAATGATCAAAAAGAAATTTATAGCTGCAAAACCCAATTTTCTTGCCTCAAAAGACAGAACATTGCCCAAACTTACACCAGCAGTTGAAAATAACTGTCACAACAACCTGGAACAAGCAGTTAGCACCGCCCTCGAAGATGATATGGTTCTTGTAGACTACGACTCAGACGAAGATTTCATCTTGGGAGGTACCAAATCCGAACCGCAACTAGAGGTGTTGTACCGTGAAGACCCCGACGATGAGTTCTTCGGATTGGGGAATCTTCAGCCCAGCATATATTACATCACGACTCGTGAGTGCAGGATTATGCTGCAGCCTGATGCCAAGAAACAGAGAATGGTCCACGCACCACGAAGGGTCCCAGCCTCCACACGATGATTTGTTCATTAAACATGAAGAGAGCGATCACAACTCTGAAACAGTAAGCGATGATTTGTCCAACGAACAATACACACAATACTGCTCAGACATGGCTGAGTTATTCGGAGATCCTGATCTCAGCACCAGCAACATGGTTGAAAAGCTCAATACGACTCTTCTCATGGTAGATGAATCCAATACCATGGTGCCATGGCATATCGTCAGTACATTGAATGACAGCAATACCCAAGACGAAGACGACGCCACACAGAGAGCGCAGAACGACTCCGTTGAGAGATCACAGATAGACTCTACAGCGAGAACACTGCACGACTCCACAAAGAGAGCGATGACAGACTCCACAGAGAGAGCGATGACAGACTCCACAGAGAGAGCGATGACAGACTCCACAGAGAGAGCGATGACAGACTCCACAGAGAGAGCGATGACAGACTCCACAGAGAGAGCAATGACAGACTCCATAGAGAGAGCGATGACAGACTCCACAGAGAGAGCGATGACAAACTCCACAGAGAGAGCGATGACAAACTCTACAGAGAGAGCGATGACAAACTCCACAGAGAGAGCGATGAAGGATTCCACAAAGAGAGCGATGAAGGACTCCACAAAGAGAACAACGCAAGCCTCCACAAAGAGAGTGACGCAAGCCTCCACAGACAGCTCGGTGACAGACTCAAAAATGGAAGCAAGCAAACACTCCATAGCGAACGCCATGCATGTACAAGACCATGAAGATCTATCAAGCTTATTTGAACCACCAGAAGAAGATACTGACTGTCTACCCACTGTATGTGAGACAAGTGACGAAGAAATCACAATTCCCATACAGGATGTGCAGGATCACAGCGAGAGTGAAATATCTCAGCTCGTCTGCACAGAAGCACTCAATAATCAGAGGACGGCCACCCATGAGTCCAGAGAGACCACGTCAATAGAAATCTTGAAGATTTTGACTCCAGAAAAGGAGCACAAAGAGATCACAGATGATTCAAATGAACCTGAAATGACTCCAAAAGAGGAGCACCAAGAACTCAATGATAATTCAAGTGAACCTGAAATGACTCCAAAAGAGAAGCACCTAGAAATCAATGCTGATTCAAGTGAACCAGAAATGACTCTAGAAGAGGAGTACCAGGTAAGCAAAGAAGAGGAATCGAATCTACCACAAATGACTGATGTCACCAACATCAATGCAACATCAGATCATTCTCACAATTCTCAAGAAGAAATGCTCAATGTAGCAGATACCACAAAGGACACTGACACCAATAACTGTGACAATGACTCAAATCATCCACATGGCACACTCATTGAGCGCAACAAGAACAACAAAAACTGCAAGAAGCACAACAGAAACAAGAACAACAACAAAAACACCATGCAGCGCAACAAGAACGACAAAAGCAACAAGAAGCATCCCAGAAACAACAAGCACGACAAGAAAAAGAACAAGAATAAAAGCGAAAACAATGAAAACAGAATCAACAAGCGCGACAAAAAGAACAACAAGAACGACAACAACAAGAACACCAACGAAAACAACCAAGACAGAAACGACAAAAACAACAACAAGAACGACAACGAAAACAACAAAGACAGAAACGACAGAAACAACAACAATGAAACAATGACCTGTACAACATGGTACAACTCTGCATGTGAAGGGCAATGCCACAGCACACTGCGAAACAATGATATGACTACAAACATGCCATGGCATGATAAAGAATCTCATGAATTCACATCTGCTCCAGAACAAACAAGCAAAACAGCTTTCACGAATGATGACATAGAGAATCAATACCACAAACACAGGAAAAGGTCGAGGTCAGACAACGGTGCGACACAGAATCGCTACCCGCAATCAAATGGAACAGGGGACAAAGGTGTCCACATCATTACACGACTCATCAGCAAAGCAGCCGAGTCACGTTCCGACATCAACCTAGCTCTGTTATTGTACCGAGCAACCCCATTGAGCTCAGGACTGTCGCCAGCACAAATGCTCTTCGGCAGAGATATCCGGACAACCCTACCGGCAAAGCAATTCCGAGACCCCGGCAACGCACCGGCTCTCGACGACATGCGGGCACTATGCTCCAAACAAAAACTATACTACGATCAACATGCAATCCCACTCAAGCCACTGACAATAGGTGACACCATCAGAATCAGGGACCCAGAAGGTGGATGGTCTGAGTCAGCCACGGTGATCAGGCAGGAGGCACCGCGGTCCTACATTGTTAAATCGTCTGCGGGAGTAATTTTTCACCGTAACCGCTGGGATCTATTAGAGATTCGACCTACAATGCCAGTATTTCCGACACTGGACTTGACCGAGTCCATTTGTCCACAGGACATTCCTCGCCACATAACGCCAGACAGTACTCTTGATGACATCAAACCATCATCCCTACTACCACCGTTAAGACGCTCCAGCAGAAGCCGTAAGGCACCCGACCGGCTAGATTTGTGACAACACTTCAACACACGCACAAGACGAATATGGGCATTGCTCACGATGGATTCATCGCACAGTTATTTTTTTTCTGTATTACTTTTATCATTTTCACAGTGTGCAGATTTGCATATTCTCACCACTTGTTATGTACAGTTTTCTTGAGGCCAGTCTAGAACACATGTCAAATAAAAGGGGGGGGGGATGTAGTGATCTGTACATCTATACATACATCTGCACATACACCAGGGATTGCAGACGGATGTAACAGCCACAGCATCACTAGAGGGCATAAGAAACGGGTATAAAGGGTCCAGCCCAAGGTAGGATCCGCCTCTTTCAGAAGCACAGGGCTAGTGAGCAGCAGCACACAGAGACATCTCAGCATAGGCAGTTTACCTTAGCTTCACTGGTCATACCTCTTGACTGTATTATATCTAGCTAAGCTCTGGAAACAGAACAAACCCATTGAATAAAGTATTTGTGTTAACTGGAAGTCTACAATCTTTATTCAGACTTAGGAAATAACATACCTTCCAAAGCTGCAAACACTACCAACTATAAGGACAAGAGCAGCAGATGGGAATACCACCAACTTCCGGCCACACATCATTCTGATTTGAAACCATATTGCCGTTCCTTTACTGTCGCTAGGTTGAAATCCAGGAACTCCCTCACAAACAGCTCTGAGGGTGTAACCGTGTCACATGGACTGCAGCAGTTCAAGAAAACAGCTCACCACTGTTGTGTACTTGTCGTGATTTATTACCAGCCGCATTGAAGCTTGGCACTTTAAGATAATGCATGCGTTATCGACTTTTTGCTCAGGTAACTGCGTGGAGTAGGCCTTCAGTCTGTACTGAATACATGTCCTTAATAAAGCACCATCAGTTTGCTGAACCTCACTGCCGACTAACTTCACTCCGGCAAATGCCAATGCACAAAAAACACCGCCTTCTCAAGGGAAATGAGGAATGGGCAATAAATGCCAGCGACGCCAACATATGATGAAGGAAAAAAGAAATAAAAGGTGTTGTCAGAGGGATAGCCACTGAGCAGGACACTGGGGAGAACTCCGGCACTCTTCCGCAAATTGTACCAATGAGAAAGCATTTTCCGATCCTAGAGACACACCTCAACCAACAGGAGCAGAAATTTGTGATCAAGTGCTGAAAATAATCAATGACTGGGGCTGACAATTGGGAAGGATTAGGGAATCATTGTAAGAGAATATAAACCAATTCAGTCTGGGTGCCCGGGAGGAACTGGGAGAGTCTGTGACTTTACTCTCCTGTCTTGGAAATAAACCTGTTTTAAGATACAGGCTAACTTCAGACTCATTCTTCCTCAACGTACAATTATTAGAATTAATATATCTTAGAATATTTAAGTTACAAGGAGAGATTAAACAAATTAGACCTGTTTTTGCTAGAATTTAGACGGTTAAGGGGTGATCTGGTCGAGGTATTCATGATATTAACAGGGAAAGACAGGGTAGATTCGAAAACGAGGGGGGCATAGTCTAAAATTTAGGCCTAGACCATTCAGGAAAGGTGTTAGGAAGAACTTCTTCACTCAAAGAGTGGTGGGCGTTTGGAACTCTCACACAAACAGCAGCCTGAGCTAGATCAGTTGTTAGTTTTAGATCTGAGATAGGTTTTTGTCAAGCAACGACATTAAGGGATATGGGCCAAAGGCAGGCATATATTGTTAGACCACAGATCAGCCATGAACTCACTGAATGGCAGGACAGGCTCAAGGGGCTGAATGGCCTACTCCTGTTCCTATGTTCCCATATTCCGATGTTCCTCCTTTGGGGTGATAATATTTTCTTGGCCGTTGGTGCAAAATGGGTGATATAGGATTGGCCGGCTGTTCTACGTAACGCCCGATATTTAATCCTGTTCACGGTAGCGGATCGGAATTAGGCACTGCGCATAACTGGCCAAGCCAATATCAATCATGTTCCACCACCGGCCAAGAAAACATTGTTAGCCGGCAAATTTCACACCAGAGCTTTCACACGTTCCTGATGAACGCCACTCAGAGTGATCTCATTTGCTGCAGCCATGGGATTCAGTCACAAATGTTTAATCACGGATGGAGAAAATCCTCACTGAAGCAGCACGCTGCCCAATTTCATTTTTCTGAGCGAGTCAATTACTACCGCCCAGCATAAATTATCCCAAATGTATTCCCTTGTCACTGGCATATTGATTCCAGGCAATTTGGATTGCGCTGATGAATGGAATCATTTATAAGGGCCCTGGTTATATTTCCAATGTGTGTCTCCTTGATTCCAGCCTCTGTTTCTATTGATCCACATTATGAATAACTTCTTTTGTTCAATTTGTCTAGTTGGGCCTAAAAGATGAATCAGATGATCAGTAATTAAAGCTGTCTTCTACAAGAGATCCATGGCTGGGTGTTGCAGAAATCAATCGAATAAACCTCATGTGTCATTAACTTTATTAGCAAATGATATTCTGGCTCCTTTTTGTAACTTTTACTATCTTGCCATTGTCTTTTAGACCATAAAAGAGTCCACACCGAGTAGTTTAAATGTAACAATGTTTCATTACGATGAACTATTATTTACACAACATGGAAGTTCCTTGCTGGGTTTCTTCTTTACACAAGAGATACTTTACACATAGAACATAGAACAGTACAGCACAGAACAGGCCCTTCGGCGCTCGATGTTGTGCCGAGCATTGTCCGAAACTAAGATCAAGCTATCCCACTCACTGTCATTTTGGTGTGCTCCATGTGCCTATCCAATAACCGCTTGAAAGTTCCTAAAGTGTCCGATTCCACTATCACAGCAGGCAGTCCATTTCACACCCTAACCACTCTCTGAGTAAAGAACCTACCTCGGACTTCCCTCCTATATCTCCCACCCTGAATCTTATAGTTATGCCCCCTTGTAACAGCTACATCCACCCGAGGAAATAGTCTCTGAACGTCCACTCTATCAATCCCCCTCATTATCTTATAAACCTCTATTAAGTCGCCTCTCATCCTCCTCCGCTCCAAAGAGAAAAGCCCTAGCTCCCTCAACCTTCCCTCAGAAGATCTATCCTGCAAACCAGGCGGCATTCTGGTAAATCTCCTTTGCACCCTTTCCAATGCTTCCACATCCTTCCTATAATGAGGTGACCAGAACTGCACACAATACTACAAATGTGGTCACACCAGGGTCATGTATAGTTGCAGCATAATCCCGAGGCTCTTGAACTCAAGCCCCCTGTTACTAAATGCTAACACACTATAAGCCTTCTTCACGGCTCTATCCACTTGGGTGGCAACATTCAGAGATCTGTGGACATGAACGGTCATGAAGTGGCAGCACGGTAGCATTATGGATAGCACCATTGCTTCACAGCTCCAGGGTATTCGGTTCGATTCCGGCTTGGGTCACTGTCTGTGCGGAGTCTGCATATCCTCCCCGTGTGTGCGTGGGTTTCCTCAAGGTGCTCCAGTTTCCTCCCACAGTCCAAAGATGTGCAGGTTAGGTGGATTGGCCAGGATCAATTGCCCTTCGTGTTGGGTGGGGTTACTGGGTTATGGGGATAGGGTGGAGGTGTTGATCTTGGGTAGGGTGCTCTTTCCAAGAGCCGGTGCAGACTCGATGGGCCGAATGGCCTCCTTCTGCACTGTAAATTCTATGAAACTCTATGAAACCCCAAGATCTCTCTGTTCCTCCACATTCCTCAGAACCCTGCCATTGACCCTGTAATCCGCATTCAAATTTTTTCTACCAAAATGAATCACCTCACACTTATCAGGGTTAAACTCCATCTGCCATTTTTCGGCCCAGCTCTGCAACCTACCTATCAATGTCTCTTTGCAGCCTACAGCAGTCCTCCACCTCATCCACTACTCCACCAATCTTGGTGTCATCAGCAAATTTACTGACTCACCCTTCAGCCCCCTCTTCCAAGTCATTGATAAAAATCACAAATAGCAGAGGACCCAGCTGTCTTCTATGTGATAGCCAGTTACTTATCCAATTGGCCAAATTTCCCTCTATCCCACACCTCCTTACTTTCTTCATGAGCCGACCATGGGGAACCTTATCAAACGCCTTACTGAAATCCATGTATACGACATCAGCTGCTCCACCTTCATCTACACACTTAGTTACCTCCTCAAATAATTCAATCAAATTTGTGAGGCTAGACTTACTCTTCACAAATCCATGTTGACTATCCCGGATTAAGCTACATCTTTCCAAATGGTCATAAATCCTATCCTTCAGGACCTTTTCCATTATCTTCCTGACCACTGAAGTAAGACTAACGGGCCTATAATTACCAGGGTCATTCCTATTCCCTTTCTTGAACAGAGGAACAACATTCACCACTCTCCAGTCCTCTGGCACTATCCCCGTGGACAGCGCGGACCCAAAGATCAAAGCCAAAGGCTCTGCAATCTCATCCCTTGCCTCCCAAAAAATCCTTGGGTATATCCCATTTGGCCCAGGGGACTTGTCGACCCTCAGGTTTTTCAAAATTGCCAATACATCTTTCCTCAGAACATCTACTTCCTCCAGCCTACCCGCCTGAATCACACTCTCATCCTCAAAAACATGGCCCCTCCCCTTTGTGAACACTGAAGAAAAATATTCATTCAACGCCTCTCCTATTTCTTCTGACTCCATGCACAAGTTCCCACTACTGTCCTTAACCGGCCCTACCCTCATCCTGATTATTCTTTTATTTCTCACATAAGAGTAAAAAGCCTTGGGGTTTTCCTTGATCCGGCCCGCCAAGGACTTCTCATGCCACCTCCTAGCTCTCCTAAGTCTTTTTTTCAACTCATTCCTTGCTACCTTGTAACTCTCAAGCGACCCTACTGAACCTTGTCTGCTCATCCTTACATACTCTTCCTTTTTCCTCTTGACAAGACATTCAACCTCTTTTGTGAACCATGGTTCCCTCACACGGCTATTTCCTCCCTGCCTGACAGGGACATGCCTATCAAGGACACGCAGTATTTGTTCCTTAAACAAGCTCCACTTTTCATTTGTGCCTTTCCCTGACAGTTTCTGTTCCCATCTTATGCTCCCTAATTCTTGCCTAATCGCATCATAATTACCCCTCCCCCAATTATAAACCTTGCCCAGCCATATGGCCCTATCCCTCTCCATTGCAATAGTGAAAGACACCGAATTGTGGTCACTATTTCCAAAGTGCTCTCCCACAAACAAATCTAACACTTGGCCCGGTTCATTACCCAGTACCAAATCCAATGTGGCCCCATCTCTTGTCGGCCTATCCACATATTGTGTCAGGAAACCTTCCTGCACACACTGTACAAATACTGTCCCATCCGAACTGTTCGATCTATAGAGGTTCCAATCAATATTTGGAAAGTTAAAGTCACCCATGACAACTACCCTGAGACCTCCACACCTATCCATAATCTGTTTTGCAATTTCTTCCTCCATATCTCTCTTACTATTTGGGGGCCTATAGAAAACTCCTGACAACGTGACCGCTCCTTTCCTATTTCTACCTTCGGCCATATTACCTCAGCAGGTAGATCCCCCTCGAACTGCCTTTCTGCAGCCGTTAAACTATCCTTGATTAACAATGCTACTCCTCCACCTCTTTTACCACCTTCCCTACGCTTACTGAAACATCTATACCACGGAACTTCCAACAACCATTCCTGTCCCTGTTCTAACCATGTCTCCGTAATGGCCACAACATCGTAGTCCCAAGTACCAATCCACACTCCAAGTTCACCTACCTAATTCCGGATGCTCCTTGCATTAAAGTAGACACATTTCAACCCACCTTTCTGCCTGCCGGTACACTCCTGCGACCTTGATACCCTCCTCAGTACCTCACTACTCTCGACACTGGCTTCTGAACTACAGCTCGTGTTCCCAGGCCCTGACAAATTAGTTTCAACCCCCCCCCCCGAAGAGACGTTGCAAATTTCCCTCCCAGGATATTTATGCCCCTCTGGTTCAGGTGCAAACTGTCCTGTTTGTACATGTCCCACCTTCCCCAGAATGTGCTCCAATTATCCACGTACCTGAAACCCCCCCTCCGACACCATCCCTGCAGCCATGTGTTTATCTGTTCTCTCTCCCTGTTCCTCACCTCACTAGCACGTGGCACTGGCAACAAACCAGAGATGACAACATGGTTTGTCCTGGCTCTCAGCTTCCACCCTAGCTCCCTAAATTCCTGTTTTAAATCACCGTCCCTTCACTTACCTATGTCGTTGGTACCGATGTGTACCACGACTTGTGACTGCTCCCCCTCCCCTTTAAGGATTCTGAAAACACGGCCCGAGACGTCATGGACCCTGGCACCCGGGAGGCAATATATCATCAGTGAGTCTCTTTCGCTGCCACAGAACCGTCTATCTGTCCCTCTAACTATCGAGTGCCCAATAACTATTGCTCTCCTGCTCTCCCTCCTTCCCTTCTGAGCCACAGGGACGGACTCAGTGCTTGAGATCCGTTCACCGTGGCTTACCCCTGGTAGGTCGTCCCCCTCAACAGTATCCAAAGCAGTATACTTGTTACTGAGGGGAACAACCACAGAGGATCCCTGCACTGACTGCTTCCTCCCAGCCCCTCTCACCGTCACCCATCTACCTTGATTCTTCAGAGTAACTACATGCCTGAAGCTACTATCTATGACCACCTCTGCCTCCCGAATGATCCGAAGTTCATCCAGCTCCAGCTCCAGTTCCCTAACGCGGTTTCTGAGGAGCTGGAGATGGGTGCACTTCCCACAGGTGAAATCAGCTGGCACACTGGTGGCGTCCCTCACCTCAAACATTCTGCAGGAGGAACATTGCACTGCCTACCCTGCCATCCCCTCTAGATAAAAAAGAAAACAAAAGAAAGAGCTTACCTGTTATTCACTCTACCCCTTAGGTCAAAGGAGGTGGAAGGGTGGGGGACACTACAGGTGTAGTTTTTGGTGATCTTAATTTGCCCTGTTTTGGTGCCGACGGGAAGGGATCTTCCGTGTTGTGTAAATAATAGTTCATCGTAATAAAACTTTATTTCATTTAAACAACTCAACGTGGACTCCTTTGTGGTCTACATTTCAATGTGCATGCTTGTGGGGGAGGGGGATTAATGCACCATTGCGACCTGGGTTCGAATCCAACACACCTGCTGAAAGGGTGACATGTTGATTCAATTTCAGCTCCAACTTCCGAAATATATCATCTCCATTTCCAAAATTAGTTGACAGTATTTACATACCCAACCTTGTGAGAAATCTGAAGATATTTAAGTCGATAGTTCTGGAGGATGTTGATTTGTGGAAGTCTTCAGTCCTGCAATTTTGGGGAGTGAGTATTCAACCGACAATAAGTGGGCAGTCATTCTACCTGAAATAGGGTTGATGATCCATTGGTAAACTTCACTGTACTGATAATGGCCAAACACTGCATCCCAATGGCTGAATCCATCTATCTGATGCTTGCCCGCGCTCTCAGATGTCCCAATTGGCTAGCCCCCTCTGGTTGGTTTGTCCTCTCTATCAAATGGCCTGATTATCCTTCTCTCTCTCTTTCTCTCTGTCTTTGTGTGTGTCTCTCTCTTTCCCTTTCAGAAGCCCCTAGTGGTTTGCCATCTCTCTCTTCTGACCCCTGAACTCAAAATCTTCGTTGTTGCCAGCTTCCTGGGCTAAAGTGGCTTTCTTTGTTCTGATTGTTGTACTATTTTTGGCCTTGGGGACATGGATGCTGGACAAGGGCTGTTCCTTTATTGTTGTTGAAAAAAATATATTATCTGGGCAAATTAAGATCACCAAAAACATTTGTGAAAAGGCTGTGAAGCACTTTAATGGCAGGATAGTAAAAGCTCCAAAACCTTGTCCTTAATTGGCCTAAATCCCTGAATGAGCAAGCGTTTTTGATTTGAGAGGCAAGCCTCAACCAACAGGAGCAGAAATTTGTGATCAGGTCTGGAAAATAATCAATGACCGGGGCTTGTCAGGTCTGGTGGCCCCCACACTGGACTTGTGCGGATGGGATTCAAATAATGCACAGTGCAAAAACAAGTGTTTCTTCCACAAAAATGTGGATGTTTGACAGATTTGTTTTAGTGTATTCAATGCTCCACTGCAGGTAAAATAATCATTGCACAATGTTAAGTTGCACAGCATATAAACTATTATGTAATGTCATTGCAGACATTGATGCCTAAGGCAAAAGCCTCAAGCATGTCCCTATACACTCAGCCACTCAGCTATCAGCGTGTGTCGATACTCATTA
Organism: Scyliorhinus torazame; assembly: GCF_047496885.1. Classification (NCBI taxonomy): domain Eukaryota; kingdom Metazoa; phylum Chordata; class Chondrichthyes; order Carcharhiniformes; family Scyliorhinidae; genus Scyliorhinus; species Scyliorhinus torazame. The sequence continues at coordinate 54,307,929 of NC_092722.1, read as the reverse complement.
CAGATGGAAAGTATTTTAAAGATGCAAATTTAGCACCAGTACAAAACTGTTTCCTTTTTGGTCAGAATTAAACTTCATGCAATATCCTGACAGCCAACCACCAGATGGATTATCAAATGACCGATTTATTTAAGTAGAAAACTATATACTAGACTGAGATAAAAGCTGCCATGTTCCAAATCACAAAACTTGGGGCTGGTTTAGCACAGTGGGCTAAACAGCTGGCTTGTAATGCAGAACGATGCCAGTAGCGCGGGTTCAATTCCTGTACTGGCCTCCCCGAACAGGCGCCGGAATGTGGCGACAAGGGGCTTTTCACAGTAACTTCATTGAACCCTACTTGTGACAATAAGCGATTATTATTATTAACTGGGAACCCATGTTGCGCAAACCCCCCCCCCCCCCGGTGTTTGTGTGCTCCGCCCCATTAGCCGATTGGGTCACCTGACACTCCGGGAGTTGCCCTCTTAAAGGGGCATGCTACCACATCCCTCCCCCTTTGAGTCCCTGATTGACATCCTCAAATAACAAAGGAACCCCATTTACAAACATGTACAAGTATCTCTCAAAACAGTCTCTTATGGGCTCAGTCTGTCAGGAGACTTCTTAATCCTTTGAGAGTGACGCAATTCAATGATGGGTGCTTCAGCAGTAGAGGTGATTGCCGTTTGACCCTCAACGGGCTGACTCCCGATAGGTGAAGACGATTCCAAACAGGTAGTTTCCTCAGTTACCCCTGAACAAAACTGGTTTTGTCCTCTGGGCACCTTGTTGCGGCATTACTTTCATCCACATCCATCTCACTGGCAAGTCTACAAGGGCCAGGTTGCCCCACTAGTTCAGTGTGTGGTTTTCTCTTCCCTAAGTGGTGCAGATATTAGGACCTAATTAGGGCCAGCGTAAAAATTCTTCACTTAGACTAAATCACCCACCACAAATGTTCTTTCTTGAATTGTGAAGTATTTTCTGTTTGTTTTGTAAAGCCTCCACCCTCCTTTCCAAATTTGGAAACATGAAGTCCACTTGCATTCTAATGCGTCAGCCCATTAGCAGATCAATGGATATAGCTCCTTTGGGGGCATGAGGCGCAGTACAAGAGGTGAGTGGGAACCGGGCCAGTCTGAGTTGCAAAGGGGCTAATGACTATTTTTCCATGGTGGCCTTGAATGTTTGGGTGGCTTGTCCATTTGAAGCAGGGTGGTAGGCAGCAGTTCAAATTGTCAAATGCTGTTGGTCCTCATAAACTTTCACTTGTAAAAGCAGTCCCATTATCTGAGATCAGAACCTCAGGGAACTCCTGGGTGGCGAATGTCTGTCACAATTTCTGATTACTGATGAGGGTATGGAATTCATTTCATGTACTTCCAACCATTGGGAGAAAGCATTAATGATAAGCAAGAACATGGAGCCCATTAATTTAAAAAAAAATTTAGAGTACCCAATTAATTTTTTCCAATTAAGGGGCAATTTAGCGTGGTCAATCCACCTAGCCTGCACATCTTTGGGTTGCAGGGGAGAACCCCACGTGAACACGGGGAGAATGTGCAAGCTCCACATGGACAGTGACCTAGAGCTGGGATCGAACCTGGGACCTCGGCGCCGTGAGGCAGCAGTGCTAACCACTGCGCCACCATGCTGCCCTACATGGAGCCCATTAATGAACCAGCGACATTGATGTGTAATCTTACCCAGGGGCGACTTGTCCACTCCCAAGGGTGCATGAGGGCTGCAGATGTTTGCTGCATTTGACACTGGTCACATTGTTTGACCAGATTTTCATTGTTGACGTCTATCCTGGGCCATCACTCGTAACTGTATTGCAAGTCACATGTAACCTTCATTTTTGTCATCCCAGGATGGGCGCAGTGTAGCTCCAGTAACAGTAGCTTCCTAGCGGGGTGGGAATGACCATTCTAACTCCCCACAATAATATGCCATCTTCACAACTTAACTCATCATTCTAGAATCCCTACAGTACAGAAGGAGGCCATTCTGCCCAAGCAATTCAGAATTCTATCGTAATGCCAGACATGGAGGACCATGTTCTTGACACGAGAAAATAAGGAGTCCTTTTGGGTCAAAGATTTGCCTGCCTTGCTGACACTGGCAACTTATCAAGGAAGTGCAAAGCAAGAATGATCTCCTGTGATACTGGTGGTGCAGATGTTGGCACTGCCAGGTTGGTACTGAGAAGGGACAGGCTCTGAAAGGGCAGGGCCCATGGTGACCCCATAGCAGACTGCTGCTCACTTGGGGGTGATGGGAACCTGATGCCAGTGTTAGACCGGGGGAGGGGGGGGGACACTGCTGCTGGTGAGGATGGGGGAAAGGGGACTCTGCAGGCAAGGAGGGGTGGTTCAGGTCACCCTGATGCCTGTGTGACGTGGTGGGGGGTGGCGGCGGCGGGTGGGGGGGTGGGGGGGGGGGGTGACCCAAAAATTTAGTAGTTGGGGGGAGATTGCCCTTCGGTAATAAAGTGTTGGGGTGTTCCTTTTGTTTGCAGGGGTCACGATGTCCGTGGCAGGAGGGGCTAAGGGGGCCTGTCACTTAACTTTGAGATCAGGGCACCCTTCCGATCTCAGAGGAGTGAGATTTGCAGGTGTGTGTTTAGGCCCCGCCCCTCTGAGCATTGATGCAAACCATGTGCCCCAACCTCTCCCGCAAAAATGACTAAGTGCGGGAAGATCGCGATCAGATTACGCCAGAACAGCTGGTGTGATTCACATAGACCTTTGCACCTGAAATGACATTTTGTTATATTTTGGGAAAATTCCTCCCTTGGTTTCTGACAATAGGGAATGAAATGAAGTTGGCTCTCATTGAAGTCAGAGCCTCAGTTTTACATAACGGTTAATAATGTACTGTGGGGTGTTGCAGCTACCTTCAGCTCCAGCCTCCAAGGAGGTAGACGCATATAAAAGCCAATTCTAACAGTCACCTTCACAGCCCTGGCATTGCAGCAATTTCCTTATTCCGAAGCTGGAGTTGTGGCTACAGCAGGTAGCAGGGTTCAATGGGGACACACTTTGTGAAGTGTAGGCATGTTATTCCACGATGAGGTTCAGACAGGAGATTTCCTCCATGAATGCTCTGGGTGCATATGGGTGCTGCTGAGAACCCTACTCGCCCTCTCCTACTCCATCTTCTAAAAGCTTGTCCTACTCTGCGCGGCCTCTACTCATGTTCCAAATCATGCTGTATTGCAAGCGAATTATTTTTTTCAGAAGTCTTTAAGTCACCAAAACGTGCTTCAGTGACTGTCATGTCGATTTTCACCATGAAACAGCAGTGGAAAGTACCAAATGTGTAGTAACAACTGGAACAACGGAGGGTGGGGAGGCGGTGGGTGGGGGGGGGGGCGGCGGAGTTGGAAGCGGGGACATGGAGGGGACCTTCGTGCTGCTTCACGTTTTCTTGAGCTGTGTTCAGAGAAGATGTCGCCTGGAGCATTTAGCTACTTAATGACAGCGACTGTATCAAATCAGCATTGCACGAAGATTGAAGTTATGATCGGCCTTCCGATTTCCAGTTGACATTAACCGTGCACGTGTTAATGCTCTCACCAGTGCGTTAGCAATATGGTGCTCAGAGGGATGCACAGCAGAAGTGTACATGCACACATTGAAGCAATTGCAGTCCCCAAAATGGCACATGTAACTCCCAAACAATGAGCGCTACCAAGTCACGCACCTTGCATTTACATAGCACCTCTTGTAGCATCTGCAGCACCTTTTCCTATTTGCAGCAGAACCTTGTAGCCACAGATTGGCCTTAGCAGTGACCACTGGAGCCCAGTCAAAAGCCCCAGAGTGTGAGCATGGGTATCTTCACCCCGAAGGATGAAGAAAGATTCACATCCTCAAGATCCTCAACAGGGCAGCACGGTAGCATCGTGGTTAGCACAATTGATTCATAGCTCCAGAGTCCCAGGTTCGATTCCCTGCTGGGTCACTGTCTGTACGGAGTCGGCACGGTCTCCCCGTGTGTGCGTGGGTTTCCTCCGCATGCTCTGGTTTCCTCCCACAGTCCAAAGATGTGCAGGTTAGGTGGATTGGCCATGCTAAATTGCCCTTAGTGTTGGGTGGGGCTACTGGGTTATGGGGATAGGGTGGAGGTGTGGGCTTGGGTAGGGTGCTCTTTCCAAGAGCCGGTGCAGACTCGATGGGCTGAATGGCTTCCTTCTGCACTGTAAATTCTATGATTCTATGATCCAGCAAACCTAGGTAGATGGATTGGCCACGCTCAATTGCCCCTTAATTGAAAAAAAAAAAGAATTGGGTACTTTAAATTAAAGAAAAGAATCTTGGTTCTGTGGGTGGAACAGAAGCTGGATTAAGAGGAGAGGTTGAAGATAAGGCAGCATTTGGAGAGATTATAGGATCTGAGAACGATGCAATTTGAGAGCAAAGTTGAGAAAACAGTTTTGAAAAAAATTGACGGCTAAGGGTGCATGGTGACAGGAACAGATCGATAATGTTGATGAGCACAAGCCGATAAAGAGAAAGGCACTCAAAATCTTAACACCAGGGGATCAAAGCCTCAGGATAATGGGATCCAAATGATGAGTTTGATGGGAGATAGTGGTGCGATGGGAAAGAAACTGAGGTGGAGACTTGGTCAGATAGGTGGCAGTAGAGGGGAGTTGTTAAAGCCTGATGAAACAGAGGTGGCAGTGTAAATGGCTTTCACACATGGAGGAGTTTATGATCTGCCTTTTTCCTATTAAATCTGTGAATGTGGGTGGAAAAAATGGTGGTTATAGGAGACTGTATGGGATGGAGGGGAGGGGTCAGATTAATTCCTTCTCCCAGGTACTGCTAGATGTTGTCAAACAGTGGCAATTGATTCAAGATTTAATTGAAGATCGTTGTGGTAAAAAAGGGAGTGGTAGGATTTGGGGAACACCCTGACTGTGGCTCGGATGAAGAGTTTAAAAGATGAGGAAGAACAACTGTGGAGTAGACAGATGAAGATACAACACCATTGTGGGTAGTTGGCCAGAGAGCAGGGCAATCCTTGTTTCATAATTTTAAAAGTGTTAGTTTAGTCATGTTCAATTATCAAGGAATGAAAGTGTATTAATCAATTAACATAATATGGTATCATGCCATATGAGTCTATTTAAGTGCATTCTTGACAAGTGTCAAGTGCCATATTTTCTCAGACCAATTTAGGGTTATGTTTTATGGTTTAATACTGCAGGAGAAATGCTGAAGGAGAATCATTCTCACATTTTATGACATGGTTAGAGGATATATGTGAAGTTTCTTGTAGTTTAATTGTGAAAATAAATGCTGCAGAAATACTGGGCATGATTTAGCGGCCACATATCGCCGGAATTGGGATGGGAAATGGCTGGTAAATCACAGCGAGGTGCCTCTTCCTGGATTCTCGATCATTACGCCTCGCGAGATCTAATGAGACCTTGTGAGACGTCGGGATCTCGATCCCGTCCACAGTGGGCGGGTCCCAGATTTGCAGAATTAACTGAGCTTAAAAGCTCAACTTAACTCTGCCATCGCAAGACCGAACCAGCACCCGGGATCTATCGGCCTCTCCGAGGAAGACCACAGCCGGACGCTGTTTAGCACTGGCCCCCACAAACGGTGGCCAAGTGGAACGGCACTTGGGAAGGTCTCCCAGGCGATCAGAGGCCCCCAGAGTGTTGGTATCCGGGCAGGCTGGCACCCTGGCACTGATGATTCCACCTGGGCATGGTTAAACTGCTGACCTAGTATCCTGGCAATGCCATCGGGGTGCTAGTCTGGCACTGCCAGGGTGCTGAGGTGGCACCACTAGGCTGGCAGCGGTACATTCAAGGTACCAGTCTGGCACTGCCAGGGTGCCCAGGTGGCACCACCAGGCTGGCAGGGGTACATTTAGGGTGCCAGGCTGACAGTGCCAAGGTGCCCAGGTGGCATTTTTCCCACACCGGCGATCGGGCCTGCGGGTTCCCTATCCATGAGTTGGTGTGCGGGGGGACTCGAAGACCCCCTAACAGGTGTGTTGGGAGTGTCTGGCAGTCCCTTGGGGGGGGGGGGGGTCCCTTCCTGCACTGATGAGCAGAGATCCTCAGTGCAAGAAATGTGACTGTGTGCCGACGCGGCAAGGCGTTCCCCACTGAGGGCCAAAAATAAAACGCCGTGCCATTAGACAGCGGAGTCGTTCCCAGCACTACAAGCACCGGGAACAACCCATTATTCCCGCCCAGAACGGACTCTGCTTGTTTTTGATTAGATCACACCCACTGTCTTAAATTGGTTGAACCTTTTTAACTTTATGTGCCTTGATGAGAGATAATCACCTTCCTTCAAAATATATCACAGAATTTTGTGCATGACTGCAATTTGTATGATCAGTTTTTGTAATTATGTAGTTTTGTAGCTACAATAACCATCACAAGACTTACAAGTGCACATCAATCAATCTCCCCATGGGACTCATAGAATAAAAACTTCACCTCTAGTGACTGGAGCCCCGACCAGTGGGGGTTTGTAAATTCACCCTTTCGAAAGTCAGTCTGGACTGGGACTGGCACTTCCGGCAGTCCCAACTAACACGTTTGGGTTGTAAACTACGTTGCAGTGTTTAATTTATGTTAACGAAATAAATGTTGTTTAACTTACTTTCTCGGGCCTTTCGAGCTTTTATACTGGCGATGAGGGAAAAAAAACAGCAGCTGTGATTTTGGATGTTCTGACCGCACCAGCCAGAAAATGCCACTTTTCGGGGAGCTATAGGCCCAGGACAGAGGCATAGAAGACTGGGCCCAATATACCAAACAGATGCGGTGTTTCGTCCAGGCAAATGGTATTGTTGGAAATGACCAACAGAAGGTCATGCTTCTGACTGCCTGCGGGGCCCCGGCATTCAGCGAAATCAAGAACCTCACCCACCTGACTGGCACCAGACTCAAAATAATAATAATCTTTATTATTGTCACAAGTAGGCTTACATTAACACTGCGATGAAGTTACTGTGAAAATCCCCAGTCGCTACACTACGGCGCCTGTTCGAGTACATTGAGGGAGAATTCAGAATGTCCAATTCACCTGACAAGCATGTCTTTCGGGACATGTGGTAGGAAAATGGAGCACCCGGAGGAAACCCACGCAGACACGAGAAGAATGTGCAGACTCCGCACAAACAAGCGGGAACCGAATCTGGGACCCTGGCGTTGTGAAGCAATAGTGCTAACCACTGTGCTACCGTGCCGCTCCTTCGGTGAGCTTGTGAAACTTGTCATGAATCACTGTGACCCCGGGTGTTCTGTCATAATGTAAAGGTACAGGCTCAAATGTACAGGTGTGCGGAATCAACAATATGGTGACCCAGAGAAAGCTATTAACGGAACCGGCCTTGGACCTGAAGAGGGCCATTGAACTCTCTCTCTCCCGCAAAAATGCGGAAAAGTGGGTCCAGGAGCTCCATAGTTCTGTTGATTATGCACACACCGTGTTGGGCGACCCCTGTCCGAAGAGAGGTGCCCTTCAAGGACAGGGTTCATGACTCAGTTACTACCAAAACATTATCGCGAGATTGAATCCCTACTAAAGGACAGGTCTGAGGCGTTCAAGACAGACGACCCGGACCTATACAAGAAATCCAGGTATGGCCTCCGCAAAGCCATCCGATATGCCAAGAGAGAATATCAAACCAAGCTAGAGTCACAGACAGACTCTCAGCGGTTGTGGCAAGGACTAACCAACATAACGGGCTACAAAGCGAAGTCCGAGCAGTATCTCCGGCAGCAGCGCACCCCTCCCCGATGAACTCAATGCATTCTATGCTCGGTTCGAGCAGGAAACCAACAATCCGCTGTCGAGTGCCCCAGCAGCCCATAACTCACCCACACCCACCATCACAGCTTCCGAAGTCAGATCGGCCTTCCTGAAAGTGAACCCTCGGAAGGCGACGGGCCCGGACAGGGTCCCTGGTAGTGCACTCAGAGCCTGCGCGGACCAGCTGGCAGATGTGTTCGCGGACATCTTTAACCTGTCCCTACTCCACTCCAAGGCCCCACCTGCTTCAAGCAAACTACCATCATAACGGTGCCAAAGAAGAACCAGGCAACGTGCCACAATGACTACCGTCTGATGGCCCTGACTTCAGTCATAATGAAGTGCTTCGAGAGGTTGGTCATGAAGCGCATCACCTCCATACTCCCAGAACGCCTTGACCCACTGCAATTCGCATAGCGCTGCAACCGGTCCACAGCAGACACCATTTCCCTGGCCCTACACTCACCCCTAGAGAATCTCGGCAACAAGGACTCCTTTATCAGACTCCTCTTTATTGACTACAGCTCCGCCTTCAACACCATAATCCCAGCCAAGCTCATATCAAAGCTCCAAAACCCAGGACTTGGCTCCTCACTCTGCAACTGGATCCTCGATTTTCTGACCCACAGACCACAATCAGTCAGAATAAACAACAACACCTCCTCCACAATAGTCCTCAATACCGGGGCCCCGCAAGGCTGCGTACTTAGCCCCCTACTCTACTCCCTGTACACACACGACTGCGTGGCAAAATTTGGTTCCAACCCCATCTACAAGTTTGCTGACGATACGACCACAGTGGGCCGGATCTCGAATAATGACAAGTCAGAATACAGGAGGGAGATTGAGAGTCTAGTGGAGTGGTGCAGCGACAACAATCTCTCCCTCAATGCCAGCAAAACTAAAGAGCTGGTCATTGACTTCAGGAAGCAAAGTACTGTACACACCCCTGTCAGCATCAAGGGGGCTGAGGTGGAGATGGTTAGCAGCTTCAAATTCCTCGGGGTGCACATCACCAAAACTCTGTCCTGGTCCACCCACGTCGACACTACCACCAATACAGCACAAGAGTGCCTATACTTCCTCAGGAAACTAAGGAAATTCGGCATGTCCATAGTAACTCTGACCAACTTTTACAGATGCACCACAGAAAGCATCCTATCTGGCATCTGCATCACAGCCTGGTATGGACCAGGACCGCAAGAAAATTCAGAAAGTCGTGAACACCACCCAGTCCATCACACAAACCTGCCGACCATCCATTGACTCAATCTACACCTCCCGCTGCCTTGGGAAAGCGGGCAGCATAATCAAAGACCCCTCCCACCCGGCTTACTCACTCTTCCAACTTCTTCCATCGGGCAAGAGATACAGAAGTCTGAGAACACGCACGAACAGACTCAAAAACAGCTTCTTCCCCGCTGTTACCAGAGTCCTAAATGACCCTCTTATGGGCTGACCTCATTATCACTATACCCCTGTATGCTTCATCCGATGCCGGGGCTTATGTAGTTATATTGTGAACCTTGTGTTGCCCTATTATGTATTTTCTTTTATTTCCTTTTCTTTTTATGCACTAAATGATCTGTTTGAGCTGCTCACAGAAAAATGCTTTTCACTGTACCTCGGTACACGTGACAATAAACAAATCCAATCCAACCCAATCCAATCACGGTCAAGGGCCATGAAGGTCCGATGGGACATCTCCCCGGAGGACGATGAGGAGTAACCGCATCAGTGCTGCACTTGCAGTTGCAGGACCAGTGGCAGTTGAAGCTATCATAATCGACAGCGAAGGCATCACCCTGGCCGGGTGACACAGACTCCCTGAGCCGGGGCCTTGCACACTGCTCCGCCCGAGGAGGAAGTCCAGATGCAACTAAATTACATCACAGCCCTCTTGGTAGCCCCAATTAGGTTAAAACTTCAAATCGACAATCACCCCCTGGACATGGAAATCGACACAGGGACAGCTGTATCAATTATCGGGCAACTAACCTTCTTTAGGCTTCAGATGGGCTTACTGCCCCTGGGCTTGAGTGATACAAAGGCCTGGTTGGTAACAAAGAACGGAGAACCATCAATCATCAGTACCACGATGACCCCAGTCACTCATGGACAACAGACAGTTAGGCGATCACTGGTAGTGATGCAAGGACCAGGACCCAATCCTCTACACCATAATTGCTTACAAAGACTCCGCCTGGGCTGGCAACAAATCTCCCGGATGGTACTGACAGCCTGTATGAATTCGTCGGAAAATATCCGGTGGTTTTCCAGGAATGCCTGGGAAAAATAAAGGGGGCTGAGCAAAAATTTATGTTGACGCGGAGGTGCGGCCTAAATACTTCAAGACCCGTTCGGCCCCATACGCCCTGCTTACAAAAGTTGATGATTAATTGAGATGGCTCGAGAGCTTGGGCATCATACACTCAGTCCAGTTCACAGACTGGGCAGCGCCATGGTCCCGGTGCTAAAACAAACAAGTCCATCTATCTGTGTGGTGACTATGTGATGATAGTAGGGAGGCTTCCCACTTGGGCCGCTACCCCCTACCATGCATAGAAGGCCTGTACACAAAGTTGGTCAGGGGTCATTTGTTCACGGACCTCGACATAAGTCATGCACACCGTCAATTGGAGTTAGACACGGCATCATGGCAGTATGTCACCATCAACACACACAAAGGGTTGTACGTACACCCGGCTCTCCTTCAGGGTGTCATCAACGTATGCGATTTTTCAGCAGGTGATGGAAAACATCCTCCAAGGGCTTTCCAGGGTGGCCGTCCACCTGGGTGACATGTTCATTACAGAAGTCACCGGGAAGGATCACCTGGGCAACTAGGAAGCAGACCTTCAATGGTTCTCTGATGCAAGTGGCTGCTTGAGGAGGGGCAAGTGCGTCTTCCAGGTGAAAGAGGTCACGTACCTTGGATAGCGCATTGATAAGGATGGGTTGCACCCAGTGGAGGTAAAATTCCGAGCCAACAGGGGAGCCCTGACCTGAGAACGCGACAGAGCTGAGGTTGTGTTTGGATTCGTAAATTATTATGGAAAGTTCATCCCGAACCTGGCTGCCTTGATGGTGCCCCTACACGCGCTATTGAAGAAAAATCATAAATGGGCATGGAAAGCACCTCAGGTGAAAGCATTCACCAGAGTGAAACAGCAGTTATTGTCATCTGAACTATTGATGCACTACAATCCATTAAGACCGGCATTTTCAAAGTCGCGGTTGCGACCCGCGGGTGGGTCACAGGCAGGTGTTGGGAGGGTCCTGGAACCTTCAAAATGACGGCTGAGATCATATAAAAAATGCAGCCGGATGTGTGATATTGCTGAGAATTTATAAGCCCAGCCTATTTCTCGTTTAAAATCAGGGCAGGCGTCCTCAATAGAACTGGATGAATGTGCAGACATTTCAGATTGTGAAACATTGCTGGCTTACGTTAGGTATGTTTGGCACAATGAACTTGTTGAAGATTTGTTGTGCTACCTGACTTTACAAAACCACACGACTGGCGCAGAACTTTTTGAAGCTTTGAATAGTTTTGTGGTTGGAAAGTGCGGGCTCGACTGGGTTCATTGCAGAGGAATCACAAGTGATGGAGCAGCCATCATGACTGGGAAAGACAGTGGAGTTATACTAATGATCGAGGAGGCAGATGGTCAGGACATTGTTTGGAATCATTGTTTTATTCACCGTGAGGCATTAGCAGCGAAAGGGATTCCATCCGATCTTGAAGTGGTGTTGAAAGGAATTGTGAAAGTTGTGAATTACATTAAACGCAGCCCACTCAATAATAGACTTTTCGACACTCTGTGTTCTGATATGGGGGCTGAGCACACACATTTATTGTTCCACACGGAGGTTCGTTGGCTGTCAAAGGGTCGGGTACTACTCAGAGTTTACGAATTGAGGTACGAAATCCACGCTTTCCATCTCAAGAAATGGTCCTCTCTGGCTGATTCATTTACTGATGAAACTTGGATGCTCACAATGTCTTACCTTGCAGACATCTTTTCAATTCTAAATGAACTGGACCTCAAATTGCAAGGGAAGGATGATGATTGCTTTTGGAACTGTGAAGAAATCGAAGCTTTCCAAAAGATATTGACAGTTTCGCAATTGCGATTGCTGAGCCAAAACTACTACATGTTTCCCACACTGTTTCAACACATCGAAGAAAACAGCATTAGTAAGGAAACTGTAAATGGACTGGCAAGCCTTATTCAGTTGCATCTGGCTGGCCTGATCAACAATTTTGGTCGCTACTTTCCAGAGGAGAAGTTTAAGATTTTAAGAGAGAAGAGGTGGGTGAAAAATCTCTTTCGGTTTGAAATCCCAGAATCAGTTCTTAACTTGCCGCTGACTCCAAATGGAGACACTGAGCTTCTGTGCCTCAGCTGTGACACATATTAAAAACATGGCACAAGTTAATGAAGCTGTCGGCATTCTGGAGTAGCGTCTCTGAGGAGTATCTAGAGCTGAGTAAAACAAGCATTTTATTGCTTTTGCCCTTCACAACGACCTACATGTGCGAGGTTACATTTTCCATCTCGGAAAGAAGAAGACGTCACAAAGGAACCGGCTGAATCCTGCACCCAATATGCGCATAGCCCTCTCCTCCTGTGATCCTAATTGGAGTGAGATTGTAAGGACCAAGTAGGCGCACCTTTCACACTAAAGGTAAAAGAAAATGGTGTGTTGCGAAGGTTGGCCGGAGTGGGTCACGAAGGTCGGCCGGCATGGGTCCCGAAGATTGGCCAGTTGGTAAAAATGGGTCCCGGGGAAAAAAAGTTCGAAAAACACTGCATTAGGACCACTCAAACGCACATATGATGCCTCCCTTTATGGCATTGGAGCCCCGTGATGTCCCACCGGTGGAACGATGGGACGGAACATTCCAATTGCAGATGCACCCAGACCCATGGCCGATGCAGAGCGCTGCTATGCCCAGATTGAGAAGGAAGAACTAGCCATGATATAGGCAGTAAAGAAATTTCACCAGTACGTCTATGGGCGTCATTTCATGGTGATCACAGGCAATAAGCACTGACTCGGCCTTTTGATTCCACCGATAGCCTCAACCCGAATCCAATGCTGGGCACTGCTGTTGGCAATGTATGAATGCACGTTTGAACATCATCCAGGAGCACAGATCGCATATGCGGATGCCCTCAGCCAGGTCCCACTGCCTGTAAACTCCTGTCTTGACAGTTACGGACGAGGTTGTGTTGTCATTGAATTTCATGGACACTCTAACGATGACGGGAGCACAAATCCGTACGTGGACCCAAAGTAACTCTGTGTTGGCGGAATTACGCTACTTCAACTTGCACGGCAGGCTACAAGGAAAACCATGAGAGAGCTACAGGTCTTTCTTGCAAAGCAGCAGGAGCTCAGTGCGAACAGTGCAGTCATGCGCGGCTTGCCAGGAACGCGAGAAGCTCCCTCTGTTAGCCTCGCTCCACCCTTGGGAACAGCCATTACGCCCCTGGATGCGCTCGCATACCGACTTAGCCAGGCCCTGTATGAGATCAATGTTTCTGCTCCGAATAAACGCCCATTCAAAATGGATGGGCTTGCATTGAACGTCTTCTACCATGTCGCAAACCAATGAGGAAAAATTGGGCCATGGGAGTCCACAAGTGCTTGTCACAGACAATGGAAGCCCCTTCCCCAGCGATGAGCTCCAAGCATTTATGCCCACAAATGGGGTGACAAATATTTAAACCACCGCATACCATCCTCCTCAAATGGTTTGGCTGAGAAAGCAGTCCAAACATTTAAGTAGGTTATGAGGAGACAGAACATGGGTTGCTTTGAAACAAAGCTGCCGCAGTTTTTATTCGCCTTCCGAACCATGCTGCAGATCCCAACCAGGGTAGCGCTGGTAGAATTACTAATGGGTTGATGCCTCCAGATCTGTCTGAGTTTAACGATCCCGTGTCTTGGCGGGAATGTGAGGCAGCACGATGGTACAATGGTTAGCACTGCTGCCTCACATCGCCACAGCCTTGGGTGACTGTGTGGGATTTGTATGTTCTCCCCATGTCTGTGTGGTTTTCCACCGGGTGCTCCCGTTTACTCCCACAGTCCAAAGATGTGCAGATTAGGTGGATTGGCCATGATCAATTGTCCCTTAGTGTCCAAGGATGTGGATTTATGGGGATAGGGTGGGGAGTGGGCCTGGGTAGGGTGCTCTTTCAGAGGGTTGGCGCAGACTCGATGGGCTGAATAGCCTCCATTCAACACTGTAGTGATTCTATAAATGTGAAAATGAAGCAGGGTCTCCAGAAGAGGTCGGATGATCACCGAATGCGTGACAAAGGTTTTAAACCAGAGGATGCTGTTCATGTTTGAAATTTCGGGGATGGTACCTAATGTGTCCCTGGACCAGAGTGGAGAAACCAGGGCCTAGTCAGGACTAGGGAATGAACCTGCCTTGGAGGAAAGCAGGCTGGGCCTTGTTTACCCTGTCTACCGTCCTTTAGCCAGGAACCGCTTTCCACCATAGTGACCTATGAGCGGACCAGCAGGTCATAGATGACACAGTCTCAGATATGGACACAGAATCCTCAGTACTTTTGGAAGACGTCACAGTCAGAGGTGGGCCTCCAACATTGCCCCTTCTGAAGGAAAAAGTAGCTCTCTGACACAATATATGCCCCCTGACCCGCAGCTGGGGGAATCACAGCCATGGGCGAAGCGGCAAAGGCAGCCCTGTCAACTGTCCATCCCAGAGGAACCTTCAGACCTGGGGGAGAAAGGATATAATAACCCTCACGAGACCCAGGGGTGCACATCAATCAATCACCCTGTTAGAGGTGAAAATATTCACACAAAGGCCTGAGTATAAGTAAAAAAAAGCAGTTTATTATGTCAGAATTCTGGGGGAGAAGGTCTCGGACTCCACAGCCTTTGACAGCACCTTTTCTCACTTGAGCTAAAGCTCACACGGGTTAATATACAGATTCAAGGGGTGGAATTAGTTGTATTCCCATTTACATACAATCAATCAACTATATTCGCGTCACACTTATTACATGCAGTCAATCAATTTTCTTAGCATCATAGTTATCACATATATGGTTAAAGTGGGTGTTGTCTTACCCGCCCCTAACTTCATACAGAAGTCATTCAAAACTAACATAATAATGTGTCCAGTCTACAGCTGTAGACCTTGAGCTTTATCAATGATACATTGCATGTCTTGTTCTGTAAAGCTGTTATCAGCGGCTGTTGGGATACTCCCTAAACATACCACGGTTGGTTTCATGAGACAGTTTACAGGAAATGTGGCTTGTTGAGCCATTTTGTGTCTTTAATATCACAAAATAGCTAACAGCCAATTGTGTCTTTTCTGATATTAACAGCATTGTGTATATACTATCTATTTCTATAAATTGCCTCTTCTAAACAGGCATCCAAGCTAATGAGTACCTTTTGTTTCATCAGAACTATTCAAAAGTAATATAGGAGCACAAATGTAGTTACAGGGCCACCTATAATTTATACCATAGTCCAATATCACAAAATGCCCTCCAACAACCCCAGGGGACTCGCAGAATATGAACTTCCCCGCAAGCGGGCGGAGGACCACCCAGCTGTGGCTCGTAAATCCTTTAAAAGTCAGCATGGACTGTGCCCAGCACTTCCGGCAGCCCCGACTGGGACCTTTGAGTTGTAAGCTACGTTGCAGTCATTGTTTTATGTTGGCTAATTAAATATTGGGGAGAACTCTCCGCCTCCCGAGCCGCGTGTTTCCGCCGTGGCCAATGGGATTTCCCATTGTAGCCACTCCACGCTGTCGGGAAACCTGTGGGCGGGGGTGCGCTGCCAGTGGAACGGAGAATCCCACCAGCGGAAAATTCGCCCCATTGTTTAGCTTAACTTCTCGGGCGTCCTGTGCTTTTGTGACTTGACTTTTATTTCTGATGAATGAATGTGGTATTTGGTAATGTGCATATTGCTACCTCAACATTATCTCACCACTCATCTTCATCTATTGATTTTAAAAGTACTCAAGCAATTTTTGCATTTGCAGTATCAGTTTAAGCTTTTGTCATCCCTGTGCATTTAGTTATTTGTTTTTAAGTAACTTGCTTCTGGTATCAGCAGTCACTGAGAAATTTCATACAACACTCAAGATGTATCAAGTGGAACAATAAGCCTGACCCCTCAGTCATAGGAAGTGACACCACGCATCCTCTTATTACTAGTTAGCAGACACACAAGTTACCTTGTGGTGCCTTGTTACCATTGCGGAAAAGTATGTACAGGGATTGTGGAAAAGTTATAAACTTCATAAAATAACAAGGAAAAGCAATAAAGAGAATGATGCTCCCACAAGTCAGAGAATCATAGAATCCCTAAAGTGCAAAAGGAGACCATTCGGCCCATCAAGTCTGCACCGACCCTCGGAAAGAGCATCCTACGTAGGCCCACTCCCCCACCCTATCCCCGTAACCCCATCTAACCTGCACATTCCGAGACACTAAAATGCAATTTAGTATGGCCAATCCACTTAACCTGCACATCTTTGGAAGTAACCAACATCCTTGGAAACCAGTCAGGAATTAATGGGAAGTGATATCAGCAAGGTGACCAGCACCCTTAAGAGACCAATCAGACATTGATCACGGAGCATTTAACCAATCAGGGACTGATCGTGTGCTGCCTGGACCAATCAGAACTAAAGAATATACTGACCATGTGTAAAGGTTGTTGCTAGCAAGAGTTAATAAGCAACCATTTTCAGTAGCTAGGTGCGCAACACAGTACAACATGAAGTACGAAGACAGATTTCAGTCAACAAGAGACAATGCCACGATCAGCCAGAAGACGAGGGCTAGTGTTCCAGAATGAACAGACTGGTCCACTGCCTTTGTTTAGCATTCTGATTTTGTACTTACTAAATTCTGTGAAACTTGTGACAACATTCTTGTGCCTGGAGCAGTCTGTAGTGAGTCAGGAACTGAAGGTTGCTTTTAGGTAACAAGCCCAACTCACTCTGATGTTTGTAATTGCCCTGTCTATAACAGCTGACATTGGAGTGAGCCCCTGACCTTACATAGGAGATGGAGATGGCAGAGAAGCATTTTGAAAGCATTAGAGAGGCAGTTGGTGGAGAAACTTTGGAGGGAGGAGTGGAAATCAGGGGCAGGATTCTCCCAGCCGGGCCGGAGAATCGCCGGGGGGGGCAGCGTGAATTCTGACCCTGTCGGCTGCTGAATTCTCCGGTGCCGGAGATTTGGCGGGGGCGGGAATCGCGCCGCGCCAGTTGGCGGACGCTGGCAGCAGCCCCCCCCGGTGATTTTCCGGCCCGCGATGGGTCGAGCGGCCGCCCGTTTTAGGCCGGTCCTGCCGCCGTAAATTAGACCTGGTACTTACCGGCGGGACTTGGCTCTGTGGGCGGCCTCGGGAGGGTGCGGGGGGATCTAGCCCCAGTGGGTGCCCCCACGGTGGCCTGGCCCGCGATCGGGGCCCACCGATCTGCGGGTGGGCCTGTGCCGTGGGGGGACTCTTTCCTTCCACACCGGCTGCTGTGGACCTCCGCCATGGCCAGTGCGGAGAACCCCCCTGCACATGTGCTGGGATGACGCCAGCACACGCTGGTGCTCCCGCGCATGTGCCAACTTGCGCCGGCCGGCGAAGGCCCTTTGGTGCCGGTTGGCGCAGAGCCAAGCCCCTTCCGCACCGGTTGGCGCGGCGCCAACCCCGCCGGCGCCGGCCTAGCCCCTGAAGGTGCGGAGGATTCCGCACCTTCCGGGTGGCCCGACGCTGGAGTGGTTCACGCCACTCCTCGGCACCGGGACCACCTGCCCCGCCGGGTAGGAGAGAATCCTGCCCCTGATCTGCCTGATGCTGAGCCCACAATTCTCCCACAGTAAGATAGATTGAAATCTGTAGGTTTGTTTTCTTTGTTTGATGGGAAATTGAGTAACAGTGTTCAAGGTGTAAATTGTAAGCTGGTATTTCCAAATGTGAAGTTAAAAAGTTTCATATTGTATTTGTTCTAATGTTTTGTTTTAAAAATAACCAAGCCCTATTTCTTCATACAATCACTCCTGAGGCGAATCATTCTTTCTGCACAGTCTTACAAATAAACTAAATATTGTTTTTTTTGGTCCAGTATCCTCGACACTGTTGGGGTCTGGTCTGGGATCGTAATGCTATATTCCTATCAACAGGATTACAGCACGTTGGCCTTCGAATCTCGGCACTAAATACTGAGTGTTCTATTATTGTGGGTGCATTTTGTATCCTTCAGGTGGAAGTCAAAGCCTACATTTTGGAAAACCATGCTGACAGTTGAAAAATATCAACAAATGAAAGACTCCTTGGCCTGTTTCTTACACTTTACAGTTACAAAGGTCGATGGAAAAATGTCAACAACTTCAGTGACATTTATCAAAATAACAACAAGAAGGGTTAACAGGGATAGTACAATAGTCTTATATGTACAGGGATTAAAGTATAGTTTGTCCAGTGTTTCCTCATGAAGATCATGGTAAGAATTAGCCATAAGGGGAAAGATAATATTTGTGTATCACCCAGCTGCCAACATTGTGGAAATAAACAAATTTGCTGTTGAATTCTTACTTTTTTTAAATCATACACCGTCCTCACAAAAGATGAGGAAGGTTTTTGACACCTTTGCCAGTTCCTCTTGATCACAAAGTTCAGGTATTCTTTTAAAATGGTTCCAAATGATTTGGTCTACCGACCCTACCCAGAAATCCACTTTTCTTTTAGAATCATAGAATTTCTACAGTGCAGAAGGAGGACATCGAGTCTGCACTGACCCTCTGAAAGATCCCTCCAACTAGATCAACTCCCCTGCCCAAAAACCCTATGACCCCATCTAACCTGCACATCCCTTGACACTAAGGGCCAATTTTATCATGGCCAATCCACCTAACCGACAAATCTTTTGACTGTGGGAGGAAACCGGAGCACCCGGAGGAAACCCATGCAGACAGGGAGAGAAAGTGCAAACTCCACACAGACAATCACCCAAGGCTGGAATTGAACCTGGGTCCCCGGTGCTGTTAGAAATAGTGGATGCATTGGTGGTCATCTTCCAGGATTCTATAGACTCTGGAACAGTTCCTGCAGATTGGAGGGTACCCAATGTAACTCCACTATCTAAAAAGGGAGGGAGAGGGAAAACAGAGAATTATAGACCAGTCAGCTTCATGTCGGTTGTGGGGAAAATTCTCAAATTCATTATCAATCAGAATACTTGGAAAATAATGGCAGGATCGGACAGAGTCGGCATGGATTTATGAAGGGGAAATCATGCTTGACAAATCTTCTGGAATTCTTCGAGGATGTAACCAGTAGAGTTGATGAGGGGGAGCTTGTGGATGTGGTATAAATGGACTTTCAGAAGGCATTTGACAAAGTCCCACATAGCAGATTAATATGTAAAGTAAAGGCCATGGGATTTGGGGTAGTGTTTTGGGATGGATAGAAAACAGATTGGCAGGCATGAAACTAAGAGTAGAGATTAATAGGTCTTTTTCAAATTGGCAGGCAGTGACTCATGGATTACTGCAGGAATTGGTGCTCCAACCCAAGCTATTCACAATATGTATTCATGATTTAGATGAGGGAACAAAATGAAATGTGCGGGATTCTCCGATCCTGGGGCTAAGTAGTAACGCCGTCGTAAACGCCGGAGCGTTTTACGATGACGTCATCTGGCCCCTCGGATCAGAGATCCTGCGCCGCACAGGGGGCCAGCATGGCACTGGAGCGCCTCACGCAGCTCTAGCTGCCGATACGGGCACCAGCACGGACAGCGCGAGCGCGTGCATGCGCGTGGGTTGCCTTCTCCGTGCCAGCCCCCGGGCAACATGGCGGATCTCTACAGGGCCCCCCTGGGATAAGCCCACCCGCCGATCGGTAGGCCCCGATCGTGGGCCAGGCCACCATGGAGGCCCCCCCCACCCCCCCAGAGTCGGATCCCCTCCCCCACACCAGGATGGCCTCCGCAGCATGAACGCCGAACTTGGCGGGCATTCAGCTCGTCGAGCATGGAGAATCGCTTGGGGGGGGGGGGGGGTGGGGGTGACTAAGGTTCTATACTCCTGCAACATGACTTGCCAATGTTTATACTCAATGTCCCCGCTGGGAACTTCATATATTTGGTCTATTTTCCAAGCCCTTATCCACCTATCAAAGTTACTCTGTTTGATCCTTTCAGACTCCATGTATGCACCTTCTCCACCTGTGTTGCCCCTTTCAGTGACCTGTGGAACTGTACACCTAGATCTCTCTGACTGTCAATACTCCTGAGGGTTCTACAATTCACTTTATATTCCCTACCTGTATTAGACCTTCCAAAATGCATTACCTCACATTTGTCCGGATTAAACTCCATCTGCGATCTCTCTGCCCAAGTCTCCAAACGATCTAAATCCTGCTTTATCCTCTGACAGTCATCATCACTATCCGCAATTCCACCAACCTTTGTGTCGTCCGCAAGCTTGCTAATCAGACCAGTTACATTTTCCTCCAAATCATTTATATATATACGAACCGCAAAGGTCCCAGCACTGATCCCTGCGGACCACTAGTCACAGCCCTCCAATCAGGAAAGCACTCTTCCATTGCTACTCTCTGCCTTCTATGACCTAGCCAGTTCTGTATCCATCAATTCCATCATTTCTTTTTTAATCTGGGGTACACTTTCCATATTATCTCCCATCAGATCACCTTTGCCTGTACCACTTGAGTATTTCTCATATCCCCAGTTTCGATCCCTCACCGGCTGAAACTGATGCTGTAAACCAAACTTTGATTTATGAACTAATGCATAATCATCTGCCATTTCTGCTGTTAATCTCGCAGTTTTAACTCTGCTCTGCCACATGAGTTCTCACTACATCAGGAATTGAATTTTTAAACTCCTCCAAAAGTATAATTTCTCTGGGAACTTCATACGTTTTGTCTATTTTCCAAGCCCTTATCCATCTATCAAAGTTACTCTGTTTGATCCTTTCAGACTCCATGTATGTTTGACCAAATTCTTTCCTTAAATTCCTAAACCTTTGTCTCTAGACTTCAGGCACTAGTTCATATGCACCTAAGATGGATTTTTTCAGCTCCTGATACGTCCCGGATATCTCCTCCGATAGTGATGCAAACACTTCACTAGCCCAACATACCAGCTTTGTTTGAATCAGTAATACCCACTTGTCCTGTGGCCATTTCATTTGTTTAGCTACCTTCTCAAATGAAATGAAAAAGGCTTTTACCTCATTCTAATCACACATTGGACTACGTGGACATATTTAAATAGATCCCCACCAAGCGTTCGACTATGACGCTCTTTCTTACTGTCCTCCAACTGTATGTTTCCCTTTACGTCCACTAATTTTAACTGACTGTCATGTTTCATGGCCATTTTCTGAAGTTCAAACTCTCTCCCTCTTTGTTTTTCCCTGATCTGTATCTCCCTTTCTCTTTCTTTTTATTCTGCTAGGGCTATTCTTTCTGTTTTCCCTTCTTCTCTTTCTTTTTCTTTTTCCTCTCTATCTCTTTCTCTCTCTCTTTCTTTTTCCAATCTCTCTCTTTCATATTCAAGCTGCTTTAATTCTTTCTCATGTTCCATTTGTTTAATTTGTAACTGAATTTTTGCCATTTCCAATGAGTCAAACTGTATCTCAGGCAATTTTAAATGCTTAGCCACCGCCATAATTACGTCATCTTTTCGCATTTTGTTAGGTAATGTTAATTGCAATGTTTTTGCCAACTCTAAAAGCCTGTTTTCAGTCTCTGTCAGTAAGGTACTGCGTGTGACCGTCTCCACCCCCAAAATCTTCTGAGCCTCTGAAAGAGCCATTGTCCACAACACACTCCCTACTTAAACTGAAAAATCACTCCTGAAAAGCAACCACAATATGCTCACCCCTGACTGTCTTTAAGTTCATTAAGCCAATCCAATAGATAGACTTTTATCCCCATTGAGCCCCCAATTTGTTATGGGCCAGGGTTTAGAGAACCCCAAAGTGTCTCATGGAGTTCGCCTGACCCACAACTTTTAATAGATTGTGGTATGGGGAGCACACGGCCCACTGTACAGGTGTGGTACAGCAGAAATCTAAAAGTATTTTTTAAAGCAAAACAATGTTTATTCTATGATTTGTTATGTTGTAGGTATAACATAAACGGCTTCCTTGTGGTGCACTTGACAAAGGAAGGTTCAGACGTGGAGATAACTTCAACACGTTTATTAAACTATTTACACTTCTATTACTCGGGTTTGACACTACTGCTAATCCTACTAAAGCTACCCAGACTGACTAACCAGCTGCTGCAATCCATGTGGTGGGTGGAATATTGAATCAACCCTGTGTCTGTTCTCACTGATTGTCTCCACTGGAAAGAGGAAGATCATGTGTGTGGTGTCCTTTATATATGGGTTGGTTAATGCCCCCATGTGGTCGCGTAACCTCCGTGTGCATCGTGAATGTCCATTGGTCGCGTCCTATCTAACTGATCTATTGGTTGAGTGTGTGTGTGTGTGTGTGTGATGTTTCTGGTGCTCCCTCTAGTGTCTAGCTAGCCTACATGCATTTACATTGATGCACATCAACACACTATGAACTCAGTTAACCTTTTTAGAACATACAATGAACATCTTAGCAACCATCAATTCAAATACAACCCCCAAAGAATACAACACTCTAAGTAATCCTTAAATTTTCCTTTTGACATCCATAAGACAAAAAGAACCCTTTGTACAGGAAGACATCAGGTTTAACTTCATGAGTGAGAACAGTTACCATGTTGAAATCACCAAATGGACATTCATAAGCTTGCAGAGATTCATACACATTTTGCTGTGACTGCAGCATCTCCAAAATTAAAACAAAACTAAACACAACCTGTAGCATACAGCCTGAAGCGAAAGTAAAAGTTGACAGACAGCCCAGCTCCACCCACACTCTGACATCACTGCAGTAATAAACACCCATTTCTTAAAGGTACACCCAGTACAGTTATTCTATAAAAATCACCCATTTCTTCAAGGTACTCTCACATGACGGGGGATCTCATAGAAACCTATAAAATTCTCACAGGACTAGACAGTGTAGGCAGGAAGAATGTTCCCAATGGTGGGTGTGTCCAGAACCAGGGGTCACAGTCTGAGGGTAGGCCATTTCGGAAAGAGATGAGGAGAAATTTCTTCACCCAGAGAGTGGTCGGCCTGTGGAATTTGTTACCACAGGATGTAGTTGAGGCCAAAACATTCCATATTTTCAACAAGCAGTTCGATATAGCACTTAGGGCGTAGGAAATCAAAGGATATGGGGAAAAGTGGGATTGGGCTATTAAATTGGATGATCAGCCATGATCATAATGAATGGCCGAGCAGGCTCAAAGGGCTGAATGGCCTCCTTTCTGCTTCTAGTTTCTGTGTTTCTATGTTTCTACAGCAATCTCCCACAAACATCAATGTGACAATTAGCAGATAATCTGTTTTAGTGAAGGTGGTTGAAATACATATTTATATGATTTATTTATTTATATCACAAATATATATCTGTATATATATATTGAGTGCATTGATTCCAGGAATGTGTGGGGGGGGGGGGGGAGGGTTGTCCTTTGAGGAACGATTGATTAGAATAGGCCTATATGTTAAGTAATGGGCTAAGAGACATTCCAATCAGTTGTCTCATTTATGTTAAGTATCCAATAATTGACACTGATATGTAAAGAGGCTTCAGGTGGCCTTTGTGGCAGGTGATGTGATGATACAGTTTTGAACAGAGACTGTTAAAGTGAAATAAAGGTGTTTGTGAAAGGAGCAGAACCTTTGACTCTTGATACAACAGCAGCTAAACGTCTACCAAATAGTCACAGACGATGGTTGCTGTGCAAATGTAAAGGGTTGAAAGATACAACTTTTCCAGACCAAATCAAGGAGTGAGTGAGAAGAAAAAAAAGATCTATGGCTGAACTTAGGATAATGATGGCCGGATAGGACTACCCACCCTTATTTTCTGAAAGGGGATCATACGACCAATGGAGAAGTGCCGTTGTTATGTGGACTAAGGTAACTGTCTTGGGAAAGAGAAAGCAAGGTACGGCATTGGCTCTTTCTCTACCTTATGACAGTAAAATCCGAAGCAAAGTGTTTTCTGAGCTGGAATTGGAAGAGTTAGACTCAGAGGAAGGTCTGGAGACTCTATCACATTATATGGATAAGATTTATAATAAGATGACTTGTTAAGTACGTATGAAGCATGGTCGGATTTTGATAGGTTCTGGAAAATGGAGGATATCTCCATGGAAGACTATATAATGGAATTTGGCAGACTATATAAAAGGCTGCAGAAACACAACCTGGAATTTCCAGAGTCTGTGTTGGTCTTTAAATTACTTGACTGTGCTAGAGTGAGCAACATGGATAGGCTCCTGGTTTTGACAGGAGTTCAGTTTGCGGATAAGGATACCTTATACGATCAGATAACAGAAGCTTTAAAAAGGTTTCTGGGGAAACATTCGATTCCGATGGCTCTGATGACCCAAATAGGTCAGCCTGCAATAAGGCAGAATATGGAAGATACACTACTAACAGATTGGCGAAATCGCAAGGCTACAAACAGGTTTCAAGACTGGAAGGAGATCGGGACCCGGAAATTATGAAGACAGAAATCCAGTTAGAACCCATAATAGGAAGATGAACCCCAGAAATGTCCGGGGTATGATAAATCGATGTTTTCGATGTGACTCTCAATACCATTATCCTTTCAACTGTCCAACACGTTATAATGGAGGGTTTGAAGCGACATATGACACGGAAGAGTCAGAAGAGGAAAATAATAGTGACCAGAAAGATGGCATTGTCCTATTAACAAGCAGTTCTACGCCGGTAATGAGGGTGTTGGTTGCAGAATCCTTCAATTGTGCTGTATTGGACAGTGGCTGCACATCTACTGTGTGTGGAATTGACGGTTAAAATGTTACCTGGACTCCTTGAATGCTGAAAATCGTAACAAGATTAAGGAATTTGAAAGTTCCACAAGTTTCAGGGTTGGGGATGAATATACTCTGAAGTCGCTGAAAAGAGTGGTGATGCCTTGCAATATTGCCGGAGTAAATAATTTCATTAGCACGGATGTTGTATCAAGTGCGATACCTTTGCTTCTGAGCAGACCGTCGATGAAGAAAGCACACATGAACTTGATATGGAACAGGAAAAGGCAACAGTTTTTGGAAAGA
Source organism: Scyliorhinus torazame (assembly GCF_047496885.1). NCBI lineage: Eukaryota > Metazoa > Chordata > Chondrichthyes > Carcharhiniformes > Scyliorhinidae > Scyliorhinus > Scyliorhinus torazame. The sequence goes on along the minus strand of NC_092722.1, from coordinate 54,282,898 downwards.
CGGTGGACTTACAATTTACAGAGTCGGGACACTAATGTATTCCATTACTGACAAATAATATTTCAAGTACAGTTGTTAAGGATGTGTTAATGGCAGTTGAAAATGGGACTTTAGCTGATTAAAAGCGTGTTGTATTAAAACTGCATCGGCAATTTGCGCATCCGTCTCCTCGTAGCTGAAACAATTATTAAAGGATGCGGGGTAAGGGATGAAGACTATACTAAACTGATAGAACAGGTTAGTGATCGCTGTGAAGTTTGTAGGAAGTACAGAAGGACTCCAGCACGGTCGATAGTAACCCTACCTTTGGCCAGGATTTTAACGACATTGTGGCCATGGACCTTAAGATCTGGGATAAAGCCAATAATATATTTATTTTGCATTTTGTAGATTTAGCAACCAGATTTAGTCAATCAATGATTGTAAGAAGTAAAGAAAAGAGAGTAATTCTGGATCAAATCGTGGAAAAATGGATAGGGATAGGAATGGGCCCACCGGCAAAATTCCTTACGGACAATGGGGGAGAATTTGCTAATGATGAGTTTAGGGATATGTGTGAAAACGTGAATATTACAGTTCCGAATTCGGCTGCGGAAACCCCATTTAGTAATGGTGTGTGTGAAAGAAACCATGCTGTAATCGATGACATGCTCCGGGAAATTTTGGCAGATAGACCAAACTGCAAGCTAAATTCAGCTTTAGCATGGGCAGTACATGCAAAGAATTCATTGCAGAGGGTTAGGGGCTATAGTCCCTATCACTTAATGCTTGGTAGAAATCCTAAAATTCCATCCATTTTGGATGACCAGCCTCCAGCTTGGGAAGGGACTTCAATTAGCTCAGACTTTGCTGAGCATTTAAATGCATTAGATAGCAGTAGAAAAGCTTTTTTGGAAGCAGAAGTCTCTGAAAGAATTCGCAGAGCTTTAAGGCATAATGTACGGCCATCAAATACCGTTTCTCAGCAAGGAGACATAGTACACTATAAGAGAGACAATTTTAATGCATTGTCATGCGAGAGTACCTTTAAGAAATGTGTGTTTTTTATAGAATAACTGTAGTGGGTGTACCTTTAAGAAATGGGTGTTTATTACTGCAGTGATGTCAGAGAGTGGGTGGAGCTGGGCTGTCTGTCTGCTTTACTTTCGTTTTTGAGCAGGCTGCTGTAGAGTGAGGTTTTAGTTTCCCTTTTCAGAGAGAACAAAGAACAAAGAACAAAGAAATGTACAGCACAGGAACAGGCCCTTCGGCCCTCCAAGCCCGTGCCGACCATACTGCCCGACTAAACTACAATCTTCTACACTTCCTGGGTCCGTATCCTTCTATTCCCATCCTATTCATATATTTTTCAAGATGCCCCTTAAATGTCCCTATCGTCCCTGCTTCCACTACCTCCTCCGGTAGCGAGTTCCAGGTACCCACTACCCTCTGCGTAAAAAACTTGCCTCGTACATCTCCTCTAAACCTTGCCCCTCTCACCTTAAACCTATGCCCCCGAGTAATTGACCCCTGAAGAAGAGCTGCAGTGAAAGCCAGCAGATGTGCATGGATCTCTCTACAAGCTAAAGAGTGTTCATTTGGGTGATTTCAAAGGGATAACTGCTCTCATTAGAGAATTTAAACCTGATCTCTGTGTTAAAAGGGTCTTTTGTCTTCTGGATGTTGTTTGGAAATTTATTAAGGATTACTTAGTGTTGTATTCTTTGGGGGTTGTATTTGAATTGATGGTTGCTAAGATGTTCACTGTATGTTTTAAAAATGTTAACTTGAGTTAAACATTGTTTTGCTTTAAAAATATTTTTCGATTTCTGCTGTACCACACCTGTAGAGTGGGCCTTGTGCTCCCCATACCACAATCTATTAAAAGCGTGGGTCAGGTGAACTCCATGATACACTTTGGGGTTCTCTAAACACTGGCCCATAACAGAATGGAATGGCCCAAGAAAATCATAGGCATAGATGGCAAAACAATTATTTTGCAACATGGCAATCAAACGGTTTGGGTACATTCATCAAGTATAATGGGTATAGATTACAAATTTTCAAATTTAGACAGATCAGGAACTGGGGTCATCTGGTACGCACGAGTTACAGAACTATGAGGACCAGTTAACTGATATAGACAGGGTTTCTGTAGAGGAACACAACACTTCTTAGAACAGGACATTTTTCTGAAAGGGCAACTGCCAAAAGTTGGTACAAAAGTGACATACTTGCCTGAAGGATCTAATCAATGGAAGGATGCAACTGCTATTAGTAGAGCAGGGAAGGCCACTGGAAAGTATAAACATTGGTTGAATGTACAGCAGGGAGGGAGTTAAGACAATGGATTGAGAACAAAACGTTCAAAAATGGAGGGCACAGAAACGCAGTTCCAGTTCAGATCATACATCGGATTGTGAACAGGTCTGAAAAGGTTGAGAACTATTGAAAGGACTTCCCTCAGCAGAAGGGAAAGAGCAAGCAGTAGTAGCACAGAATGAGAACCAGGTGGGAGAGGGGACATAGTTTATCAAGGTCTCAGAACATAAGTAATACTACGTATACTAATAGGAGTAGAAGCCCACGTGCACGTGAGATTTTGGTGGCTTCCAATAAATTAGATGAAATAGTTATCAAAGATGCCAAACAGCAGGAACTGCATAGTTGGAGTGAATTTGGGGTATACACGGAAGTACCAGATAGGAGACAAAGAGCTCTTTCCCACAGATGGATTTGCACAGAAAATGTTCTTCCGGATCGAACTTATAATGCAAAGGCCAGACTTGTGGCAAAGGGATTTGAAGAAAACTTAAAAGATCAGGATTTAAGGGTAGATTCACCTACGGCAGGAAAGGTTATTTTAAAGATCTTCTTGGTTGTATTAGCCACAAAGACATGGGAATGCAAATCTATAGATAAAAACGCTGCCTTTTTGCAGAGGCATCAGCTCCAGAGAGACATTTTTCTCCGTCCTTCTAAAGACGCAGCTAACACAGAATGGGTACTCTGGAAGTTGAACAAATGTGTATATGGATTAAATGCTACGTCTAGAGTCTGGTATTTTTCGGTAAGGTCAGTTTTGTTAAAGTTAGGCTGTCGTCAATTGAAAGCAGATCCGGCAATGTTTTACTGGCACTATAAAGGAAATCTTTCTAGCATCTTTATGATGCATGTCGATGATTATTTGTGGGGTGGGACTAGTGATTTAGAAGCTATTGTAATCTCTGGTTTCAGGAAAGAATTCAGGGTTGGAAGTCAGGCTTCCGGTGCATTTAAATATATTGGACTGGAAATCAGACAGACTAAGTTGGGGGCAACTTTACATCAGCAATCTTATTTGGAAAGCATCAGCCCAATAACCATTGGTCGTGGCCGAGTTTCAGAAAAAGACGCAATGGTTTCAAAGATGGAAAAAGAGCAACTGCAAAGTTTAATGGGGCAACTGAATTGGTTAGGTAGACAGACTAGACCAAACGTAAGTTTTGATGTCTTAGAGTTGAGTACAAAAATGAATGATCCCAAAGTGGAAGACATAATAAGAGCAAATAAAGCGTTGGTCAAACTAAAAATGCAGGTGTGTGTTTTGAGGTTCCCGGTTTTAGATGACTTTAGGCACTTGAAACTCATAGTTTATAGTGATGCGTCCTATGCAAATTTATGTGATGGGGTTTCAAGCGCTGGAGGTTTTATAATTTTCCTTTTGGGGAAAAATGGTAAATGTTGCCCTCTTGCGTGGGAAACAAAGAAAATAAGGAGAGCGGTCAAAAGCACTTTGGCTGATGAGACGTTATGCCTTGTAGAGGCGGTGGATATTGCCTTTTATATATCTCAGATCTTGACAGAAATTTGGGTATTAGGGGATTTGGGTAATATACATACTGAATGTCACATTGACAATAAATCCCTGTGGGAAAATGTGCACTCTACAAAAAGTGTCAATACAAAATGGTTAAGGATAAACATTGCAAGTTTGAAGCAGATATTGGACAGAGGGGAAATAGCAAAAATTAAATGGGTCGACAGTAGCTGTCAATTGTCAGACTGTTTTACAAAAAGAGGTGCTAGTTGACAGTAACTTTTGGATATTGTTAATGAAGGGCACCTGTTTCTGTGACTATTTCTTTCTTCCAAAATGAAAAAAAAAGTAGGGAGGAAGTTGCGTGTGTGTTTTTGAGTTTCTTGTAATTTTGTTTTCACCTGATTATTTTTTTCTCCAAGGAAGTGGAGACTGTTAAGTAATGGGTTGAGAGACATTCCAATTAGTTGTCTCATTTATGTTAAGTATCCAATAATTGACACTGATATGTAAAGAAGCTTCAGGTGACCTTTGTGGCAGTGATGTGATGCTAGAGTTTTAAGCAGAGTTTGTTAAAGTGAAATAAATGTGTTTGTGAAAGGAGCAGAACTTTTGACTCTTTATACAACAGCAGCTAAACGTCTAACACTATATGTTTTGTTATTTAGCACAATGGGGAGTAATTTCATGTAATGATTAAAATCCGACAGGGTAAATGCTGAAACGAAAGAGAAAATGCTGGAAAATCTCAGCAAGTCTGGCAGCATCTGTAGGGAGAGAAAAGAGCTAACGTTTCGAGTCCGATGACTCTTTGTCAAAGCTTTGACAAAGAATCATCGGACTCGAAATGTTAGCTCTTTTCTCTCCCTCCAGATGCTGCCAGACTTGCTGATATTTTCCAGCATTTTCTCTTTCGTTTCAGATTGCAGCATCCGCAGTAATTTGCTTTTATCCAGGGTAAATGCTGAGAGGCTGTTTCCACTGGCTGGGAAAGTCCTCAACCAGGTGGCATCATTTTAGGATAAGGGGTCAGCCATTTAGGACCGAGATGAGGAGATATTTCTTCAATTTGCGGGTTGTGAATCTTTGGAATTCTCTGCTCAAGGGAGTTGCTGATGCTCAGTTGCTCAGTATATTCAAGGCTGAGATAGATAGATTTTAAATGATCATCCATACTGCTCCTATCTCTTAATCTTATTTTGTATAACATATACGGGTTAAGAGTATTTTTCAGTGCGCATTTTTAGTATTTCCAACTATTTTAGAGCAAATACTATATGAAAATGTGTTGCAGAAGACAATGGGTCATCTTAAACCAATCCTGACTTAGGTGATACACAATCAACTGAGAGGGAAAACCATGGTCCGTTGGCTTTCAGTTCTTTGATTTGCCCATGGTGACAGTCTCCAACCATTCTGAGAAAAGGTGACTTTGCTTGGGAAACACTGATATGCTGACACAGGATTGAAAAGTTCAATGTCAACTCCAAAGGCTGTTAGCCCACATATATGGAACAACATAGAAACTAGGAGCGAGGAGGAGACCATTCGCCCCTTTGAGCCTGTTCCACAATTCAATATGATCATGGCTGAACCTCTATCTGATTGCCATAGTCCTGCTTTCTCCCCATACCCCATGATGTAATTAAAATATTTTTTTAAATGAGTAAAAAAAAAAATTATCCATCTCTTTCTTACAAGAGACGCTGTTCATTTCTTAAAATCCCAAACTGGCACACTCACAAGATGGGGAAGAAAGAAATATTGGTCTGCATAGCTGGTTCCAACACTAGCTTTGCTGAGATAAGAATTCATTGCAAAACTAGTGGTGCATTATTAATAAACTTTAAATCATGAATCCAAGATCTTTGAAGTCGGATGATCTTCTCTTTCAGGGAGAGTATCAAATTGAAGGAAAAAACATACAAAGTGGCAAAAATTAGTGGGAGACTAGAGGACTGGGAAGTATTTTGGGGACAACAAAAAGCTACTAAAAAAGCTATAAAGAAGAGTAAGGTAGACTATGAAAGTAAACTGGCTCAGAACATAAAAGCAGATAGTAAAAGCTTCTACAAATATATAAGTCAAAAAAGAGTGGCTAAGGTAAATATTGGTCCTTTGGAAGATGAGAAGGGAGATTTAATAATAGGAGACGGGGAAATGGCTGAGGAGCTGAACAGGTTTTTTGGGGGCAGTCTTCACAGTGGAAGACACAAATAACATGCCAGTGAGTGATGGAAATAAAGATATGATAGGTGAGGACCTTGAGATGATTGTAATCACTAAGGAGGCAGTATTGGGCAAGCTAATGGGGCTAAAGGTAGACAAGTCTCCTGGCCCTGATGGGATGCATCCCAGAGTGTTAAAAGAGATGGCTAGGGAAATTGTAAACGCACAAGTGATAATTTATCAAAATTCACTAGACTCTGGGGCTGTCCCAGAGGATTGGAAAGTAGCAAACGTGACACCACTGTTTAAAAAAGGAGGTCGGCAGAAAGCGGGTAATTATAGGCCGGTAAGCTTAACTTCGGTTGTAGGGAAAATGCTGGAATCTATCATTAAGGAGGAAATAGCGGGGCACCTGGAGGGAAATTGTCCCATTGGGCAGATGCAGCATGGGTTCACAAAGGGTAGGTCGTGTCTGACTAATTTGGTAGAATTTTTTGAGGACGTTACCAGTGCAGTAGATAACGGGGAGCCAATGGATGTGGTATATCTGGATTTCCAGAAAGCTTTTGACAAGGTGCCACACAAAAGGTTGCTGCATAAACTAAAGATGCATGGCATTGAGGGTAAAGTGGTAGCATGGGTAGAGGATTGGTTAACTAACAGAAAGCAGAGAGTGGGGATAAATGGGTGTTTCTCTGGTTGGCAACCTGTAACTAGTGGGGTCCCTCAAGGATCAGTGTTGGGCCCACAGTTGTTCACAATTTACATAAATGATTTGGAGTTGGGGACCAAGTGCAATGTGGCAAAGTTTGCAGATGACACTAAGATGAGTGGTAAAGAAAAAAGTGCAGAGGATACCGGAAGTCTGCAGAAGGATTTGGATAGGTTAGGTGAATGGGCTAGGGTCTGGCAGATAGAATTAAATGTTGTCAAGTGTGAGGCTATCCATTTTGGGAGGAATAACAGCAGAATGGATATTATTTAAACGGTAAGATGTTAAAACATGCTGCTGTGCAGAGGGACCTGGGTGTGCTGGTGCACGAGTCGCAAAAAGTTGGTGTGCAGGTGCAACAGGTGATTAAGAAGGCGAATCGAGTTTTGTCTTTCATTGCTAGAGGGATGGAGTTCAAGACCAGGGAGGTTATGCTGCAATTGTATAAGGTGTTGGTGAGGCCACATCTGGAATATTGTGTTCAGTTTTGGTCTCCTTACCTGAGAAAGGACGTACTGGCACTGGAGGGTGTGCAGAGGAGATTCACTAGGTTAATCCCAGAGCTGAAGGGGTTGGATTACGAGGAGAGGTTGAGTAGACTGGGACTGTACTCGTTGGAATTTAGAAGGATGAGGGGGGATCTTATAGAAACATATAAGATTATGAAGGGAATAGATAGGATAGATGCGGGCAGGTTGTTTCCACTGGCGGGTAAAAGCAGAACTAGGGGGCATAGCCTCAAAATAAGGGGAGGTAGATTTAGGACAGAGTTTAGGAGGAACTTCTTCACCCAAAGGGTTGTGAATCTCTGGAATTCCTTGCCCAGTGAAGCAGTTGAGGCTCCTTCTTTAAACGTTTTTAAGAAAAAGATAGATACCTTTCTAAAGAATAAAGGGATTTGGGGATATGGTGTACGGGCTGGAGAGTGGAGCTGAGTCCACAAAGATCAGCCATGATCTCATTGAATGGCGGAGCAGGCTCGAGGGGCCAGATGGCCTACTCCTGTTCCTAGTTCTAATGTTCTTAAAACGTAGGCCCGAATTTCCGCTCCCAGGTTGGGAGAACTGAGAACGGAGAGAAGCTATACCAAAAGTTAGAATTTTCTGGTCTGGGATTTGTGGGGGGGAGGGGTTTGGGGGGTAATTGCTGGGAGGAGGCAGGTGAAAATGAGAGCAGTGGTGGGTGACCCCCGGAACGTGTGAGGAGGCTGCCAGGTGTGGAAGTGGGCAAGACGGAGGGCCTGCCTCTGTGAACTGTCTCTTCTGAAAAAGGAATCAAACAGCCCTTCAGCCTTTTACCCCTCACATACCCTCAACCCCCACAAAATCACCATGCCAACCAGTGCCAACTCAAGATCCCACCCACTCCCCACTGTCCTTTGTACCCTCCCAGCCCATCCATGACCCTCTACCCACCCTCTTGGCTCGCTACAGCCCCATGGCAATTTAGTGCCACTCATGCCAACACATGACCAGCCCATCCACCACCTTTTGCCCTCCATGCCAATTCTTCTAGCATCCACCAGGCTCAGACCTCAGGACCCATGCTGAGATGGAATGAAATTAAAGTTCTAAGTGTGGAATTCTACAATTTTGAGACTAAGTGCGGTGAGAGACGGGTCAGACGGCACCTGTACCACCCGCCACCCCCCCCCCCCCCGACCAGAATGACAGGATCCTGTGCCATATTCTGTGCTTGAAACCTCATGAATTATGCAAAGGAAAGTTCCCCTCTGACATTTCTGGGGGGTTGGCAACCGATTTGCCCGCCCACCCTCAGCTGCTGGGTTTTAACAGCAGTCCAGCAGACCCATACAACTCTCTCTCCAGCCGTCGTAAGGTGTCCAGCAGCCCAGAGGGAAAAGGCTAGCAACCTCAATTGGAAATCTGTTGCTCAATTCAACCACCTTCCCTCTGAGTCTATCACCTGCAAGGCGTTCGGGTCCCATTTGGACCTCCACTCACCGCATCTAGATTCTTCATGCATTCCCCATTTGCTAAACAATGTGATATCCCTTTGACCGTCTTGTTTGTGAGCTTCCCTACCCTCGGACTTCTCTCTGTATTCCATTGTTTGTCCTCTTCATCCATCTCATTGCCCCTCAGCCTGCCATCATGAGCTCTCCCCTCCCCTCCACGCTCCGCCCCTCCCCCACAGCTTGCCTCCATCCACATTGCCCCGCCTTGTGTTTCGTCAGACCATTAACTGTCTTGCGCTCACGCCACTCTTTAGCAATCGGGTTTGGCGCCGGCGTAATTTCCCTCTGGCGTGACGCAAGATCGGAAGGCCAGGCGGGCAGCGGAGGGCAGCTGTTTTGATGAGCATTCATGAGTTACAAATGAATGAGCTAATTACCAACAGACGTTGAGCACATTCGCGTGAACATTAGGCACAGGATCAATGCAAAGGGTATCCTGAAGCACAGCCTGTTAAGTGTAAATTTTCAAAGAATGTCAGATGTTTAATAAGGTTGCAGATATTATTGTCAGATGTCTCAGAGCCACTCAGCTGTGATAAAATGTGACACAGCTTTTATTAATCCCACGAAATCTTATTCCTTTCGGTACTGCAGGCCATTTACACTGAAAAAGAAAGATTTTTGCAGCTGATCGCTGGTTCAGAAGATAGACCCGACAAATTGTGAGCGGTATTCCATTTTTCTTGTTGTCTCCTGAATTCCCTGATCCTTGCTGAGACATGGGGAGCGATGGTTCTCCAGTGGCAGCATGGTAGCATTGTGGATAGCATTGTGGATAGCACAATAGCTTCACAGCTCCAGGGTCCCAGGTTCGATTCCGGCTTGGGTCACTGTCTGTGCGGAGTCTGCACATCCTCCCCGTGTGTGCGTGGGTTTCCTCCGGGTGCTCCGGTTTCCTCCCACAGTCCAAAGATGTGCAGGTTAGGTGGATTGGCCATGATAAATTGCCCTTCGTGTCCAAAATTGCCCTTAGTGTTGGGTAAGGTTACTGGGTTATGGGGATAAGGTGGAGGTGTTGACCTTAGAACATAGAACGTAGAACATGACAGCGCAGTACAGGCCCTTCAGCCCTCGATGTTGCGCCGACCTGTGAAACCACTCTAAAGCCTATTTACTCTATTCCCTTATCGTCCATATGTCTATCCAACGACCATTTGAATACCCTTAGTGTTGGCGAGTCCACTACTGTTGCAGGCAGGGCATTCCACACCCTTACTACTCTCTGAGTAAAGAACCTACCTCTGACGTCTGTCCTATATCTATCTCCCCTCAATTGAAAGCTATGTCCCCTCGTGCTAGACATCACCATCCAAGGAAAAAGGCTCTCACTGTCCACCCTATCCAATCCTCTAATGATCTTGTATGCCTCAATTAAGTCACCTCTTAACCTTCTTCTCTCTAACGAAAATAGCCTCAAGTCCCTCAGCCTTTCCTCATAAGATCATCTCTCCATACCAGGCAACATTCTGGTAAATCTCCTCTGCACCCTTTCCGATGCTTCCACATCCTTCCTATAATGTGGTGACCAGAATTGCACGCAATACTCTAAATGCGGCCGCACCAGAGTTTTGTACAGCTGCAACATGACCTCATGGCTCCGAAACTCAATCCCTCTACCAATAAAAGCTAACACACCGTACGCCTTCTTAACAACCCTCTCAACCTGAGTGGCATCTTTCAGGGATCTATGTACGTGGAAACCGAGATCTCTCTGCTCATCCACACTGCCAAGAATCTTACCATTAGCCCAGTACTCTGTCTTCCTGTTATTCCTTCCAAAATGAATCACCTCACACTTTTCTGCATTAAACTCCATTTGCCACCTCTAAGCCCAGCGCTGCAGCTTATCTATGTCCCTCTGTAACTTGTAACATCCTTCCGCACTGTCCACAACTCCACCGACTTTAGTGTCATCTGCAAATTTACTCACCCATCCTTCTACGCCCTCCTCCAGGTCATTTATAAAAATGACAAACAGCAGTGGCCCCAAAACAGATCCTTGTGGTACACCACTAGTAACTGGACTCCAGTCTGAACACTTCCCATCAACCACCACCCTTTGTCTTCTTCCAGCTAGCCAATTTCTGATCCAAACTGCTAAATCTCCCTGAATCCCATGCTTCCGTATTTTCTGCAGTAGCCTACCGTGGGGAACTTTATCAAACACTTTACTGAAATCCATATACACCACATCAACTGCTTTACCCTCATCCACCTGTTTGGTCACCTTCTCAAAGAACTCAATAAGGTTTGTGAGGCACGACCTACCCTTCACAAAACCGTGTTGACTATGTCTAATCAAATTATTCCTTTCCAGATGATTATACACCCTATCTCTTATAAACCTTTCCAAGATTTAGCCCACAACAGAAGTACTGGTCTATAGTTACCGGGGTTGTCTCTACTCCCCTTCTTGAACAAGGGGACAACATTTGCTATCCTCCAGTCTTCTGGCACTATTCCTGTTGACAAAGTTGACTTAAAGATCAAAGCCAAAGGCTCAGCAATCTCCTCCCTAGCTTCCCAAAGAATCCTAGGATAAATCCCATCCGGCCCAGGGGACTTATCTATTTTCACCCTTTCCAGAATTGTTAACACCTCCTCCTTATGAACCTCACGCCCTTCTAGTCTAGTAGCCTGAATCTCAGTATTCTCCTTGACAACATTGTCTTTTTCCTGTGTGAATACTGACGAAAAATATTCATTTAGCACCTCTCCTATCTCCTCGGACTCCAAGCACAACTTCCCACTACTGTCCTTGACTGGCCCTACTCTTACCCTCGTCATTCTTTTATTCCTGACGTATCTATAGAAAGCTTTAGGGTTATCCTTGATCCTACCTGCCAAAGACTTCTCATGTCCCCTCCTGGCTCTTCTTAGCTCTCTCTTTAGGCCCTTCCTAGCTAACTTGTAACTCTCGCGTGCCCTTACTGAACCTTCATGTCTCATCATTACATAAGCCTCCTTCTTCCTCTTGACAAGTGTTTCGACTGCCTTAGTAAACCACGGTTCCCTTGCTCGACCACTTCCTTCCTGCCTGACAGGCACATACTTATCAAGGACACGCAGTAGCTGTTCCTTGAACAAGCTCCAGATTTCTATTGTGCCCATCCCCTGCAGTTTTCCTCTCCATCCGATGCATCCTAAGTCTTGCCTTATCGCATCATAATTGCCTTTCCCCCAGATATAACTCTTGCCCTGCGGTATATACTTATCCCTTTCCATAAACGTAATCAAATTGTGGTCACTATCACCAAAGTGTTCACCTACCTCCAAATCTAACACCTGTCCTGGTTCATTACCCAGTACCAAATCCAATACAGCCTCGCCTCTCATTGGCCTATCTACATACTGTGTCAGGAAACCCTCCTGCATACATTGGACAAAAACGGACCCATCTAAAGTACTCGAACTATAGCGTTTCCAGTCAATATTTGGAAAGTTAAAGTCCCCCATAACAACTACCCTGTTGCTTTCGCTCCTATCCAGAATCATCTTTGCAATCCTTTCCTCTACATCTCTTGAACATTTTGGAGGCCTATAGAAAACCCCTAACAGGGTGACCTCTCCTTTCCTGTTTCTAACCTCAGCCCATACTATCTCAATTGACGAGTCCTCATCAAACGTCCTTTCTGCCACCGTAATACTGTCCTTGACTAACAATGCCATGCCTCCCCCTCTTTTACAACCTTCCCTGAGCTTACTGAAATATCTAAACCCCGGCACCTGCAACAACCATTCCTGTCCCTGCTCTATCCATGTCTCCGAAATGGCCACAACATCGAAGTCCCAGGTACCAACCCATGCCGCAAGTTCACCCACCTTATTCCGGATGCTCCTGGCATTGAAGAAGACACACTTTAAACCACCTTCCTGCCTGCCGGTACACTCCTGCAACTTTAAAACCTTACTCATAACCTCACTACTCTCAACCTCCTGTATACTGGAGCTACAATTCAGGTTCCCAAGCCCCTGCTGAACTAGTTTAAATCCTCCCGAAGAGCATTAGCAAATTTCCCCCCCCAGGATATTGGTACCCCTCTGGCCCAGGTGTAGACCATCCCGTTTGTAGAGGTCCCACTGACCCTAGAATGAGCCCCAGTTATCCAGAAATCTGAAACCCTCCCTCCTGCACCATCCCTGTAGCCACGCGTTCAACTCCTCTCTTTCCCTATTCCTCATCTCGCTATCACGTGGCACGGGTAACAACCCAGAGATAATAACTCGGTTTGTCCGAGATCTAAGTTTCCATCCTAGCTCCCTGAATTCCTGCCTTACATCCCTATCCCTTTTCCTACCTATGTCGTTGGTACCTATGTGGACCACGACTTGGGGCTGCCCCCCCCCCCCCCTTAAGGATCCCGAAAACACGATCCGAGACATCACGCACCCTGGCAGCTGGGAGGCAACACACCAACCGCAAATCTCTCTCATTCCCACAGAATCTCCCATCTATCCCCCTAACTATGGAGTCTCCAATGACTAATGCTCTACTCCTCTCCCCCCTTCCCTTCTGAGCAACAGGGACAGACTCTGTGCCAGAGACCTGCACCCCATGGCTTACCTCTGGTAAGTCCCCCCCCCCAACAGTATCCAAAGCGGTATACTTGTTACTGAGGGGAACGACCACAGGGAATCCCTGTACTGACTGCTTCCTCCCAGCCTCTCTCACCGTCACCCATCTATCTTTATTCTTCGGAGTAACTACATCCCTGAAGCTTCTATCTATGACCATCTCTGCCTCCCGAATGATCCGAAGTTCATCCAGCTCCAGCTCCAGTTCCCTAACGTGGTTTCTGAGGAGCTGGAGATGGGTGCACTTCCCACAGATGAAATCAGCAGGGACACTGTCAGTGTCCCTCGCCTCAAACATTCTGCAGGAGGAACATTGCACTACCTTCCCTGCCACCCCCCTAGATAAAAAAAGAAAGACCATACCTGTTATTCACTCACTTTCTCAGCAAGCACTCACTCAGCAACCTCTGCGCCCTGCACGATAACACCTGAGGGAATATAAAAGAAAAACTAGTTACCAGTCACCAGCCAATCCCTTACCTGCAGGCTGTGGCATCACGGTTCAACTTCTTCCTGACCTCGAGCCTTCCTCTTGATCTTTACAGCGGTTGGGTTTTTTTGGTTAGAGGAGGGGGTAGGGATTGAAACACTGAAGAAGTGTCACTTGCCAACAGCTCCTCCACAAACTACCTTCAAATTAGGGTGACCACGACGGAGCTATGAAAATTTCCCTTGCAACACCAGTCAGCAGCTCCGCTCTACTGCCCTCTGCTGGATGCTTGTCTTCACTCGAAGAGCTAGGGTCTTTAGCTCAGGTACACCTTCAAGTTAGGGTGACCATGACGGAGGTATGCAAATTTCCCTTGCAACACCAATCAGCAGCTCCGCTCTACTGCCCTCTGCTGGATGCTTGTCTTCACTCGAACAGCTAGGGTCTTTAGCCCAGGTACACCTTCAAGTTAGGGTGACCACGACGGAGGTAGGCAAATTTCCCTTGCAACACCAGTCAGCAGCTCCGCTCTACTGCCCTCTGCTGGATGACCTTGGGTAGGGTGCTCTTTCCAAGAGCCGGTGCAGACTCGATGGGCCGAATGGCCTCCTTCTGCACTGTAAATTCTATGATCTATGATCAGTGGCGACCAAACAGGGTCGGTATTCGTGTCCTTCTGTCGAAACTGAGGCTAGGATTCTCAACCTTAGTGGAATCCCAGCACATCTTTGGAATGACTGGAATTCCACTCCCTCCCAGCGCATATATCAAAACCCAGGTGGTGGTGGGGGTGATGTAAAATACAAGAGGTTGCTAGCCCACTACTACGTTGCCCACCCCCAAACACTCCCCATAATACAGGGGTAGGGGTTAGGCGGCTGCCAAAATTGGTATTCCGCCCGTCATATATAAATAAGTAACTAAGGGTTGATTGTGCTTGCTTTCAACTGCCAAGAAAATAGCTCAGGATAAAATATCACACACAAGCAGCCTAGGAATCTGCCCTTGGGAAAAGTGCACATTAATTAATTGGTTTGTCTGTATCCTTCCACTTAAGGTTGATTTTACTGCTGTAAACATAATTGGTTTAGGTAGTAAGTAAAAAAGCATTGTCCAAACATTCAAAACTTAATGGGTTTCATACTTTGTTTGTCATGTTTCTGACTGTTTGCCTGACCTGAGAGCAGTGACAGAATTCTGCCAGGAACCGTGTTAACTTGCACCCGGCTGCGTTAGTCTATGTGTTCGGCAGTAATTTTTAAGTCTTCACTCGACATCTGAAAGTGATCAAGTCAAGGAACTGACCTGAAACCATATTGATTGCAAACATTTATTTCCCTGCGAGTATTGGAACCACATCAACTGTGAATAGGGATCGTTCAGCTGAGGTCATCCAATCTCTGCTAAGCCTGAAGTTGAGTCAAACTGAACTTTTGTCAAGGTTTGGAAATACGATTCGGTTTGCGAATGTCCACACGTTATTCTTTTTTACCGGGGAAATCCATTTTTCCTCCACATTCCCGACAACCCATCCACCACCCTGTTATTTTCCGCTGGCCTTTTTTGTGTGTGCTGCCTCACAGCGCCAGAGACCCGGGTTTGATTCCGGCCTTGGATGACTGCGTGAATTTCCTCTGGGTGCTTCGATTTCCTTCCACAGTCCAAAGATGTGCAGGTTATGTGGATCTGCCATGCTAAATTGCCCCTCAGTGTCCTAAGCTGTTCAGGTTAGATGGGGATGGGGTGGGGGAGTGGGCTAGATAGAGTGCTCTTTCAGAGGGTCGGTGTAAACTTGATGGACTGAATGGCTTCCTTCTGCACTGTAGGAATTCTATGGATTCTTACAACATAAGAACTAGGAGCAGGAGTAGGCCATTTGGCCCCTCGAGCCTGCTCGACCATTCAATAAGATCACAGCTGATCTTCTTGTGGACTCAGCTCTACTTAACCGCCCGCTCACCGTAACCTTTTATTTCTTTACTGTTCAAAAATCTATCCACCTTTGCCTTAAAAACATTTAACCAGGTAACCTCAACTTCTTCATTGGACAAAGAATTCCACAGATTCACAACCCTTTGGGTGAAGAAGTTCCTCCTCAACTCAGTCCTAAATCTGTTCCCCCTTATTTTGAGGCTCCCTCGTTCTAGTTTCACCCACCAGTGGAAACCTCCCTGTTTCTATCCTATCTATTCCCTTCATAATTTTATAAGTTTTCCAAAAGATCCCCCCTCATTCTTCTAAATTGCAATGACTCTAGTGTTGTGGGCCGAGGTCGGAGAATCGCCGGGGGCTGGCGAGAATCTCACCCCCGCCGTGTCCCGAATTCTCTGCCACCAGAGAATCGGCGGGGGCGGGAATCGCGCCACGCCGGTCGGCGGGCTCCCCCCGGCGATTCTCTGGCCCGCGCTGGGCCGAAGTCCCGCCGCTGTCAACTCTCGCCAGCCGGCGTGGATTGAACCACCTACCTTACCGGCGGGAGCAGATGGCGCGGGCGGGCTCCGGGGTCCTGGGGGATCTGGCCCACACGGTGGCCTGGCCCGCAATCGGGGCCCACCGATCGGCGGGCGGGCCAGTGCCGTGGGGGCACTCTTTTTCTTCCGCCTTCGCCATGGTCTTCACTATGGCGGAGGCGGAAGAGACCCCCTCCACTGTGCATGCGCGGGGATGCCGTGAGCGGCCGCTGACGCTCCCGCGCATGCGTCGCCCGGCGAAGTCCTTTTGCCGCCGGCTGGCGTGGCGCCAAAGACCTTTCCCGCCAGCTGGCGGGGCGGAAATCACTCCGGCGCGGGCCTAGCCCCTCAAGGTGAGGACTTGGCCCCGAAAAGGTGCGGACCTCCGCACCTTTGGGACGGCCCGACGCCGGAGTGGTTCCCGCCACTCCATTACGCCGGATTCCCCCGCCCCGCCGGGTAGGGGAGAGTCCCGGCCCTTTTTCTCGAAAATGGAAAATCCTGCCCCAAATGTCATTTCAGGCGGGAAGACCGGTGAGAATCCAACTGGCTGTTTTGGCACCATTCCCATCGCAATCCATCCACATTTAGTCATTTTCATGCAGCTGGTTGGGATTCTCACTGAATTGTCCCACACTTAGGGAATGGGATTCTCCGTAGGCCGAAGTCAAAATCGGGAAATGGGATTGAGTGGAGAATAGTTCCGACGCCAAAATCGCGGCGAACACCAATTTGACGCCAAATCGCAATTCTCCGCACCTTGCTAGAGGGGTCAATGTGTTCCAGAACACATGCACAGTAAACAACATTTGCATATGATTAGCGGGCCCAACCAGGTTTCCTCTCGGGCCTCCGCGATTCTCCTCCTCCGATGTGCCAAGTTCTCGACGGCTTGGTTCACTTGTGCCTTTAAAAATCATAAAACCTGCGTCATGGCTGATGAGGGAGAGAGAGAGAGAGGAGGTAGGACACAGAGAGGAGCGACTGTGTGCTGCCAGGCCGGACAGTGGCAGGGCTGGCTGGGGTGGGGGGGGGGGGGGGGTGCCTAACCAGGGAAGGGTGAGGGGTGGGTTACGGGGGTAACAGGCCGAGTGGTCGGGATGACCCCTACGAGACTGGTGCAGTGCCCAGCCATGGAGCACCATTACTGCGCACCCGCTGACCACCCACCTTGGCCCCTGGTTCTGTAGAGTTACACCAGTCGTATGGGTGCCCCCATCCATCCGTCCTACCCTCCGCCACACCCCCCCCCACACCCACCCGGCCCACCCAGGACAACGCCCACAGTAACCCCTACGGGGGCGTGAGGCACGGAATGTACCCCTGACAAGTGCAGTGCCCTGGCATCAGGGAAAGGCGGCAGGGCCACATGCCCTCATGGTGCCGGGCAACAACAGGGCCAGGGGTGCAGAGATGGGGGGACGGTACATGCAAGGGGAGAGCCCGCAGTGCTAACCAGGACCACCATGTAGCCTAGTGGACCTAGCTGGGCATGGGGGGGTACGCACCATGCTAACATGACAATCTTTCACCCCCTGCAGATCATGGATATTTGGATTCAACCAGCAATGGTGACTTTCCTGCTGGTCAACACAGCCCTGTGGGACGCCCTGTGGCTGTACGAGCTGGAGCTGGTTGAGGAGGAGGAAGTTGCAGCAGCGGAGTGTGGCATAGAGAGACAGGTGGAAGCCGCCCAACAGGCCAAGGAGGAGGAAGTGCCAAGGAGGTACCGCATTAGGTACCGGCAGTGGCAGTTGTTTGAGGACCTGCTGCACCGGGCATGCCATTGAAGACTCCCGCTGAACAGAGACAATGCGGCATCTCTGCCAGATGATGGTGCACCCGGCACCACAGGGTAATGGAGGAGGACATCCGCTCCCAGTGGATGTCAAGGTGACGTTCGTCCTGAACCTTTACGCCATGGGGTCCTCCCAGGCGTCAAGTGGGGACCTGTCCGGGGTCTCACAGACCTCAGTACACAGGTGCATCTGCGCCATCACAGAGGCCCTGAATGCCTTAATACATCCATTTCAATGTGTACCGAGCCCACCAGAATGCCCAGAGAGCGGGGTTCGCCGCATCGACGGGATGCCCCATGTCTAGCGCGTGCTCGGCAGGATGCATGTCCCCCTATGAGCACCTGTAAATGACAGGCTGCTCTACACAAACCAAAAGGGACATGACTCAATGAACATGCAGCTGATATGTGACCATCAGCAGCGCATCATTCACCTCTGCGCCCAATACTCGTGCAGTGAGCACGATGTCTTCATCCTGGCGATTCCTGACATGTTTGAGATGCCCGGGGTTGGCTCCTGAGTGACAGGGGTTATCCACTGCTGTCATGGCTGTTGACACCTATCCAGTGGCCACAGACTGATGCGGAGGCCCTCTACAACGACGCCTATACAGCAACCAGGAGGCTGATCGAGTGGTGCTTCAGCCTCCTGAAGATGCAGTTCAGGTGCTGAGAGGGTCGCCTGCATCGTGGTGGCCTGCTGTGTCCTCCACAACATCGTGCAGCAGAGGGCCGACATGTTGGAAGAGGAGCAGGAGTGCCAATCCTTGTCCGACGAGGAGGATGCAGGAGAGGGAGACAATAGGCGGGACATGGGGCCCAGGCAGGCACGAGTGTCTGCATGACGTGGGCCCAGGGCCAAAGCACACAGGACGCTCTGATCAGCCCCAGGTTCACCGACTCTATCTGTGTGGGGGTGGGGGGTGGGTAGGGACTGGGCAGAGGCAAAGACACTGCATCCCACCCCACACCCCCTCACAACTCCTCCTGGCCCCCGCCCCCGCCTGCAACCACCTCTGTGATATATACCTGCTGCACGATGGAGTGCAGGCCCTGGGCTGGCAGTACACTGGGTCTGGTCCATGGGATGGAGGATGATGACAACCTGCTCTATGATGAGCTCTGGTGTTCCTCATCGTTAGACGTCTGACTCCTGCTCATGCGAGCACTTTCCACCGTCCACCTGGCTGACTCCTGCATGCGAGCTGGCCATTCCATCGCACGGTCCCATCGATTCCCTGGGGTTATGGTGGTGGGGGCGGTCGGGAGGGGAGCCCGGACCACCCACAACGTCTGCCCATTCCCTCCCCCCACACCTCTGGCCAGCCCAGACCAGCCCACCCTCACACTCATCTGACAGAGCACAGAGACAATTGTAACAGTGGTGTAGCACCGTCAATATGACGCGAGGCACGTTGAGGTAATGTCAATTGAAGGCTTTATTAAGCAGAACTTTATCCCCAGCAGCGTGGTTACAGAATGCAACTGCTGAGGGAAATGGAGGGAAAAACTGGGTTCTTATACCGGCATTTCTGGGTGGAGTCCAGTAGGTGGCAGATCCTATCAAGACCTGGCATCCCTCCACCAATAGCCTGTCGACACGTGGTGTACCGTATTACCCCTAATACATACCACCAGAAGTGGTAACAGGTGTTTAATGTGAACAAATGTTTACCGATACATGCCCTAGCCCCTATAACTAAACTGTGTTCTGCACCCATGCCAAGTTAACTGGTATCTAACTTTCTGGCTTTACGGGCCCTAATAATACATCTAGGTGGTTCCCCAGATGGTACAGCATGAATGGAGGTGGCCTGCTGTGATTCCCGCTCTGCGACCTGCGTTGTCAGTCCTGGAGGCCCGTTCTGGTCTCGACCAGGGTCTGCACGCTCGTGACCATGGAGCACAGGGAATGGACCATCTCCGTCTGGGACTGCGCCACTTCATGCTGTGACTGTGCCACCACCTTCTGGCTTTGTGTCACATCTGCCAGGGACTGCGCTTCTCCCTCTGGGACGGGGCCACCTCGGTCTGTGTCTGTGCCATGTTGCCCAGCGCCTGGGAAATGCCGCTAACGTTCCCAGCCATGGCCTGCTGTGACTGGGCCATGCGCAGGAGCGCCGCTGCGATGTCCAGGTGTTTGTGGCACATGGGTTGCCTGTGAAGCGGCAACCCTGCGCTGGGCCTTAGTCAGCGCCTGCACCGAATGCCCCAGACCTTGGACATGCTGATCCATAGCCAAAACTGTCACCCCCCCCCCCCACAATGCCTCCACGCCACCAGTGCAGTGTTAGCCTGGGTGGCATGCATCATCGGCATCACCTCCTGCTGCTGCATGCGGTTGGGCTTCTCCAACGGCACCTGCAGGTGCTCGCTGACTACCCCTTGCTCTGCGACTGCATTTCCACGATTGATGGGCCTGTCCGTTCCAGAAACCAAATCCCTTCTGGATGGCAGCTAGTCCCTGGGTTGGCCCGCCCCCTCGGGTGTTCCGACCTCCACCTGCTGTACCGCATCAGCTGTGGGGTGAGCACCAGAGTGTGTCCCAGGAGCATCTCTTCACTGAAGTGCCCAACTGGGTGAGTGTCTCTGGCATGGTGGAGGGTGTTGGAGACAGCTGTGGCGGAAAGTCAGCGTCATCCTCCGACTCGAGCTCCGGAGTCTCCTGAATCCCGGGCGGAGGGCTGCCATCCAAGCTGCTCTTATCGCTGCTCGGCTCAGAGGGTGGGGGGTGGTGGGGTCCGTCTGTGGCACTGGCTGGGGGCGGAGGATGCCACTTGGACCCGCCCCATTATCAGCAGTTTCAAATGGGTTGAGCATAACCAATGTGTTTAAAGACCAATTAAATATGTGAGCCTGGGTGCCATGGGCCGGGAGCGTCATGCTCTGTTCAGCTTCCGGCACACATCTTGTTTAGGGGCTCCCCCACTGTTCTCCAGAAATAGCAGGAGTTGCATTAGGCACAACGGGGCATTAGAATAACGCCCACTGATGAAGAGTAGGTCATTGATTTATTTTTATTTTTATTTCGAGTACCCAATTCATTTTTTCCAATTAAGGGGCAATTTAGCCTGGCCAATCCACCTACTTGGAACATCTTTGGGTTGTGGGGGCGAAACCCACGCAAACACGGGGAGAATGTGTAAACTCCACACGGACAGTGACCCAGAGCCGGGATCGAACCTGGGACCTCAGTGCCGTGAGGCAGCAGTGCTAATCACTGGGCCACCGTGCTGCCAAAAGGTCATTGATGAATTAGCTGAAGGTGGTTGGACCTAGGACAGTACCCTGAGAAACTCCAGCAGTGATACTCTGGGACTGAGATTATAGAATCCATACAGTGCAGAAGGAGGCCATTCGGCCCATCGAGTCTGCACCGGTCCTTGGAAAGAGCATGCCACCACCCTATCCCCAGTAACCCAGTAACCTCACCTAACCTTTTGTACACTAAAGGGCAATTTAGCATGGTCAATCCACCTAACCTGCACATCTTTGGACTGTGGGAAGAAACCGCAGATCCCGGAGGAATCCCACGCACACACAGGGAGAAAGTGCAAACTTCAGACAGACAGTCGCCCAAGGTCAGATTTGAACCCGGGTCCCTGGATGTGAGGCAGCAGTGCTAACCACTGTGCCACCCAAAAGAGGATTGACTCCCAACAACCACCGCCATCTGCCTTTGTGCCAGGTAAGACCAGGATTTTAAATCTCACAAGGATTATTGATTCATATGGCAGAATGCATTTTTTTCACTCTCAATGATTGTGCCTTTAATGGAGGCGGTTAGTGGATGATGAGTGATTCATTTTTCCCAAAACATGTCAACAACTTTCCCTTGATTTCCATGGAGTCTGAGGACTGAAAGTAGTGCATTCTGGGGGAGTGACAATGGAGCATACATAGGGTCATGTAGGTGACATGGGGCGGCATGGCTGATCAGAGGGTGAAAGGAGGGGGCATGGTGACTTAAAAGTAGCAAAGGCTAGGGCGGGCAATCTGAGGGTTTGGCCTGGCATGGAGGTGGGCAGGGAGGTGAGTGGTGAGGTTCCCCCCCTTCCCTGAAACACTACGGGAGGCCAGATGCTGCGTTGGAGAACTGAGGCGAGGAGTGCCGGCCTGGCCCTGCAGTTACACACATCCCGCCCGAGTTCAGAGCTTGCTAACAGCCCTGGATACCCAACCCCCTTGTGAAAAGACAAAAATCGCAGGTGAAGCCACGCATGGGTCAGTTTGCAGTTTGTGAGTCACAGAACTGCGCAGTTTTGGTTTTCCTAAACCCAAAGAAAGATTCGACCCTTCAAAGTGCCTATCATGTTTATCTTAACTTTGTCTAATGTCGGGGCAGCACGGTGGCGCAGTGGGTTAGCCCTGTTGCCTCACGGCGCCGAGGTCCCAGGTTCGGTCCCGGAGCTGGGTCACTGTCCGTGTGGAGTTTGCACATTCTCCCCGTGTTTGCGTGGGTTTCACCCCCACAATCCAAAGATGTGCAGGCTAGGTGGATTGGCTGCACTAAATTGCCCCTTAATTGGAAAAAGTGAATTGGGTACGCTAAATTTTTTTTTTTTAAAACTTTGTCTAATGTCCAACACCTCTTCCACAGCCCCCTCCCCCACCCCTTCTCCACTTCCCCCACCCCTCCCCTCCCCAACCCTCTCCCCTTCCACCTCCCCCCCCCCACCCCACACCCTCACCTCCCCCACCCCACACCCTCACCCCCATCCTTTCTTGAGGCGCTGGACTCTTAGTTGCCTTGTTCTCAGAGCAAACTCAACTTGGGAGTCACCGTATTTCTGAACTAAATGACAGAGTGTTCATACCGAGAGTTGTTCAATGGAAAGTTTTAATTAACAAGACACCTCTCTCTAGTCAACTGAATTAGCTGATTGATTTTCCTGGTGTGTTTTCAATTTAATTGCACAGAGCCAGTGATCTGTTTTTTTGCCATTTTCTGGACGATATAAATGAGCTAAGGTCATTAACAGAGCCACTCTGTTCAAATCTCACCATGTGTCCGTGTACCTGTACAACTGAAACATTTTCAGTCGGGTAATTAGATTGCTGAAATGCAATTCAGATAGATTTTCACATGAGAATGGCAGAAAATAACTCATCAAGATAGGTCAAATCATAATACGTTAGGATACGACCGCCTACGCTTGCCTTGTCAACCTTCATCAGGGAAACTGCCATTGCAGACTTGTCTTGCTGTAATTATATCCTCCTGGCCGTTGTGGTGCTGTAGCTCCTCAGTTTGGCCTCCCAGATCCTCAGGCCTGGACTGAACGGCAACTTTGGGCAGGAATTTCCCTCAGGCTTCCGGACCCCGAAGTCGGGACCAAATGGAGTGAGGGAGCTGTTATTTCTGGAGGTAACTTGTTAATTGGCCAACCTCGAGCTCGCCATCCAATTAAGGAGAACAAGTGAGCTCCTGATGCTACTGGACCAATCAGAGGATCAGTTGTTCCAGAGCCGGGCACCCTCACCAGGAGATGTCGGTGCTGTGAGGGTGCCTCAAAATTGAGATGCCTGCAGAGGAGTGAAAATAATTGCACATTTTAGGTGGACCAAGCAGGAAGACGCCTCTGAAAGGAGGGGAAGTGCCTCTGTTGGCGGAGTTTGGACCTTGGGTGTGGCCTTTTCTGCCTGCTCCCCCCCCCCCTCCCCCTCCCCCCTTTTTCAGGGGCTAAACTTTGTGGCGGTAATTGTTCCCACCTGAGGGCAGGTTGCCTCCATTGAGGTGCTGGCTCTTCAAACAGCAGGAGGCTGCTCGATTGTCATCCCTCTGAATCACCCCTGAGTGGGCATTAATTATTTAAATTCACTGCCTGACACCTGACAGCCAACAGTCGATCCACATTCCTTTTTTTTAAATTTAGAGTACCCAATTAAATTTTTCTAATTAAGGAGCAATGTAGCGTGGCCAACCCATCTAACCTGCACAGCTTTTGGGTTGTGGAGGCAAAACCCATGCAAAAACGGGGAGAAGGTGCAAACGCCACACGGACAGTGACCCAAAGCCGGAATCGAACCTGGGACCTCGGCGCCGTGAGATAGCAGGGCTAACCCACTGCGTCACCGTGCTGTCTGTCGATCCACATTCCTGTCTGCCTCCGCCAGCTGTGGGACTGCATCACTGTGTGACTCCGTGTTATTTTCCGGGAGACCTCACTTCCAGTCACACCACCCAGGCCCAGGGAAATTCTGCCCCTCTCATTCACAACTCATGCCGTTTCTCAAATTTCCCTTTGTTTAGTCAAAGTCTGGTGCAAAAAGGTGTATGGATGTGAATATAGGAATGTGGGAGGAGTTGACAAGAACCAAGAGCAGGGAGGGATCCCTGGAGTACCATCAATGCAACAAGTGAAGAATGACACACTATGGACAATGAACAATACAAATGCAGAAGATGCAAGAAAGACAGGAGTGAAAATTTGGGCACCTTTCATAAATGTAAACAGCTTTCACAACCCAAAGTCCCGAGCGAAATGGAACGAGAAACCAATAGAGAGTAAGAAAGTTTTAGATGGACAATGTCGGAGTAACTTTGTCACAGAAAGGGAGGCAGGTGACAAAATAGCAGCCAGGCCTGTTCAGAACTGACAATAGTGGAGTGAGTTTATTCAGCCCTGTGATTGCTGCTGAGCTGAAGGATACACATTTAATTGCAGCAGCAGTTGCTTGACTTCAAGATGGCGAAGTAATGCCTCTTGTTAGGATACCTGACCAGACCCCACCTTTTGTTAGCATACCAGACGAGGAACCCCAAATAATTTTCAATTTATAAAATATGAGGAAAGGATTCTTCACCCCAGGTGTGATGATTCTGACCAACAGGTATCTTTTATGTTAAAACAAACTTTAATTTGAACACAGAATTGACCATGTTAACCTCAAAGAAATAGCTTCACAATTAACAGTTTGAAAGTTCTTAAATAAAAGGAAAAACTTGAACTGACTATCTACACCCACTACTATATTCCAATTAAGCAACCCAATACAGTTCAAATGCCACTTTTAAATAAAATTAACAAATCACGGTTATCTGCTCATCTGTGCAGATGTGTGGAGAGAGATGCCCTTTCAGGAACAATTTGAAAATCCTTCTGACTTGTCAGACTAAGATCCTATGGGAAATTGTTCAACTTAAAATCTTGCAGCAGTCTGCAAAATTACAGACAGTTCTGGTGTCCTCCCATTAATTACATTATCTGTATCCCACTAAGTTGACCCATGACCTATTTAGCTTGGACTAAATACTAGTCACTCATAATTATCCACACCCAGTTAATCTCCTGCAATCAAATTAATATCCCATTAGCCATCTACATGTAAACAAATAAATAATAGTTAACTCTTTTTTTATGACACCTTAATTACAGATTTAGTAGACCCACTGCCTGTGTATCTTAAACCAGAGTTTTAAATAATATTACTGCAACAAAATATATAATATAATATATAAACATTTCTTACATTTATCACACTCTGCATTTCCTGGTATAATTATCCCTGTCTTCTGTAGCCTTTCATTTGAAGACTACACTGCCTTTGTGCGGTACCAAGGTGAGGCCAACACATGTTGTATAAACTTTGGCAAAATGAAGTCTTGGGGTGGAATTTTCCACTCAGGAAATTACGTACGGTGACTGGTGGGAAGGTCAGTGTGATCCCTGCTGGGCAGTGATCATGGACGAGTCAATGCTCGCTGTATCAGTATGTTCACCAGCCTCTTGACCTCATAGAGGCCCTGCTGCCTCTTGCTGCTCAGACTCTTGCCCCTCCTGGCCCTGTGCCAACCTGTAAATGACCCTCGACCTCCCCAGCCTGCGGCTTGTATCATCGATGCTTCAGTGGATGTGTGAACAAATTGAAGTGATACATTCACTGAGCATTCCTTTACAAGTTTTTCTCCATTTCAAAGCCAGTGGGGAAGTGCTAAGATCTTCACTTGGCCTCTGTATAGACATGACATCCCCACCCCACCCTTTCTAGGTAAAGGTCATCTTGAGATGGATGTTCAACATATGAATGAGGATGGAGATATTTCTCATTCAGCAGGGAGATCAGAGCCATGTGCCAGAAGCCTCATATAGACACTTTACGACTTGTCTCCGCTACCCTCGGAGCCCTATAGATAAATCATTATCTTGGAAGATGAACCACGTATTCCCTTGTGAGCCGTGACCATTCACCTGGGAGGGTGGAGATTTGGAGCCATGAGTTGGCTGTGCTCTGCCAACTGTGTCCATTGGACATCCACCTACCTCCCTCCCTCCCTCCCTGCCTCTGATGGCAGCCAATGGAAAATGGCACAGAATGAACGGTGGCTCCAGGCCTTGCTGAGATCTCAATGTTATGAGGCCCATGAGTCAGGACCAAACCTGCTGCTGTGTGGCTGTCACCACGGAGAGGAGAACACAAGAGGAGGTTGAGCATCTTTGACATCCAGTCACCTCAGGATTATTAAGATATTTCTTTAGCCGACAACTTGTGCTGACCTTGAATTTCACCCATCCAAAAAGACCCTCCTCCCACTTCAAAGATCCACAAGTCCAGAATAGTGTCAAGAACAGCCTTTAGAAAATAGTGTAACTTTTCTGACAGGGTCCGCCATCTTCTACCTTCCCCCTTCACCCGCTAACTTCCACCCATCACCACAGACCCACCCAATATCACCATTTCTCTTGCCTCTGTCACCCTCGAACCTCCCCCTATCCAATCTCTACCCAACGTCTATCACGATCCACTTCCACATGCCTTCTCTCCACTCAAGGGCCGGTGCCTGTTCTCATCCCCATGCCCACCCTGACCCTTCTCCTGCCCGTTATCCGAGCCAGCTGTCGTGGCAACCTCTGTGACCCACTTGATGAAACCTCCACCATCAGATTCACACCCAGGACCTCCCACCCTATCGCATCCCACTTTCCCCTCAGCTGTGGTTGTGCTACCACCAGTACCCTATGTTAACCCCCCCCCTCTCCAACAACACTACCAACCCCGCCCTCTCTCCCTTCCCAGGGCAGATCTCCCTTCCCCCATAAGACAGAATCCCCTCTACAGATTTGGCACAGGCACCCACAATCTTGCAGCAGCACTCTTAAAGGAGGCGGTGAAAGCAGTGGCTACGTACCTCGAGGTGGAATGAAACTCGGCAGGTATAGACCATCAAGAAACAGACTGTCCTAGTTAACTGCTGGTGGGACAGTTAATTTGGATTAAACGTACTTCCAGCGGGTTGCCTTTTAATGAGCATCCATGAGATGTAAATGAATACAACTGTGGTTCTGACACAGATGAGAAGAAATTCAAGCTGCTTCGATCAGCCATCAAAGTCAGGAGAACAAAATTCCAAACTAATTTCTTGTCTTTGGAAAACCCTTTTGCCATCACGATAAATATTGTTCCCTCACCCACCACGATTCCCGCCGCTGGCTTAGGTGGAAAATCCCACCCTTGCTATTTGAGTTTTTCTGTCCAATGGTCCGAATGATCACTCCAAATAGAACTCCTTGGAGCTTGTTCTGTTTAATTATCAACAACACCCATCCTTCATAACCATTGGAGTGCAGAAACTTCTAGCCAAAAAGCTGTTCTGCCTATTCACACAAATGAGTAATGTGGTATATGAATTTTAGTGCCAGTGTGATGCCAAGTATGTAGCCTAAATCTTCCAAAGACTGATAGATCACATCAAACAACAAGTCCCAACTGCTGTTTGCAACAGGCAAGGTATGGGCCGTGTTCAACCAGCCTTTACTTGCAAAGTCTAAAACACAGTTCCAACATTAATGCCGCAATTCTCCGGCCGTTGGGATTCTCTGTTCCCACTGACATAATAAAAATCTTTATTAGCATCACAAGTAGGCTTAAATTAACACTGCAATGAAGTTACTGTGAAAATGCCCTAGTCGCCACACTATGGTGTCTGTTTGGGAACACTGAGAGAGAATTCAGAATGTCCAAATCACCGAACAGCACGGACCACCCCCGTCACTGGCAGCATGGGGTGGCTTCAATGGCACCACTGGGAAACACATGGTTAGGGCCCGGAGAATCCAGTCCTCGATGTGATTCTGCGATTGGACAACATTTGCTAAATAATCCTCAGCGTGCTCAGAATTTATCTGTTAACCAGTTTAAGATCATCAGTCGGGCTTGCATTGTGGCGCATTTGCATGCACTGGAAGTTACATATATTAACACGCAGGGTCCTATTCCTTGCAGGCAGAACAAGTACACACATTTGGTGGGATTCTCCGCCCCGCCGTGCCACATTTCTGCCCCGACCGGCCGGCGGGGTTCTCCGTTACGCCAGCCGGCTATTGTGGGGCAGCCCCAAGCCGTCGGGAAATCCCTGGCGTTGGCATAACGGAGAATCATGCCGGCGGAGAATCCCAGCCATTATGCCTGCTTCAACCAAACAAAATAAGTGACAGCCATTCACTGACTCATTCCTCAGGCCTTGACCAATCGGAATCAAATTGCCTGGTTTAAATGTCAAACAATGCTTGGTAGTTAATTAGTCACCTGGTGTATTCTCCATGTCAACCTTGCCACCAATCAGACTCTACTTGTCAACCAATCAGCAGCAATATCTTCTCATACAGCATAAATTATTGTTTTCCCTTATATCAGTATTCTTGTGAAGTGTGCTGAGGCGTTCAGGTTGAAAAGCTTAAATGCATCTCTTCTTTCTTTTCAGCAAGGCTTCTATTCTCTTGTATAGAACTCCCAGATTCGCTCAGATTTTCAATCCAATTTCTGAAACTTTCGTCCCATCTTTCTTACTGATTCCGATTCCGAGATTTTCACTCCATCTGCTAGGTTTGGAAGTCAATCCAAGTACTGGACCCAAGTACAGACTTCCAAAAAATTATAATCCACTCCAGTCGAGTGTTGTCCATGCAGTATTGACACATCTGAGCTTTTAAGTTGACTTTGCACTGGGCCAGGCACTTTTGAATCGCCTCCATAATTCTATTAAAGCCGAATGAGATAAAGTAAATTGAGAGAGATCTGGGTAGACTTTCATTCTTTCCATCCTTTGTGGAGGTGTCTGAAACCTTGAAATACCTTCGGTGTGACATTTTAGATATGGTGCTAATCTTTTTTCAGGTTTTTTCCTCTTGGAGTCTGAAGCAAAAGTACATGAGAACTACTTCAGATTTATCATTTTTATGGAAGTGATTTGCCAGAGTAAATGACTTTCTGTGGTTGTCACCCAAACTGCCGCTGACATCCATTCCCATGGTGTCACATGAGCAACTCCATACATCCCACCTTCAGCCATAATTGCTTCTAATGTGCCTGTCTGCTACCCTTCAAAATCCAATCTCAAATCTTAATGACTTCCTATACAACACAAAAAAAGAGATTCCACCATCAATTGACTGCAGCGTGGGTCTTATTTCAGCTCTCAAAATGGTCCTATTGACTGACATGAGAGAATGCGAAGTGAATCTTGCCTCCTGCAGGACGAGGTTTGCATGCACTATGGCGTTCTCTTTTTATTCCCTGTTGGGAAAGCACAAAGCGACAGATAGAAAAAGTTCACAAACGTTTCAGGTAGGCCCCCTCCATCCCAAACTGTGGAGCGAAAATAAGGAAATATTTCCCTTGTGGACAAAATGGGAGAACGCTGAAAAAAATGACTGCACACACAGACAGGGAGACTGGCCAGTAGAATGGTCACAAAGCTGCTTAAAAGAAAAGGACTTTTAGATGAAATTAACGACCATTTGAGTCAGATAGGATTCTTAAAAAATAAAGAAAAATAGAAGAATCAAAGAATCAGTGAATAACGAGTGGCAGGGTCTAAATGGGCCAGGGCTTGAAGACAAAATTCAGCCTACTTTTTAAAATCAAACGTTCAGCCTCTTACTTTTATTGAATGCTTTGATTTTGAGTTATTGCTAGTTCACCTCGCACCCGCCATGAGAGAGTGGACATTTTAAAGCATTGAATAAATCTCCTGTTTCACAAATAGAAGCGGGTGTGTCATCTCTGTATGTCTCCAAGGTATGAAATGCAGCAGTTGTTGTTGGAGTATGTATTGGTAACTAGGCTGCTTCAAACTGGGAATTAATCTTATGGCTCCATTCTACACGGTTTATTTTCACAGTTTAAATCTTGCAGCAAAAAGTTGTAACTGCACTAGTTTGTGGGATGAAGCAGCTGACTCAGGAGTCTGTTGACGTGTTGTGCCAAAAAATGTACTTTCAGCACAGAGCCTCATCTGCTCAGGGCGCTGCCTTTAATCAAAATCCTGATTGTCTCGTAATTCAGAGATCTCTGCGTTTATTGCTTAATTACCTGCAGACATGAGGCTCATAACACAAAACACTTCACAACGGCATACTTTATCCTCCCGGTGAAATAAAGGAAATGCATTGAGGACTGCAAATACAGCACTTCTTTTCAAGGACAAGAAGGAATTTTAGCAGTGGGTTGAGTGCTTGTTTGAGGTTAAAAATGCTTGATTTCTAAAGCACGAGCGCAGCCCAACCCAAACGCCTCCACTTCCGCGTTTCATGACCCCCATCAGGAATGTCATGATCGGATACGGCCGGGCATTAATTGGTACGATTTGCTTCCTTAGGGAGAGGTGAATGAAGTCTTTTTTAAATAGATTTTAACTTGGTTCCCAAATGTAACAAGAGCAACATGGGTTTCCTTTCACTGAAGGTTTACCTGGCTGATTCTTGGGATGGAGGGACTGTCAGATGATGAGAGACTAAATCGGTTAGGATTATATTCATTGGCGTTTAGAAGAATGAGAGAGGATCTCATAGAAACTTATAGGATTAGACAGGGTAGATTCAGAAAGAATGTTCCCGATGGTGATGCAGTCCAGAACTAGGGGTCATAGTTTGAGAATAAGGGGTAAACCTTTTAGGACTGAGGTGAGGAGAATTTCTTTCACCCAGACAGTGGTGAATCTGTGGAATTCACTACCACAGAAAGTAGTTGAGGCTAAAATGTTGTGTGATTTCAGAAGGAATTAGATATAGCTCTTGGGGCTAAACGGATCACGGGATATGGGGGGAAAGGTGGGATCAGGGTATTGAACTTGATGATCAGCTATGATCATAACGAATGACGGAACTGGCTCGAATGGCCTCCTCTTGCTTCTATTTTCTTTGCATGTTTCGATACCTGTTTCCTGATGCAAACCAGAGAAGCAGAGACGAGATTGAGCAGCAGTTCAGGTAGCTATTTAAAGCTGTCACTGCCCTCATCTGAATAAAACTTCACTATCGCAGCTGCTGTCTTAGATCGTACCGACAGATGATTGGCGGAGAGGCCTTGTGTGTTCGTTGTTTTCTTTTCAACCTTTGAGGTTTGCGAATTGACAAGATCAGAATGGGAGCCACCTTGGATGTGCTTGCATGCACGTCAGAAGAGGAAGAACATGCATGCCCTCCATGGGAGCGAAAACACACTGTCGCGGGATCAACCCCGGAGAGCTCCAGGCCTCACAGGAGCAAACTGCACGGTATCAAGCAACCAAAGTCCCAATCAAAACATCACCCGTGTCAATGTGATTCAGAAAACCTTCAGGGAGTAGAAAGTAAACTGACAGCAATATTACTGTGAACAAGTTGTTACCTACTAGCAGGTAAGAAGGCAGCTGTGAGTGCTGCGATTTTAATGAAATTTTTCCATGAATTTGGAGCCCCCTCAATTGACATTGTGTCCCTGCTTCAGGAATCATGTGGCTATGATATTAAATTTCAGTCAGTTGAATTATCACTCTTATTCCATGATTAGTACTTGATAATTGGCAAAGCATGTCTTGGGGTTAAACATATGCAGCCTAAAATAATCCAGTTAAATGTGGAAGATGACAGGTAGAAGCTAGCATCCGACGCGCTGGCATTTTTGCCAGTTTTAACCCCCAACCTGCACGCAAAGCCAAAGGCACCTCCAGGTTAAAGTGCAGCCCCTTACCCCCCACCCGCCCCCCCACCCCCGCCATTATCCAATGTTGTGCCCTCAATAATGACGCTTAGAGAGTAAACGGTAAAGACGGCTTTAATAAGCTAAGAACTAGCCTGTGCCGAGACGGGTGCTAACTGGGTGCCGCCCACAAGGCGGCCCCTCATATACGACTCCGAGGAGGGCGAAGCCGGAGGCAGAGTCCCCCAGGGTTCCAAGCCCGGTCTTAAAGGGGACATTACCTTATATGATGATAAGGGTACAGTAATACAGTAACCGTTCATCATATTCCGTCCCTGTTTTTAAAAAAATGTCCGGCGGGGGTGAAGTGCCATTGTAAGTCCATTCGTCTCGGCGGCCTGATCGTCCTTATCGACCTCCTCAGCTCGTGCGGTGGTGCGGCGGTCTTAGTTGAGGGTATATCCGGGAGCACGGTGGTCGGAGCCTATGTCCGGGTCGGGGTAGGGGATCGGGGCGCAGGGGGAATAGTTGGGGCTGGGGGTAGTGGTGCTGGCGCTGGCAGGGTGTGTAGAGGGGGGGGCACTAGGGAGCGCTAGGGGGCGCGGCGGTAGGTGCCCACCAACGGGGAGTGGGACCGGGAGGGGGGTGTTGTAGTGGGTGCCGGATCTTGCAGGGAAGCTGCGAGGGAGGGGTGCCAGATCCCAGAGGGAAACCGTACCTTGCCTGCCGTCGGGGTATTCAACGTAGGCGTAACTGGGGTTTGCGTGTAGTAATCGGACCTTCTCGACCAGGGGGTCCGTTTTATGGCTCCTCGCATGCCTCCGGAGAAGAACAGGTCCCGGAGCCGTCAGCCAAAGTCGAAGCGAAACCCCGGAGGTAGACTTCCGTTTCTGGATGAATAAAGCTCTCCGTGCTCCCGGAGTCGAAGAGGCATGAAGTGTCGCGCCCTTTGACCTGGACCTTCATCATCAAGTTCTGCAGATGTTTTGGCCGTGTTTAGTCGCGGGTGATCACTCCCAATTGCGGTTAGTCCGAGTCCTCAGCCGAGTCGGATTCGTAAAATGGCCGCCGCCGTCGGTCGCACGTGTCAGGTCGAGAAGATGGCCGCCGACAAGATGGCCGCCCCCCATGATTCGCAAGAGGCGGATGACGCGTCAGAAAGGGGCGTGTCGGGTCAATGCGCAGCCGCATTGCAATGTCTGCGGGCCTGTGAGCCTGATTTTGTGTTTCTGGCCCTTGGGCCTGGCCAGGCAGACCCTCGCAAAATGCCCCTTCTTCCCGCTGTCGCTGCAGATGGCGGAGCGGGCTGGGCAGCGTGGGCATGAATGCTGGCCCTTCCCGCAGAAGTAGCATGGTGTGCCCCCAGTCTGAGCGGGTCGCCGCGCAGCGCAGGCCCGTAACGTGGTCGAATCTGTGGACGTCCAAGGGGGGCTCGCAGGGTCCACGGGATACGTGCCCAAATTATGTCGGGCCACATCCAGCGAGGAGGCGAGCGTTAGCGTGTCCTGGAGGTCTTTTGCCCCGTTTTCGAGTAGCCGCTGCAGGATGTAGGTCGAGCGGATGCTGGACACGAACGCGTCTCTGATGTGCAGGTTCATATGGGTTTCTCCTGTCACATCCTGATGGTCACAGTCCCTGGCAAGCACGGTGAGTTTTTCAACGAATTCTTCTAGCGATTCCCCCGAGCGCTGCCGGCAGGTAGAGAGCAGATGCCTGGCGTGTACCTCGTTGATGGGTTTGATGAACCGCTTGTGCAATAACTTGACCGCCTCTTCATAGATAGTCGCCTTTTCGAGCATGGTGGAAATTCTGTGACTCACCTGGGCGTGGAGTAGGCGCAGCTTGCGTGGCCCCAGGATGGAAGTCTCTGAGGGATCCAGGTAGGCCTCGAAACATCGGAGCCAGTATTTAAAAATGTATTTTGCCTCCGGTGTCTGTGCTTCCAGACTGAGCTTCTCTGGTTTTAGGCCTGTGTCCATCCCCATGTAATTTAGCTTATTAAATTGTTGTACCCTCAATAACGACGCTTAGAGAGTAAACGGTAAAGAAGGCTTTAATAAGCTAAGAACTAGCTTGGTGCCGAGATGGGTGTTAACTGGATGCCACCCACAAGGCTCCCAGGTGGGTGGAGCCGGAGGCGGAGTCCCCCAGGGTTCCAAGCCTGGTCTTAAAGGGGACATCACCTTACATGATGATAAGGGTACAGTAATACAGTAACCGTTCATCACACCCAGCCACCAAGGTACCTGGGATTCAACAAATACTGCTCGACAGAATTGTGTTACTCTGCATCACTTGGAATGAACCATTGCACAGCCTAGCAAGTGCACATCGCCTCAGGTTCAGTCAAGTCTGAGATTACGAATGAATCACAAGTGCTGTACAAGAATAATGCAGGGGACATTTATTCAGGAGATTGTTTGGCTGTTGATTTTATAACACCTCTCCCTCTTTCCCCCCGCTGGAAGCATTTATGCTGCGAATGTTCGGGCTGACTGCTCAAGAGTTAGTCAAAAGCTGCCTAATTTCATTCATTTTAACAAAGGATATTAGAACCTTGTCCTGGACGCTAACCTAGTGCAAGATGCAGGAAATCCCATCAGCAGCTCTAATTTAAAGGGATGCGGCAAAAAATGTATGGTTCAAAAAACTTGTAAATGTTTGTCAACATTTGCAGTCTTTTCAGAGGGGAAGGGAGGAGAGATGAGAGGAAAAATGAAAGAACAAAAAAAAAGACTTGCATTTATATGGCGCCTTTCATGACCATTGGCTGTCCCAGAGTACTTTACAGTCGACATAGCGCTTTTGAAGTGTAGTCACTGTTGCAATGTAGGCAACATGGCAGCCAATTTGTGTGCCACACTTTCCAACAAATAGCAATGTGATAATGACCAGATAATCTGTTTTAATGATATTGATGGAGGGATAAATATTGGGCAGGGCAAGAGGGCGAACACCCCTGCTCTACTTCAAAAACAGTGCCATGGGATCTTTTGCATCCACCCGGGACAGCAGACATGGCTTCAGTTTGACATTTAATCTGAAAGACGGCATCTCCAACAGGGCAGCACACCCTTAGACATGCACTGGAGAATCAGTATTGATTTTAAGGCTCAACTCCTGGAGTTTGGCTTTAACCCACAACGTTATGACTCCAAGGTGAGTGCTCCATGTGGCGCCCTTAACAGTAGCAGAAGTGGTCCAGTTCTGCACCAGCTTTGCTGTCGTGAAAGTCCACAAATTCTGCGTTGGCGTCAACATTTTGTCTCAGAAAAGGCGAATACCGCCCCATCTTTTTAAAATGAATTCGGTCGGGAGCTTTTTCAGAGGGTTGGTGTCGATCAATGGGCTGATTGGTCTCCTTCTGCACTGTGGAGATTCCATGGATTTATCCTCTCAGTATCATTTACTAACTTATGCAGTGTTATGAAGTTCTGGTTTAATCACACCCTTTCAAGGCTGAAAAGCACAGATCTGCTTAGGATTCATTATGACTTTGGAAATTAGGATCTGATTTTAGTTCAAGTCAGGAAATTTTCCAACTCGCTCGAAGTGATGAGAAGAGGGAATGATGACGATAGGGAGTGATGAGAATGGGGGTGATGAGGATAAGTGTGATGAAGGTGGGGGTGATGAGGATAGGAAGCGGTGAGGATAGGAGGTGACGAGGATGGGGGTGATGAGGATAGGGAGTGATGAGGATAGGGAGTGATGAGGATAGGAGGCAATAAGGATAGGGAGTGATGAGGATAGGGAGTGATGGGGATAGGGAGTGATGTGAATAGGGAGTGATGAGGATAGGGAGTGATGAGGATAGGGAGTGATGAGGATAGGGAGTGATGAGAATCGGGAGTGATGAGGATAGGGAGTGATGGGGATAGGGAGTGATGGGGATAGGTAGTTGATGAGGATAGGTGATGAAGATAGGAGTTAATGAGGATAGGGAGTGATGGGGATAGGGAGTGATGGGGATAGGTAGTTGATGAGGATAGGTGATGAAGATAGGAGTTGATGAGGATAGGGAGTGATGGGGATAGGGAGTGATGGGGATTATTAGTTGATGAGGATAGGTGATGAAGATAGGGGTTATGAGGATAGGGAGTGATGAGGATAGGAATTGATGGGGATAGGGATGATGAGGATGTTGGTAATGCATTCCAGTCCCAAATATCCCCATCTTCAATGATGGAGGAGCCCAGTACATATGTACAAAAGACAAGGCTGAGGCATTCGCAACAATCCTCAGCCAGAAGTGCCGAGTGGATGATCCATCTCAGTCTCCTCCAGAAGTCCACAGCATCACAAATGTCAGTCTTCAGCCAATGCGATTCACTCCACGTGATATCGGCTGAAGTCACTGGATACTGCAAAGGCTGTGGGTCCTGAGAATATTCTGTCAAAGCACTGAAGACCTGTGCTCCAGAACTTGCCGCAGCCCTATCCAAGCTGTTACAGTACAACACTGGCATCTACCCGGCAATGTGGAAAATTACCCAGGTGTGTCCTGTGCACAAGAAACAGGACAAATCCAACTCAGCCTATTACCGCCCTATCAGTCTATTCTCCATCATCAGCAAAGTGATGGAAGGAGTCATTAACGGTGCTATCAAGCGGCACTTACATGGCAATAATCTGCTCACGGACGCTCAGTTTGGGTCCCGCCAGGGTCACTCAGCTCCTGACCTCATTACAGCCTTGGTCCAAACATGGACAAAACGCTGAATGTCAGAGGTGAGGTGAGAGTGATGGTCCTTGATATCAAGGCAGCATTTGACTGAGTATGGCATCAAGGAGCCCTAGCTAAACTGGAGTCAATGGGAATCGGGGAAAACGCTCCACTGCTTGGAGTCATACCTGGCACAAAGGAAGATGGTTGTGCTGGTTGGAGGTCAGTCCTCTCTGATCCAGGACATCACTGCAGGAGTTCCTTAGAGTAGTTCCTTAGGCCCAGCCATCTTCAGCTGCTTCATCAATGACCTGTCTTCCATCATCAGGTCAGAAGTGGGGATGTTTGCGGATGACTGTACAATGTTCAGCACTATTCACGACTCCTCAGATAATGAAGCAGTCCGTGTCTAAATGCAACAAGACCTGGGCAATATCCAGGCTTGGGCGGACAAGTGACAAGTTACATTTGTGCCCATAAGTGCCAGGCAATGACCATCTCCTACAAGAGTGGATCTAACCACAGCCCCATGACATTCAGTGGCAATACCAGAGCTGAATCGCCCACAATCGACATCCTGGGAGTTACCATTGATCAGAAACTGAACTGTACTAGGCACATTAATATTGTGGCTAGCAGGGCAGGTTAAAGGCTAGGAATCCTACGGCGAGTAACTCACCTCCTGACCCCCCAAAGCCTGTAAACCAAGGCACAAGTCAGGTGTGTGATGGGATACACTCCACTTGCCTGGATGAGTGCAGCTCCAACAACACTCAAGAAGCTCCACACCATCCAGGACAAAGCAGCCCACTTGATTGCTCCTCCTTCCACAAACATTCAAACCCTCCGCCACCGACGAACAGTGGCAGCCGTGTGTACCATCGTCAAGATGCACTGCAGTAACTCACCAAGGTTCCGTCGACAGCATCTTCCAAACCCATGCCCACTACCATCTAGAAGGACATGAGCAGCAGATACCTGGGAACTCCACCACCTGGAGGTTCCCCTTCAAGTCACACACCACCCTAACTTGGAAATATATTGCCGTTCTTTCGCTGTCGCTGTGTCAAAATCCTAGGACTCCCTCCCTAACAGCACAATGGGTGTATCTACACCTTGTGGCCATCTAAAATGGCCGCCCACGAAGGATAATGGGAATTGTGGTCCAGTCGGTACACAGACAGTACACAGACCCTGTGTATTGGGCAAAGGAAAACCAGACCGAACTGAAACTTGCACCTGTTAAAGGTCAATCACCGATTTCCCCAGGACAATAAACTCAAATACAGGAATAGCAACAGTAGCAGACTCACCGGCGCCAATCCCCCTTATTTGGAAAGGCTTACGTACTTGGGACAACGGTAACTAGGACCCGCCCAGCCATCGCGGGTACCCACCCCTAATTGGCCAGAATCGATCAGGGTGATCAGGACCCTATCGATCCGTTGGACCCTGAGTTAGTACCGCCCAAAAGGGCGCGAAGGAGAAGAAGGATAAGAGGCCCTGCGCACGAGGGATCAGTCTCTTTTGGGACCGGCCTGTGCCCACACCAACTGCAGCATAACGACCAGCCAAGTTCAAGACCCGCGATTGCCACCTGAGAGAGACGAGCCGCAGCCGAGACGAACCTGACGATTTCCAGCCGACCCACATGGGGACTCAGATAAAGGCCTTATCTACCTGCACAGAGCCGGTCACCCAGAAGTTAAGTAAAGGTCATCTTAGTTGATAGGTGTAGTTTAATGCTTGGCCGTGTGTATCATTGCACATAGGGATAAGTCTTGTGTTTAATAATAAACTGTCTTTTGAACTAACATACTGGTTGTGTGGTCATTTGGTTAATACAAGAAACATACTCGCAAGGACT
Source organism: Scyliorhinus torazame (assembly GCF_047496885.1). Taxonomy (NCBI): domain Eukaryota; kingdom Metazoa; phylum Chordata; class Chondrichthyes; order Carcharhiniformes; family Scyliorhinidae; genus Scyliorhinus; species Scyliorhinus torazame. The sequence goes on along the minus strand of NC_092722.1, from coordinate 54,244,576 downwards.
GCAGCGTTCAAGAAGACAACTCACCACCACTCTCTGAAGGGCATCTGGGGATGGGCAATAAATGCTGGCTTAACCAGCGACGCCCAAAATGAATCCAAAAAAAAATGAGGAGAGGTGATGTGATAGGACTAGATGAGGATAGTGAGTGATGAGGATAGGGAGTGATGAGGATAGGGAGCGATGAGGATAGGGGAGGTGAGGATAGGGAGTGATGAGGATAGGGAGTGATGAGGATAGGGAGTGATGAGGATAGGGGAGGTGAGGATAGGTAGTGATGAGGATAGGGAGTGATGAGGATAGGGAGTGATGAGGATAGGAGTGATGAGGATAGGGGAGGTGAGGATAGGCTGGTTGGAGAGTTCTGCAGCTCTTTGCTAGTGACGGAGTGCAGATAGAAAACGGCTGCATAAACTTAGAAGTGGGGGAGGGACGAGTCTTACCGTGAACTAACAGGTGAGATGATGCCTCCATCAACTGGATGATGAGTTGCAGCAGATACAATGGGACCATTTCCAACCTCACCCCTGCCAGGTCACGGCAGGGTAATGACAAATACCCTTACCCTCCCACCCGCAATCTTACCTTCAACCCATCCCCTCTCTCACCTTTGACCCTCAGCAGAACGTACTGGTACCTTTGGACCTTCATTCAGAGTGTGGCAATATGAAAAATCTATTTGAACAGCCGAGAGAAAGATATCGTCAGGGCCTTAACAATGCGCAGATGCTAAGTGACTAATCCTTTCTCTTCCTAACATTTGTTTCAAAACTTGAACAGCCTGGTTCTTTGCTATAAGGATCCCTCATTTAATAATACACTGTCATTACCTTCATAAAACCCAAGGGTGAAATCAATATTTGACTGAAAATTGAAAATCCTAGTTACCCTAAAAGAAAACTGCAAAATCGGCAGAAAATGAACATGTGATTTCAGCAAAAGATTCTCTTAGTGTTAATGAACACCAGGCGATTAGTACACACCTGTTATAATGATTCTTCAGCATTTTATCTAACAACTAAACAAGTCACTTAGTGAGGATAAAAATGGAAAGTTTTGATCGCCCAGCTGTGATGTGTGTGATTATCGGAGGAAAGCGGGTGAACAGCAGCTGAGAAAATCCCAAATTTATCCACAAGGCATTGAGATCACTTGGGGCCCCTCTGAGCCAGCGTCCTTCCTTTTCCTGAACTTGGAGGTTTGAAGCACAGTAGAACATCAATAAAGATGCCAAAGTTTACAAGTTAGCCATCTCCACAGAACACCCTGATTGGAGGTGTGGTGGTAAGTATTAGGGGTATTAAGGTACCCTGTGATGCCGAGAGGCTATTGGTGGATAGATGCTGGGTCCCGATTGGATCAGCCGCCTGCTGTCTCTACCCAGTAAGGTCGAGTATAAGAGCCCGGGTTCTCCCAGCAGCCACATTCTGTAACTGTGCTGCTGGGGAACAAGTCTGCGTAATGAAGCCATCGATTGACTCCTTCTCATCTCGTCTCGTGAGTGATTGATTGTGCTACAATTTATTACACAAACTTTAAAGGACATGGAGCTCCGAATCATTCCGGAGTGTCTGCGAATCAGCCCCCACGCGGCAAACCCAGCGGCCACTTTTAAACATTGGTTAGCGTGTTTTCATGGATACCTCCGAACGGCCCCCGGCATGCCTACAGAGGGTCAGAAAATCCAGGTCCCGCATGCCAGGGTGAGCCCGGAAATCTACACTCTCATAGAGGATGCGGACGATTTCCAGGCGGCGCTCACCATGCTGATAGGAATCTACGTTCGGCCCATCAACCAGGTCTACACACGCCACCAGCTCGCGACGAGACGGCAAATCCCCGGGGAATCGCTGGACGAATTCTACAGTTCTCTATTAATACTGGGGAGAAACTGCAACTGCCCCTCGGTTTCGGCTAACGAACACACAGAGCTACTGGTCTGAGATGCATTCGTGGCAGATATACTTTCATCCCAAATTCGCCAGCGATTGCTGAAAAGAGACGCACTAGGCCTCAAAGAGGCACGGGCCCTCGCTGCCTCGCTCGATGTGGCATCGCAGAATGCCCGTGCCTACGCCCCCGACCACGTGGCAGCCCCTTTGGCACCGTGGACCCCCGCCGCGACCGAACCCCCGGGAACCCCCACAGGCCTGCGCTGCCAGAGCGGCAGATCACCCGGGGGGGCCCCGCTGCTACTTTGGTGGGCAAGGGAAACACCCCCGAATGCACTGCCTGGCCCGCTGGGCCCTCTGTAAAGGGTGCGGCAAAAAGGGGCACTTTTTAGCAGTGTGCCAGGCCCGGGGGGGAGCCTCAATCTCCGGGGGAGAACCCCAAACTCAACCCCCCCAGCGACCCATGTGCAGCCAACGGGCGCCGCCATCTTGGGTCCCGGACTCAATGCGGGAGGATGGGCGCCGCCATTTTGTGCTCCTCCGGCAATGTGCGATCCATGGGCGGCGCCATCTTGTCCACCCCCGACCGTGTGCGACCTGTGGACGCCGCCACCTTGGCTGACGGCTAAGGACCCCGGGATGGACGGCCCCATGAGGCCTGAAGAAAACGCCCCGATGCAGCAACTACGACTGGCTTCTGTGACCCTGGACCAGTCGCGGCCCCGAACACTCCAAACAGCAACAACGACAGTATTTATAAACAGGTACGAGACACCCTGCCTGATCGACTCTGGGAGCACGGAGAGTTTTATACATCCCAATACGGTAAGACGGTGTTCCCTTCCGATCCACCCGAGTAATCAAAATATTTTCTGGCGGCAGGGTCCCATTCTGTAGAGATAAAAGGGTTCTGCATCGCGAACCTCACGGTGCAGGGGAGGGAGTTCAAGAACTACCGGCTTTACGTCCTCCCCCACCTCTGCGCTGCCACACTCCTGGAGTTGGATTTTCAGTGTAACCTCCAGAGTTTAACGTTTAAATTTGGCGGCCCTATACCGCCACTCACTATCTGCAGCCTCGCGACTCTCAAGGTCGATGCGCCTTCCCTGTTCGCGAACCGCACCCCGGATTGCAACCAGTCGCCACTAGGAGCAGACGGTACAGCGCCCTGGACCGATCTTTTATCCGGTCAGAAGTCCAGCGGCTGCTGAGGGAAGGCATAATCCAGGCCAGAAATAGTTCCTGGAGAGCTCAGGTGGTAGTTGTAAAGACCGGGGAAAAGCAGAGGATGGTCGTAGACTATAGACAAACCATCAATAGGTACACGCAGCTGGATGCGTACCCTCTCCCTCGCATATCCAACATGGTCAATCAGATTGCAAAGTACAAGGTCTTTTCCACGGTGGACCTTAAGTTCGCCTATCACCAGCTCCGCATCTGCCCGAGAAACCGCAAATACATTGCTTTTGAAGCAAATGGGCGGTTCTATCACTTTTTAAGGGTTCCATTCGGCGTCACTAACGGGGTCTCGGTCTTCCAACGGGAGATGGACTGAATGGTTGACCGGTACGGTTTGCGGGCCACGTTCCCGTACCTCGACAACGTCACCATCTGCGGCCACGACCAGCAGGTCCACGATGCCAACCTCCGCAAATTCCTCCAGATCGCGAACGCCCTGAATCTCACGTACAACAGGGAGAAATGCGTGTTTAGCACCGACCGTCTAGCCATCCTCGGCTATGTAGTGCGAAATGGAGTTATAGGCCCAGACCCCTCATGGAGTTCCCCCTCCCCCACTGCTCCAAGGCCCTGAAGCGCTGCCTGGGCTTTTTCTCTTATTACGCCCAGTGGGTCCCCAACTATGCGGACAAGGCCCGTTCGCTAATCCAGTCCACGGTTTTTCCCGTCGACAGAGGCCTGCCAGGCCTTCAGCCACATCAAAGCGGATATCGCAAAGGCCACGATGCACGCGATCGACGAGTCCCTCCCCTTCCAAGTCGAGAGCGACGCGTCCGAAGTAGCTCTGGCGGCCACCCTCAACCAAGCGGGCAGACCCGTAGTCTTTTTATCACGCACCCTCCACGCTTCAGAAATCCGCCACTCCTCAGTGGAAAAGGAGGCCCAGGCCATAGTGGAAGCTGTGCGGCATTGGAGGCATTACCTGGCCGGTAGGAGATTCACTCTCCTCACTGGCCAACGGTCGGTTGCCTTCATGTTCGATAATGCACAGCGGGGCAAGATGAAAAACGACAAGATCTTGCGGTGGAGGATCGAACTCTCCACCTATAACTATGAGATCTTGTATCGCCCCGGAAAGCTGAACGAGCCTTCCGATGCCCTACCCCGCGGCACATGTGCCAACGCACAAGTGGACCGTCTCCGAACCCTCCACGAGGGCCTCAGCCACCTGGGGGTCACTCGGTTCTATCACTTCGTAAAGACCCGCAACCTGCCCTACTCCATCGAGGAGGTCAGGACCGCCACCAGGAACTGCCAAATCTGCGCAGAGTGCAAGCCGCACTTCTACCGGCCAGAGAAAGCGCACCTGATAAAGGCTTCCCGTCCCTTTGAATGCCTCAGTCTGGACTTCAAAGGCCCCCTCTCCTCCACCGATCGCAACACGTACTTCCTGAACGTGATTGCCGAATACTCTCGGTTCCATTTCGCCATCCTCTGTCCCGACATGACCGTGGCCACGGTCATTAGAGCCCTCGGCACCATCTTTACACTGTTCGGTTCCCCCGCCTACATACATAGCGATAGGAGGTCCTCCTTCATGAGCGATGAACTGCGTCAATTCCTGCTCAGCAAGGGCATCGCCTCGAGCACGACGACCAGTTACAACCCCCGGTCAGGTAGAGAGGGACAACGGTACGGTCTGGAAGACCGTCCTGCTGGCCCTACGGTCCAGACGTCTCCCAGTTTCCCGCTGGCAGGAAGTCCTCCCGGACGCCCTCCACTCCATCCGTTCACTGCTGTGTACAACAATGAATCAAACACCTCACAAACACCTCCTTGTCTTCCCTAGGAAGTCCTCCTCCGGAACGTCACTTCTGACCTGGCTGGCAGCCCCGGGACCCACCCTGCTCCGAAAGCATGTGCGGATGCACAAATCGGACCCGTTGGTCGAGAGGGTTCATCTCCTCCACGCGAACCCTCAATACGCCTACATGGCATACCCCGACGGCCGACAGGACACGGTCTCCCTGCAGGACCTGGCACCCGGCGGAGCTCCACACTCCCCCCCCCCCCCCAACACCAGTCACCCCCCCCCCCTGGAGCTCCACACACACCCCCCCCAACACCAATCACCCCCTCCCTCCCACCGGTCCTTCCCTTGGCCCCGGATAGGGGTATTGGAGCGGGAAGAGGCATCGCGACGCTCCCAGAGACGACGGGGCTCGAACCAGCGCCTGCATCACCACCGGGGCTAAGACGATCGGCGAGGACAACCAGGGCACCCATTCGACTCATCGAATCAGTATAGTAAAGCAAGAAATGCCTCTGTAAATAATTTTCTTGGGTTGCCCAGTAAAAGCGGCATTGTAAGTAGTACTAGTAGTTGATATTGGAGCATAGCCGCCATGTTAGCGGCATCCTAGGTACCGACTCTGTAAAACCCCTACCACCATACGGCCCACTACCTCGTCGGGTTCTTTTTTAACAAGGGGTGAATGTGGTGGTATGCATTCGGGGTATTAAGGTACCCTGTGATGCCGAGAGGCTATTGGTGGATAGACGCTGGGTCCCAATTGGATCATCCGCCTGCTGGCTCCACCAGTAAGGCGGAGTATAAGAGCCCGGGTTCTCCCAGCAGCCGCATTCTGTAACTGTACTGCTGGGGAACAAGTGTGCGTAATAAAGCCATCATTCGACTCCTTCTCATCTTGTCTTGTCTCGTGAGTGATTGATTGTGCTACAGGAGGTTAGTTGTGGAGCGTAATGTTTGAGGCTGCACAATACATTCTCCAGCAAAGGAAAATGCAGAATTCAAAAAGTCCACTCCATCCTCAGATTAACTGAAAGCTACTTCTCGGAGTGCAAAGGACTTTGCTATTTTTTTGGCCACATATCCAGCAAGCTCTCATTGTTTGCATGTTGTTGTTTCTCTTCTCACACCTAGTGGTCCACATGGCGGACTTTCATCTGTTCCCACAGTGTGATTCTCCCTAGTCGCTAGTCTGGTTTATAGCTTAAGAGGCACCGCTCTACATCGAGCGTGAAAGACCAAGTGTCTCTTACCGAACGTACCGCCAGCCATTGGCTTGTCTGGAAGGATTTGTAGGTTGACAGACTCAACCTGTTTGGCTGCGTTATGAACACACCTTCTCTTGGCCATCAAGTCCTGGGGTTGGACTTGAACCCGGAGTTTCTGGCTCAGGGCAGGGATGCTACACACGCAACAAGTGCCCGATGATTGTGGATGGGAAACTGAAATAGTTATCACCCTCGATAACAGGCAGCAATGGCGGTGCGGGGGGGGGGGGGGCATCAATTGGAAAGCCCCCTTTAGACAGGGGGAACCCTCCCCTCAGGAACTGGGATCTCCGGCCATTCCCCTCTACCCCCGGCTAACTCCGACACCAAAATCACCAAAATCACCCCCCCCCCCCCCCCCCATCTGCCATCCCCTACCCTTCCCTCTCCGGGACCCCCTAGTACTTGACAGAAGTGCAATCCCAGCACTCAAGCACAGCGCCGCAGTACCTCTTCCGGCCACTGAAGTGCTGTGTCTGAATGGGCTGGAGAGCTGTCAGCCAGCTCTCCAAGGCAGGACCTCCATGCAAGTCCCACCTCCTGCTAATCAGCGCTCAACTGAGTGTGAAATGGCAGCCGGTCTGTTGGAGTCGATGGGGATGCGTTACCCACCGTCCCTCTGGATAATGGGCACCGGGGGCGGGATTCTCCAACCCCTCGCCGGGCCGGAGAATCGCCAGGGGCTGGCGTGAATCCCGCCCCCGCCGGTTGCCGAATTCTCCGGCACTGGATGTTCGGCGGGGGTGGGAATCGCACCACGCCGGTTGGCGGGGCCCCCCCTGGCGATTCACCGGCCCGCGATGGGCCTAAGTCCCGTTGCTGGAATGCCTCTCTTACCGGCGGGACAAGGCGGGCTCTGGGGTCCTGGGGGGGCGCGGGGCGATCTGGCTCCGGGGGGTGCCCCCACGGTGGCCTGGCCCACGATCGGGGCCCACCGATCCGCGGGCGGGCCTGTGCCGTGGGGGCACTCTTTTCCTTCCGCCTTCGCCATGGTCTCCACCATGGTCTCCACATCGCGCCGATTGCGAAGAATCCCGCCCCGGGTGTTCGCCATTCTGAAAATTCAAGCCTTTCGCAAAGACTAAGAGTTAACCACATGTTGGCTTTAATTGACTGTCTCCTGTCATGTGTCCATGTCACACTGTAGGTGGAATGGTTCTCCAGTCCCAGATTAACCCTTGTAATGCCACACATCCTTATCCTACAGTAACCAATGCAGGAATGGACATCGGACAGAGAACTGAATGGGAATATATTTGTGAACAAGTTTCCCTTTATTATGTTGCTCCAAAATCACCAACATTCTGGAAGTGAATTACCGACAGCTACAGATTAGCCACGTTTTATGCTCGCATTAAAGCAGAGCTTCTGGGGCCATCTGTCGCTGCGATAATTCAGCTGATGGCAGGCGCAGGGCCAATCATAAAACTGTCTCCAAAACAGGGGAGTCCAAGGTTTCTCAGTGGTGCCGCTGTAAGTGGGGACTGCGGGGTGGGTGGGGGGGGGGAGCTGATTTAACCTGCGGTGGTCCGTTAAAGCGATTGAAAATCTATCTGTGCTCAGATGTCAGCTCGATTGTGCTGTTTTCAGGGATTAACTCGGGAACGTTTTGTTGGTGATGTGTAGCCCCAGCTGGAGAGGCAGGTGAGTGATGTAACTATGTTAGTGAGTTTAATTTGCATTCAAATGTAACTGCCCGTTCACAGCTTGCCTGAGCATCTTGAAACTCTCCATTAGGAAGAGTGGGAAAACAGCTTTTGTGAGACTTATTAAAAGCCAGGTAAATACAGCAACATACAGTCAGCGCTCCCAGCTGCTTTCTTAATTGCCACTGGGAAAGGACTTTTCCAGAGTATTTTTGATGAGGAGCTGCTTTCTGCCTTCTGGAAGCTCAGTAAGAAGTCTTACAACACCAGGTTATAGTCCAACAGGTTTGTTTCGATGTCACTAGCTTTCGGAGCGCTGCTCCTTCCTCAGGTTTTGGAAGCTCATATCAGGATTAGGAGCGTATTGGCTGCCTCAGAGTGGACTTCTGTCAGCAACAGCAGACACTGGTGTTCAACACCTGGGGGGAAGCATCAGGCTGGGGGAACAGCAGGGCGGGGGACAGCAGAGGGGGAACAGCTGAAGGGGGTTATGTGGACCACGAAGAAGTCCCCACCGAGTTGCTAAAAGGAAATAAAGTTTTACTGCAATAACTATTATTTGCACAGCACGAAAGATCCCAGTCGAGCCTCTCCTGTCACTACCCAAACTGGCCGACTTTATACAGACGATAACTATACATGGTTTGGGGTTCTCCGCCCTCTTCAACAGGGATGTTCGCATTCGGCGAGGCTCACGGGGAGTTTAATCATTACCTCGTAACTTCCGTGTGGGTTAAGATACCCCTCCCCCATAAAGTCTGAAGAATCCTCCAATTACTGCAGAGAAGAAGGGTGCCAGACTCGCTTTGTATCTGGCGGTGCGTCATGTACCGCGGTGCAGGATCAGGCGGTGTGTATTGGGAAGGCGAACGTCGCCTTCAAGTGGAGCACCCGAGGCGGATTCTCTGCCGGAGGCTGGTGTACTGTCGACTCCCTGTTGGAGACGACCGATGGTTGGGTCTCCATCTCTGAATCTGTGTTTCAGCCTCAACTAACAATTTAGGCGGTGAATTCCAGACACCCACCTCCCTCTGGGTGAAAACATTTTTCCTCATGCCACTCTAATCCTTCCACCAATCAACTTAAATCTATGCCCCCTGTTAATTCCGCCCTCAGTTAGGGGGGAACAAGTTTTTCCTGTCTATCCTATCTAGGCCCCTCATAATTTTGTTCACCTCAATTAGGCCACCCCTTAGTCTCCTCTGTTCCAAGGGAAACAACCCTAGTCTATCCAATCTGTCTTCACAGCTGCAATTTTCAAGCCCTGGCAACATTCTTATAAATCTCCTCTGGATGCTCCCCAGACCAATTATGTCCTTCCTGTAATGTGGTGACCAGAACTGTACACAAAATTTGAACTGTGGCCCAACCAACATTTAATACAGTTCCAACATTACATCCCTGTTTTTGTATTCAATACCTAACCCAATAAAGGAAAACATTCCAAATGCTTTTTTGACCACCTTATCCACCTTCAGGTACCAGTTTCATTTCCAAAGGCTAAATCTAGAATTGCACCACCTTCTCATTGGGCTTGTCACCTGCTGGCTAAAAATGTTCTCTTGAATGCAGTTGAAGAGTTTTGCGCCCTTCGCTTTGTTTGTATCGCAATTGATATTTTGACGTCCCCAGCGATAACTACGCTTTTGTTTTTGCACTCAGAAATCTGTCTACGTATTTCTCTTCTAACTCCTTTCCATTATTTGGGTGTCGACAGTACACTCCTAGCAGTGTGTCTTTGGTTGATGCTTCATTTAGTACATCCCTCCTCACAGCTGTAAGTGACTCTTTATCCAGTGCTACACCCCCACTTTTTTACATCCCCTTCTTAACCTACCTGAAAACTCTATATCCAGGAATGTCGAGCTGACATTTTTGCCCCTCCTTTTCCATTATCGCGATGAGATCATGCTGTTGTGTGTTTAAGTGTACCCTCAGTTCATCTGCTTTATTTACTGTGCTCCTTGTATTTACATGTATACGTTTTATCGTTGCCAAATTCCTGTGCTGTATACTTTTTAACGTGTGCTGCCTCTCTCTTTCAGTCACCCTGCTCTGAAGTTGCCCTCAGGTTACCATCCCTCCTCTCAATCTAGTTTAAACTGACCCCAACAGCACCAGCAAATCTCCCTGCGAGGATATTCATTCCAGCCTTGCTCAGGTGTGAACTGTCCAAACTGGAAAGGTCCCATCTTTTCCATAACCGATCCCTACGCCTCAGAAATCTGATCACTTCTCACTACACCAGTTCTCCAGTCACGGGTGGGATTCTCCCACCCCCCACAGGGTAGGAGAATTGACGGGGGGCGGCGTGAATCCCGCCCCCGCCGGCTGCTGAATTCTCTGGCGCCGGGGATTTGGTGGGGGCGGGAATCGCACCGCGCCGGTCAGGAGCCGTTGGCAGCGCCCCTCCCCCCCCCGGCGATTCTCTGGCCCGTGATGAGCCGAGTGGCCGCCCGTTTTTGGCGGGTCCTGCCGGCGTATGTTACGACAGGTATTTGCCGACGGGACCTATCACTGCGGGTGGCCTCCAGGGTCCTAGGAGAGGCACGGGGGGTCTGGCCCCTGGGAGTGCCCCCATGGTGGCCTGGCCCGCGATCGGAGCCCACCGATCCGCGGGTGGGCCTGTGCCGGGGGGCACTCTCTTCCTCCGCGCCGGCTGGTGTACTGGTCCGCGATGGCCGGCGCGGAGATGAACTCCCCCTGCGCATGCGCTGGGATGACGACAGTACACGCTGGCGCTCCCGCGCATGCGCCAACCCGCGCCGGCAGGCGGAGGCCCTTTGGCACCAGTTGGCATGGCGCCAAGCCCCATCCGCGCCAGCCGGTGCGGCGCAAACCACACCGGCGCCGGCCTAGCCCCTGAAGGGGCGGCGGGCGGCCCGACGCCGGAGTGGTTCATGCCACCCCTTCGCGCCGGAGTTGCCCACCCTGCCAGTTTCCGAAGAATCCCGCCCCACGTGTTTAATCACTCAGTTCTCCTATTTCTGTATTTGCTTGTACTTGGGACTGGGAGTAATCCTGAGATTATTGCTTTAGAGGTCCCAGTCTCCTTCTTGGCTCCCTAAAGTCTGCTTTTAGGACCTCACCCCTTTCCTTCTGAAGCTAATGATACCATGTAGACCACGGCCTCGAGCTGTTCACCCTCCCACAGAAGAATGTCCTGCAGCCGTTCCATGTCATCCTTGATCCCAGCACCAGGGAGGCAACATATCACCCTGTGGTCACGTTGAGGGCCACAGAAACATCTGTCTATTCCCATAATTAATAAATCACCGCTCACTACTGCTCTTCCCCTCTTCTTTCTTCCTTCATGTAGAGCTAAGCCTATTGTGGTGCCACAAACTTGGCTCTGACTGCACTCCTCTGCGGAATCAATGCCCTTGACAGTATCCAAAGCGGAAAAACAAATTGGTGAACAGGACCCCAGGGAACTCCTCCACTACCTGCCTCATTCACTTTGACTGCCTCGAGGCCACCCATTCCCTTTCTGCCACATGGCACTGAAGCTGCGGGGTGACCACCTCTCTGAACGTGCTGTCCACGTAGCTCCCAGTCTCGCGGATGCGTCACAGTGACTGCAGCCACTGCTCGAGCTCTGAAACCTGGAGTTCAATGTTCTGCAGATGCTGACACCACCTGAACACGTGGTCATCTAGGATGCCAGGAGTATCAATGTGAGTGGCACGGTGGAACAGTGGTTAGCACTGCTGCCTCACAGCTCCAGGGACCTGGGTTCAATTCCGGACTCGGGTGACTGTCTGCACTTTCTCCCCGTGTGTGCGTGGGTTTCCTCCGGATGCTTTGGTTTCCTCCCACAGTCCAAGATGTGCAGGTTAGGTGGATTGGTCATGAGCACTGCGTGGGGTCGTGCTAAATTTCCCCTTCGTGTCCAAAAGGTTAGGTGGGGTTCCTGGGTTATGGGGATGGGTGGAGGTACGGGCCTAAGTAGGATGCTCTTTCACTGGGTCGGTGCAGACTCGAATGGCCTCCTTCTGCACTGTAAATTCTATGCTTCTATGAAATGAAAATGAAAATCGTTTATTGTCACAAGTAGACTTCAAATGAAGTTACTAGTTGCCACATTCCGGCGCTTGTTCGGGGAGACTGGTACGGGAATTGAACCCGCGCTGCTGGCCTGCCTTGGTCTGCTTTAAAAGCCAGCTATTTAGTCCTGTGCTAAACCAGCCCCTTACCACATATGACTTCCCACATATGACAAGACATGCACGCCACACGACTGAGCTGTCACGAGGGGCGAGAGAAGGAGAGATGAGTTCAACATTGTCAAAAACCAGCAGTGCTAGCACCAGTGCTATTACAATTCCATTCTCAGGAATGAACACCATTTGGACTATTATGAGTCATTTCCAAATTTTACTGCTACATTGGAGAAGGAGCGTCAGGGGTGTGGGTGAGCAAATGGGAGGAACAGGGATTCACGCTTACAGGAGGCATCATGTGTAACTGGGTGTGTAAGCAGGGGCTCAGCTCCCTCGACCACTTGACACAGCAGTGAATCTGAAGATCCTGGTGATGGCAGATCATGACAGAAAACTACAGCCTAGAAGATGACCTGCTCCCTGCTGGACCTGCTGCTCACTCACGACGAGTAGCCATGACAGTCATGCCTTAAGATCTTTCCAAGGTCCACAGTCAACTCTACTTAAATAACACAGATCAGAGACCGATTGCTTGCCAGAACCAATATATTAGAGATAAAAAAACGAAAATATTGTGCCTCTATATGTGTAAATATGCATGTATGCAAAGCAGTGGTAGAGACAGCCCTTTGGAAAGTACCTGAAATGAACGACAGACGGTGTTGTGGATGAACACTGTCCTCACACCTTCTCAGTCTGATTTTGAAATCCAAATCAATCAGGTCAGAATACTTATGACATGTTGGCACGGTAGTTAGCACTGCTGCCTCCCAGCTCCAGGTTCCCGGATTCTAATCCAGCCTTAGATAACTGTCTGTGTGGAGTTTGCACTTTCTCCCCATGTCTGCGTGGGTTTCCTTCAGGTGCCGGTTTCCTCCCACAGTCCAAATATGTGCAGGTTAGGGTGGATTGGCCATGATAAAATTGCCCCGAAGTTTCCAAAGGTTGGATGGGGTTACAGGGACAGGGCGGGTGAGTGGGCCTAGGTGGGGTGCTCTTTCGGAGGGTCGGTGTGGACTCGATGGGCCGAATGACCCCCTTCTGCGCTGTAGGGATTATATGATCTTTGTTCAATGGCTGTGAATATCTGACCTGAAGTAAGTTTTGGAAAACCTCAAATTAATTGCTGATGTACAGGAGTCGACACCAAAAGAACCTAAGGGGCGATTTTGCACCCACGTCAGGCAAGAACGGCGAAGGGAGCAGAAACTACCACGAGAGTCGGGAAACACGATTCTCACCGGCGAGATTGCGTCTCTCAATTTTCTTCGCCCTCGCCGATGACGTAATGAGGTTCCCGCCCACAAAAGGGCGAGAACATCATCGTAATACATTTTCATATGATTAATGAGCTGCCCACCATATGATCCCCCCCTCACTTAATATTCATACCTCGCTGACGGGACGGTTAACCTGTGAAAGGGGGCAGTGCCAGGGGTGGGCTCTCTCGTGAGCCCCAAGGAAGTGGTTCCACTTATGTTTGTTGAGGAGGGTTGATGCGTGTGAGGGGGGAGAGCTCTCCCATGGTTGCAGTGTTGGAGGGGGTTGTCCCAATCCCTAGAGGAGGGTGGTGGTTTGAGAGTCCCGATGCCTGTGAGGAGGGGGGGCGATGTTGGAATTGTGGCGGGCGGGCGCGATGCTTGTGAGAGTCCTCCTTGTCACTGGGGAAGGAAGCTGGGGAGTGGGAGCTGAGGACGCATTTACTTTCTGGGCTGATCGGGGCACCAGTTAAAAATCGTGGCCCAGCCTCTGTGGAGCCAGCTTGCCAGATCTCTCAGACCCCACCCCGCCAGACTGACAGATTAAACCATGCTCACTCTTCATTCCCCCCCCCAGAGTGCCCAAAAACCTGGCTTAAAGACTCAGCTGTATAGCCGGAGGGCTGGATGCCGGCTTTCAGTCAGAGCCTGAACAAATATGGGAGAAGTCCGCCCGAGCGTCACAAGACCAGCCATGTGTGAGAGGCCTTTGTAATGTCTGCTATGGAAAACAGCCAGGGTTTATGATACTGGGATGCGGGCACGTTGGTGAGTTAGTGTAGAGTCAACTTTACCTCATGTCTAAACTGTCGCAGAGTCAGGTAGTGCCCTGTATACCATCTTTGCCCTTATACAACAAATAGCATTTCCTCTGGCAGCTGTAATATGTTTTATTTCTGATTTGCAAAGGTTGACAATTGTTCAGTGACATCAAAGGCAGCAGTGAGTACCAGAGTGTTTCAGCAGCTGACATTCAAATCTTCTCTTTCGTAAACCTCATCTGCTTTTAACACCATTACTCTTAATGGAAATCTCTAAGTACTAGCCCAAAATTGCCCTTTCTGATGCCTTTTTATGCATCTCTATTTCATTCTTAATAACATTGTCACCATTTGCTTTTGCTTCCATTACTCATTCCAAATCCTCCAAACGTTTGTCCTCCTCATCGTTACGCTGAAGTTAAGACCTATCAAAGTGCCTCAAAATTTAACAGGCTACTTAACGAAAGTTTGAGATGGTGCAACACTTTATCCTTTCCCTCCTCAACCTTTCTCTTGTTGGCCATTGGGATGTGGGACACACTAAGGTGGCAGCATTTATTGCTCACCCTTAGTTTGTCCTGAGACCACCAGGAGGTATTCGCACAGCATGGCACTGGACTGGCACGCAGATCTGGATTTTCCAGTCCTTCCCCCTGTTGGGGGTCCTGCCGAAGGTGACCCCCCACGGCGGGTTAATTGGCAGCGGGACAGGCAAGCCATGCAAAACGGCGATGGCGTCGGCAGGACTGGAAGATCCTGCCGGTGACCATTGGCGAGCCGCATCTGCCATGGTTCAGGGGGGCGGGGGTGGGATCCTGGGGGCGGTGATGGGGAGGGGGGTGAGAAGGGTGCAGGCGGGGGCAAAAATCCCTTAGGCAGCTTTTTCTTGATATTTGTTCTTAGGATGCGAGCATCGCTGTCAAGATTGGCATGAGACGCCCATCACGAATTGCCCTGAAGTGGCGGTGGAGTAAGCAGCAACAACCGGTTCCATTGGGCTAAGGTTCTGACATCAGCCCGAGCTGGGAATTCCATTTCGAGCGACAACTGTTCAATCCGTTGGAATCGACACAACAAACAAATGCAAAATGGTCCTGTTTTAAAACATGTATTCCAAGCAGAACTATTCTTATACAAGAAATTTACTTCAGAGAGGTTTTTTGGGTTCCGCTTAATCGAGCCTCGCGGTTTGAATGAAACAATCATGAGATCAAAAGCTGCCAGCTCCTTTCAGATCTGTGCTGTGTCGCAATCACTTCAAGGCAGTGTGATTTACTCTCTTTGGCCTGTACATTTTGCAAACTTTAAATATTGATTGATGTTCCCAGAGCAAGGGCACTGGGCCTTCTTTCGGTCTACTCCCTGCAGCTATTCTTCCAGTTTCCCCATCCTTAATTGTTCATTAATACGTGGGAGCAATGAAGTCTTACATTCCAATATGAAAGAAGCAGCTATTTCAGCCTTTCTGTTGTGAGTGATTCTTCATGTGGTCGAATGACAATATGTGTGCTGAAAGAACATGGCCGGGATTCTCCTAAAGGGCGGCTTAGTGCTGACTCCGGCGTAAACACTGGAGCGTTTCACGCCAGCGTCAACGGGCCCCTTGGCCCAGCGATTCACTTGCCTGAAGGGGGCCAGCAGGGCGCCGCCATGCTCCACGCAGCTCTGGCTGCCGATATGGGATCCTGCACTTCCGGCCGTGGGTCCACGCATGCGCACAACACGGCGGACCCATATAGCGGGCCGGCCCCCACAAAATAAGCACTCCCCCAGATCGCGCGCATTCACCAATCGGTGGCCTCCGATCAGAACCCTGGCCGTCCTGGAACCCCCCCCCCCCCGGTGATCGATCCCCAACAGTTGCTAGGACCCCAACTGTTCACATTATATATTAATGATTTGGACCAGGGAACTAAATGTAGTATCTCTAAATTTGTAGATGATATAAAGTTGGGTGGGAGGGTGAGCTGTGAGGAGGATGCAAAGATGCTTCAGCGGTATTTGGACAGCCTAAATGCGTGAGCATATGCATGACAGATGCAGTATAGTGTGGATAAATGTAAGGTTATCCACTTCGGTAGCAAAAAATAGGAAATGGGATTATGGTTTGAATGGGTGTGTATTGAGAGAGGTGGATACTCAGCGAGACTTTGGTGTCCTAGTGCATCAGTCGCTAAAAGTAAGCGCGCAGGACAGTAAAGAAGGCAAATGGTATGTTGGTCTTCATAGTGAGAGGATTGGAGTATAAGAATAGGGATGTTTTACTGCAATCGTATAGGGCATTGATTTGGCCATACCTGGAGTATTGTGTGCAGTTATGGCGTACTTATCTGAGGAAGGATGTTCTTGCTAAGCAGGGAGTGCAGTGAAGGTTTACCAGGCTGATTCCTGGGATGACAAGGCTGTCATATGAGGAGAGACAAAGTCAGTTAGGATTATATTCATTGGAGTTCAGAAGAGTGAGAGGCAAATCCCTCCCCCAATACCACATTTGAAAAACTGCATCTCAAACAGTGCAGCACTCCCTCAGCACTGTACCAACGTCTCAACGGGGGTGATGTGCTGAAGACTTTGAAGTTTGAGTTGAAATGCATTCATCCCAAGTGCAGAACCAATAACTTACAGGTACCAAACCCGTATCCGCAAAGCTCGGGACCAGACGTGTGCCGGATCTGGGATTCTATGGATTTTCGGTTGTTGGCTTCGCATGTACTTATAATACATCAAATAAAGTATGAAAAGCAAAGAATAAAAGGTGTTTAATCAAGTTTTTACCTCGAGTGCCAACTTCGAATGTAACTTTCTGGGTCCTCCTAGATTGTGCGCCATTGAATAAGGGGTGTGGTGCCGGTGTTTTATTCTTCTTACCCTACTCAAGGGGTATCGAGACTAAGTCCCATCTACTTCCCCAGTTGAGAAGCAGTACAGATGGTATCAAACCCTGGACTCACTGTATTGCATCACTCAATGGTGGCATGGTGGCACAGTGGTTAGCACTGCTGCCTCACAGCGCCAGGAACCTTGGTTCGATTCCAGACTTGGGTGACTGTCTATGTGGAGTTTTCCCATATCTGCGTGGGTTTCCTTCGGTGCTCCAGTTTCCTCCCACAGTCTAAGGATTGGCAGATTAGGTGGATTGGCCATGCTAAATTGCCCCTTAGTGTCCAAAGGTGTGCACATTGGCCATGATCAATGCACGGGATTATGGGGCATGGGCGGGGAGAGGGCCTAGGTAGAGTGCACTTGATGCACAATCGATTACTCTCGAGACAAGGGGAGTCATAACTAATCGGCTTTAATCTGCTAGAACTATTCCGCAGCCGCTTCGATACAGAAAGTGAAGGCTGCTGGGACAGCATTGGTTCTTATACCCTGCCTCTCAGGGCGGAGCTATGTACGTTAGCCAATGGTAGACTCCTCGGTCTAGCCAATGGTCATCCACCTCTCAGGTACTGCAATACCTGGTATTACCACAGCACTTTCAGAGGGCTGTTGCAGACTCAATGGGCCAAATGACCTCCTTCTGCACTGTTGGGATTCTATGAATTTGATACCAGCGTTGCATTAACAAATATTACATAGACTTTGAAGCACAGAAACAGACCATTCAGTCCAATTGATCTATGATGTGGAGATGCCGGCGTTGGACTGGGGTGAGCACAGTAAGAAGTCTTACAACACCAGGTTAAAGTCCAACAGGTTTGTTTCGATGTCACTAGCTTTCGGAGCGCTGCTCCTTCCTCAGGTGAATGAAGAGGTCTGTTCCAGAAACATATATATAGACAGATTCAAAGATGCCAGACAATGCTTGGAATGTGAGCATTAGCAGGTGATTAAATCTTTACAGCGGACGGATGTAATGTCCTTCTAGCAGCTCGATCGCTGCAGCATAGTTCGCCGCCTCTTCGATCAGAGGGTAGATCGCAGGGCTGACCCGCGAGCGTAGAAGGTGCATTTTCTGCCTTTCCGTGGGGGTGTCGGCGGCCGTGTCGAGGTAGCCCTTAAAATTGATCTATGGTAGTGTTTAGGTTCTACCTGCATACAATACTACTTCATCTAACCCTATCAGCATATACTTCTATTCCTTTCTCCCTCATGCGCTCAACATGCTTCCCCTTAAATACATTTTTTCTAGTCGCCTCAATGATCCTAGTGGTAGCAGGTTTTACCATGCCAATCACTCAGGGAAAAGGAGTTTAGACACAAAGCTATTGCTGCAACAATGCATGTTTTAATACTTATTCATAATACAAAAGCCTCAATAATTATTGGCACTTGATTCTATTGGCGGCTTATTGGGCCTTCTGTTACTGCATGTACTAGTTTTAATAAATAATGCTTTCCTGAGCATCAGTCTGAGCTCCTGCGTTAATTTCTCCGTTTACATTAACTTCTGATGCGGTTTGTCATCAGCTGAATACATTTGCAAAAATACACGTATAATATTTCCCGAGCAGTCCAGAAAAAGATTGCAGTTTGGGAATCAAATACTGTCAGCGTCTAAGTGGTTACTACTTCAGGCCTACTGGCTGTTTGAGTTAATTGAATCATTGAACGTAAGAAATGAAATGAGCACAAATTGTCTCAAGAGCACTCTCGTCATTCGGTTTGTGATTAGAATTCTAAAGTGAATCATTTGTTCAGATGAGATGCTAAATTGTCCTTCTTGTTGAATGAAAAAGAATCCCATATCACATATCTATGACTATTTGAAGAAGGGAAAAGATGTTCTCCTCGGTGCTTTGGCCAACGTTTATTCCTCAGCCATCGTCTTTAAAACAGATTGTCTGTTCCTTTATTACAATGCTGTTCGCGGGAGCTTGCTATGCTTTAATTGGCTGGCGCATTTCCCACATTGTAACAGTGATTAAACTTTGGGATGCCTCGAGGTCTTGAAAGACGCGATATAGACACAAGTCTTTCATCCTTTCTGTCTTTCTTGTATTTGATGTACGGGTCAACTCCCATCGTTCAAGGTCATTGCCTTCCCATGAAATCTTGCAAAGGTGAAATCGTGAATGGTGAACTTGTGTATTGAGCAGTGATGGTGCATGTGCAGTGCACGCTTTCTACGTGGGAAGGATGTGGAAAAGGTGAGAGTTTAACAGTCCAACAGGTTAGCGTGAGGGTCTAAATCGTGGACGAGCGACGTTTTGAGACCACCAACTGCCATTTGGTGTGCACACACATTCACGCGGGTAAACAAGTTCACCATAGAGGGGGCTGCGAATGACAGGGGTTAACTATAGATTTATTCATACCTTGGTTGGTAACTGAGTTAGCTGATCTGAACCAGGATCATGTAAGCAGATGTTTTCCTGAGTTAGATGAGAGTGTAATTGTCCTGATCACTATCCTGTCCTTTCTGCTAGAGCTATCATTGCTGTAATTTGGATGAAGCTGTGAGGCAATATATGAAGGAATGTCAAAGAACAAAAGAACAGTACAGCACAAGAACAGGCCCTTTGGCCCTCCAAACCTGCGCCAACGATGCTGCCCGTCTAAACTAAAATCTTCTACACTTCCGGGGTCCATATCCCTCTATTGTCCTTCTATTCTGTGTGACCTGGGCTTGAGTATTTTGAAGAGTGGGCTTTCCTTTACCACCAGGTGAAGAGTCATTGGGGAGCACATTCCTGCCAACGCTGCCTGTCCCACAGTCATCTCATACTCGCCGTAGCATCAATCGGCAGCAGCGGGTCTTCTGTCCCCTCATTGGGGAGGCAGTCCCGCCTTCGAAAGCTGCCGCCCAATCAGTTCTCTGGTCCCTGTGGCAACAGGAGTGCACGGAAGAGGAAATACACGATGATGACAGAGCCAAAGACCCGGAATTGGATAGAAAGGCAAGTTTTCAGGGTCCCAGGTCAGGGAGAGTAGGGACGACCTGTGTGGGTGGAAAGTGGGTGAGTGGGGTATTGGAGGAGACACTGAGGGAGGGGGGAGAGATTTCCAGCTACGGACCTTAAAGGCAGGCGCCGAAAGGTAGAAGGGGGCTTTTGATGGATGCAGGGAACTGCCCACCACAAACCCACCGTTCCTGCAAATGGACTTAGACTGATCATTTTTGGACTTGTCCCACCCCTGGCAAATCCTCTGACCAGTCTAAAATTTGAGGCTGGTGGGAAACAGCTCTTAAGTGGCCAATTATAGTCCACCAAGTTGGGGCAGGGCAATGAAACCTTGCCCGTTCCAGTGTAAAGTCTGTGAGGTCGGGGCGGGCAGGAGCACAGAAGGAATCCCATTCCTTCAAATTCACACCACCCCCTCTCCATACGCAAAAGCCAACTGGCATGGGAACCTGCTACCCAGAAAGCAGCGCCAGTGAGACAGTCTGTTACAGATCTGTAAGAGCCTCTGTCGGCAGCTGCAGCAACTGGATATAGTGTCCCTCCGATAAGCGCAGACACATTGTCCTGGGTCTGTTCACTCTGTTGGGTGGATGCAGATTTCTGGTGGCTCACTTCCTTTCTTCCTCCAACTCCTCCTCTTGCTCCTGCCAGAACAGATTTACCTGAATGAGTCGCCTGCAGAATGAAGGGCATTTATACTCGAGTCGGAGTTAACCTTGTGTAAAGGTCGATCCTCGACTTTCCAAGGACACTCTGTTCTGACCCAGCTCACTGCCCCACTCTGTGTTCAGGCTAGCACAGTAGAGATCAGGATTTGAGGCAGAGTGTTCTGATCTTTCTGCATCGGTCCTAGCTTACAGACTTCAATATTCCCTCTGAGATATTGGTGATCTTTAGTAAAAGTGTAATTTCTCATTGAAGTGGTTAGCACTGCTGCCTTACAGTGCCAGGGACCCGGGTTCGTTTCCGACCTCGGCTGACTGTGTGGAATTTGCACGTTCTCCCCTTGTCTTTGTGAGTTTCCTCCGGGTGCTCCGGTTTCCTCCCACATTCCAAAGGTGTGCAGGCTAGGTGGATTGGCCTTGCTAAATTGCCCCTTCATGTCCAAAGATGTTGGGGTCAGATGGGGTTACAGGGTTATAGGGCGGAGGTGTGGGCCTGGTTAGGATGCTCTTTCAGAGGATGCGGTGGAAAATCGATGGGCCAAATTGCCTCCTTCTGCACTGTAGGGATTCTATGGATTCTATGAAGTGACGGGGTAAGATTGTCATAAACCCAGACGTCAGTCAGAACAGTGTGTCTGATTCCCGAGGGATTAAACTTTCTCAGAAATGGAACAAAGTTCACGGAGTTGTCATGAACCGACCTATGGTCCCATAGGAAAATGAAAGGGATGATAAGTGTCCCACTTTTGGCTTTCTTGTGCTTTAATGTACTTCCTTGTAAGCCGTGAGGGTCTGAAACTGAGACTGAAAGTCCAGCACTGGTCTGTGTTGGCTGTGTGTGCCACGAGACTAAGTAGCTGAAAGTGAGCCCCTCAAAATACTACCTATGTAGAAATCGACTCCTTGACTCCTGCCTAAAAAAAGGGTATCAGAAATTTTGCTTTTACACATGTGTATACAGTAGTGAGGCAGGTAGGTATAACGGGGATGCGAGGGGCGGGGGAAGGGGGGTGGCGCAAGGAGGGTGTTCATGGGATGGCTGCCCCTCGCCAGTTCCCCTAGTCGGTGAACATGGAGGCAATCAGAGGCGTGTTGGCCCTGGTGCACATATTGTGCACCCTCCCATGCCTGCCCGGGCCCTATGTCCTGTCCAACTTTGCCCTCCCCTGCATCCTCCTCGTCGGACGAGGACTGATGTTCACCCCCCTCCTCCAGAATGTCGCCCCTCTGCTGCGAGATGTTGTGGAAGATGCAGCAGCCCACCACGATGGGCTATACTGGAGGGCCCCTCCATAGCGGTCCAAGCACCTGAACTGCATCATCAGGAGACCGAAGCACATCTTGATCAGGTCCCTGGTCACTGCATGGGCGGCGTTGTAGCGGGTCACCACATCGGTCTGTAGCTTCCAGATAGGTGTCATCAGCCACGACCACAGTGGATAACCCTCTCACCCAGGAGCCAACCCCCCCATCCGGGTGGTGCAGCTGGAAGAGGCTGGAACCATCGAGTGTGCCAGGATGAAGGCATCAGGCACACTGCCCGGGTATCAGATGCAGGCGCGCATGATGAGCACCTCAGGGTCACACACCATCACATTCATCGAGTTGAACCACTTTTGGTTTTGAAGACCGGTCTGTCATCTGCAGGTGATCGTAGGGTGACATGCATCCTGACGATCAGACCAGGACCTCGGGCATCTTGGCAATGGTGGCGAACCCCACTGCCCAGGCATCCTGGTGGGCTCGGTCCACGTTGAAATGGATGTACTGTGCTGACTGGGCATATAGGGCCTCCATGATGGCACAGGTGCATCTGTGCACCGAGCTCTGTGAGTTTCGGACAGGTCCCACACAGCGACTTGAAGGGCCCCATGGCATAGAGGTTCAGGGCGACCGTCACCTTGATGGCCACCGAGTGCTGGTGTTCTCTCCCATTCCCCCATGGTACCAGGCATGCCATGACCTGGCAGATGTGACCCTGCTCACCTGGAGTCTTCGACGGCATGTCCGATCCGGCAGGTACACACAAGGCCTGATGAGGCCCCTCCTTTGCACCTCCTCCTCCTCTATCTTTGGGTGGCTGGCTATCCATTCTCAGCAGCTGCCTCCTGTTTCTCTGGGGCAGACTCCTTGAGCCGCTCCAGCTCCAGTCACTGAGGAGCATTGCTCAGGGCGCCGACATCATGGTGCAGACAATGGGGAGCCGTCAGGGCTGGCACAGCCAGATGACGCAGAGGCCTCCGGAGATCATTCCAGCTGACTGCCTGATCCACGGGGACCCCTCCGGGTCCTACGAGCACCATCAGGGAGGAAGTAGCTCTGGAGGCCAACCCGGGGCCTGCCACCAAGGAGACACTGGCGGTCTCCAGTCTTCTGAATTCCCCTCTGCTGACACCGGCACATCTCAAGGGCAGCGGGCAGAACAGAGTGGAATGGCGATGTCAGCGAGACCCGGCTCCAGGCACCAGGCCCTCCAGCGGACGTCTGCCAATAACATCAAAGGCCACACAGCGCGAAAAACAGCAGGCTGCCTCCACATCTGGTGCTGGTTTAGCACACTGGGCTAAATCGCTGGCTTTTAAAGCAGACCAAGGCAGGCCAGCAGCACGGTTCAATTCCTGTACCAGCCTCCCCGAACAGGCGCCAGAATGTGGCGACTAGGGGCTTTTCACAGTAACTTCATTGAAGCCTACTCGTGACAATAAGCGATTTTCATTTCATCCTGGGAACACACTGAGACGTAGTAGTAGACCGCGTAAGATCGGGAAGATTGAAGATCACGATTTGGGCACTGCAGGGTGGGGGTCACAATCTGTAGCTTGGGGGAATGGAAATGTCAAATGTTCCCTATTAAAACATGTCACACCTGATACATGTGATGCCTCTGTTACGTTAACCTTCACAGCGAGTCTGCCTGCGCCCCCACCCCCGGGCACAGTGGTCCAAGATCAAACGCCCCCGATGCAAACCCCATTCAGAGGATGGGTGTGAGCGCGCTGCCAGCAGAAAGGCTTTGGCATAAACTGAGGACACCAGAGCTCACCTCATGGTGAGGTATCATCACTCTCCCGCTGATAGTGCCGACACAGGCCCATCGCCTGGAGTGATGTTCCACAGACCCAGGGAGGGTGGAACAGGGTAGTCGGGGGAGGGGGGGGGGGTTGCTGTGGGTGGGGCATAGAATGGAATGGCGTGGTAGGAAGGAGGGGAATGGGGGTGAAAGAAGGGAATGGCTGGGAAGGAGGGGCATGTGGATGAAGGAGGGGAATGTGGATGAAGGAGGGAAATGGGAGGAAGGAGGGGAATGGGGGGATTTGGCAGGAAGGAGGGGAATGGGGGGAATTGGGAGGAAGGAGGGGAATGAGGGGGTGGAGGAGATGAGCTGACAGACAAGGCCTCGTTCTATAGGAAGTGGGCGAGGGGATGGTGGGGGCTCCCTGGTCCTCCAGGAATGCCAGACCCTTGCCGTTGCCTGTCTTCCACCCTCCAATTTCTCCTACAGCTCCTCCCCGGACTCATGCATCATCCCCTCCTGGTCCGCATCCTCCTCCTCAGACGAGGCCACATATCCCTCCTCCTCATCCTCCAGCATGTCATCCCACTGCTGTGCCAGGTTATGGAGCGCACAGCAGATCACCACAAGCGGGAGACCCTCTGGGGGGTGTACTACAGTGCACCACCAGAGCGGGGTCAGGCATCGGAATCGCATTTTGAGCAGTCGATGCACCACACGGGCGGCAACATGGGCCTCGTTATCAGCCAGGACTCAGCGGGTACCCCTTGCCACAAGAGCCAACCCATCATCCTCGAATATGCTGGGGATCTCCAAGTGGCCCAGGATGTGGCTGTTATGCCTACTCCCTGGGAAGCGTGCGCACACGTTGAGATTCTTCCAGTGAATCTCGCCCTTTGTTTCTGCATCTACACATTTGAAAGGACATTGCCAGAGGTGAGTGTAATTTTATTTTTGCCTGCTTTTACTGAAGGGAAGATTTCAGGGCCATTGGCCAGCAAGACAAAGTCATAGAATGCAGCTGAAGTATGACCTTGACTGAATATAGAGAGATGTGAAGCATCAGGCTGTTAACCCTCTATGTCTCTCTCTAGATGGTTGGGGAAAGGGAGGCGAGGGGGAGGGCAAAATGTCTCGGATAGCCCCAAACTTCAACAACAGCTCTCCACGTACCCTGCTCCAGGGCTATCATGGCAGGCAGGAGGTCCTCTTGCCTGTTCATGGGAAGAGGGGGACTTGCAATCTGGACAGAGACCACAGCACAAGTCAGCACTCTTGGGGTCATCCAAAGAACCGGGGGCGTCATTCTCCGACCCCCCCGCCGGGTCGGAGAATGGCCGTTGGCCGCCGTGAATCCCGCCCCCGCCCCCGCCGAAGTCTCCGGTACCGGAGATTGAGCGGGGGCGGGAATCGGGCCGCGTCGGTTGGCAGGCCCCGCCGCTCAATTCTCCGGCCCGGATGGGCCGAAGTCCCGCCAAGAAATTGCCTGTCCTGCCGGCGTAAATTAAAGTAGGTATTTACCGGCGGGACAAGGCAGTGTGGGCGGGCTCCGGGGTCCTGGGGGGGGGGGCGCGGGGCGATCTGACCCCGGGGGGTGCCCCCACGGTGGCCTGGCCCGCGATCAGGGCCCACCGATCCGCGGGCGGGCCTGTGCCGTGGGGGCACTCTTTCCCTTCCGCCTCCGCCACGGCCTCCACCATGGCGGAGGCGGAAGTGACTCTCCCCACTGCGCATGCGCAGGAAACTGTCAGCGGCCGCTGACGCTCCCGCGCATACGCCGCCCCGAATGTCATTTCCGCGCCAGCTGGTGGGGCATCAAACGCTGTTTCCGCCAGCTGGCGGGGCGGAAATCCCTCCGGCGTCAGCCTAGCCCCTCAATGTTGGGGCTCGGCACCCAAAGATGCGGAGCATTCCGCACCTTTGGGGCGGCGCGATGCCCATCTGATTGGCGCCGTTTTGGGCACCAGTCGGCGGACATCGCGCCGTTGGGGGAGAATTTCGCCCCGATGTCAGTATCGAAAACACCTCACTGACCTTTGAAGATTTGTCAGGGTGAGTGTGGCCCTGTTATAGGGATGCACATGGTAGGGTTTGAGAATCCAGAAGTAAAAACTAGTTGATGTACCCTCAATAACGACGCTTAGAGAGTAAAACGGTAAAGAAGGCTTTAATAAGCTGAGAACTAGCCTGGTGCCGAGACGGGTGCTAACAAGGAGGCCCCTTATATACGGCTCCCAGGTGGGCGGAGCCTGCCAGAGGCGGAGTCCCCCAGGGTTCCATGCCCGGTCTTAAAGGGAACATCACCTTACATGATGACAAGGGTACAGTAGTACAGTAACCGTTCATCACATTCACCTCCTGTTTTTTAAAAAAAAGTCCGGCGGGGGGTGAAGTGCCATCATAAGTCTATTCATCTCGGTGGCCTGATCGCCCTTATCGACCTCCTCAGCTCGGGCAGTGGTGCGGAGGACACGGACGTCTTAGTTGAGGGTAGGTCCGGGAGCACGGTGGTCGGAGCCTTGGTCCGTGTCGGGGCAGGGGATTGGGGCGCAGGGGGAATAGGTGGGGCTAGGGGTAGCGGTGCCGGCACCGGCGGGGTGTGTAGAGGGGAGGCACTAGGGGGCGCGCACGGTAGGTGCCCACCAACGGGGAGTGGGACCGGGAGGGGGTGTGTTGTAGTGGGTGCCGGGTCCTGCAGGGGAGCTGCGAGGGAACGGGCGTCTGTCGTGGGGGAACCAGCGGGTGCCAGATCCCGGAGGGAAACAGTATCTTGCCTGCCGTCGGGGTACTCGACGTAGGCGTAACTGGAGTTTGCGTGTAGTAATCGGATCTTCTCAACCAGGGGGTCCGTTTTATGGCTCCTCGTGTGCCTCCGGAGGCGTCAGCCAAGGTGGAAGCGAGACCCCGGAGGTAGACTTCCTAGGGAAGACAAACAATCGGTTGTGAGGGATCTCATTCGTGGCCATGCAGAGAAGTGACCTAATGGAGTGTAGGGCGTCGGGCAGGACCTCCTGCTAGCGGATAGTTGGGAGTCTTCTCGACTGTAGGGCCAGAAGGACAGCCTTCCACACTGTTGCGTTCTCCCTCTCTACCTACCCGTTTCCCCGCGTGTTACAACTTGTCGTTCTGCTCAAGGTGATGCCTTTGCTGAGCAGATACTGACGCAGCTCATCGCTCATGAACGATGTACCCCGGTTGCTGTGGATATAAGCGGGGAAGGGGGAGTTCCTTTAGGGGGCGCATGTGGTCGGGACCTAGGACCCCGTTTTCCACGACATAGTTGAGGATGGCTAGCCGAGTTGTGTGGAAAACGCATTTTTCCTCGTTATAGGTCAGTTATAGGTCAGGTTAAGGGCTCGGGCGGTCTGGAGAAACTTTTAGAGGTTTTAGAGGTCCTGCTGGTCAGGGCCGCAGATGGTGACATTGTCCAAGTACGGGTATGTAGCCCGCAAACCGTACTGGTCCACCATTTGAAAGATGGATCTATCGCCCTTTGAAAGATGGAGATCCGATTTGTGACGCCGAAGGGGATCCTGAGGAAGTGGAAGAGCCGGCCGGCTGCTTCGAAGGCAGTATAGGGGCGGTCTTTTGGTCGGATGGGGAGCTGGTGGTAGGCGGATTTGAGGTCGACCGTGGAAAATACTCGGTATTGGGCGAACCGATTTACCATGTCCGCGATGCGAGGAAGGGGGTATGCATCAAGCTGCGTGAATCGGTTTATGGTCTGGCTATAATCCACGACCATCCGTTTCTCATCCCCAGACCGTACTACCACCACTTGTGCTCTCCAAGGGCTGTTGCTAGCCTCGATGACCCCCTCTCCCAGTAAACGCTGGACCTCTCACTTGATAAAAGTCATGTCTTGGGCACTGTACTGCTGGGTCCTGGTGGCGATGGGCTTACAGTCGGGAGTGAGGTTAGCGAATAGCGAGGGGGGTGCGACTTTCAGTTTCGCAAGGCAGCACACCGTGAGGTGGGGCAAGGGTCCGCCGAACTTCAGTGTCAGGCTTCGGTGGCTGCACTGGAAATCCAGTCCGAGCAACAAGGGGGTGCAGAGGTGGGGGAGGATATAAAGTTTGAAATGGGTGTATTTGGCGCCCTGGATCGAGAGATCCGCGATACAGTACCCCTTGATTTGTACCAAGTGGGACCCGGATGCGAGGTCTATGGTTTGGGACGCGGGATGGGTGCGCAAGGAGCAGCGCCTTACCGTTTCTGGATGAATAAAGCTCCCCGTGCTCCCGGAGTCGAAGAGGCATGAAGTGTCGCGCCCGTTGACTTGGATCTTCATCATTGGGTTCTGCAGATGTTTTGGCCGAGTTTGGTCGAGGGTGATCGCTCCCACTCGCGGGTAGTCCGAGTCCTCAGCCGAGTCGGACTCGTAAAATGGTCGCCGCCGTCGGTCGCACGTGTCGGGTCGAGAAGATGACCGCCGACAAGATGGCCGCTCCCATGATTCGCACGAGGCAGATGACGCGTCAGAAGGGGGCTGTCGTGTCGGTGTGCAGCCGCATTGCGAGGCCTGCGGGCCTGAGAGCCTGATTTTTGGGCCGGCTGTTCTTTGTTTTTCTGGCCCCTGGGCCTGGCCAGGCAGATCCTCGCAAAATGCCCCTTCTTCCCACAGTAATGAAGTTACTGTGAAAAGCCCCTAGTCGCCACAGTCCGGCGCCTGTTCGGGGAGGCTGTTACGGGAATCGGCCTGCCTTGGTCTGCTTTCAAAGCCAGCGATTTAGCCCTGTGCTAAACAGTCCCTTACATGATGACAAGGGTACAGTAGTACAGTAACCGTTCATCACACTAGTAAAACTCAGAAATGAGTGGGGACTGGAATTGACCGCGCACTTGCCCAGGTTGTCAGAACACTTCCCGGGTATCCTGCACTACCCCTCCCAGGACCCCCAGCTCTGTCCCTCCCTATACATCCTGCACAATCCTTCCCCAGATATCCTGCACAATCCCTCCCCGGACACCCTGCACTATCCCTCCCGGACATCCTGCTTTATCCCTGCCATCTTTGCCCGGCCTCTTCTCCACCCTTCCCCGCTAACCCTTTCTCCCTCTCTTGGTCAACCTCCATGCAACTTGCAATGCAACCCACTCACAAACATAGTTTGGCATTTACAGACTCTCCCCAGAGAGGACAATGCCGCAGAAACTCACCATCGTCATGGAAGAATTTTACTTCACCGAGTTCAAACCACTTATGTCCAGTTAGAAAACTGAGCCTTATAATTCCTGGCTGGTGAGGAGCTTAATTCCAGTGAGGCGGCTTTTTAATAAGCATGTGTGACATACTGACACATGCAGAAGGGCTTCCAGACACTGTTGGGAAACTCAACCTGCCTTTAACCCTGCTTTAAAGTCCCGAGGACAGAATTATGACAGTTCATCCTGACATCAGGAATTTCTGGCCTCACGCTAAGTTACGTTCCCTGTCTGGCCGTCAAGCTTTCCGCTGCTGGCGGGACAGGAAGATTCGAAGCCCTTTACTTCTAATCTCAACTTCCAATGTCAAATCCATCTGATCCATCTCCCTGAAAAGTATTCTAGCGGAACAATATATCTGCTTGCAATTTTATTCTGTTCATTCCTTGCACCCCTCATTATACTCAATATCTATACAGTATTTTTGTATTTCCTTCCCTTACTCTTTGCCTGTCTAATAATTTTTTTAACTTCTAAACTTGCCCCTTGAGCAAATGTAGCAGCAAGCAGAGCCAGATAATTTAGGAGAGTGAATGTAACAACAAGGATCGAAGCGGAGTGTCGCAGGAGCGGGGTAATCACTCCCCTAAAGCTTGCAGGTTAAAGGAAGCTGAATGATATTTCATGCCACAGGAAAATGCACTTGAGGCGGCTGTGTAAGGGCAAGTCAAGCCTGCTCAACCTTAAATGCAGTAGCACATCGCAAATACACAGTATAGCAAATTTCCCAACAAATGATTTGAGTGTTTATTCACTGAACAATGTGAAAGTGGGCAAAGTAGCCCCCATCACAGAGGTGCTTTTGGTTGATGGCAAACCTATAGAGATGGAAGTAGACACGGGAGCATCGCCACTGTATTGGGAGCGCACACCTACAGGTACTTGTGAGAAGGGGTTCAGCCTTTGGGTTTAAGGAATACATCAGCAAAATTGGTGACCAATACATGAGAGGCCATCAAGATCCTGGTTACTACCACCGTACCAATGAGATATCAGCAGCAATCTGCCCAACTCCCACAAGTAGTTTTGTCAGGCTGAGGACCAACTTTACTGGGCCGCAGCTGGCTCAAATGAATTAAAGTAAATTAGACAGAGTTTTTTCAAATAAAATAAGGAGACCTGTTAGAATTAGTAATACGATGATGTAATTTGTGATGAGTTAGGGAGAATTCAGGGCCTGCAGGTGAAGATCCATGTGGACCCCAAGGCAGCCCCACAGTTTTTCAGGGCCAGACCTATCCCTTGTTAGAAAAGGTGGAGACAGAATGTAAAAAGTTAGAATCATCTGGCCAGTCCAGTTTTCTGAATGGACAACCCCGTAGGCCCTGCGATGAAATCAGACAAGACCGTTTGTATCTGTAGGGAGTACAAATTGTATTGAAGCAGGCTGCCAAGCCAGACAAGTACCCCATTCCAAAGCTAAAAGTTTTGCATATAATGCTGGCCAGAACCCAATCTCATCCAAAGTTAGACATGAACTATGACTATCAGCAGCTTGAATTGGATAATGAACACACAGGGATTTGTTTCAACCTGCCTTTTGGCGCATCTTAAGCTTGTGCCATATTCCAGAGAACAATGGAAAGTTTGTTGCAAGGATTGACACGTGTAATAGTATACCTGGATGATGATGATGTAACAGGAGTGACAGAAATCGATCATCTAGCTAACTTGGAAGAGGTGCTCAGAAGATTTCAAAAGGCTGGAATTCACCTCAAGAAGGAGAAATGTACTTTTTAGGCCAATGAGGTGGCTTCCCTGGGTTACCAGGTAGATTGTACATGGATTGTACCCCATGGAAGACAAGAGTAAAGCAACAAAGGAGACACCGATCCTCAAAAAACACACCTGAAATGAAGTCCTTCTTAGAAATGGTGAATTATTCTGGGTGTTTTCTGCGAAATTTGTTAACTCTGTTCGCCCCCGTACATGTGTTACTAAAGAAGCACCATTCACCTGAGGAAGGAGCAGTGCTCCGAAAGCTAGTGATTCGAAACAAACCTGTTGGACGGTGTTGTAAGACTTCTTACTGTCCTTAAAGAAAAAACAGCATTGGGTTTGGGGATGCCGCAGAGAGAAATGGTCAGTCAGGTAAAGTAATTATTACGTTCACCTTGTTTATTGGTGCACTTTGACCCGTCCAGAAAATTGGTGTTAACTTGTGACGCCTCTCCTTATGGCGTTAGTGCAGTTTTGCCTTATATAATGGATGATGGGTCTGAAAGACCTGTCGGATATGACTGCAGAACACTCTCAGAGGCTGAAAAATGTTATTCTCAGATTGAAAAAGAAGGGCTGGCTGTTGTATGTGGAGTAAAGACATTCCACCAGTATGCGTATGGAAGGCATTTTACCATTGGAATGAACCACAAACCGCTTTTGTGTCTTTTTAAGGAAGAAAGGGCTATTCCGCCAATCGCATCAGCAAGGATCCAGCGTTGGGCATTAATCTTATCGGCATATGAGTATACATTCCAACACCTGCCTGCGACGCAGACAGCAAACGCAGATGTACTGAATCGCCTACCATTACGTGAGAGGGTAGCACCGCCTCACCCCCTTCAGTACCGCAGGAAATTGTGACTACTTCTTGGATACGTTGCCAGTTTTGGTGCAGCAAGCCAAGTTTTGGACCAACTCGTTATTGTCCAAAATGAAGCATAGAATAAAAACAAGATGGACCAATGAGCCAGTGTCTGAAGAGATGAAGCCATATTGTATTCACAAAGATGAATTAAGAAAACGGCATCATATTTGGGAAGTAAAAGTAGTTGGCCCTGTACCAGGAAGGGAGTTGCTCTTGGCTAAATTACATAGTGTTCGCGTGGGGTTACGTTTGGTGGCCTGGCATAGATGCTGACATTGAGAGGCTATTGAAACACTGCGATCAGTGCCAGTTTCAACAAAAGTTTCCTGCTTCAACCCTTTTCACCCTGTGGGAATGGCCTGCTCAGCCCATGGGTGGGTGCTCACATTGATTATGCAGGGCCATTTTTGAGCACAATGTCTTTCCTCCTGACATATGCCCATTCGAAGTGGATGGAAGTGTTTGAAATGAAGACTACAACATCACACGCTACAATGAGACATTATGTCATTGAAAAATTTGCATCCCATGGGATACTGAAGTAAACATGTCGGATAATGGAACAACCTTCACTAGTGCTGAATTTCGGGATTTCACCTCCACGAATGGTATGAAGCATACCTGGACATCGCCATACCTCCCAGAATCCAATGGATTGGCTGGACAAGCCTTCAAGCCAGGATTTGAAAATCAGTTAGGTGTCACTTTGGAAACTATAATGTCTCAATTTTTTCTGGAAGACTGGACAACGCTGCATTCTACGTCAGGAGTGCCACTGGCCGAATTATTCCTAGGCCAGCATGGTAGGACCAAACCATGGGCAGGATTCTCTGGTCTCCCAGTCGGATGTTTTTCGGCCGCGTGCCATTCGATAACAATGGGATTCTAGCCCCCAGCCGCTTGTCAGTGGGATTTCCCATTGAAACCACCCCACACCGCCACAAAACCTGCAGCCAGGGGTGTACTGCCAATGGGAAAAATGAATCCCGACGGGGGGAGGACTCCGGCCTACATCTGGTGTTTCCGAATGTGCCAAGGAGGGGAGAGGCCAGTCAGAGCAGTCAGAAGAAAATCCACGATATGAGCAAAACAGCAAGGTGATTTGTAATAGGTGAGCAAAGTGCGTGTCGGAAATTTCAGAAGCAGACCAAGCTGGGTCCCAGGAGTTCTTGTAGCCAAGACAGGACCGCTGTTTTACGAAGCAAATGTACAAGATACAATTATCGGGAAACATGTGAGATTCAGGAGGGGGGGTTGGCGACATTCCAGTGACTGCAAGGCTGATTGGAGTAGTCCCAAAGGCTTCAGGCACAGGAGATGGTGCCGACAATGCATGGCACTAGGCCAACACTGCTGGGATGGCAACAGCAGTGGAGAACCTGGACCACAACATCCTCGTCTTGAGTGGTGGAATACAAGGAATGGCTCAGTCTGCGACGATCATGGCTGAGGACCTCAACATCATGCCCCAGTCACTGAGGGATATGTCGTAGCTGCCCCTTTGTCTCCTGTAGTCCCCCAAAGCTCTATGGGCACCCTGAAGGAGAAGGATGGGCTGGAGGCCAACCCAAGGAGACTACAGCAGTCTCCATTTCTTTTGAATCCACCTCCCCCTTCCTGACACTGGTGAATCTTAAGGGTAGAAGGCAGAACAGGATGGCATGGCGACGCCAGTAACATCAGTTAGTTGACAGGGCTCCCTGGCTCCAGGCCCTCCAGAACATGTCCGCCAAGAGCAACAAGGCCACAGGGCATGGAAGGCAGCAGGTTGTGTCAACCTCTGATGTGCATCCTGGGGACACACCTAGACATAGCACTGGACCACGGAAGATCACTAAGAGTGAGGAGCACTGAGTGGGCACTGGGGGGGGGGTCACTATCTGCAGCTAGGGGGAATGGCGCAGGGGGGGTATTGGGTGGGGAGGGAGGGAAATAGTATGGGGGGGTTGAGCTGACAGACATAGCCTCATCCTTGGAGAATCTAGAGTGAGGGCCACCCTGGTTCTCCTGGCATATCGGAACCTTGCTTCTGTCTGTCGTAAATTCTCCGGCTCTTCCTTGGCCTATCGTAAGCCCCTCCTGGATCGCCTCATCATCCTCCTTTGCATGTCCCTCCGTATCCTCCTGATCCTCTTCCTCCTCTGGTAGTTCGCCCTGCTGCTGTGCCAGATTATGGAGGGCACAGCAGATCACCACAAAGCGGGAGACCCTCTGAGGAGTGAACTGCAAGGCAACACCAGAGTGGTCATGGCATCGGAACCGCTTCTTGAGCAGCCCGATGCACCGCTAACGATAGCACGGGTGGCACCATTGGCCACCTTATAACAGGTCCCCGCCTTGGTCTCAGGCCTCCGAACCAGTGTCATCGGCTATGGCATCAGCCGGTATGCCTTGTGCCTGACAAGCAAACTCGGCACCCTGGGTAGTCCTCGAAGACAACAGGTATCTCCAAGTGCCCCAGGATGTAGCTGTCATGCATGCTCCCAGAGTTGCGGGCACACCAGTGCATGATTCAGAGGCGGTGTTCACACACGATCTGAACATTCAGGGTGTGGAACCCCTTCCTGTTAACATAGGGCACTCCCAGGTGCCCTGGTGCTCGTAGGGCGACATGCGTCCCGTTGATTGCTCCCTGGACCCGGGGCATCCTGGCGATTGCAGCAAATCCTGTAGCCTAGACATCATGATGGGCCTGGTCCTACTCAAAGGTGATATAGTCTGATGCCCGGGCATACAGAGAATCTGTCACCTCGCAAATGCACCTGTGGGTTAAAGATTGGGAAATGCCACACAGGTCCCTGCTCGAGCCCTGGGATTCCCATCGGCTTTGAAGTTTAGGGCTGCAGTGACCTTCACATCCACTGGAAATGGGTGTCCTCCTCCTCCACCAGGTGCCATGTCTGTGAGGCCATGGCACAGGTGCCGCAATTCCTTGCTGCTGAGACATCGTCTTCTGTGGCACATGGTGTCTGTCAGCTCATTAAATAACCAACGACGCCTCTACACCTGGGGGCATCGCTGGCCTCCCCTTCTGGGTGCCTCCTCAGCGTGATAGGCTGCTGGGTCTTCAGGGTGTGTAGCAGACCTCTGCACTGTGACGCTGTCTCCAACTTGCGTTTTTGCTGCTGCCTTCTACAGCATCTGCTCACCTCGGTTGCCACAAGCAACATGAGGCCAGCCTCTGCAGGCTCAACTCCAGCAAACATGGATATATCTGGAAGGAATTGGCAAAGGAGAGAGACCAACAATCAGTTAGGGCTTTCATCCCAGGACCCTCAACTTCCCCAAGCCTCCCCCACTGTCCCACCTTCTCTCATAGTGCCATCCAGCGAACCATTTGTCCTGGCAAACCTTGCTCTGCACACTCACTCCAGCCACATCTGTAGCCCCGAGAGCCCAGACCTCTGTCTGGAACATTAGGGAGACCATGCTCACTTGCCCTCCGCTCATTAGCCAGACACACTTACCCTTTGGCCGTGAGAGGCTCCTCAGTGCTGAAGCCCTGCTCTTTAGTGTTTGATTGTTGGCAGCTCCGAGAGTTCAGGCACACTGTTCGAACATCAAAGGTTGCTATCATTGTATAAAAGGACTTAGGATGGGAGGGATTTGGTGTCTGGCCTATTTAAGGGTGGCATTGGCCAATAGGGTCACGTGACCTGGAAAAACCAATCAGGGACCAGGGTGGGGTTCACGCCAACAAGGGTGGGCTTTTTCCTCAGATCGATTCCGGACTCTAACTCGCAGCCACAAAGCTGCAAGACTCCATAAGATACTATGTTGTAAATAGATATTCATTTTTTTCATACCTTGCTGGTGAGCCCAATTTATCACAACTGCCCTCTGAGAAACAAAATTGCTCCTCATCTCTATCTTAAATGGACGACCCGCGACTCTGAGATTATACCCTCTAGCCCTAGACTCCCACAAGGGGAAACGACCTCCCAGCATTTACCCAGTCAAGCTTCATTCAATGGAGTAGGGATAACATTAGGGGACAAGTAGATTTAGGACTGAGTTTAGGAGGAACTTCTTCACCCAAAGGGTTGTGAATCTATGGAATTCCTTGCCCAGTGAAGCAGTAGAGGCTCCTTCATTAAATGTTTTTAAGATAAAGATAGATAGTTTTTTGAAGAATAAAGGGATTAAGGGTTATGGTGTTCGGGCCGGAAAATGGAGCTGAGTCCACAAAAGATCAGCCATGATCTCATTGAATGGTGGAGCAGGCTCAAGGGGCCAGATGGCCTACTCCTGCTCCTAGTTCTTATGTTCTTATGTAAGTACCAACCTCTTGCAATTAAATTTAATAGGGAATCACAGACAGTGTGAGCCCTACTTTTAAACAGGTTTACCAGGAGGCTCCTTTATTCTGAGGGCAAACCTACCTCAAAAGATGTTGGCCCTATAGCCAGTTCCGCCTCCATTCAATGAGATCTTTGTTGAGCTGCCGCTGAACCTCATATACTTGTCATTGGCATTTATCACTCTGTGCATCTCAAACACAAAAATCTATCAAACTTACTTTTAAAATTAACAATTGATCTTGCGTCAATTGAAGTTTGTGGAACATGGTTCCAAATTCTAACGCTCTTTGTGTAACTTGAATTATTTTTAAAGAATCACCTTTAAATTAAATTGAGCCACCCCAATGCTGACAGCTAAAAATGGAACGGTGTCACGTCTCAATGACCTTTCCAGTAATTCCATCACTTGACCTGATTAAACATTCATACAAGAAGGCAAATTGTACCAGTGAAGCTATCTGAAATGGAGTGGTAAAGGCACCGTGCCAACTAATTCTCCGCAATACAACAAACATTCAGAGCACAACAGGCTTCCTGATGGCTGAGTCCATAACTCTGCTGTGTGTATTTCAACTAATTTCAAGTCCCAGCTCTATCTTATAGAAGCATTCAATATAGAGGTCCACATATTTTTCTTACGTCTGAATAATGCTCGTAGTCTTCCAGTTGAAGCAAATGCTTTATTGAGTAAGTTTTTTCTCTCTCCAGAGCTTAAACTGGATGTTACATGATCAAGATATAAAATAAGAGGTAAGCTGCCTGTGCTGAGCTGTCTTTGTATGCTGCTGGTCACTAGCCTCTGTTCCTGTGAAGAGACTGATCCTGGATTCCGTCTGTCTATTTATACATCTCCGGTGCTCCCTCTTGTGATTACTTAGTTGTAGTGCATTTACATTAACCCCTGGTGTGCATACAGATATACAGATCACTACATCCCCCCTTTTTTCTTTTTACATATTTTCTGTACGGTGTTGAAGAAAATTGTACAAAACAGGTCGATAAATGATGATTATGCATATCTGTACAAGTTGTGATGATATTGATAATTATACAAAGCCAATTAAATTTATGAATCCAATCATTATGAAAAAAAAATGATGAGTCCAAACTTTACTGGATTTGTTGGTCCCGTCCTTTTTCTTGCTTGGTACATGTTGCCCCTGTACTCTACCTAATTCCTTCTTGACTGCGTCCCACTGTTCTGTCACAGATTTACCTGAAAGTGTCTTCTCCCATTCCACTCTGGCCAAATCATATCTGATCTTATTAAAATCGACCCTCGCCCAGTTTAAAACTTGGATTTCAGGCCCATCCTTGTTCTTTTCCACAATGGTCTTGAATCTAATGGAGTTATGATTGTTGTCTGCCAAATACTCCCCTCTGATACTTCAACCACTTGTCCAGCTTTGATACCCAAAATTAAGTCCAGGACCGACCCTTCTCTTGCAGGACCTTCAGAGGCTTGCTTAGCGCAGGGCTAAATCGCTGGCTTTCAAAGCAGACCAAGGCAGGCCGGCAGCATAGTTCAATTCCCGTACCAGCCTCCCCGAACAGCCGCCGGAATGTGGTGACTAGGGGCTTTTCACAGTAACTTCATTTGAAGCCTACTTGTGACACTAAGCGATTTTCATTTCATTTTTTTCATTTTTTTTTCTATGTGCTGGCTTAAAAATTCTCCTGCATGCATTTTAAGAATTCTGCTCCTGCTAAATCATTCACACTATTACTACCCCAGCCAATGTTGGGGAAGTTGACATCCCCCACTATCACTACCCTATTACTTTTACACTTCTCTGAAATCTGCCTAAATATCTGCTCTACTATTTCTGTTGGATTGTTAGAGGCCTATAGAACACTCCCAGCAATGTGATTGTTCGTCTTTGGTTTTTATGTTCTACCCATACGGCTTTCTGTGAAGAACCTTTTAAGATGTCGTCCCTCCTAATAGTTTTAATTGATCCCCTGATCAAAATTACGACACCCCCCTCCTCTTTTACCTCCTTCCCTGACTTGCCTGTAGATCTTATATCCTGGAATATTGAGCTGTCAATCCTGTTTCTCTCTCAACCATGTCTTACTGACAGCTTGACATCATACCCCATGTTTTAATTTGCGCCCTCAGCTCCTCTGCCTTGTTCGTTAGACTTCTTGCATTAAAATAAAGACCATGCAATCTTGCCAAACGCCCTTGTGACTTAACTGGCCTATAATTTCTATGCCTTCCTGACTCACTTGCTGTCTCTTCTACTTTTCCCCAGCTGAACCCTCTCTCAGCATCCCAAGCCCCATGCCAAGTTAGTTTAAACCCTCCCCAACAGGACTAGCAAACCACGTTGCAAGGACGCTGGTCCTATTTTGGTTCAGGGGCAAACCATCCACCTTGTACAGGTCCCACTGTCCACAAAAATAGTCCAACTGCCACAGAAAGCTAAAGACCTTCCTCCTGCACCATTTCTCCAGCCACGTATTCATCTGGACTAACCTCCTATTTCTACACTCACTACCAAGTGGCACAGGAAGTAATCCAGAGATTACTACCTTCTGGCTCCTGCTTCTTAAGCTGCTTTCTATCTCCCTAAGTTTTGCTTGCAGGACCTCATCCCTTTTTCTACCTATATCATTGATAACAATGTGTACCACAATATCTGTCTGTTTTACCTCCCCCTTCAGTCCTGCAGCCATTCAATGGCATTCCTGACCCTGGCACTAGGGAGTCAACATACCATCCTGCAGTCTCCTTTGCGGTCACAGAAATGCCTGTTTGTTCCCCTTACAATAAATCCCCTACCATTATAGCCCTGACATTCTTCCTCCTCCCCTCTTGTGCAGCAGACCCAGCCAGCGTGCCAAGAAGGGGTTGGTTGTCATTGCTTTTCCTGACATAGTCAACCCCCCCCAACGGTATCTAAAACAGTATGTCTGTTTGAAGGGGGAATGGCCACAGGGGACTTCTGCACTACCTGCCTTCTTCTACTCTGCGTGGTGGTCACCCATACCCTTTCTGCCTGTTCAATCCTCACCTGTGTTGAGACAACCTCACTGAACGTGCTATCCATGATTTGCTCAGTATCGCAGATGCTCCACAGTGAATTCATCCTCAGCTCCAGCTCCAAAATGCAGTTAGCCAATAGCAGCAGTTGGACAGACTTCCTGCACACGTGGTCACCAGGGACAACCAAAGTCTCCATGATTGGTCACATAACCTATCACAGGTGTGAGCTCGCTTATTTACTCCTTTTTTTAACAAAATAATATGCTCATATAAGAATACTATTGAATGACCTCCCTTACGCTAATTTTACTTCCCTTACACTACTTTGCTTGCACAGTGACACAGTGGTTAGCACTGTTGCTTCACAGAACCAGAGACCCGGGTTCGATTCCCAGTTTGGGTCACTGATGTGCGGAGTCTGCATGTTCTCCCCGTGTCTGTGTGGGTTTCCTTTGGGTGCTCCGGTTTCCTCCCACAAGTCTTGAAAGTTGTGCTTGTTAGGTGATTTGGACATTGTCAATTCTCCCTCAGTGTACCCGAACAGGCGCCGGAATGTGCCGACTCGGGGCTTTTCTCAGTAACTTCACTGCCCTGTTAATGTAAGTCTACTTGTGACAATAAGAAAGATTATTATTATTATTACATTACTCATATTACTATATTAAAATGACCCTGGGCTGGATTCTCTGCCCTGCCACGCCACATTTCAGGTCCACCCCGCTGGCAGGATGCTCCGTTAAGCCGGCCAGTCAATGGGGATTCCCATTGTGTGGCAGCCCCACGCCGTCGGGAAACCGCGAGGCTGCCGGCAAAATTGAGCATCCCGCCGGCAGAGAATCCAGCCCTCTGACTTTTGCTTCTTTGTATTTTTTCAGGGCGCAATGGTCCCTGCCTGGTCACGCACTGCTCTTTTGACCCTTTCAGCTCATTCGTTGATCCACAATGCGTTACTTAAAGTTCTCTTGTACTGCTTTCAAAGTCTGGATTTGCTCTTTGATACTAAACAAATCATACATCATGTTGTTGAGGTTGGATCAGAGTTCAACAATTTCAGAAGATTTGGTTATTAATTCTGCATTCAAGCAATTCTTCTGATTCTCCAGTAATTCCCTCTCCTCTCCCCGGCATTTCTCATAATGTTTTCCAGAGAGATCTGGCGCTTGAACTTCATCAAGTCTAAATTGAAGGTCGATCACTGTTGAATTTGTTTGTACAAGTTTGTAATTTAAGTGTTTCAAGTCCTATTTCAAGTGTTCGACTTGCCATGAGCAATACTCCAGGGTTCTCATCAGTTATCATTTTTCCTTATCAAATGTAACTTCCGTGCATAGAAGTTGACTCTCTGCACTGAACAGTTTGCCTTTGACAGCATAATTCCTCTGTGCTATCCTGCAAGCTCATGTTCTATAATTACATGTCTGTCAATTGTTTTTGAAAGACCTCACATTCTTCAATGAGAACTTTTACCTGTGCTTGCCACTCTATGTTCTGGAGTTCATTTATTTGTATTTCTCATTGGAAAGGTAATATTTTTCCATGGTCTTTTCCAAATGTGCAAATGTTTCCTTCGGCGCTGCAGTCTCTTTCATGGACCTCTCACTTCCTCCCAGAATCCCCAAGCCTCCTCTGAAAACTGGTTCATTCTTTCTTTCGGAGTGGCATCAAATTCATTTTTTTTCATGTTGTAATGTTTCAGAGGAACACGCTTTGGCCTGAGGGATCCTTGACGAGCATGAAGGTCCTTTAACATGTGTGTTCTTTTCATTGCGAAGCTCAATTACTTCAACCTGAGTTTTCTTGTAATTTACTAGAGTCTCATTGGATTTGTTCTGCCATTCTGCGGCTCAAGGTATTCGTTATTCCATCACGTTGCTGGAGGGTTATGTACTGTTTATGAATGTAATCCTGAAGGACAATTAGCTGTTCTTTCAACTTTGTGTCTTCCTGTTCAGCTCTGGTCTTCTCACTCTGCGTA
This sequence comes from Scyliorhinus torazame, assembly GCF_047496885.1. Taxonomy (NCBI): domain Eukaryota; kingdom Metazoa; phylum Chordata; class Chondrichthyes; order Carcharhiniformes; family Scyliorhinidae; genus Scyliorhinus; species Scyliorhinus torazame. The sequence goes on along the minus strand of NC_092722.1, from coordinate 54,204,014 downwards.
TCAATGTATTGCTTTGTCATGACTGATGGCTCCTATGCAGCTTTTTCTGAAGTAGTATTTGTAGCACAATCAATCACTCACGAGACGAGAAGAGATGGAGTCAATCAATGGCTTTATTACGCAGACTTGTTCCCCAGCAGCACAGTTACAGAATGCGGCTGCTGGGAGAACCCGGGATCTTTTACGCCGCCTTACTGGGTGGAGCCAGTAGCGGCTGATCCAATCGGGACCTGGCGTCTATCCACCAATAGCCTCTCGGCATCACAGGGTACCGTAATACCCCTAATGCATACCACCACAGTATTCAATTCCCTTTTTAACTCCTCATGCAAGTTCTCAGGGGTGCATGTTAATTCTTAAAAGAGTCATTCAAGGTCGCAAGTTCTTTGAGTACCTTGTCTGCCTGCTGCTGTGCCTGGCTATACAGCTGATTGAGTTTTCCCAACACCCCATTTGATTTTCCAACATGGAATTAAGGGTAGATAATTGCTCCTGGTACTTTTGTATCCTCTCTGAAATGTATTTGTTCAGATCCCAAACAGTTTGGTTTGTGAAGATTTTAGTTTATTGTGCTTTTTCAAAGACATACTCTCAGCCTGAATCTTGTGCATCAAATCTTCCAGTGCAGCTTTGTTACAAATATTTTGATTTTACTTCTGCATTTTCTTGGTCTCCCTGTCACAGAACATTCTCCTTGACATTTGCTACCAGCTGCTGGTACAGTTCTGGAAATATCTCAGGGTTTTTGCAAATCATTTGGGATATCTGTCTCAGGCTTTCCATAAAAAATATATTGCTGGGAGTTCCGAAAAGCTCTGTGCCTCTCTAGTGCCCTCATGTGGTTTGTTCAGGTGATGTATTTTTTACCTTTTTGTCACTGCACTGGTATTAATCAAAGGCTGTTCATAGTTCAGCGAGGCTGGTTGGGGATTCATCAATGCCTTGTATTAGGATAACGGGATTCGCAAGATCACCAAACCAGCAAAAAAAGGGCAACAATTTGGGCTTCCTCTGATTTTTCACTGAAACCTGATGCACTCCAGTAATGTGAAAAGTTGCTTCCCAAGGAAGTCACATTTCTTGTTGAATTTGGCCATTGGGTTGGTCCAAATTGAATTGGAAGCATTGGAATATGATCCATGTCGCCATCTCTCGCTCCTTTTTTAAGACGCTCCTTTAAACCTGTCTCTTTGATGAAGCGTCTAGTCAGCTGCCCTAGTGTCTCCTTTGTGCATCAATTATTGTTGATGCACACATCCATAAACCCATTGGGAAGTTTTACTGTGTTAAAGCTGCTGGATAAGGACAATGTTCTATTGTTGAGTGTGTAAATGCACCACTCGATAAGCCAGTGAGCCATTGAGAAGGCTTGATCTCTGGTCCATGCTAAGCAATATACTTAAGATACTGCGAGGCCTGGATAGAGTGGACGTGGAGGGGATGTTTCGACTTGTAGGAAAAACTAGAACCGGAGGACACCATCTCAGACTAAAGGGACGATCCTTTAAAACAGAGATGAGGAGGAATTTCTTCAGCCAGAGGGTAGTGAATCTGTGGAACTCTTTGTCACAGAAGGCTGTGGAGGGCAATTCACTGAGTGTCTTTAAGACAGAGATTGATAGGTTCTTGATTAACAAGGGGATCAGGGGTTATAGGGAGAAGGCTGGAGAATGGGGATGAGATAATATCTTATGGTCTTATGGTCTAATATGCCAAGCAAGGGAGGAATAATTAATTAGTATAGCTAATTCTGATAGCTACCCCCTGCTGGAAAATTCTCCATGCGGATAGCGGTCCAGGGCAGCTGGAGGTTTGACTATCAGGCCACAGAGTTGAATAGCCAACTCTTGGGCCAGGTTCATGTGCCAATGTTAAGCAGTTGGATGAGGTACTGGATGAGTTGCCATTGCCACCAAGAACCATACACCTCAGTACAAACCTTCAGAAGCAGTGGGCATGAAAAGAAATAATATCAATAGCTTACAAATGATTGTTCTCGGCACGGAGCTCAGCCCATCATGTTGCTGCTTGTGGGAGCTTGTTTTGTCCAAGTTGGTAAATACATTACAACGGTGCTGATACGCTACTTCAAAAATATTTCTTTGGCTGTAAAGCAATTCAAGATCTCCTATAGAATAAAACAGCACAGCATATCCAACCTCAGGTATGGCTCGGCCCCAGTCGGAAGCTTGGAAGTTGCACTCGTATTCTGCCAGAGGACTGGGACCATGAACCATCTGGCTCGGAGGAAAGAGACAATAATGATTGAGCCAGGCTTCTTCCTGCATCAAAAAGCGAAATACTGCGAATGCTGGAAATCCGCAGTAAAAGCAGAAAAGGCTGGATAATCCAAATGCCTTCACTTAGATCCAAAATGTTAACTCTGTTCCCCTCCCCACAGGTGCCGCCAGTCTGGCCAGCTTTAACCAGCGTTTTCTCTTTTTATTTCTCCCTCTGTTAGCGGTTGCATATTGTCCTCACCTCGGTGAGCCCTGCGAGTTGGGAAGGACACGAGCCGCCAGCTGTTTCTTGAACGGCGAAGTGGCAGACGAGGCTGTCCTCGTGGTTGAGTGTTGGCCTGGTGCTGCTCGGGCGGCTTGAGCGAGTCAATGTGAAAAGGTTTTATTCCTCTCATTTGCATTTAAATGAGAAAAAAAATGTCCAAAAGTACACTGGGTTAATGCAAAATGAAGAAACACTTGAATGTCAGCAGAGAATTGGTGACAGGGGAGGCTTAAAAACTGAAATAAGTTTTAATTTTGAAAACCTACTTACACAGCTACTTGGTGGACAAGCTGCACAGTACATGTGTCAGGGTGTCATAAGACAAGTAGAATGCTTTTATCAAACATGCCAGCGACAGCAAACAGAATAAGGCATTGATTTTCATTTCCCTTTAAGTCTTATGCTGGGAATTTAAGGAAATAAATCTGGTCGGCTGTTGACACAGATGGTGTATGATGTAATGCCATTTCCACTAAAATAAAAACTTCATCCCTTCATCAGGGCAGGAAAGAGAGTGGCAGCTCACAGTCCCAAAACAAAGCAGCAGATTTCTCCTGCTTTAAAAGATCGAGGCTGGTGCCCCAGTGCAGTGCTGAGGGAGTGCCATACTGCCGGAGATGCCACCTTCGAAGTCAGAAATAAAACCACTGCCAATCTAGCCTTGTGGGTGAACGTCAAAGATCCCATGGTGCTATTTTGATGAAGAGTAAGGGAGTTCTACTGAACAAGATTTATCCCTCAACCACCATCAGTGAGAATAACAGTGATTATACTTTTAAAAGTAATTCATTGACCCTGAATGTGTCTTTTTTTGTTCAGAATTTGGTGCTAGTGTTTAAATTTAGAGAAAAGTAAGTGCAAGATTCATAAGATTTTGGGGAGCGGGGATAATGGGGGCAGGGGCAAATAGGAAAGTGCAGTTTAGGTCACAATCAGAACAGCCATCATCTTAAGGCTCGGAGTGGGGAAGTTGAGAGGAGGGGAGTGGGGGCATAGCAGACGGCCTACTCAGACTCCTGGTTCTTGTGTGACTTACAGAGAGAGCCAGCTGAACGTTTGGGCGTGTGCTGTGTGCAAACTATTTTTGTTCAGAAACCTAAGCACACGGTAGGCCTGAATGCCTGATGAGTGTTTCCATGGTAACAGCTCTTCACCTGGAGCCACCTGCTCACAGAATCGCACAGCGGTTGCAGCAGAAAGGAGTCTATTCGGCTTGTCATGTCCGTGCTGGCTCTCTGCTGGCGTTACCCATCTAAGTCCCACTTTCCCGCTGCCTTTTCCCCGCAACCCGCCGATTTGTTTCTCCCACGTTTAATTATCCAAGGCTATTTTGAAAGCCATGGTTGGATCAGCCTCTGCCGCGTTCTCAGGTGGTGCATTCCGGATCCTAATCACACACTGTGTAAAAAACACCTTTTCTTCATGTTGCCCTTGCTTTTTTGCCAATCAATTAGTCAACTGTCTCACGGAACAGAGGTCACAATGGTTAAAACTCAGCGATAAGGTCTTGTTGCTGTGTGTGAAACTCAGAAAAATGGTCACGTCTTGTGGCTCCGACTCCGACTGACGCTTCGCTTTTACAAAATGCAGTTCTTGTACCGAGTGCACACTTGATATCAATCAGCATTTGTTCGGTTTGATCAGAAAACAGTCAGTGCACCTTTAATCATTTTGATGTGATGTGCTGTGAAATTTGGCTTTTGAAGGCAATGTATTATCACATCAGGCTCCATGACTGGTAATTGAACATGTCATTAGTCCTGGTCTTTTGTGTAAACTCAGACACATCACTATCTGCCTGTGTCAAAGTAGGATTTGCTTACTAAGCTTAGATAAATGCCGTAATAGACCAGCTGGATCAATAGTTCTTGAATTGCCAGACAAAATCAAAGAACCTGTTACGTATTGAGAAAACCGCTGTATAATATTCTAAAATAAACATTCCTGCCTGTGAGAGGCGGGACGGCACATTCCTGCATGTCAAGGGCGGTGTTTGCCAATACTGTTCCGAGTTGATGGCAACAATTCTCAGTTGAATCAAGTATTTCCAGGTGGCAAAGTGGCCTTTTCCACTGGCAACTTCTCTCAGTTCGATAATTCTTTTTTCTTGTTGAAAATTTAGAGTACCCGATTCATTTTTTCCAGTTAAGGGGCAATTTAGCGTGGGCAGTCCACCTACCCTGCACATCTTTGGGTTGTGGGGACGAAACCCATGCAAACACAGGGAGAATGTGCAAACTCCAAATGGACAGTGACCCAGAGCCGTGGGGCAGCAGTGCTAACCACTGCGCCACCATGCTGCCCTCAGTTCGATAATTCTAATTGGCAGCACGTTGTAAACAGAGGTGGCATCTTCCGGTGGCTAAACCAGGCAATGGCGGTACTTTCCAGTGTCCTCTCAACCACAACAGTTCCCAACCAGGCAACATGCCGCTGGTAACACTGAGTGAAAGGTTGGCAGGGAGTGACACTGATGCAAAAAGAGAAATACGTGTGCAGACACGCTGGGTTCCAATGGCTGGTGACCAAGCACCTTGCATGTTTATACTCCGCCCACGCTCCGGGGAGAACTCCCGCGCTTCCATCGTGTGCCCCTTGAAGTCGCCATGCCATCAACGTGACCACTGGCCCTACAACGTGGATGCCAGAAGTCTGAAGTAAAACATGAATCGCTGGAAAGGCTCAGCCTAAAAGGCAGCCTTTGAGGAGAGAGAAGCAGAGTCCACGTTTCCGGTTCATCACCTATCATCAAACTTCAACAGGTGAGAAATGTGATGGGTTTTAAGCCAGCAAAGTGTGAGCTGGGCGGGGTGCGCGGTGTGAGAGCGGCACGTGTTGTGGAGGAGAGGAAAAGACACAAAGAGAAAGGCCTCTGATAGAGTGGAAGCCTGGAGAGATTAATTGGCAAAAGGGTGCATGGAGCAAGGCCATGGGTCAAGAAAAGAAACATAAGGTGTGTCTGAAGGAGGTATGAATGGTAGAATGATGAACAACTGCTGTCTGAAAGTAAAATCAAAAGAGAACCAAGATTAAGACCTACACGTGCAAAGAAAAGGGAACAAATGAGAGACAGAATTTATGGTCTAAAATCGTGGAACTCGGTTTTGAGTTTGAAAATCTATAAAGTGTCAAATTCCAAGGTGAAGGACTCTTCCTCGTGCTTGGATTGAGCTGCATTGGAATATTTCACCAGGCTGAGACCAGAGAGGTCAGCGTCTTCCACAAGGCGCTGTAGGGACCATGTGGTGCGACAAAGCTTGTAGTTGGCATTTTACATTAAAATATTTCAAACTATGTTGATAAATACATTTTTATGTTTGAAAAGTCCATAAAAGTTAATACTAGCAAACAAGAAAGATGCTATGCAGCAGGGCACCTACATCTGATGGGTTTGTTGACAAAGGAAGGAGATTCTTTGGAAAACCAATCAGTCAGATTACAGCAAGGATGAAAGCAGGTGAGATAGTCAGATTGCAGCAAGAAGAGGATGCAGGTGAGATAGTTCATGGTTAACTACCATGAAGACTAAGGTGAGAATGAACAGTCTGTGGTGATGTGCATCAATGTAAATGCATGTAGGCTAGCTAGACACTAGATGGAGCACCAGAAACATCACACACACACACATACTCAACCAATAGATCAAGTAGATAGGACATGACCAATAGACATTCACGATACACAAGGAGGTGACACGACCCACAGGGGGGCATTACACCAACCCATATATAAAGGACACCACACATATGATCGGCCTCTTTCCAGTGGAGACAGTCAGTGAGTAGAGACACAGGGTTGATACAATATTACACCCACCACGTGGATTGCAGCAGCTGGTTAGTCAGTCTGGGTAGCTATAGTAGGATTAGCAGTAGTGTCGAACCCGAGTAATAGAAGTGTAAATAGTTTAATAAACGTGTTGAAGTTATCTCCATGTCTGAACCTTCCTTTGTCAAGTGCACCACAAGGAAGCCACTTATGTTACACCTACAACATAACAAATCACAGTAGGCACGGTTGTAACACCAATGCAAGAGAAGGCTAAGCAGGAGAAGGGCCAAGAACATCCTCCTCTTGAGCAATAAGGACAGAATGAGAACAATGGTGGAATGCAAACTGGGAGATGTGGCATTCATGCTGATCTACAGCCAAGATGGGCCAACTGAAAAAGCCTTTCTTGCCTCACGTCGCAGGATATGTCCTCACGGGATGCAACTGTCTGCTAAAGCACATTGCTGCGAGCTCCAGGAATCCTTCCTGCCTGGAAGCCTGCCATCTTTCTGCTAATGAGTGAAAGTTGAGTTTCACAGCTTCATTACTTTGTTACTTAAGGCTTTCATGGCTGTGGTGTGGGAATTCATGTGAAATACACATACTACACTTAACTGCTTCACTCACTGAAGTTGTTATAATGCACGGTCTGGCTTTTAGCACTTGATACTACAGTCTTGAGAAATGATGCCCCATCATCCATGTTGCTCAGATGTCTGAAAGTCCGGGACACAAACTTGTTCAAAGCATCTTGCACTTGTTGTACAAAACCCCCACCGAGCCAAGTGAACTAAGCTTAACAAGATTACGGGCATTATTAGCCCGGCAGCATTCTGGCAATCTGCGCTGAATCCTCTCCAAGACCCATTTATATTTCCTGAGGTGCAGTGTCCAGGCCTGAACACAGTACTCTAACTGGGGTCTAACCAGAATGTTCGATAATGGTAATGTAAGTTCCAAAAGCCTTTTTGTTTCATTTTTATATATTTCTCCTGTGTTGAGTGAGATTCAGTGAGGAGAACAGATAGGTTCCGCCCCTCAGCCTGCGGTGTCTGTGAGTTCTGCCAATAGGATGGCGGGAGTGCGGTGTCTGTGAGTTCTGCCAATAGGATGGTGGGAGTAGGCCACTCGGCACCTTGAGCCTGCTCAGCACTTTAATCAGATCATGGCTGGTCTGATAGTAACCTCAGATCTGCATTCCACTTACCCCCTTACCACCCCTTTACTGACCAAGAATCTAGCCATCTTTGTCTTAAATGCATTCATAGACTCTGCTTTTCAGGATAAGAGTTCCAGAGACTCAAAACCCTCTGAGAGGAAATGTTGCACTTCATCTCCGTTTTAAATGGGCAACCTCTTATTTTTAAACAGTGATCCCCTCGTTTTAAATTCTCCCACAAGAGGAAACATCCTCTCCACATCCCCCCCCTGTTGAAACCCCTCAGGATCTTATATGTTTTAACCAAGTCGCCTCTTACTCTTCAAACTCCAGCAGATACAAGCCCAGCCTGTCCAACTGTGGCTCATAAGGCAATCCACCCATTTCTGATATTAGTCCGGTAAAACTTAATTGACCCGCTTTCTCCCTGCCCTTGCCATCATTCTCTCCATCAGCCAAATATAACAAGATGCCCCAAAGTATATTGCTGTGCTGCTGATGCAGAAGTGCCCAGCAATCCCCAGAACGTCAACCAAATTTTTGATCTCAGTAATACTACTGTCAGAGCCAAGGGGGTACAGTCATGTAGTGGTTATGCAACATGACTTATATCAGGTGCCTATCCAGGGTTCAAATTCCATCATAGCAGTTTGAGAATCTGAATTCAGTTTGTAAAAATGACGAAGTCAGTGACAGTGATCATGAAGCTACTGGAATATTCTAAAATCTCAACTGGTGCATTCATGCTCTTTAGCATAGGGAGCTCTTTCAGAGGTTTGGTGCAGACCTGATGGGCCGAATGGCCTCCTTCTGCAATGTAGGGATTCTGTGATTCTGTGGAACCTGGGGTCAGATCTTCATGGTCTCAGGTGGGACCAGAATGGAGGTGGGGGCTGGGCAAAAATGGCAGCCGGGTCCTGGTTCTGAAAGTCCTGCCCCCATTTCCGGTGTTGGCTTTTTCCACCAGCATGGGAAAGGGAGCAGGTTGTGACCTCTGGCCGCCTGTTGCCGGCACCGTTTTAAATATGGCCAGCTCAGATCTCTCAGGATTTACACGGAAGCAGCCATTTACACCCGGTGAAGCCATGAACTGTGACCTGGAACCAGGATGAGTGTTTCCTGTTTTCCAGTTCATCAGGAAATGCTACAATCTGAGCATTGTCTGTATCACCCATAGTCAGAGCCGGCAGGGCTTTAGGTGTGGAAGTATTTTTTCTAATGGCTTGCTTGGCTCATGTTTCTTTTTATTCTGACAGTTCCATGCGCATTTGAAGGGAATATACACTCAGAGGCGGCCAAAAATGAGCACTTGGGTCAGTGAGGGTGAAGGGGGTGTGTGGCCATACAACTGATCTGCATTGATTTGTTAATTGCTTTGAGGTGCCAGTGTTCCCGCTGCAAGGACGGGCCTCGAAACTGAGCTGCGTAAACATTGGTTTGCCTCTGTCTCTGGGCTCATTTTGGCCTTGGGCCTGCCTCCAGAGGCAGTGGACCCATCTCCCATCCATGCTCACCTCCCTGAACAGCAAAGTCAATAGCCATTAACCACTCGAGACAGCAAATGATGGAATAAATGCCAACCCCGACGGTTACGCCCACATACCCAGAATTTTTTTTTGTTAAGAAAGCTTAAAGTACAAGGAGGGTGAACCTTTGGAGGTCTTTCCCATTCACTAGCTACAGAAACCCCAAGAAAATCCCCATTGAAACACCCCTCAGAATGCACATGTGGAATATGTGTTTCCAATGCTTGCTCCAATACATCGAGTGGCTTCAGAAATGCTGTATAAAGGCAGCCGAAGTACAGCCTGCATGCAAATGATATGTCTGGGGTCTATCAAGTGAAATTTGACAGGGGGCCCGATTCAACAATCTCATCGCGCCCAACTTGGAGTCGTGATCCGAAGGTTCAACCTGGGAGAGGCCAAAATCAGCCTTCGCATTGGGCAAAAAAACCTGGTGAGAGTTATTGGATTTGCGAGGCCCGGCACGATCTGGATCTCACCCTCACTGCGTTCGCCAGATTCACCCGTCACCCGGGAATCTGCGGCCGCATCTGCGAGGCCTCACCGGGCATCATTCAGTACTGGCTCACACAAATTTGAACCAGACGTGATTTACTTCAGGGGGTCTTGCAGGTGATTAGAGTCCCCCGGGTGGTCAGGGACCAGGCGGTGCCATCAAAAAACACCCTGCCAAATGCCCTCGCAACAGCACTTTAACGTTTTTGTTGAATCGTGCCATGGGGCGATATCTAGAGTTTTCAATGTTTCAGGGTTACCCTGAAGTAAAATATTTTATCTCCTGGTCACTTCTGTGGGAAATCAGGAGTGAAAATATGCATACGGCATGACAAAAGTGTTTCATGTTTAATTTTCTTTGAACATTTTCCTTTATGAGATTTAAATCATTGGAGGTATGGAGAAAAATACACAACATGTTAAAAGGAATGGTAAATTCTGAGGACTGAAAGCTGAGTGTTCAATTATTTATTCATGCTTTAATATTTAACTATGCAATAGATTAAGGGGCTGATTTACTTGATATACATTTAATGAGGTGCAGGGCAACATTTATGACACAGAAATAGGACGTAAGAAATAGAAGTAAGAAGCCATTTGGGTGCTTGAGCCTCCTCCATCATTCAATAATGTCACGTCTGATGTTGAAACATTATTCCACTTTTCTGTCTAAATCCTGATGTAATATGTGTTCTTTAGATGTCTCAAAGATGAGATCTTGCGACTTGTATATTTGAACTGGAACGGCTTATCGCTAGACTTTAACTATTTACAGATCGTATGCCTGTTGCTGCTGCCATGGAGATAGGCTGTTTCTATCTAGACTCTCGCTAGACTGTTCTCTCAGTCTACTACCATGTGACTCTATGCATCATACTGTCGGTGGTGCTATTCTTAAGTGCAGTGTTAACCCTTGCTCTGCCGAGGACATTTACATTACAATGGCATGCAGGAATATAAGACAACATTTCCCTTTCATCTCTAAAGATACATTTTCTTTGCAATGGAGTATAACCATGTGTAACAATCTTTATTTGCTATTCATTCTCCCCCCCACCTCAAGTCACTGACTTCACAAATTCAAATGCTCTTAGGTCTTGACAGTTCTTCCATATCTTGGCCTGTCATGCTTGGAAGAAGGATAGTAATCCTCTGTGTTTCTAGTACTTGGTTATCTCTGTTTGGTTCACCTATTGCGCTCCTTCGAGTTGCATTTATCTTTATTAACAACTCGTGCGTTTTTTTCAGACACTGTGAGTTTGTCCTTCCGAGGGGAATGCGCTTCTTGCTCATTCCGAGAGCGGGCTCAAATTTTATTTTTCCATGACGTCCACCATTTTCTTTCTGGCTTACACGTTTCGGCAATGGAACCCGCATTTCCGCTTGATTCACAATCTCAGCCAGACATCTGTTTGACTTACAAATCATTTTGCAAACTTATGAATGGTTTCATTCAGCTCGGTTGTCCTCAGCATGTCTGAGACATCCAGTGCTTTTCTTTCTGCTAGTGCCTTGTGATTCAGCGTTGGATTTACATTTTCCGATCTCCTTTCTGTCTTTTCTTCCTCTGTCTGCAGCAGGATTTTGTCCTTCTCCTTCCTTATGGTTTCACAGTTGACCTGGTCTGTCTTCGGAGAAGTCTTTCCTAGTTTCAGTTCAGCAGGTGAGCTACTCATGGTTTCATTATCTGCTCACAGTTTGTAAAGTTCTACGGCATTTCCTTTCTTTGCCTCCTTGTTTTCATTCAACTTCATATTCAGCTCTTCAGTCTCGCCTTTGCAGCTTTCAGCTTCAACCCTGGAATACTGAACGTTGCGGAATTTACCCCAACAGCTAATTCTTCAGTTTGTTGAGAGTGGCATTAAATTCATTTGGCTTCTCTTTGTAATCTTCCAGGGGAATAAACTTTCACCTGAGGGATTCTTGGAGTGTGTGAAGGTCTATCACCAGGATATCCTTTTCTTTGCAAAGTTCACTTGCTGTATCTTGAGTTTTCCTATAATTTGGCGCAGTGGCAGTTGTTAGCACTGCTTTCTCACAGCGCCAGAGACCCGGGTTCAATTCCGACCTTGGGTGACTGTCTGTGTGGAGTTTGCACATTCTCCCCATGTCTGCGTGGGTATCCTCCGGGTGTTCTGGTTTCCTCCTACAGTCCAAAAATGTGCAGGTTAGGTGGATTGGCCATGATCAATTGCCCTTAGAGTTCAAAGTTTAGGTGGCGTTACAGGGATACTTTTTACACATTTGCGAGCGGCGCTCAGTCCCGAGACCCGCAAGATGGTCGCCGCCCGCCGTGCTGCCCGAGGTTCAGGGACCACGACCTGGACGCGCTGCTGGATGCGGTGGAGGAAAAGAGGGCGGTCCTGTGCCCCAGACATGGACACCACCACCCGCGCAGCACCCGCAGCGTTTGTGGAGGGAGGTGGGCAATGCCGTCAGCGCCGTGGGCACACTCCACGTACCGCCGAACAGTGCCGCAAGAAAATGCACGACCATACGAGGTCAGCCAGGGTGAGTGCACACTGACGTGCCCCGGCACCACCACCCCCATACCACCCACACATGTAAAAAGCCACCCCCCCCCCCAGGGGTACATCACAACCCACTCCCTGACCCACATGGGCTGCACCCACACATGCCAGGCGCTTTGGCCGGATGCCCCGTGTGCCATCATTTCCCCAACATCTGCGCTGCCTGCGTCGGACCGCCTAACACTGATGTATGTTCCCCCCCCCCCCCCCCGCCATCCCCCAGGATAAGACTGCCCACAACCACAGGGAGTGGGAAAGAACCTGAAGAGGTCCACCTGTACTGCACCCCCTCACCGTGCATGAGCAGAGGGCATTGGACCTCGCAGGTGGAGCCTCGGAGGCGAACCAGCAAATGAGACTCCCCCGCATGACTCCACCCCCACCTCACCCCATGCCCCACTGCACCCCCTCACCCCATGGCCCACTGCATCCCCTCACCGCCGTCCGCCTGTCTAACGATACATGCCGTCTTGTGTCTTAAAGGACGAGCCGCCGGTGGTCACGGCCCTTCCGGCGTTGCACGCCCACAGCCTGTGCCAGGCCCAGTGGCCCCCAGGGTCGCAGACCACAGCGGGGAGGCCAGACGCCATGGAAGCCCTTCCACTGACACAGAGACCCAGGACACGGAAACCCAGGACCCAGATGCACACGATACCGAGGACACAGAAGACTGACACCCAGGACACTGACACACAGAGGATTGACACATAGAGCACGGCAACCCAGAGGACTGACACACAGACGACGGCAACCCAGAGGACTGACAGACCGGACAGTGACACACAGACGGGGGTGACTCAGGGACCATCGGGCCAGGGGTCGACGCAGGAGACGCCGGACTTTGGCTCGGACGACGACCTTGACTTCTCGGCACTGCTGTCTCCCACCCCCTGCACCATCACAGAGACTATCACCTCGGTTGGGCACTTTAGTGATGAGGCTTCTGGGTCACTGACTGGTGCGCACCACACACCCATACCGGTACAGCAGGTGGAGGTAGGAGCAGCCGAGGGCAGACGGTCGGCGGTCAGCCCAGTCCCAGCAACCAGCTGCCGCCCCGATGGGTCCTGGGTTCCTGGACTTACCAGACCCACCCATAGACCCGATGCAGTTAGACACCCAGGGACTAGACAACAGAATGACGGCCGGCTTCCAGCAGCTGCAGACGCAGGTGGAGGAGTCCATCCGCGTCCAGGAGCAGGGATTGGTGCCGGTCATGGCTGCCACCCAGGCCGACACCACACGGGTGGCGTCCGCAGTGGAGGCAATGGGGGCAACGGTGTCGGCCAAGGGTCAGGTCATGCAAGGCGTGGGGCTTCATGTGCATGCGTCATCCGTGGCCCAGGACAGGGCTGCCCTCTCACAGGCAGCCATGTGCCAGAGCCAGCTGGACATTGCAGCCGCGCTCCGCAGTCTGGCCGAGGCTCAGTAGGCCATCGCTGAGATCATCGACGGCATTGCCCAGATACTGGTTTAGCACAGGGCTAAATCGCTGGCTTTGAAAGCAGACCAAGGCAGGCCAGCAGCGCGGTTCAATTCCCGGACTAGCCTCCCCGAACAGGCGTCGGAATGTGGTGACTAGGGGCTTTTCACAGTAACTTCATTTGAAGCCTACTTGTGACAATAAGCGATTTTCATTTTTAAAATTTTCATGCTGGGTGGCGTCGCGCAAGCCCAGACGGAGGTGGCACAGTGGGATGGCCCACTCCCTGAGCTCCATCGCTGCTGTCGTAAGGACCCTGATCGAGACCACAGCGGGCATCCAGGACTGGCAGCTTCAGGTGTCTATGGTGCCTCGAGGCTTGTCTCCGCTCGCACCCTTGTCCCGTAGAGAGGCCCGTCGGCCACCGGGCACCCCGAGGGAGGAGGGGGGACTGGGGCCCGTGCCAGTTACTCCTGCAGGGGTGGTCCTGGAACACTTCCCAAACTGTTGCGTTCTCCCTCACCACCTGCCCGTTTCCCCAAGGGTTATAACTGGTCGTTCTGCTCGAGGTGATGCCCTTGCTGAGCAGATACTGACGCAGCTCATCGCTCGTGAACGATGTACCCTGGTCGCTGTGGATATAAGCGGGGAAACCAAACAGGCTGTGCAGGGCCTTTATCACGGTGGCCGAGGTCATGTCGGGGCAGGGACCGGCTAATGGAAAGTGGGAGAACTCGTCAATGATGGTTAGGAAGTAGATATTGCGGTTGGTGGACGGGAGGGGCCTTTGAAGTCCACGCTTAGTCGCTCAAAGGGCCCCGAGGCCTTTACAAGGCGAGCCTTGTCTGGCCGGTAGAAGTGCGGTTTGCACTCCGCACAGATCTGGCAAGCCCTGGTCATGGCCTTGACCTCCTTGGTGGAGTAAGGTAAGTTGCAGGACTTGATCAAGTGGGCGAGCCGGGTATCCCCTGGGTGACATTACCCCCGGGTAATGCATTTTGGAAGGTGTAATGCAGGTAGGTAATATACAGTGAATGGTAGAACCCTCAAGAGTATTGAAAGTCAGAGAGATCTAGGTGTACAGGTCCACAGGTCACTGAAAGGGGCAACACAGGTGGAGAAGGTAGTCAAGAAGGCATACGGCATGCTTGCCTTCATTGGCTGGGGCATTGAGTATAAGAATTGGCAAGTCATGTTGCAGTTGTCTCGAACCTGAGTTAGGCCACACTTGGAGTATAGTGTTCAATTCTGGTCACCACACTACCAGAACGATGTGGAGGCCTTAAAGAGGGTGCAGAAGAGATTTACCAGGATGCTGCCTGGTATTGAGGGCATTAGCTATGAGGAGCGGTTGAATAAACTTGGTTTGTTTTCACTGGAACGATGGAGGTTGAGGGCGACCTGATAGAGGTCTACAAAATTATATGAGGGGCATAGACAGAGTGGATAGTCAGAGGCTTTTCCCCAGGGTAGAGGGGTCAATTACTAGGGGGTATAGGTTTAAGGTGCGAGGGGCAAGGTTTAGACTAGATATACGAGGCAAGTTTTTTACACAGAGGGTAGTGGGTGCCTGGAACTCGCTGCCGGAGGAGGTGGTGAAAGCAGGGACGATAGTGACATTTGAGGGGCATCTTGACAAATACATGAATAGGCTGGGAATAGAGGGATACGGACCCAGGAAGTGTAGAAGATTGTATTTTAGTTGGGCAGCATGGTCGGCACGGGCTTGGAGGGCCGAAGGGCCTGTTCCTGTGCTGTACTTTTCTTTGTTCTTTGTTATTTGACAGAGGTCATCGTGGAGAGCCTGCAGGCGATCCTCCTGCGCGTTGGTGCACGTGCCGCGGGACAGGGCATCTGGGGGCTCATTGAGCTCCCCACGACGATACTTGATATTGTACGTGTAGGTAGAGAGTTTGATCCTCCACCTCAAGATTTTATCATTTTAAATTTTGCCCCGTTGAGCATTATCAAACATGAAGGCTACCGACCGTTGGTCGGTAACGACGGTGAACCTCCTACCAGCTAGGTAGTACCTCCAGTACCGCACAGCCTTCACAATGGCTTGTGCCTCCTTTTCGACTGCAGAGTGCCGAATCTCGGAGGCGTTGAGTGTCCGGGAGAAGAATGCTACTGGCCTGCCTGCCTGGTTGAGGGTAGCAGCCAGGGCGATTTCTGATGCATCGCTCTCTACCTGGAAAGGAATGGTTTCGTCCATCGCGTGCATAGCGGCCTTGATGATGTCGGCTTTGATGCGACTGTTATGGGCGAGGCGTTTTCTGAACCCCAAAATGTATCATGGAGTTCAACCAACCTCTCCCTTTAATGTGTTTGTTGCTTTTCCTAGCACACGGCTTGTTCCCTAGGTGTGGAATTACAATTATGGACACGTGGGTTTTTAAACACAAAACACTGTTTATTCCATGAACTCAACTTAACATCTTAAATAAACATTGGATCTCTTAACACCCCTTACTTCAAAGATAACTCAGAAAATATTGCAACAGTAAATAATTCCTTAAAATGGTCCTTCAAACTTCCAAGAGACTTAACACCTTTAAACAGTATCACATCAGCTTAGGTACATTGCTTAAACATCCATGTCTTAAAGGTACCCTCACATGACACCTCACCCCAAGAAAGAAAACCCATCAACTTCAAGATGGTTTCATTTTTCACTTTTGCACTATCCACTAAGAAATGTACACAGTAAATATACCTTTTTGTTTTTTAAAAAAAAACAACACATGCAAACAGGTATAATAATATAGTCCATTTTTCTTTGTTCTTGTTCCTCCAACCAAAATCCTTCTCGATTGACAGTCTCTTTGAACAAAGTCTCTGCACGATCCATCCATTCCTCTACTCCTCGTCATTTCTCTTCAGAATCAGATACTCGCGTTCAATCTGACCACAGAGTCCCTTGCAATTCTCCAATACAGGAACATTGGGGATCACAGCTTTCAGGCAGTCAAATGCCTGTTGAAAGTCCGCTGTCCATTGAAATTTTTTCCGTTTCTTCAGCAATTCCATCAGTGGAGTAATCACGCCACAAAACGTTTGCACAAATGTTCGATCAAATCCACTCATGCTAAGAAATCACATTTCCCTTCGTCTTGAGGGTATAGGAAACTCCGCAAGGAAAGTGATTCGGGCTTCTCCAAATTCACTTTCGGCTAGGTTCATCACCAAACCCGCCTCCTGAAGTCGATCGAAGAATCCCATACGATGCTTTAAATGTTCTTTCCATGTCTGGAAGTTGTAAATAAAAGCAGATTGTCCCACTTTCTCCATGCAACCCTTCAATGTTGGGACAGGATAAGAATCCATTCTTGTAACTGTAATCACCTTTCGATAGTCCACACACAACCGTTGGGTACCGTCTGGTTTAGGTACCATCACTATGGGTGAGCTCCATTGGCTGCAGCCCACTTCAATTATGCCATTCTTCAGCATACTCTCAATCTCTCTGTTAACCTGTGCCAATTTTAAAGGATTCAGTCTATATGGATGTTATTTGATAGGAACAGCATTTCCCACATCTAAATCATGTGTAACCGTTTTAGTACTTCCCAATTTATCTCTGCAAACTTGCCCATGTGATATCAATAACTCTTTGAGGTCAGTTCATTTTTCCTCTGGAAGGTAACTTAACAATTCATCCCAATTTTTAAGAACATCCTTACTTTCCAATTTAATTTGAGGTATGTCAAATTCAGTCATCTGGATTTGGTTCGTCACTTTGAGTTAGAATCATTAAAACCTCCTTTTTCTCTCCTTCCCTTTCAAAGTACCTTTTAAGCATATTCACATGACACACTCGGTGAGTCTTCCTTCTATCTGGTGTATTTACTACATAATTCACCTCACTTAACTTCCTTTCAGTCTGATACGGTCCACAAAACCTAGCTTTTAAAGGCTCCCCTACCACTGGTAACAACACTAAAACTTTATCCCCACTGGCAAAACTACAAACTTTGGATTTCTTGTCCGCTACCCATTTCATCACATTTTGTGCAACTTTCAAATGTTGTCGAGCCAATTCACCTGCTCTATTTAATCATTCCCTAAAATTTGACACGTAACCCAATAGTGTAAATTCCAATTTCTCACCCGCCAATTTTTCCTTAATCAATTTAAGTGGTCCTCTTACCTCATGACCAAAAATTAGTTCAAAAGGACTAAATTTGGTAGACTCATTAGGTGCATCCCTAATTGCAAACAATACGAATGGGATTCCTTTATCCCAATCCTCTGGATAATCTTGACAATACGCCCTCAACATTGTCTTTAATGTCTGATGCCACCTTTTTAACGCTCCCTGTGATTCTGGATGATACGCAGTTGATTTAAATTGTTTTATTCCAAAGCTATCCATAACTTCTTTGAATAACTTTGAAGTAAAATTTGTTCCTTGATCCGATTGAATTTCTGTGGGTAGTCCATATCTAGTAAAGATTTTAAGTAACTCCTCCACAATCCTTTTAGCTGTAATATTACGTACTGGAATGGCCTCTGGAAACCTAGTAGACACATCCATAACAGTCAAAAGATATTGTTTCCCACTTTTTGTTTTAGGAAGCGGTCCTACACAATCGATTAGGGCCCTTATAAAAGGTTCTTCAAATGCTGGAATGGATATTAAGGGCGCTGCTTGAGGTTTCCCTATCACTTGACACGTGTGACATGATTGACAACATTTAACTACATCTTTATGTAGTCCAGGCCAATAAAAATGTTTCTGGATTTTAGCTTGAGTTTTCCTTATTCCCAAATGACCTTCCACTGGTACCTCATGTGCAACTCGCAACACCTCCTTTCTATACTCTACCGGCAATACTACTTGATGAACTTCTGCCCACTTTTCATCCGCCTGCATATGCACAGGTCTCCATTTTCTCATCAAGACATCATTTTTACAGTAATAACACGCTGGTATACTCTCAGATTCATCTTCTGTGTATGCTTTCTGATCTATCCATTTTATATCTACATCTTTCTGTTGTAGCTCCACCAATTTTCCTGAACTAAAAATATCCGCCTCATCCTCCACCTGTTCTTGTACTTTTTCAACCATCTGATCAAAAATCGTTTCTGATAATTGCACTTCAACTTCATGTTCACTCTTTGATTTGTCCTCTTGTCTTAACCTGTGACTTTGCGACCTTGTTACAGTTGTCTGATTTTCCACTGGCTTATCAACCACAGTAGGCATCACTCCCACCTGCGATCCAGCTATATCATTACCCAAGATAAACTGTATTCTTGGACAAGATAGTTTATCTATTACTCCTCCTACCACTTCACCACTCCTCACTGGACTTTCCAACCTTACCTTATATAATGGAACGCTACTCCTTTCACCCTGAATTCCACATATCACCACCTTTTCTGGCAACATTCTTCCCAAACTACATAATTCCTCATCTCTTACCATGAAAGATTGACTAGCCCCTGTATCTCTTAAAATTGTGGCTTCTTTACCTGCTCCTCCTGATACACATGAGTAAACTTTACCCACACAAGTAAATTCTTTCAAGCCATCTGGCACCTTCTTAACAATTACTTCTTGAACAGGCTGTACAATCGCTTGCACCCCCTTCGCTTCCCTTGGGCTTTCCTTTACCACTCTAACAAACCCCACTGTCTTATCCTGTTTTATCACATCAGCCTTCCCAATGCTTTTCTTCAACCACCAACACTGTGACTTTACATGGCCTAGTTTATTACCGTGAAAACATTTGAAACTTTTCATTTCTTTTTCACCCTCCTGGATTTATTTTTTAATCTGAGGTACACTCTCTTTAATGTCGCCCATCAGATCACCTTTACCTTTACCACTGGAGTATTTTTCATGTCCCCAGTTTCTATCCCTCACCGCCTGAAACTGATGTCAGAAACCAATCTTTGATTTATGAACTAATTCATAATCATCTGCCATTTCCGCTGCTAATCTCGCAGTTTAACCCTCTGTTCTTCCTGATGTAGTTCTCACTACATCAGGAATTGAATTTTTAAACTCCTCCAAAAGTATAATTTCTCTGAGAGCTTCATACGTTTGGTCTATTTTCAAAGCCTTTATCCACCTATCAAAATTACTCTGTTTGAGCCTTTTAAACTCCATGTATGTTTGACCAAATTCTTTCCTTAAATTTCTAAACCTTTGTCTGTAAGCTTCAGGAACTAGCTCATATGCACTTAAGATGGATTTCTTCTCCTCGTCATACGTCCCAGATACCTCCTCCGGTAGTGATGCAAACACTTCACTAGCTCTACCTTCCAGCTTTGTTTGAATCAGTAACACTCACATGTCCTGTGGCCATTTCATTTGTTTCGCTACCTTCTCAAATGAAATGAAAAAGGTTTCCACTTCCTTCTTGTCAAACCTTGGCAATGCTTGGACATATTTAAATAGATTCCCACCAATCCTTCGACTATGACGCTCTTTCTCACTATCCTCGTCACTTATCATCCAACTGTAAGTTTCACTTTACGTCTGCCAATTTTAACTGATTGTCATGTTTCATGGCCATTTTCTGAAGTTCAAACTCCCTCTCTTTATCTTTTTCCCTGATCTGTATCTCCCTTTCTTTTTCTTTTTGTTCTGCTGGGGCTATTCTTTCTATTCTCCTTTCTTCTCTCTCCTTTTCTTTTTCCTCCCTTTCTCTTTCTCTTTTTTTTCCTCTCTCTCTTTCTCTTTCTTTTTCCTCTCTCTCACTCTCGAATGCCAGCCGTTTTAGTTCTTTCTCATGTTCCATTTGTTTAATTTGCAACTGAATTTTTGCCATTTCCAATGAGTCAAACTCTATCTCAGGCAACATTAAATGCTTTACCACCCCCACAATTACCTCATCTTTTTGCATTTTATCAGGTAATGTTAACTGCAATGTTTTTGCCAAATCTAACAGTCTGCTTTTCGTTTCTGTCCGTAAAGTACTACGTGTGACATTCTCCACCCCCAAAAACATCTGAGCTTCTGAAAGAGCCATTGTTCACAACACTCTCCCCACTTAAACTAAAATACCACACCAGAAAAGCAACAATCCTTCACTGTCTTTAAGTTCACAAAAGCCAATCCAATAGATAGATTTTTATCCCCCTCGAGCCCCCAATTGTTATGGGGCGCGGCTTTTCAGAACCCCAAAATGTGTCATGGAGTTCAACCAACTTCTCCCTTTAATGGATTTGTTGCTTTTCCTAGCAGACGGCTTTTTCCCTGGGTGTGGAATTACAATTATGGACACGTGGGTTTTTAAACACAAAACACTATTTATTCCATGAACTCAACTTAACATCTTAAATAAACATTGGATCTCTTAACTCCCCTTACTTCAAAGATAACTCAGAAAATATTGCAACAGTAAATAATTCCTTAAAATGTTCCTTCAAACTTCCAAGAGACTTAACACCTTTAAACAGTATCACATCAGGTTAAAGGATATATATATTATAAGTTTAAATCACCCAAATGATCCAGAGATGGTCTTTTATGACAGACATCACAGCTCACTGCAAACACAGACACACACAAGCTGTTTTCCTCCAAACAGCAAAACTAAACTGCAAAATGGCTGACCTGACCTCAGCTCCACCCACTCTCTGACATCACTGTTTTCTTAAAGGTACATTGCTTAAACATCCATGTCTTAAAGGTACCCTCACATGACATGACTGAAGGCCGACCGGGCCTCAGCCGTCAGGGGAAATGTCGTGGACCCACTGAGCGTGAAAGGAGAAAAGCCCCAAGCACCATTTGAGGGCCTTGAGGCGACGGGGAAGGGGAAGTTCCTTAAGGGGGTGCATGTGGTCGGGGTCGGGACCTAGAACCTCGTTTTCCACGACGTAGCTGATGCACGATCAGTGACCACTAAAGCGAGGTTGTAGTCCAACTGAAGGATTTAATAAGCTAGATGTTTCCCCCAGCAGCTCAGGTACAGAATTAAGGCTGCTGGGGCGGCACAGGTTCTTATACCCCGCCGAACAGGCTGGAGCTATCATACATTCTAACCAATAGAAAGCATACAGTTTCCACCAATGGTGCTTTAGCCTATCAGGTACCGTAATACCACATTCACCCCCTGTTTAAAAAAGAGTCCAGCGGGGGTGATGGCCTGAAACTACAAAACATGGCAACATAGTATAATTAGTTATGGAGGTACCATAATACCTCCGTACAGTGTTTAGTAACTATTTACAATTCTGATAGCTATGTACATTTGATGGCTTATATTTACAGTTTACAATTAAAATGAAGCAATCAGTCGATCGGGGGCCCTGGTCGTCCTCTGTGATCGTCGGAGCTTCGGTGGTAACTCCGGTGGAGGCTCGGGCATCTGTGACTCTGGGAGCGTGGCTTCGATCTCCATGGCAGCTCCGGCACCCCTAAACGGCGCTGGTGGGGAAAACGGTTGACCTGTGAAGGGAGCGCCTGCGGGGGGCATCGGTGGGTGGGGGGGCCTAGACGGGGCTGGCGGAAGGACCGATCCTCCTGTAAGGTGCTGCGGTGGAGGGGAGGGTGGGACTGGTGGCTGGGATGTGCGTGGGGTTCCGGCGGGCGCCAGGTCCCGTAGGGAGACCGTATCTTGTTGGCCGTCGGGGTACGCCACGTAGGCATACTGGGGGTTAGCATGGAGCAGATGGACCCTCTCGATCAACGGGTCCGGCTTGTGCCCCCGCACGTGTTTTCAGAGCAGGATGGGTCTGGGTGCTGCCAGCCAGGTCAGAGGACTTCCTAGGGAAGACAAGGAGATGTTTGTGAGGTGTCTGATTGGTGGTCGTACAAAGCAGTGACCGGATGGAGTGGAGGGCATCCGGGAGGACTTCTTGCCAGCAGGAGACTGGGAGGTTCCTGGACCGTACGGCCAGTAGGACGGTCTTCCAGACCGTTCTGTTCTCCCTCTCTACCTCTCCGTTACCCCGGGGGTTGTAATTGGTCGTCCTGCTCGAGGCGATGCCGTTGCTGAGCAGGAATTGACGCAGTTCGTCGCTCATAAAGGAGGACCCCCTATCACTGTGTATGTAAGCGGGGAACCAGAACAATGCAAAGATGCTATGGAGGGCCTTGATGACAGTGGTTGCGGTCATGTCGGGGCAGGGGATGGTGAATGGGAACCGGGAGTACTCGTCAATCACGTTCAGGAATTACGTGTTGCGGTCGGTGGAGGGGAGGGGCCCTTTGAAGTCCATGCTGAGGCGTTCAAAGGGACGGGAAGCCTTTTTCAGGTGCGCTTTCTCTGGTCGGTAGAAGTGCGGTTTGCACTCTGCGCAGATTTCGCAGTCCCTGATGGCTGTCCTGACCTCCTCGATGGAGTAGGGCAGGTTGCGGGTCTTGACAAAATGGAAAAAGCGAGTGACCCCCGGGTGGCCGACGTCCTCGTGGAGGGCTCGGAGGCGGTCCACTTGTGCGGTGGCACATGTGCCATGGGACAAGGCGTCAGGAGGCTCGTTTAGCTTCCCGGGACGATACAAGATCTTGTAGTTATAGGTGGAGAGTTCGATCCTCCACCGCAAGATCTTGTTTTTTATCTTGCTCGCTGTGCATTATCAAACATGAAAGCAACCGACCGTTGGTCCGTGAGGCGAGTGAATCTCCTGCCGGCCAGGTAATGCCTCCAATGTCGCACAGCTTCTACTATGGCCTGGGACTCCTTTTTGACTGAGGAATGGCGGATTTCGGAAGCATGGAGGGTACGAGAGAAGGCCGCGGGCCTGCCCACTTGGTTGAGGGTGGCCGCCAGAGCTACGTTGGACGCATCGCTCCCGACCTTGAAGGGAAGGGACTCGTCGATGTCGTGCATTGTGGCCTTTGCAATGTCTGCTTTGATGCGGCTGAAGGCCTGGCGGGCCTCTATCGACAGGGGAAAAGCTGTTTGTTGGATCAGGAGATGGGCCTTGTCCGCATAGTTGGGGACCCACTGGGCGTAGTAGCGAAAAAACCCTAGGCAGCGCTTCAGGGCCTTGGAGCAGTGAGGGAGGGGGAACCCCATAAGGGGGTGCATGCGTTGAGGGTCGGGGCCTATAACTCCATTTCGTACTACGCAGCCGAGGATGGCTAAGTGGTCGGTGCCAAACAGCATTTATCCTTGTTGTATGTAAGGTTAAGGATTTTTGAGGTCTGGAGGAATTTTTGGAGGTTGGTGTCATGGTCCTACTGGTCGTGGCTGCAGATGGTGACATTATTGAGATACGGGAATCTTGCCCGTAAACCGTACCGGTCAACCATTCGGTCCATCTCGCGCTGGAAGACCGAGATCCCATTGGTGACACTGAAGGGAACCCTTAAGAAGTGGTAGAGCCGCCCATCTGCCTCGAAGGCAGTGTACTTGCGGTCATTTGTGCGGATGGGGAGCTGGTGGTAGGCGGACTTAAGATCCACCGTGGAGAAGACCTTGTAATGCGCAATCCTGTTTACCAGGTCGGATATGCGGGGGCGAGGGTACGCGTCCAGCTGCGTAAACCTGTTGATGGTCTGACTGTAGTCGATGACCATCCTATGCTTCTCCCCGGTGTTTACCGCCACTACTTGAGCTCTCCAGGGGCTGTTACTGGCTTCAATGACCCCTTCCCTCAGTAGCCTTTGGACCTCTGACCTAATAAAGATCCATCTTGGGCACTGTACCGTCTGCTCCTGGTGGCGACGGGTTTGCAATCCGGGGTGAGGTTCGCAAACAGGGAAGGCGGGTCGACCTTAAGGGTCGCGAGGCCGCAGACAGTAAGGGGGGTATAAGGCCACCGAATTTGAAGGTCAGACTTTGAAGGTTACATTGGAAGTCGAAACCCAGGAGTGTAGCCACACAGAGGTGGGGAAGGACGTAGAGACGGAAATTTTTGAAC
Source organism: Scyliorhinus torazame (assembly GCF_047496885.1). Taxonomy (NCBI): domain Eukaryota; kingdom Metazoa; phylum Chordata; class Chondrichthyes; order Carcharhiniformes; family Scyliorhinidae; genus Scyliorhinus; species Scyliorhinus torazame. Next base: position 54,179,774 of record NC_092722.1, on the reverse strand, counting down.
TCCCTTCCCTGGACTGTGAGGTTTGCTACACAAAACCCTTTTATCTCCACTGAGTGTGACCCGGAAGCCAGGGAGATTTTTGATCAATGGGGTGGATGAGGAGAGAACAGCGCCTTACCGTGTCAGGGTGTATGAAGCTCTCTGTGCTCCCAGAGTCAATTAGGCAGGACGTCTCGTGCCCGTTGATGAATACGGTCGTCGTAGCCGTTGAGAGTGTTCGAGGCCGAGACTGATCCAGAGTCACCGAGGCTAATCGCAGCAGTTGAAAGTTCTCTTCGGGCAGTGCGTGGTCAGCCGAGCTGGGGTCCTGGGGGTTCATCCAAGATGGCGGCTTCCATTGGTCGCACATGGCTGGGGGTGCACAAAATGGCGGCGCCATCCCTCCAAAGTGGCGTCCGCAGAACAAGATGGCGGCGCCCGGGGTCCGCACGTGGCCCTGGAATATGAAGATGGCGGCGACCGCTGGCCGCTGGCCGGAGACCGCGGCAACTGCACTGGCCTGACATACCGCCACAAAATGCCCCTTTTTGCCACATCCCTTGCAGGTGGATGCGCGGGCCGGGCAGCGCTGGCGGGGGTGCTTGGCCTGCCCGCAAAAGTAGCAGCGGGGCCCCCCCGGGTTGCCAGGCCGTCTTGCAGCGCAGGCCTGCGGGGTAATGGGGGAATTCTCGGGGTCGGCCGCGGAGGGGTTCCACGCTGCCCAGGGGGCTGCTGTTCGGTCGGGAATGTAAGCGTGGGCGATCCTAGAGGCCACGTCCAGGGAGCCTGCAAGGGCCCATGCCTCCCTGAGACCAAGGGTGTCCTTTTCTAACAGACGCTGGCGGATTTGTGAAGATAGCATACCTGCCACGATAACGTCCCGGACTAAGAGTTCCGTGTGTTCGCTCGGCGAAACTTGCTGGTAGCTGCAGCTTCTTCCCAACACCAGGAGTGCCCGGTAGAATTCCTCCAGCGATTCCCCAGGGGTTTGTCGCCTTGTTGCAAGCATGTGCCGGGCGTAGACCTGGTTTACTGGGCGAATATAGTGTCCTTTTAGCAGCTCTTTTGCTGCATTGAAGTCCTCCGCTTCCTCGATGAGGGTGTAAATCTCCGGGCTCACCCTTGAGTGCAGGACGTGCAGTTTCTGCTCTCCTGTGGGTGCGTTTTCGGCCGTCCCGAGATACCCTTTAAAGCACGCCAGCCAGTGCTTAAAGATTGCCACTGAGTTCGCCGCATGGGGGCTAAGTTGCAGACACTCCGGCTTGATTCGGAGCTCCATCCTTTCTTCTTAAAAAATTAGCACGATCAATGACCACTAAAGCGAGGTTGTAGTCCATAGTAAGCTAGATGTTTCCCCAGCAGCTCAGGTACAGAATGAAGGCTGCTGGGGCGGCACGGGTTCTTATACCCTGCCTATCAGGGTGGAGCTATCATACATTCTAACCAACAGAAAGCATACAGTTTCCACCAATGGTGCTTTAGCCTATCAGGTACCGTAATACCTACAATACCACAGTAGCCGAGGATGGCTAGTCGGGTTGAGTGGAAAACGCATTTTTCCTCGTTATACGTCAGGTTGAGGACCCGGGCGATCTGGAGGAACCTTTCAAGGTTTGTGTCGTGGTCCTGCTGATCATAGCCACAGATGGTGACATTGTCCAAGTACGGGTAAGTATCCCGCAGGCCGTACTGGTCCACCATTTGGTCCATCGCCCTCTGGAAGACGGAGACCCCATTTGTGACGCCGAAGGGGACCCTGAGGAAGTGGAAGAGACAGCCGGCTGCTACGAAAGCAGTATAGGGGCAGTCTTTCGGTCAGATAGGGAGCTAGTGGTAGGCGGATTTGAGGTCATCAGTGGAGAATACACGATATTGAGCGATCTGATTATCTGATTGATCATCTCTGCAATGCAGGGAAGGGGGTACGCATCGAGCTGCGTGAAGCGGTTTGTGGTCTGGCTGTAGTCCACGACCATCCGTTTCTTTTCCCCGGACCGTACTACCACCACTTGTGCTCTCCAGGGGCTGTTGCTAGCCTCGATGACCCCCTCTGCCAGTAAACGCTGGACCTCTGACTTGATAAAAGTCATATCTTGGGCACTGTAGCGCCGGCTCCTGGTGGCGACGGGCTTACAGCCAGGGGTGAGGTTCGCGAATAGTGAGGGGGGTGCAACTTTCAGTGTTGCAAGGCTGCATACCGTGAGGGGGGGCAAGGGTCCGCCGAACTTCAGTGTCAGGCTTCAGTGGCTGTATTGAAAATCTAGACCAAGCAGCAGGGGGGCGCAGAGGTGAGGGAGGATATAGAGCTTGAAGCGAGCATATACGGTGCCCTGGATCGTGAGATCCGCAATACAATACCCCTTGATTTGGACCGAGTGGGACCCGGAGGCGAGGGCTATGGTTTGGGAGGTGGGATAGGTGTGCAAGGAGCAGCGCCTTACCATTTCTGGGTGGATAAAGCTCTCCGTGCTCCCTGAGTCGAAGAGGCAGGGAGTATCGCGCCCATTGATCTGAACCTGCATCATGGAATTCTGCAGGTGCTTTGGCCGCGGTTGGTCGAGGTTGATCGCTCCCAGTTGCGGGTAGTCCGACTCCTCAGCCGAGTCGGATTCACAAAATGGCCGCCATCGTCAGTCGCACGTGTCGGGTCTACAAGATGGCCGCCGCCAAGATGACCGCCCCATGACTCGCACGATGCTGATGACGCATCAGAAAGTGGCATGTCTGGCCAGTGCGCAGCCGCGTTGCGGGGCCTGCGGGCCTGGGAGCTTGATTTTCGGGCCTGGTGATCTTTTTGTTTCAGGGCCTTGGGCCTGATCAGGCAGACCCTCGCGAAATGCCCCTTCTTCCCGCAGTCGCTGCAGATGGCGGAGACGGCTGGGCAGCGTGGACGTGGGTGCTGGGCCTGCCCACAGAAATAGCACAGTGTGCCCCCGGTCTGGGCGGGTCGCCGCGCGGTGCAGGCCCGTAGCGTGGCCGATTCTGGGAAGTCCAAGGGGGGCTCGCAGGGTCCACGGGGTACGTGCCTAGGATGTGGCGGGCCACTTCCAGTGAGGTGGCGAGTATTACCGTGTCCTGAAGGTCTTTTGCTCCATTTTCGGGGAGTCGCTGCCTGATATAGGTGGAATGGATGACGGACACGAACGCGTCTCGGATGTGCATGTGGACTTCCGCCATCACGTCCTGATGATTACAGTTCCTGGCGAGCGCGGTAAGCTTTTCCACGTAATTGTCTAGCGTTTCCCCTGAGCGCTGCCGGCAGGTAGAGAGCAGGTGCCGTGCATGTACCTCGTTTATGGGTTTGACGAAACGCTTTCGCAGGATCTCGATTGCCTCGTCGTAAGTGATCGCTTTCTCGATCATGGCGGAGATTCTATGGCTCACCCGGGCATGGAGTAGGCGCAGCTTGCGATGCCCTAAGACGGGAGTTTCCGAGGATTCCAGGTAGGCCTCGAAGCAGCGGAGCCAGTACTTAAAAATGTATTTGGCCTCCGGTGTCCGTGCTTCCAGGTTAAGCTTTTCAGGCTTCCATCTTCACGTAATCTGCTTATTAAATTGTAGTACCCTCAATAATGACACAAGAGTGTAGAATGGTCAGTGAAGGCTTTAATAAGCAGAGAACTAGTCAGTGACCGAGACGTGTGCTTACTGAGTGCCACCTACAGGGCATCACCTTATATACGGCTCCCTGGTGGGCGGAGGCGAAGACCCCCAGGGTTCCAAACCTGGTCTTAAAGGGGCATCACCTACATGGTGTTAAGGGTACAATAACCATTCATCACAATTTTCATGCTGCGTGGCTTCGCACAAGCCCAGAGGGAGGTGGTGCAGTGGGATGGCCCACTCCCTGAGCTCCATCGCTGCTGACATAAGGACCCTGGTCGAGACCACAGCGGGCCTCCAGGAATGGCAGCTCCAGGTGTCGGTGGTGCCTCGGGGCTTGTCTCCGCTTGCACCCATGTCCCGTAGAGAGGCCCGTCGGCCATCGGGCACCACGAGGGAGGAGGAGGGGCTGGGGCCCGTACCAGTTACTCCTGCAGGGGTGGTCCTGGAACACCGCAGCACCTCAGACTCCCCCGTTCCTTCCCTGGTGCATCTGGTGGACAGCGGGCAGAACAGGGTGGCACACCGCCATCCAGAATGCCCAAGGAGCAGCCTGGCCCATCTAAGCTGGGCTGCCCCAGGAAACGAGCGCGAACGGGGTGTCAAGTCGCAGGGCAGGAGTCTCAGCAGTATGCCTCCACCCCTGCTGTACCGTCTGGGGAGGCACAGAGATGTAGTGGTAGAGCCCGTAAGGCCAGGAAGTTAGACACCTAGTAAGTTGGCATGGTGCAGGGCAGTTTAGTTATAGGGGCTGGGCACGTGTATGTAACCTTTCTAATTAAACTCACTGTTACACCAATGCAAGCTGCCTCAAACATGGTGGGGATGAATGATTGTGCTAGGATAAACGCGTCATGTACACTGCCTGGGTACCGGGCGCAGACATGCAGGATTCTCATGCGGTGGTCGCAGACCACCTCAATATTCATGGAGTAGGACTCCTTCCTGTTCATGAACTCGTCCCAGTTATCCGCTGGTGGCTGCATGGTGACGTGCACCCCGTCGATCGCCCCCTGTACCATGGGTATCCTGGCCAAGGCAGCGAAGCCCGCTGCCTGGGCATTCTGGTGGGCGCGGTCCACAGGGAACTTTATGTACCGGTCCACGATGTCATACAGGGCTTCAGTCACTGCACGGATGCAGTGGTGCACCGACACCTGGGAGATACCAGACAGGGCCCACTCGGTGACTGGATCGACCACGTGGCATAAAGGGTCAGGGCCACCGTAACCTTGACGGCCACTGGGATAGCATGTCCTCCCCCAGTTCCACGCGGTGCCAGGTGTGCCATCAGGTGGCAGATATGGGCGACGTTCTCCAGGCTCATCTGGCGTCTCCTCCTGCATGCCCTGTCCAGCAGGTCCTCGAAGGACATGCGGCGCCGGTGGACAGGAGGCCTCATCGGGCCACCACCACCACCACCTCCTCCACCTCCTCCTCTTCATCCTCCTGCTCCTCCTCCCCCCCTCCTCCCATCCACATTGGTATCCTCATCCTGCGTTGTTGTCCTCCTCCTCCTCCTGCGCCTGTCCGGCGGGCGGCCCTGCAGCTTGAGCGGGTGCCACCTGGCCCTCTGCAGCCCTTTCCTCTGCTGCAGCCGCTGCTGCCGCCGCCTCTCTGAGCCACCTGCACCGACGCTGCCACAGGGCTGCATGCAGGGCAGTGGCCCTCACCGCGGCGGCCAGCATCGCTGGCTGGTGCCCAAACATCAAGATCTGCAGGGGGTGGGGGGAGACACTATCGCTCTATAGTGCAGTTCTCAACTTCTAAACCTGTGGTAAAACTTCTTCAACTGTTTCATCAATTGTTCTTCTCTAGTCTGTCTTCAGTCTTTCCTGCCTCGGGATTGTTATGGCACCCTGGACAAATGTGTGGTCAGTTCCGGCCCCACTCGTCCCAGAGTCACAACACAAATGAATGAACCAATAAGTCTTTGGCCCTTGACTGCCCAATAATTACAGTCACTAGGTTTGTAAGTTAAACACAATTACTGTTTATTTATAACGGGAACTATAATGAAATACACGGTTAAATAAGTACCTAACTTCTACTTTTACCTGCCTCTCCGCTATCTACGCACACAAGACAGACTAACACAGAGGGGTGCAAAGGGGAATAAATATAAGTGAAAGAGAAAAGAGTCTTTGCTTCAGATGATGGTTCTCTATATGCCTTCTTTACAGTCAGCTTGTAGATTCCAGTTTCTGTTTTGCAGCCTGTACTCACAATTACTCTGGAGGGACAGAGTCCCTGTTTCATCAAACTTTGCTTTCAGTTCCTGGCCTGCCTTCAGGCTCTGTTTCAACAACTGCAGTACTCAGGGGAAGCAAGCTTTCTGGAGAAAGATAGTTAATTCACACCAGATTTTCTAGGGAGAGTTAGCAGAATATGAACTTTGCCAGCACAGCCTGTGATGGTTCTTATGTAAACAGATTCATCCAGGCTTTCTGCTAGTTCAGAAACACAGCCTTTCTGGAGAACATGGAGAGGATAGCAGGTCCTTCCCTATGGCTTCCAATATCAAAATTGATATCAAACTCAACCCTTGCAGCTCCGGAAAACATTCCAGTTGGATTCGATCCAATCACCACCTGTTACCAGACAGAGCACAGCTTTTTGGGCCAATTCATTGACCACCAGTCAAATCAATCAAACTGATTCCCAGCCAATCTCTATCATTGGTGCAGGTCAGTCTACAACTCCAGTATAAACCAGCACAGACTAGCACAGTGATCTCATCTGCTGCTGAAATCCTCTGCTTGAATTAAAGGCACAGGCCACTTGCCTTAAAGACACATGTCCATTAATCATCTATGAATCAAAAATGCGGGCAGGAGAAAGAGAAGCAAAAGGAGGGACATGGCTTCCATTCCACAGAGAAGCAGGTTCAAACCAGGCGATTTGGTTCACATCAGAAACTTTGGTCGTAACCAGACGTGGTTACCGGGAATAATTTAAACCAAAGTCGTCCAGTTTCTTGGTGAGACTGCAAAAGGAAGGGTTTTTCGCAGACACCAGGACCAGATTCACTTGTGGTATGACCCAGAGTCAGGAAAAGTTTCAGGCTCAGCAACCGTTACAGATAGCATGGTAGACTGTGATGCTGCTGTGGGTGTTTACCAGGAAGTTGTTCTTGTGTTTCCAGGTTTGCCAGCTGATTCTGCATGGGAGGGGAAGAGGAACGTTCATGTCCAGATTCTCAATCTACCTCTTCACCAGAGATCAAATTCACCGTTACAAGATTCACCAGCGGGTATTGCGTAGGTCGCAACACAACCGCAAGCTGCTGGCAGACTTTTGTGTAGTTCGGACATTACTTTTGTTGTATCACTGTTCTGATGGGGCTTGGAATTTAAGAGGTGGGGGAGGGGTGGTGGCAAAGTGTTACAGAGTGTTCTTATAAGACTTTATCCCTTCCGAGCATGCGTGGGATTTGGGGGCGGAGCTTCAGTCTGCAAGAGAGTCCTACAAGCCCAGACCTGTTCCAATGCTCCTGTGTCCTTTGTTACTACTGTTTTGTTAAACTTTGTTGTTTATTTTAATAAACAAGATCCTTCTTTCAACAACGCAGTTGACCATCTTATTTGTCGACTCAAGTTACCTTCAAGATTGAGAAGGTCCAAATCTTGATTTCCAGCCTGTGCTGAATTAAGGGCAGCACGGTAGCATAGCGGTTAGCGGTGTTCCTTCACAGCGCCAGGGACCCAGGTTCCATTCCCGTCTGGGTCACTGTCTGTGCGGAGTCTGCACGTTCTCCCCGTGTCTACGTGGGTTTCCTCCGGGTCCCTCCCACAGGTCCCAAAAGACATGCTTGTTCTGTGAATTGGACATTCTGAATTCTCCCTCAGTGTACCCAAACAGGCTCCGTAATGTGGCAACTAGGAGGTTTTCACAGTAAATTCATTGCAGGGTTAATGTAAGCCTACTTGTGACACAAATAAAGATTATTCATTAAATAAGCAGTCCTTAACTGGAAAATCAGCAATGCTCCCTGAAGTGAGCCTTACTGGAACGTGCATGTGTGTGGATGCAGTGGAACAAAAGGGTGATGTCTGATTGCAATGCCTCCGATGAAGAAACAGCCTGCTGTCATCCCAATAACAAACAAAATTCCAATTAACAAGAAATGATGATGCATGAAACAGTGGCTCAAACCTTTGGAATCTTAGACCGGTATGAGAAAGAGGAGAGGAAGGAGAAAATTAATAAACAATGACCAAAATTCTGAGGAAAAACAAAACCTAACTTAACCGATTATTGGCTCTACGACGAAGATTTAAACCCCCATGGCATTTAAACACCATCATTGCTTTTATTCCCTGGGGTTGCCAAATGAAAACACACACTGAACAATATCTCTGACTGAAGTAAGAGACTGGTATTTTGTTGTCTTTTCCCAGGCAATGACGGCTGGGGACAATGGAATAATCAAGACTTTGAATGCCAGTATATTAGAAAGATTCCAGTATCTGATAAAAAAATCATCTGATCTTCAACTGACTTGGGAGAAAACTGACCACTCTGAAACATTCTATGACTTACCCAGTTGACTCCTTTAACCTCTGCCAAGTGTTCTGCTCCTGTGATTCAGACTTTCTACAATTTCCCTCACTCCCTTCACCCTATCGTTAATGATCAACCCTTATGTCACATGCGCCGGTTCTCTGGCATTCTCTGTCTCAATCCATTCGGCTTTCCACACACTCTCCCTCCCTCTCTCGATCTTTTTGGCTTTTCACAATCTCTTTCCAGCTTTCAAATGCTTTGAACGTTCATCTTCTCGAGTCGGCCTTTCCACCTGGTGTTCTAATTCCTGACCTGGTGTAAATTCCCATTCCCCATCTGTGAAATGCTGTGGGGAATTTTCCACTTTCAAGGTGCTCCATGAATTCAAGGAGACATTTTATTGTGTACTTCAACTTCTAAAAACTTCAGATTTAATTAAGTGAAAGTAGCTGAGCTGCTTTGAAATCAATGTGTAAAGCAGGCCGTATCTTGCTAATGGCGATTCTGCATTTTACATTAACATTGTCTTCCATTGACGGTCAATGAGCTCAGAAATCCCTTAATGTGTAATTAAAGTACTTACAACTGGTTTTAAGTCAAATAATCTAACACACAGATCATGCTTAGATGTCTGTGGAGAGCGCTTATTGTGAAGCAAGTGTTGTTTCTTCGTAGACAGATAGTGCTCTCGGAGGCACAAATCTGGCCTGCAGGGCCTTTGTGTTTCAACACCACCATTAATTGGTAATTATTTAATTCCTGGAAGCACTCACGTGGAAAGAAATCTCCATTATTACACTTTAAATTTCTGCTTCCTTTTTCAGACACAAATGAGAAAGCGAGACTGGAGAAGAGAGGACTGCGGGAAGCCTGAATATATTAGACACAGAACAGTACAGCACAGAACAGGCCCTTCGGCCCTCGATGTTGTGCCGAGCCTTGTCCGAAACCAAGATCAAGCTATCCCACTCCCTGTCATTCTCGTGTGCTCCATGTGCCTATCCAATAACCGCTTGAAAGTTCCTAAAGTGTCCGACTCCACTATCACAGCAAGCAGTCCATTCCACACCCTAACCACTCTCTGAGTAAAGAACCTACCTCGGACATCCCTCCTATATCTCCCACCCCGAACCTTATAGTTATGCCCCGTTGTAACAGTTACATCCACCCGAGGAAATAGTCTCTGAACGTCCACTCTATCTATCCCCCTCATCATCTTACAAACTTTTATTAAGTCGCCTCTCATCCTCCTCCGTTCCAAAGAGAAAAGCCCTCGCTCCCTCAACCTTTCCTCATAAGACCTATCCTCCAAACGAGGCAGCATCCTGGTAAATCTCCTTTGCACCCTTTCCAATGCTTCCACATCCCTCCTATAGTGAGGTGACCAGAACTGCACACAATACTTCAAATGTGGTCTCACCGTGGTCATGTGCAGTTGCAGCATAACCCCGCGGCTCTTAAACTCAAGCCCCCTGTTAATAAACGCTTACACACTATAGGCCTTCTTCACGGCTCTATCCACTTGAGTGGCAACCTTCAGAGATCTGTGGACATGAACACCAAGATCTCTCTGTCCCTCCACATTCCTCAGAACCCTGCTGTTGACCCTGTAATCCACATTCAAATTTCTCCTACCAAAATGAATCACCTTGCACTTATCAGGGTTAAACTCCATCTGCCATTTTTCGGCCCAGTTCTGCACCCTATCAATGTCACTTTGCAGCCAACAACAGCCCTCCACCTCATCCACTACTCCACCAATCTTGGTGTCATCAGCAAATTTACTGACCCACCCTTCAGCCCCGTCCTCCAAGTCATTGATAAAAATCACAAATAGCAGAGGACCCAGCACTGTTCCCTCTGGTACACCGCTGGTAACTGGTCTCCAGTCTGAAAATTTTCCATCCACCACCACTCTCTGTCTTCTATGTGATAACCAGTTATTTATCCAATTGGCCAAATTTCCCTCTGTCCCACACCTCTTTACTTTCTTCATGAGCCGACCATGGGGGACCTTATCAAACGCCTTACTAAAATCCATGTATACGACATCAACTGCTCTACCTTCATCTACACACTTAGTTACCTCCTAAAGTTTGTGAGGCAAGACTTACCCTTCACGAATCCGTGTTGACTATCCCGGATTAAGCTGCATCTTTCCAAATGGTCATAAATCCTATCCTTCAGGACCTTTTCCATTAACTTACTGACCACCGAAGTAAGACTAACCGGCCTATAATACCAGGGTCATTCCTATTCCCTTTCTTGAACAGAGGAACAACATTCGCCACTGTACCGCACAATGACTTATGAGAGAGACGAGTAGAGATAAAGTCGATGAGGCTTTATTAAGCGAGACTTGTCCCCAGCAGTTCAGCAACAGAATGGAGCGGCGGGGGGAAGCTCGGGTTCTTATACTCCGCCTTCAGGGCGGAGCCAGGAGTCAACAGCCAACCAGGACCTGGGATCCGTCAGCCAATAGCATCACGGCTTCACAGTCCCACATGATCCCTAATACATACTACCACATTCACCCCTTGTTAAAAATGAACCCGGCGGGGTGGTGGTTCGCATGGTGGCAGGGGTTTACAAGGCTGGTCCTGGGAGGAAAAGTTTGGGCATGTCATTACAGTTTTAGCCCTACACTGGGCTATGTACAAGGTTTGTGAAACTATTTACAATATTAGTAAGAGAAAATTTTTTTTTGTTACAGTCCAACAACATTCTTGGTGTCACGCCGATGCCACGAGTCGAGCGGGTGGTCTGGTCTTCCTCGTCGATCGCCTCAGCCCCGGTGGTGGTGCAGGTGCTTGTTCCGGCGTTGTCGTCTCCGGGAGCGTTTCGGTGTTTGTTCCTGTTTCACTCCTGGGCGGACACGGGAGGAGGACCGATCCTCCCGGGAAGGGGGCGGTCGCGGGGTGCGCCGGTGGCAGGGAGGGGATGATTGGTGTCGGGGGGGTGTGTGTGTTGCCGGCGGGCGCCAGGTCTCGCAGGGAGACCGTGTCCTGTCGGCCGTCGGGGTACGCCACGTAGGCGTACTGCGGGTTCGCGTGGAGGAGGTGAACCCTCTCGACCAACAGGTCAGACTTGTGCGCCCGCACATGTTTCCGGAGCAAGATGGGTCCTGGGGCCGCCAGCCAGATCAGCAGTGACGTTCCGGAGGAGGACGTCCTGGGGAAGACAAGGAGGCGCTCATGAGGCGTTTGGTTAGTGGTGGTACACAGCAGCGACCGGATGGAGTGGAGAGCGTCCGGGAGGACCTCCTGCCACCGGGAAACTGGGAGATCCCTGGACCATAGGGCCAGTAGGACGGTCTTCCAGACCGTGCCGTTCTCCCTCTCTACTTGCCCGTTCCCCCGGGGGTTGTAGCTGGTCGTCCTGCTCGAGGCTATACCCTTGCTGAGCAGGAACTGGCGCAGCTCGTCACTCATGAAGGAGGACCCCCTGTCGCTATGGATATATGCGGGGCAACCAAACAGTGTGAATATGGTTCTAAGGGCTTTAATGACTGTGGCCGCTGTCATGTCGGGGCAGGGGATGGCGAAGGGGAAACGGGAGTACTCGTCCACCACGTTCAGGAAGTATGTGTTGCGGTCGGTGGAGGGGAGGGGCCCTTTGAAATCCAGACTGAGGCGTTCAAAGGGGCGGGAAGCCTTGATCAGGTGCGCTCTATCCGGCCTGAAAAAGTGCGGTTTGCACTCCGCGCAGATGTGGCAGTTCCTGGTGACTGTACGGACCTCCTCCACAGAGTAGGGGAGGTTGCAGGACTTTATAAAATGGTAGAACCGAGTGAACCCCGGGTGGCAGAGGTCCTCGTGGAGGGCTTGGAGACGGTCTATTTGTGCGTTGGCACATGTGCCGCGGGATAGGGCATCGGACGGCTCGTTCAGCTTTCCGGGATGGTAGAAGATCTCGTAGTTGAAGGTGGAGAGCTCGATCCTCCACCTTAAGATCTTGTCATTTTTAATTTTGCCCCGCTGTGCATTATCGAACATAAAGGCTACCGACCGTTGGTCGGTGAGGAGAGTGAATCTCCTGCCGGCCAGGTAATGCCTCCAATGTCGCACAGCTTCCACTATGGCTTGGGCTTCCTTTTCCACTGAGGAGTGGCGGATTTCTGAGGCGTGGAGGGTTCAGGAGAAAAAGGCCACGGGTCTGCCCGCTTGGTTCAGGGTGGCCGCCAGAGCTACGTCGGAGGCGTCGCTCTCGACCTGGAAGGGGAGGGACTCGTCGATGGCGCGCATCGTGGCCTTTGCGATATCCGCTTTGATGCGGCTGAAGGCCTGGCGAGCCTCTGTCGACAGGGGGAAGGTAGTGGTCTGTATTAGCGGGCAGGTCTTGTCTGCATACTGGGGGACTCACTGGGCGTAATATGAAAAGAACCCCAGGCAACGTTTCAGGGCTTTGGAGCAGTGGGGGAGGGGAAATTCAATGAGGGGGCGCATGCGTTCGGGGTCGGGGCCTATTATCCCATTGCGCACTGCGTATCCCAGGATGGCCAGCCGGTTTGTGCTAAAAACGCACTTTTCCTCGTTGTATGTGAGGTTCAAGGCGTTAGCGGTCTGGAGGAATATTTGGAGGTTGGCGTCGTGGTCCTGCTGATCGTGGCCGCAGATGGTTACGTTGTCGAGATACGGAAACGTGGCCTGCAACCCGTGCTGGTCAACCATTCGGTCCATCTCCCGTTGGAAGACCGAGACCCCGTTCGTGACACCAAATGGGACCCTTAGGAAGTGGTATAGACGCCCGTCTGCCTCGAAGGCTGTGTACTTGCGGTCACCTGGGCGGATGGGGAGCTGGTGGTAGGCGGACTTGAGGTCCACGGTGGAGAAAACCTTATACTGGGCAATCCGATTTACCATGTCGGATATGCGGGGAGAGGGTACGCATCTAGCTGTGTGTACCTGTTGATGGTCTGGCTATAGTCTATGACCATCCTTTGCTTTTCCCCGGTCTTTACTACTACCACCTGGGCTCTCCAGGGACTATTGCTGGCCTGGATTATGCCTTCCTTCAGCAACCGCTGGACTTCAGACCGAATAAATATCCGGTCCTGGGCGCTGTACCGTCTGTTCCTAGTGGCGACGGATTTGCAATCCGGGGTGAGGTTTGCAAACAAGGACGGCGGTTCAACCTTGAGAGTTGCGAGGCCGCAGATAGTGAGTGGGGGTATTGGGCCGCCGAATTGAAATGTTAGGCTCTGCAGGTTACACTGGAAATCTAATCCCAGTAATGTGGGCGCGCAGAGTTGGGGAAGGACGTAGAGCCTGTAGTTTTTAAACTCCCTCCCTTGCACCGTTAGGTTCGCGATGCAGAACCCTTTGATCTCTACGGAGTGGGATCCTGCAGCTAGGGAAATCTTTTGCGTACTTGGATGGATGGTCAGAAAACAGCGTCTTACCGTGTCGGGGTGGATGAAACTTTCGGTACTCCCGGAGTCGATCAGGCATGGTGTCTCGTGTCCGTTGATCAGCACCGTTGTTGTCGTCGTCTGGAGCGTCCGGGGCCGTGATTGATCCAGCGTCACCGAAGCCAGTCGTGGTCATAGTGTCTCGGCGTCTTCTTCAGACCCCGTGGAGCCGTCGATGCTGGGGTCCTTTGTTGTCATCCAAGATGGCGGCGTCCATGAATCGCACGCGGCCGGGGGTGGACAAAATGGCCGCCCCATGGATCGCACGTGGTTGGGGGTGGACAAAATGGCCGCCCCCATGAATTGCACGTGGCAGGGGAGTCACAAGATGGCGGCGCCCATCCTCCCCTCGTGGCGGCCGGGACCCAAAATGGCGGCGCCCGCGGGTCGCACATGGGGCGCTGGGGGGGTTGGGGAGCGTTTGGGATGCGCTGGGCTCGTTCTTCTCCGGGGATTGCGGCGACCCCCCGGGACCGGCACACAGCCGCGTAATGGCCCTTCTTGCCGCAGCTTTTGCAAATAGCTGCGCGGGCCGGGCAGCACTGCCGGGGGTGTTTCGCTTGCCCGCAGAAATAGCAGCGGGCCCCCCCGGGATGATCTGGCGCTTTAACCGCGCAAGCCTGTGAGGGGGGGGGGGGTTTGTCACAACGGGGGTCCACAGAGCCCAAGGGGCTGCCGCGCGGTCGGGGCCGTAGGCGCGGGCGTTTTGCGAGGCCACATCTAGGGAAGCTGCAATGGCCCGTGCCTCTGAGAGTCCTAGCGACTCTTTTTCTAAAAGTCTTTGGCAGATTTGGGGAGAGTTCATACCTGCCACAAACGCATCGCGAATTAGCATGTCCGTGTGTTCAATCGCGTTCACCGGTGGGCAACTGCAGCCCCGTCCCAAAATTAGCCGCGCGGCGTAGAATTCCTCTAACGATTCTCCGGGACTTTGCCGTCTCGTTGCGAGTTGGTAGCGTGTGTAGACCTGGTTCACGGGGCGAACGTAGATGCTCTTCAGTGATGCGAGCGCCGTCAGGAAATCCTCTGCGTCTTCTATGAGAGGGTAAATTTCCGGGCTTACCCTCGAATGCAGGACCTGCATTTTCTGGTCTTCTGTGATCCGGCCGGGGGCCGTTCGGAGGTAGCCTTCAAAACAAGCTTGCCAGTGTTTAAAAACTGATGCCGAGTTCGCTGCGTGGGGGCTGATCCGCAGGCATTCCGGGGCGATCCGGAGCTCCATAGTCCTTTAAGCTCGCTTAATAAATTGTAGCGCACAATGACTTACGAGAGAGACGAGTAGAGATGAAGTCGATGAGGCTTTATTAAGCGAGACTTGTCCCCAGCAGTTCAGCAACAGAATGGAGCGGCGGGGGGAAGCTCGGGTTCTTATACTCCACCTTCAGGGCGGAGCCAGGAGTCAACAGCCAACCAGGACCCGGGATCTGTCAGCCAATAGCATCACGGCTTCACAGTCCCACATGACCCCTAATACATACTACCACAGCCACTCTCCAGTCCTCTGGCACTATCCCCGTGGACAGTGAGGACCCAAAGATCAAAGCCAAAGGCTCTGCAATCTCATCCCTTGCCTCCCAAAGAATTCTAGGATATATCCCATCTGGCCCAAGGGACTTGTCGACCCTAAGATTTTTCAAAATTGCTAATACATCCTTCCTCAGAACATCTACCTCCTCCAACTTACCCACCTGTATCACACTCTCATCCTCAAAAACATGACCCCTCTCCTTGGTGAACACTGAAGAAAATTATTCATTCAACGCCTCTCCTATCTCTTCTGACTCCATACTCAAGTTCCCACTACTGTCCTTGACCGGCCCTAACCTCACCTTGGTCATTTTTTTATTTTTCACATAAGAGTAAAAAGCCTTGGGGTTTTCCTTGATCTGACCTGCCAAGGACTTCTCATGCCCCCTCCTAGCTCTCCTAACCCTTTTTTTTTAGCTCATTCCTTGCTACCTTGTAACCCTCAAGCCACCCAACTGAACCTTGTTTTCTCATCCTTACATACGCTTCCTTTTTCCTCTTGACTAGACATTCAACCTCTTTTGTGAACCATGGTTCCCTCACACGGGCATTTCCTCCCTGCCTGACAGGGACATGCCTATCAAGGACACGCAGTATTTGTTCCTTGAACAAGCTCGACTTTTCATTTGTGCCTTTCTCTGACAGTTTCTGTTCCCATCTTATGCTCCCTAATTCTTGCCTAATCGCATGATAATTACCCCTCCCTCAATTATAAACCTTGCCCTTCCGTATGATCCTATCCCTCTCCATTGCAATAGTGAAAGACACCAAATTGTGGTCGCTATCTCCAAAGTGCTCTCCCACAAACAAATCTAACACTTGGCCTGGTTCATTACCCAGTACCAAATCCAATGTGGCCCCACCTCTTGTCGGCCTATCCACATATTGTGTCAGGAAAGCCTCCTGCACACACTGTACAAAAACTGCCCCATCCAAACTGTTCGACCTATAGAGGTTCCAATCAATATTTCGAAAGTTAAAGTCACCCATGACAACTACCCTGAGACCTCCACACCTATCCATAATCTGTTTTGCAATTTCTTCCTCCACATCTCTATTACTATTTGGTGGCCTATAGAAAACTCCTAACAATGTGACCGCTCCTTTCCTATTTCTAACTTCAGCCCATACTACCTCAGCAGGCAGATCCCCTTCGAACTGCCTTTCTGCAGCCATTAAACTATCCTTGATTAACAATGCCACTCCTCCACCTCTTTTACCACCTTCCATACTCTTACTGAAACATCTATACCCCGGAACTTCCAACAACCATTCCTGTCCCTGTTCCAACCATGTCTCCGTAATAGCCACAACATCGTAGTCCCAAGTACCAATCCACACTCCAAGTTCACCTACCTAATTCCGGATGCTCCTTGCATTGAAGTAGACACACTTCAACCCACCTTTCTGTCTGCTGGTACACTCCTGCGACCTTGATACTCTCCTCAGTACCTCACTACTCTCAACACTGGCTTCCCATTTCCCATCCCCCTGACAAATTAGTTTAAACCCCCCCCCCCCCCCCCCCCCCCCCGAACAGCCGTAGCAAATTTTCCTCCTAGGATATTGGTGCCCCTCTGGTTCAGGTGCAAACAGTCCTGTCTGTACAGGTCCCACCTTCCCCAGAATGTGCTCCAATTATCCACGGAACTGAAATCCTCCCTCCTACACCATCCCTGCAGCCACGTGTTTATCTGCACTCTCTCCCTGTTCCTCAACTCGCTAGCACGTGGCACCGGCAACAAACCAGAGATGACAACATGGTTTGTCCTGGCTCTCAACTTCCACCCTAGCTCCCTAAATTCCTGTTTTAAATCCCTGTCCCTCTCTTACCTATGTCGTTGGTACCGATGTGTACCACGACTTGTGACTGCTCCCCCTCCCCCTTCAGGATTCTGAAAACACGGTCCGAGACGTCATGGACCCTGGCACCCGGGAGGCAACATACCATCCGTGAGTCTCTTTCGCTGCCACAGAACCGTCTATCTGTCCCTCTAACTATCGAGTCCCCAATAACTATTGCTCTCCTGCTCTCCCTCCTTTCCTTCTGAGTCACAGGGACGGACTCAGTGCTGGAGATCCGTTTACCGTGGCTTACCCCTGGTAGGTCGTCCCCCTCAACAGTATCCAAAACGGTATACTTGTTACTGAGGGGAACGACCACAGAGGATCCCTGCACTGACTGCTTCCTCCCAGCCCCTCTCACCGTCACCCATCTACCTTGATTCTTCAGAGTAACTACATGCCTGAAGCTACTATCTATGACCACCTCTGCCTCCCGAATGATCCAAAGTTCATCCAGCTCCAGTTCCCTAACGTGGTTTCTGAGGAGCTGGAGATGCACTTCCCACAGGTGAAATCAGCAGGGACACTGACGGCGTCCCTCACCTCAAACATTCTGCAGGAGGAACATTGCAATGCCTACCCTGCCAACTTGCAGATAAAAACAAGAAACAGAAAGAAAGAAAGAGCTTACCTGATATTCACCCAACCCCTTAGGTGAGAGGAGGTGGAAGGGTGGGCCCAACTTAAATACAGGTAAAAATAAAACACTTAACCAGCAACCACTGCGCCCCACACGATAACAGCAATCAGCTGTTATGGGCCCGCGCAAACAATTTAAATCTTTACTACTTACCCAGCAGTCACTCAGTTCTCACTCCGACTGGATTCAGCTGGAAACCCCAACAGTAAGTTTTTTTTAAATTTACTCCCCTTCTCAGCAAGCACTCACTCAGCAACCACTGCGCCCGGCACGATAACAGCAATAAGCTGTTATGGGCCCGCGCAAACAATTTAAATCTTTACTACCTACCCAGCAGTCACTGTCCTCACTCTGACCGTATTCAACTGGAAACCCCCAACAGATTTTTAAAAATGTACTCCTCTTCTCAGCAAGCACTCACTCACCAACCACTGCGGCCTGCACGATAACAGCAATCCAAGTGGCAGTGCTCATGCAGATCAATCAGAAAAGACAGGAAGATCTTGCGTTAGTAGTGCACCTTTCACGTCCTCAGGGTAGCTCACTGTCAAATAGTTGTTGCACAGCCAGATCTCACAAACAGCGAATTCATGATCCTCATTTGTTCTTGGGAAGGTGAGCATTGTGGCCATTCATTACCTACTTGCCCATGGGAAGGCATG
This sequence comes from Scyliorhinus torazame, assembly GCF_047496885.1. NCBI lineage: Eukaryota > Metazoa > Chordata > Chondrichthyes > Carcharhiniformes > Scyliorhinidae > Scyliorhinus > Scyliorhinus torazame. The sequence continues at coordinate 54,161,602 of NC_092722.1, read as the reverse complement.
TGTAGGTTAAATTCCGTGGATAGGGCGGGGGAGTTGACAAAGGTCCAGTGCTCTTTCGGAGGGTTGGCGCAGATTTGATAGGCTGAATGGCCTCCTTCTGCACTTGTAGGAAATCTTTGATGATAAGCAAATTCTATGATAAGGTGGGAGTGGATCATCATCATCTTAAACCGCCATAGTATTAACTTTACCACAGAGTTTGATACAACTGAATGGGCCATCTCAGAGGCCAAGTTCACAATGAACATTGCTGTAGGTCTGCAGTCACATCTAGGCCAGAGCCAGGATTAATGTATGATTTTCTCTTCCTCTGAAGGGCCTTGGTGAACCAGATGAGTTTTTAATGACAATCTGAGTTCTGATTGTTGTGTTCAGCTCACATTATTCATGAGACCATGAATTGGATTTAAATCTTTGCGGATGCTGTAGTGAGATTTCAATTCATATCCCGAGAGCATTATCCTGGGTCTCTGGATTTTTAATCCAGTAACATCATCACTAAACCTCCGTCTTCCCCTAGCTGGCAGCTTGGTCAACCAAGTCACCTGCATATGTTTAAGAAATGACATGGGATCTGAGTAGCCAGTCGAGCAAACCATCCGAAATGAAACATCTTCAACTTTGCAACACAGCCTCAGTGCTGCCTCAATGGTGCGCTCCAGTTCCTGGCGTGGGGCTTGAACATAGAACCTATTGCCTTAGCAGTGAGCCAAGCTCACTATATAAGACAGAGGGTAAAGGGATAACAATCTGAATGAGATGATATCAACTGTGCTGCGTCTAATACCTTAGACATGGCAAATATGTGAGCAACAGGAGAGATTTGTATTGTCTACTCAAGAGGAATGGATGTAATAAGGCTGAAGGGTGGGCAGCACGGTGGCGCAGTGGTTAGCATTGCTGCCTCACGGCGCTGAGGTCCTAGGCTCGATCCCGGCTCTGGGTCACTGCCCATGTGGAGTTTGCACGTTCTCCCTATGTTTGTGTGGGTTTCACCCCCACAACCCAAAAGATGTGTAGGGTAGGTGGATTGGCCACACTAAATTGCCCCTTAATTGGAAAAAATGAATTGGGTATTCAAAATTTATTTTGAAAAAGACTGCAGGGTGTAGGATCATGTATACGGTGCATTCATATTGCAGCACTGTCAACTCAGGCAGCTGTTGGTGTAGCGAGCTTTTTGAAACAGTTTGAATGGGATGAATTGCCGACTTTTGTTCCTACATTCTGATGTTCCTTTAACTGCACAGTAAGCCATCTCAAAAGATGTTTTCTTCCTGTGCAGCTGAAGGCAGTAAGTAGCGTGATGCCTTGGCACTATTGGAGGTAGTATATTGTCATGGCTGTAAGTGACTTGTCAATCGGTACCACCACCATGGTTCTACGAGGTTGCTTCCCCTTGTGGGAGAATCTAGGACCAGAGGGCAAAATCTCAGAGTAAGGGGCCACCTATTTAAGACAGAGGTGAGGAGGAATTTCTTCTCTCAGAGCGTAGAGAATCGGTGGAAGTCTTTACCATTGATGACTGTAGAGGCTCGGTCGTTAAGTGTGTTCAAGGCTAAGATCGACAAATTTATAATCAGTAAGGGAATCAAGGGTTATGGAGATCAGGCAGGAACGGGGAATTGAGGATTATCACATTGGATCAGTCATGATCTCATTGACTAGTGGAGCTCGCTCAATGTGCCAAATGGCCTACTTCTGCTCCTACGTCTTATGGTCTTGTCACCATGTATTTTAGAGCTGTATGCCACACCTTGCTGTGTGCACGTATGGCACCATTCTCCCCATATAACAATAGTGTGTGTACTTCAACAGTGCCTCATTAGCTGTGAAGTGCTTTTTTGATGTTCGATATTAATGAAACTAACAGCGTGAGGCAATTTTCCGAATACAAGTTCCAGGCAGAGAATCTCATTCACTGGGAGAAGCAAATCAGGAAATCAGAGCTACTTCTCACAAATGGAGCTATCTACTTGCATTTCATTTCCCCGTCCTTCTCTCCATAACCCTTTATATTCGTCCTTTGCGAATCTTTATCTAATTCCCTCTGAAACTATTTTGGTCTCCATAGGAATGTCTGGTGAAACATTCCACAGGCGGTTTTCAACAACTACTTTCACTATTAAACAATTGGCTGAGATCTCATTTGGAAGCACCAGTTTAGTGGGTTTGGGTGGCTTCTGTGGGAAATCCCATTGACAGCGACGGGAGCGGAGAATCTCGCTGCCAGCGAACGGTGCGCCGCCTCCCGCCGCTGAGAAACACGCGGCTGGGAGACTGGAGAATCTTGCCCTGAAACTCCTGTTGCTGGGTGAGGAGCTGCATCTTTGTAATGTATGGGGCGGGTTTCTCCGAGCCACCGCGCCGGAATCACGCTCGGTGCGGGGGCGGAGAATGGCCATCAAACCCGTGATCGGGTCCGACGCCGCTCCCATGATTCTCCAGTCACCGGAGAATCGCTGCGAATCGGGCGTGCGCCGTCAACGTGCTGCGGTCAGGGGCCATTCTCCAAAGTCAACTGGCCGAGTCCCCGCCGCCGTGGTTCTCTCATGGTTCCACCCGGTGGACACTCAGCATGGCGGCTGCGGACACAGTCCGCGGCCACCCTGGTGGGGGGACGGGGGAATCGTTTGTCGGGGGGGGGGGCCTCCAGGATGGCCAGGCTTCTGATCGAGAGCAACCGATCAGCGGGCGTGCGTGAATTGGGGGGGGGGGGTGCCTATGTTGACGCTGCCAGTCGCGGTGTGGGTCGGCCATGTCGCGTGGTGCGGCCGACCGAGGCCACCGTGCGCATGCGCTGACCCCGACCGGAAGTGCAGGGCCCTGTATCGGCAGCCGGAGCTGCAAGGGGCACTCTGGGGCCCTGATAGCCTTCTGGAAATCGCAGAATCACCCTGGACTTACTCCAGGGGGGTGCCCGCCAACCGGCGCGGCGCGATTCCAGCCCCCGCCGAATATCCGGTGCCGGAGACTTCGGCAACCGGCAGGGGCGGGATTCACGCCAGGCCCCAGCGATTCCCCGACCCGGTGGGGGGTCGGAGAATCTCGCCCATCAGGAGAGTTTTTGGAACAGTTTGTCGTGACTTTACTAACACCCCAGCAACATTTATTCAGCTAAAAAGAGTAAGTTCTGCGTCTCTCTAACTTATGGGAGACAATGCATTGTGGCAATGTCACTGGACTAGTAGTCCAGAGGCCCAGGCTAATGCTCTGGGGAGATGGGTTCAAATCCTACAACATTAGCTGGCTGAATTTAAATTCAATTAATAAAATCTGGAATAATAAAGCTCATCATCAGTAATGGGAACCAGGGCCGCGATTCTCCGACCCCCCACCGGGTCGGAGAATCGGCCGGGGCAGGCGTGAATCCCGCCCCCGCCGCGTCCCGAATTCTCCGCCACCAGAGATTCGGCGGGGGCGGGAATCGCGCAGCGCCGGTCGGCGGAAATCGCGCCGGTCGGCGGGCCCGCCCCCGGCGATTCTCCGGTCCAGCGTGGATTGAACCACCTTTCGAATGGTGGGATAAGGCGGTGCGGGCGGGCTCCGGGGTCCTGGGGGGGAGTCACGGGGCGATCTGGCCCCGGGGGGTGCCCCCACGGTGGCCTGGCCCGCGATCGTGGCCCACCGATCGGCGGGCGGGCCAGTGCCGTGGGGGCACTCTTTTCCTTTCACCTTCGCCATGGTCGCCACTATGGCGGAGGCGGAAGAGACCCCCTCCACTGCGCATGCGTGGGAATGCCGTGAGCGGCCGCTGACGCTCCCGCGCATGCGTCGAACGGCAAAGTCATTTCCACGCCAGCTGGCGGGGCGGAAATCACTCCGGCGCAGGCCAAGCCCCTCAAGGTGAGGACTCGGCCCCTCAAGATGCGGAGAATTCCGTACCTTTGGGGCGGCGCGATGCCGGACTGATTCGCGCCGTATTTGTCGCCGGTCGGCGGACATCGCGCCGATTGCGGAGAATCCCGCCCCAGGAAACTATCATTGATCATTGTAAAAACACATCTGGTTCACTAATGTCCTTTAGGGAAGTAAATCTGCTGTCCTTACCTGGTCTGGCCCACATGTAACTCCAGACCACGGCAATGTGGTTAACCCTTAACATGGCCTAACAAGCCACTGAATTCAAGGGCAATTAAGGATGGGCAACAAATGCTGGCCTTGCTCAAATCCCATGAAAGAATAAAGAAAACAAATATAGAAAATAGGCTACTTTCCCCTTTTGACGGGTAGAGCTGACTGGCAGTGATTTAATCTGAGGATCGCCACACCTCAGGCGAGGGGCAAGGTTGAGAAGGTGGAGCCTTCATGAAAAACCTCAGACGGTAGGGGAATTTGAACCCGTGCTGTTACCCTCGTTCTGCATCATGAACCAACTGTCCAACCAACTGAGCTAAACTGGCCCTAACAACAGTGAGGGAACGTACAGTCATAGACATCTTTCTAGGAGCCCTGGCATTGGTCTACAGGAGCATTCAGTGGATCACAAGTTACTGCAGGTGAGAGAGAGGGGTATTAGCTTTGAAGTGGACTTCTTTTCCCCTCTAGGTACAGGACTCTCATCCTTTGGACCTCTTCCAGCAGGACCTTCTCTGCCATATCCGAAAACCCACATGTCGCTGTATGTCAATCAGATTACTCCACGCCGTGAGTGGAGTCCACAGTGGTAAACACTGGGTCCTGGGTTCAATTCCTGCTTGGGACACTTTGTGCGGAATCTGCATGTTCTCCCAATGTCTGCGTGGGTTTCCTCCGGGTGCTCCGGTTTATTCCCACAAGTCGCCAAAGACGTGCTTGTTAGGTGAATTGGACATTCTGAATTCTCCCTCAGTGTACCCGAACAGGCGATGGAGTATGGCGACGAGGAGATTTTCACAGTAACTTCTTGCAGCATTAGTGTGAGCCTATTTGTAACACTAATAAAGATTATTATTGTTATTAGGTGCCACAGAAATGCCATCTAATCAGCCAATTGCCTTTTGTTTTAGCCCTGCCAGCCAAATTCAGATTATGGTAAATCAGCAATTGGGACCAAATTTGTGTATTTAAAAACAAACTTTCAAACAGGTGTACCTTATTAGTACAACACTAGTTTAGCATCTCAATACCTCCCTTGGCCAAAGTAACCTCCTCCATGTTTGAATCACCCTTTGGCTGGAGAAAACATCCTCCTTCTGTCACTATTCATGCTGCTGTCAGCTTTAATTATAAAGAATTACTTAAAACTTACAGCATAGAAAAAGGCCCTTCGATCAAACTAGTCTACACCTGTGTTCAGAGGCAGATTTGCAGTGAAATGCAAGGTGTCTAGGCCTAAGGGCACGTGGCGGGCCGGTAAGCCAATCAACAAATACAAATGAGCCCAGCAGCTCCGGCACTTGTGGAATCAGGCCAGCCAGTGGCGCGCGATGCGCGACTGCCGACTCAAGCCACGCGGTCAGCCGCCAAGCAGGCAAGGCAAGCGGTTTTGCACCAGGCGTCGGCACGAGCGGGTTTGCACCAGGCGTCGTGATGAGGAGGTGCGACGCCACGAGGAGTCAACGAGCAGAGGGCCGGACCAATGTGAGCACGGGGTGAGTGATGACCCCCCGAGGCGAGAGAGGTGCATGGCGGCCACAAAGAGTGAGGCTGGCTGCCCTGAAGACCCCCAGGTGAGCAAAGGAAGTGATATTGTGAGAATGGGAGAGTGTGAGGGGATTGTGTATTTTGGTCTCCTTTAGGATCTGGATTGACGTGAGTAAATTCCACGTTAATATGACTTGATCTTGGATTGAGCATGCAGTAGATTTGATGAACCAACTTGCATTTTCTCACCCCAGACTTTCTTCCTGAACCCCAGTTGCCTTTTATTTTATTTGCTGGGAGTGCACAGAGTCAGACTGAGCTGTGATACACAGAATCCCTACAGTGCAGGAGAAGGAGGCCATTCGGCTCATTGAGTCTGCGCTGACCCACCGAAAGAGTGCCCCTACCTAGGTCCAATCCACCGCCCTATTCCCGTAACCCCACCCAACCTTTGGACAGTAAGGGGCAATTTAGCGTGGCCAATCCATCTAATCTGCACATCTTTGGACTGTGCGAGGAAATCGGATCACCCAGAGGAAACAAAGTATTAGTATTTCCCATTTATAGCACTCAGTAGAAACCTTTTGCTTTAATCTGTTCCTCTCAGTGTTTCGTTCTCTCTCTCCCTTCCATTTTGACTTGAAGTGGTTTGCTGATTTCATAAAAAGCTCCACCGATCTTGCCTCTGTGTTTTAGGCAGTGGCACCATTCTGGCCAAGTGATGTTTTGTTTATTTATTGCTCCGAGTATTTTCACACTGTCTGGATTCCCCACTGTTCCACCATGGAACTAACAGGATTAGCCTGTTTCTTTTTTCCCCCTCAGCATGAAGATTTCTTTTCGAAAAATGATGTTGCCTTGCATTGACAAGAAGGCCATGACCAATTCTTGCACAGCAGGGGTGATTATAAAGAGAAATGTCTGTTCTTAGCAGCCGAGAGAGAAGCAGACAGGCAAAACAAAAAAATGGCTTCAAGACTGAGCTTCAATATAAATAAGAGCAGTGATGCACAGCAGAAACCATCCAGGTATTTTGATTAATCTGCTCCTTCCAATGCTCGGCAAGTTTCACCAGTTAGTACTTCTCGCAGATGAAGCCTTAGACCTCGAGTTATATCTCCAGACTGAGGTCTCTGGTCTCAAATGAGCATTGTTGACCCCAGCATCTCTGAACAAGGGCAGGTGGACTGAGCTTCCAGCTCCTGTATGAGCTCAATTTCTCCTCTTTTGGGCATGTAATGATGGCAAGGGGGTCAGGTGGAGTCGTAACAAATGGCATAGGTCCCAGACTGGCACTGGTTGAGACCTGTTAGCAAGTCATCAACCTCCCTGGTGGAACATTGGACCATGGATGGACACCTATGAGGCAAGTATCTTACACAGTGAAGGAACATGCAAGTAGTAGGGGGAGACTCACTAGAGAAGCCAGCTGAAATTATTGCAGAGAGATGGGGGATAGGGGTGCTCCAATGTGAAATGCAGGATGTTTGGGGCGGGAATTCAGTCAGTATTTCTGGAGCGATCTGAGAACACAAATCAAACGAGACTCAGAAGGAGAGGTTGGATGCTTAATGTGGCATGCGGGGATAATGCCAGTTGGTAGGGAGGGGGTAATCAATGGCCAAAACTGAAGGGATGAGGACTGGCCTGTGTGCAGTGCAGAGTGTCTTTCAGAGAGAAGATTGTGATGGGCAGGACATGTGTGCCATTTGGCTTTAGATCAGTATTCCAAGCCAGTAATGGAACAGATCCTGATTGTAAAAAGACCAGCTGGAAATCCATTGCAGGCCCATTTTTGAAAAGAAATGAATAGAAGGAAAACTAACAACAGTCCAACTGGAAGGGGAATGAAGGCAAGGTCCTTTGATATCTGTGGCCAAGTGGGTTTCGGCCAATTGATTGATCTAAAAAGGCAACAGAAATAATTTAAACAGGGAATGATTTGACAAAAGATTGGCTTTTTGCATTTACGAGATGGTTGGCAACAAAATGGCAGTCCAAACGTATGCCTTTTCTCGTCTCTTTTCCAATGTCCCTTCTCTCCCCCTCCTGAAGGCATCATCTTTCTCTGATGTGCAGCTCTATGAGTACTCCGTCTGTGCTCACCAGGCATTAGTTGACTGTAAAATCCATGTAGTCCAGACTGATTTCTGCATGCATGCTTCCGTCCACGCATGGACCTTTTAGCAAGAAAGGTAGGATTTCAGTTGGTGTTGGGACTGAATAATTCTTCCTCTTTTGGACCAATAGGGAATGTCACCATACCCTGTGGCTGATGAAGATTCAACTAATTCGGCATATTGTTCAGTTCCATGCTCAATGATGAGTATATCAACTGTGCTGTATTATGATCCCAGACCAGACCCCAACATCTGCTGGGATACCATGCAGAAACCCCAATATTTAATTTAATTTATAAGACTGTGAGGAAAGGATACTTTGCCCCAGGAGTGACTCCACGTACAAATAGGGATATGGTATATTAAAACAAACCTGCTAATTATCACAGGTTTTAACTAACTTTAGCATCATAGAAGAAATAGTTTACAATTACCAGTTAAACAATGCTTAACAATAAAATGAAACACTTTAACTCCTAACTGCTACCTTTTTATCTCCAATCAAGCAAAACCCATCTCAAGTCAAAATCCACTTTTAAATACAGTTCGGAAACACAGGAATACTTACTGTATAGAGATATCTTGAAAAAACCGCATTGAGAGAGAGAGATCTTTCAGGAAACAGCCTGCATATTCTTGCCTCTGTCAAACTACTGTTTAAATTCCCAGCAAAAATCTCCTCTTCACAGCAATAAACTGAAACTCAACACCTGACCGATTCAGCTCCTGGATCCTGCCATCAATTACATAATCTCTATCCCGCCAACTGGGTTATGACCATCTTACTAACCTTACCACAACCCCATAATTACCTAAACCCCAGGGACCATTTTTTCTGAAAAGAAAATTCCATTAGCCATATTTAGGTAAACACTATACATGGTTGGAATGGATGATGACCTTTTACAATGCTTTAATTATCCCTTCTGTAGCCACAATGTCTGCTTGTCTTTTAAAACAGGACCTTTGAAACCCTGACTGCAGTAGACTGACACGCACAAATCCAGGCTTTTAAACCATTACTGCACCAGGTACATATAATACAATGTATCTCTGAAATTCCGACATTCATCACAGCAGGAACTCTCCCAAGTAACTAGTGGTAATTCTGAACGAGGAACAAATACTCAGAAAACTTTACGAGGGCAGAGCTTTCCACTCCTGTGATTCCCAGCCACAGAATATCTGCCCATTCAGTTCAACAAGCGCCTCCTATCTTGCCAAAAGACATGCCTGCCTGTTGCTAGTGTAGCTGTATAAGGGAAGCTTCCACTACTGCTTATTTACCGACTGTGATATAACGTTATCCAATATAATTCAAACGTTATAGTTTCAGGAGATGCATCTGATAGCAGGGAATCTTTGCAACCTATATGGCCTCCTTTTTGTGAACTTAGAAAGGTAAATACATTTCTGAGCCAGAATGTGATTAAGGTATAACTCAGTACTGGTGACTCCACATCGCTCTTGGTAGCAACCTGTCTCAAATCTGTACCTGTGCTTTAACTCAAAATCTATCTAACTCTTCTGAATATGGTTACAGATGCACTCCCAGGAACACCTTTCAAATATTGAAACACTCCCTGTCTAAACGATGCTGTTTTTCACTATTCTCAAAGAAAGTTCCTGACAAAGATCTCTCAACCTCTTGGACCATACGTTTCCTCCTTCCCCTGGGTCAGTTTGAATCTGGTGCCAAGTTGAGGGAAGCTCCAGGCATTCAGCAGCGATGATGTCATCAAGCAGGGTAAGCACCCAATCACATTGAAGTATTCATACCAACAGCAAATCAGGAAGTAAAAACCACTGAATCCCTCCACTGTACATTTTACATTTTACAGATAACGGTATTAATGATTGGGACATACACACCAGATTAAAGTAAAGATAAATTAAATGAACTTAAACATATTTTAAATGTGGAACTTCTCATAATGGATAGATTGGGCATTCAACAAATATAGGCTGGAATTCTCCGGCCGTTGGGATTCTTTGTTCCAACTGGCAGCGCACGCCCCCTCCACAGGTTTCCAAGCGACATGAGGTGGCTTCAGTGGGGAATTCCATTGACAAGCGGCGGGAGTACAGAATCCTGCTGTCAGCAAATTGATCGCCGCTGAGAAACATGTGGCTGGGGATCAGAGAATCCAGTCTATAAAGTTAGTTTGCCAGGGCTGCATGTTTAACAGTAAATCTGAACATGATTCATTCTTCAAAATCCAGCTGAAGCTCATTCAACAAAGTGTAACCTTTGAAAGGGTTTTGAGTGCAAGACTAAACGTGAAAGAGTGGAACTTCTTATCAGTTCAGTCATTCCCATTTGAATGCTGTCTGGGGGAACATCAGCAGCAGACTCTCTGGAGAAACATGGAATCACTGACGGCAACGTCTGGATATCCACGTTGAGCAACACACGCGCGGACCCCGGAGGTGCTGCCAGAGTGCTGATAATGACGCCAGCAGTTTCACCATCATCACTGCTGCAAAATCCAGCCACGCAAATGAAAGTAGTGTCATCATTGCAAAAGTGCAAGTAAAGAAAGAAATTGCATTTATACAGTAATTAGACCCGATTAGTCCCGCAGGATGAAAGAAAGATGTCACAAATTACTTTATACCCAATGAAATACTTTTGAAGTGACCACGACGAAAAATTACCTTGCAAGAACTATTGTTGAACCAGTAACTTGGACCCATGAAACCTAGCATAAGCAAGATAACAGAAGTCGATCAATGAAAGGTACTAAAGAGCAACAAAGTCTCCAGGATCAGATGGCTGCCATTGTAAGGTTTTAAAGGAAGGAGGTGAGAACTTTGCACATTTGAGTACTAAACGGCACTCTGGCAAGGTTTCCCAAGCACGGCCATTGAGTCCTGGGTGCCGGGTAAACCAAGCGTCTGGGTATTTAAATGAGCCTTTAGGCTCCCAGCTCAATCTCGCCCAGTGAAGTCGAGATCCCGATCGCACTGGGCCGAGCGAGTCAGCTGCCTTGCAATTGGCCCAACGCGGAACCCCATTTGTGGTTCCCGCCCAATTTATCCGGTTGCACCATCTCAACGCCGAGCCCAACTGGGTCGCTGTATCGCACCCTACACACATGTCGTGTTTCAGGAATTTCAATGGATAAAAGTTAATTTGAGTAAAGCTGTTAAAATATTAAGCAACACAGATAGGGTAGAGAGAAAGGAGGGCAGCACGGTGGCGCAGTGTTTAGCACTGCTGTTTCATGCGCCGAGGACCTGGATTCGATCCCGGCTCCAGGTCACTGTCCGTGTGGAATTTGTACATTCTCCCCATGTCTGAATGGGTCTCACCCCAGAATCCAAAAAGATGTGCAGGGAAGGTGAATTGGCCATATCTTTTTATTGAAAGAACAAAAAATTAATTCAAGGCCAAACGGTACAAACACGAATGGTGTGTTGGAGAAACAGGGTACCCTCCCCTCTACCAAAGTACGGGGAGGGGGGTAGGATACTCTGATTATTAAAACAGTTCACACCACAGTGGTACAAAAAACAAACGGTACAAGTACTAGACTTTGCGCTGGGGAGACCAGATACCCTCGCCTCTGTACCAACAGAAGGGAAAGGAAGCTGGGGGGAGGAGAATAGTGGTGGGGAGGGAAGGAGTCAGGGTGTTGGTGGAGGGGGGCCCAATAGGACACTGCCTGAACTATCTACGGAGGCAGAAAAACAAAAGCACCTTCAATTTTGATGTACCAAGTTTGGCACAGGGCTAAATAGCTGGCCTTTAAAGCAGACCATGCCAGGCCAGCAGCACGGTTCAATTCCCGTAATAGCCTCCCCGAACAGGCGCAGAAATGTGGCAACTAGGGGCTTTTCACAGTAACTTCATTGAAGCCTACTTGTGACAATAAGCGATTTTCATTTTCATTTTCAGATTCCGGGCGTCCCCCAAAGGGGGTGAGGGGCGACCCAGTGTCGGGCACGAGTGAGTCCTGCACCCAACTGCAGAGAGCCTCATGTGCACCCTCCGTTCCCGACACTGGGTGGCTGACAGCCTTTGGACAGTCGCCTTCTAGGCCCGAATCCTCCACATGCTAAATTGCCCCTTAATTGGAAAAAAATAATTAGGTACTCTAAATTTTTTTTTTTTTTAATTCTATCGGTTGGGGAGTTTAAAAATTAGAGCCGGACATTTTAAGAGCAAAATTTAAAAAAAAGTACACTTCTACAGACAAAGAATGCTAAAGTTTTGGAACTCTCTCCTGCAAGTGACAATTGAAGCTCGGTCAATAGTTAATTTTAAATCTGTAATTTTTGTTAAGCTTGATATATTGGGAGAAGAAGGAATTATTCTGCTGATCAGCCATGAACTCATCAAATGTGAAACAAGTTTGAGGGACTAAATTGTCTCTTCCTGTTGTAATGTTCTTCTGCACTGCTGCAATGCAGCAAAATGGTAGTCAATATGTTCAAGAGAAGGTCCCAGTAGCAATGTAATAATGACCAGATCATCTGCTTTAGTTGTGTTAGGTGGAGCCTGTATATCGGAAAGGAAACTGGGGAGCTCACAGCCACCTTCTCATGGGCAATTAGGGATGGGCAATAAATGCTGGCCTAGCCAGCGGCACACACACCTCAAGAATGAATAAAAAATAAATCTCTTTGAATTACGTGCAGTCATTCTTACAAATTCAGCAAACCCAACAGCATACACCAAACAGCAAGATCCCCAAACCAGCAAATCAATGAATGACCAGGAAGTCAATGATCATCTTGAAACCCTGTCTTGGGATTATTATGCCCACCTGAGCAAGCTGACAAAGCCTTAGTTTAACCTCTGATCTGGAAAATGGCACCTCTGACAGTGGAGAGCTCCCTCGGTACTGCACTGAAGCATCAACTGAAATCACATGCAATTATCTCTCTGAGATGGGACGAATGCTAACTGAATCAATAATCCACACTTTGATTGCCAGCAAGTAAAGCAATATGTAGCTTTGCTGCCCCCCAGATCGGCTAAAGTCCAACGGTCTAGTGATCCTATTTAAAAGCGCATTCTAACTGCTCATACATCTTAATCACCTCATGCAAAATGCTATTAACGAAGGAACAAAAGTTTTTCTAATGGAGGAATGTAGCCAGCACCACTGCTGATTATGTTACATTTTAAATGGAGCTTATATTGGCTTTGGTGACATTTCAATTTTAATGTGTTAATTATTTTGAACAATGTGGAACTGCTCACTATTAATCTAAAAAATAATATTTTGATTAGCAGCCTGCTATAATCCCCTAAGATTAATGCACCATACAAAGCACTGGAGATTTCTGGCCAGTCATATCTAAGATTAAGTTACTTCCCTTATGAGCTGACTGAACAGAGAACATGAAGTGAGCTTGGCTTTTGATTAATAAACTGCTATTTGAGCGCAACATCAGGAAGCCTGTTGGGAAGCAGTTTATTAAACCATAAATTTAACAGCGTCACTAGCTCTCCTGGGGGTCTGGCAGCTTCCATTCTGCGTGGGAACGCCAGACTACCTCGTACCTCACAATGATTACAGCCAGAACAGTAAAGATGCTTCTTTACACCAGGGTCATTAATTGAAGGGCAAATTGAAGGGCAGAGAATTTACTGAACTAGCCATATAAATACTATAGCTACAAGAGCGGGTCTGAGGCTAGGAATTCTGCAGCAAGGAATGCAACCCCTGACTCCCCAAAGCCTGACCACTATCCACAAGGCACAAGTCAGGAGAATAATGGAATACTCTCCACTTGCTTGGGTGAGTGCAGCTCCAACAACACTCAAAGATTGACACCATCCAGGACAAAGCAATCAATGCTGGCCTAGCCAGCGATGCCCACTTGCTATCGTTATCGCTCCCGAAGGAAGGCATAATAAATCTTACTTCTTTGTACGTTTTTGGATGATTTCTTAAATTCCATTTCCGCCACCATTATTCTATGGTCAAAACAAGTTGACTCACGGCTAAAGCTCGGGTTTCCATATTGCACTTCAACCTTCCCGAATGGAAAAGAGATTGTGTCTATTGAGGAGAATTTGAGAGGACAGTCACAGGAAGAGAAAATCCTTTGGCTTGTTTTAAACTCTGCCCAGTTTGAAATCATTAGAAAAGAAGAAAAACAGGGATTCACTACTGTCCATTTACAACACGGTGCCAAAAAGACCATCAAACATGGGAGGTTTCCAATCGAATATTCAAAACACCACATCCACAAGGATCCAAAGATCAATAAAGAAGTGATGGTTCACACGTTGAGAGCAAGAGTGACCTTTGGTAGGCAGCTGAGTTCAAAATCAGCCCAGCATCAAGGTTGCCACTGATCTAATCCTCTTGTCCTTAAAATTTCCTGTATGGATGTGGAATTTAAACACTCTGTGGGATGCACCTTTGCTGGCTGGAGAGTTTTACCAAAGATACCTTTGTAGCTCACTCACATTAGGTGGCAGGACAGGATCACCAAAAACAATGTGTGGTTAGGCAAAGGAATCAAACATTATCGGGGGATAGATAGGAATGTGGAATTTAAAATACACACAGGTCAGCCATGATCTTACTGAATGGCCTACTTCGCTGAGTGTTAACAGCATCAACATTGAGGGGACAACAATCAACGGTGAGTCCCATTGGCCTTGACGTGTTGTTACAGTCAACAATGAGCTGAAGAGTGTGTTTCATGGAGAATACCTGGGCGGTAGAAGATAGTTGGAAGGGCAAAGAAGTGCGGAAAGAACACACTGACCTTGAACCAGTGAATTGTGGTTGTTGATTCTTAGGAAGCTCCGCTGGTCCAGCCACATGTGAAAGTGATGAGTGGAGGAGTCGCGAAGGGCCGTCACAATGCATTGCCAATTTAGAAATGAGAGGTGCCAAACGGAAATGTCAACTGCTGAGTAATGAACAGAACAGCATCTCCCCTCCTCTTAACACACCCAACCCAGGAACACGGTTCTCTGAGGCTCGTGGGAGATAATGTTTTTCCAAAGTCATTCTGCATATTAACATAAACATACACACATACTGGACACTAAATGCATTGTAAAATCTATGGGCATAGTTGATGAGTTAGTGGACTTTCTTTAATGATTGGTGGATCTTGTGCAGAGTGACCTCGGACTTTTGCACCCAAACACCCAAATGTTTGTCACAAAAAGCTCGATACCGGGAGGACTAAATCGTAATACTTACCCCATAATTCCAATACTAAGAAATGACAATGGACATAACACAATGGGATGGTCATCAGGCAAGGTTCTGTTATACATGGGCAGCCCATTTTGCCAGTTTACCACCCAGGTGTGTGAAGGTAAATATCGAGACTCCAAAAAGCACTTATGGGGAGTTTGTAAGTCACCAGGCACCAGGGGCGGGATTCTCCCCTACACGGCGGGGCGGGGGTCCCGGCGGGACGGAGTGGCATGAACCACTCCGGTGTCGGGCCATCCCTAAGGTGCGGCCGGAATTTTCCGAACCTCCGCCGGGTCGGAGAATCGCCGGGGGTCGGCGTGAATCCCGCCCCCGCCGTCCTCCTGATTCTCCGGCCCCCCAAAAATCGGGCCGGCGTGAGTCGCGCAGCCCGCCTCGGTGTATGCCGGGGTCCGGCGCGACTCAATGGGTGCCGGGGCTGCCCGAATACTCTGGCCCGCGATGGTCCGAAGTCCCGCCCGTCTTTTGCCAGTCCCGCCGGCGTAAATTGGATTAGGTCCCTTACCGGCAGGACCTGGCGGCGCGGGCGGGCTCCGGGGTTCTTGGGGGGGGGTCGCTCAAATTTGGAAATTGCTGAGTAATTGTAGAAATGTTATATTAGCTTTAATGATTAGAATGCTGGGGGCCATATGAATGAACAGCATCAGTAAATGCATAGATTTGGGATACTTAAGAATAGTCAATACATATTTCTGAAGAGGAGCTTTATTTGTTTAATAGCCTCAGGGCGCGATTCAACGGGATAGCCCCGTTTCGGGCGTGTTTAGCATCAAGTTTCTCGGCAATTGCAGCGCCGAGAAAGACCCTGCTACTCAATGGCACTTTGCCGTTTTTCTGGCCTTAGTGGGGAATGCCCCGTTGAGGTTGCACTTACATTATTTCCTGCACTGATGAGCTCAACACGGTAGCAGCACGGGGCAGCACGGTACCATAACAGTTAGCACAGTTGCTTCACAGCTCCAGGGTCCCAGGTTTGATTTCCGGCTGGGTCACTGTCTGTGCGGAGTCTACACGTTCTCCCCATGTGGGCCGAAAGGCCTGTTCTGTGCTGTATTGTATTGTTCTATGTCTGCGTGGGTTTCCTCCGGGTGCTCCGGTTTCCTCCCACAGTCCAAAGATATGCAGGTTAAGTGGATTGGCCATGCAAAATTGCCCTTAGTGTCCAAAAAATGGTAAGTGAAGTTACTGGGTTACAGGGACAGGGTAGACACTGGGCTTCAGTAAGGTGCTTTTTGTAAGGGCCAGTGCAGACCAGATGGGCTGAATGGCCTCCTTCTGCACTGTAAATTCTATGATTCTATGAACACGCCAGTGCAGGAAGATGACTTGTAAACCCCGGTGGGGATCCCAATGTGGCCTCCGGAACCCCCCACCACCCAACTTACCTTTTCTGGGGTCCTCAAACCGCTCCCCCCTCACCCCATCTCCTGTGGGCAAGGCACCCCAGGCTCGACCCCAGGCACCTTGGCAATGCCAGGCTGGCACCCTGGTAGAACCACCCAACACTCTGGCAGTGCCTGGGTGGCAGTGTCAAGGTGCCAAGCTGGCAGTGCCAATGTGCCAGTGGGAGTGCCAGAGTGCCACCTTGCCCAATGCCCGAACACCAGGGGGCTTCCAATGGCCTGGTAGAACCCCCACCAGTGATAAACAGCACCCTGGCGAGGATTCCCGGTGCAGCCGTTAGGAGAATCTGGCGCAGATATAGTTAAGTGACCCTAATGGCTCATTTTCATACGCTTAGCCAGTGAGGGCAAGATACAGATTGTGATATCTCGCGAGATTTCATTGAATCTCGGAAGCGTGTCACAAATCTCGCAAGATTCAAGGGGCTCGTTCCATCACCAATTCGGGCACGATGAGGCTGATTAATCACGTCTTTGATTGTGAAAGATTGTTTTTCTTGGACACTGACTTCAATAGGGGGGGGCGTAATGAAAATCGCTTATTGTCACAAGTCGGCTTCAATGAAGTTACTGTGAAAAGCCCCTAGTCGCCACATTCCGGCGCCTGTTCGGGGAGGCTGGTACAGGAATTGAACCGTGCTGCTGGCCTGCCTTGGTCTGCTTTAAAAGCCAGCGATTTAGCCCAGTGTGCTAAACCAGCCCCAGGGTGTAATTATAAGATCAAGATTGGAATCTTAAAAGTGAGGGAGTCAGAACATTTTTGTGCAGACAATTTTAAGATGTGGATTGCATTACCTAATGCCAAGTCAAACATAACATTTGGAGCATATTACAAACAAAGAACAAAGAAATGTACAGCACAGGAACAGGCCCTTCGGCCCTCCAAGCCCGTGCCGACCATACTGCCCGACTAAACTACAATCTTCTACACTTCCTGGGGCCGTATCCTTCTATTCCCATCCTATTCATATATTTGTCAAGATGCCCCTTAAATGTCCCTATCGTCCCTGCTTCCACTACCTCCTCCGGTAGCGAGTTCCAGGCACCCACTACCCTCTGCGTAAAAAACTTGCCTCGTACATCTACTCTAAACCTTGCCCCTCTCACCTTAAACCTATGCCCCCTAGTAATTGACCCCTCTACCCTGGGGAAAAGCCTCTGACTATCCACTCTGTCTATGCCCCTCATAATTTTGTATACCTCTATCAGGTCTCCCCTCAACCTCCTTCGTTCCAGTGAGAACAAACCGAGTTTATTCAATCGCTCCTCATAGCTTATGCCCTCCATACCAGGCAACATTCTGGTAAATCTCTTCTGCACCCTCTCTGAAGCCTCCACATCCTTCTGGTAGTGTGGCGACCAGAATTGAACACTATACTCCAAGTGTGGCCTAACTAAGGTTCTATACAGCTGCAACATGACTTGCCAATTCTTATACTCAATGCCCCGGCCAATGAAGGCAAGCATGCCGTATGCCTTCTTGACTACCTTCTCCACCTGTGTTGCCCCTTTCAATGACCTGTGGACCTGTACTCCTAGATCTCTTTGACTTTCAATACTCTTGAGGGGTCTACCATTCACTGTATATTCCCTACCTGCATTAGCCCTTCCAAAATGCATGACCTCACATTTGTCCGGATTAAACTCCATCTGCCATCTCTCCGCCCAAGTCTCCAGACAATCTAAATCCTGCTGTATCCTCAGACAGTCCTCATCGCTATCCGCAATTCCACCAACCTTTGTGTCGTCTGCAAACTTACTAATCAGACCAGTCACATTTTCCTCCAAATCATTTATATATACTACAAACAGCAAAGGTCCCAACACTGATCCCTGTGGAACACCACTGGTCACAGCCCTCCAATTAGAAAAGCATCCCTCCATTGCTACCCTCTGCCTTCTATGGCCTAGCCAGTTCTGTATCCACCTTGCCAGTTCACCCCTGATCCCGTGTGACTTCACCTTTTGTACTAGTCTACCATGAGGGACCTTGTCAAAGGCCTTACTGAAGTCCATATAGACAACATCTACTGCCCTACCTGCATCAACCATCTTAGTGACCGCCTCGAAAAACTCTATCAAGTTAGTGAGACACGACCTCCCCTTCACAAAACCGTGCTGCCTCTCACTAATACATCCATTTGCTTCCAAATGGGAGTAGATCCTGTCTCGAAGAATTCTCTCCAGTAATTTCCCTACCACTGAAGTAAGGCTCACCGGCCTGTAGTTCCCGGGATTATCCTTGCTACCCTTCTTAAACAGAGGAACAACATTGGCTATTCTCCAGTCCTCCGGGACATCCCCTGAAGACAGCGAGGATCCAAAGATTTCTGTCAAGGCCTCAGCAATTTCCTCTCCAGCCTCCTTCAGTATTCTGGGGTAGATCCCATCAGGCCCTGGGGACTTATCTACCTTAATATTTTTTAAGACACCCAACACCTCGTCTTTTTGGATCACAATGTGACCCAGGCTATCTACACCCCCTTCTCCAGACTCAACATCTACCAATTCCTTCTCTTTGGTGAATACTGATGCAAAGTATTCATTTAGTACCTCGCCCATTTCCTCTGGCTCCGCACATAGATTCCCTTGCCTATCCTTCAGTGGGCCAACCCTTTCCCTGGCTACCCTCTTGCTTTTTATGTACGTGTAAAAAGCCTTGGGATTTTCCTTAACCCTATTTGCCAATGACTTTTCATGACCCCTTCTAGCCCTCCTGACTCCTTGCTTAAGTTCCTTCCTACTTTCCTTATATGCCACACAGGCTTCGTCTGTTCCCAGCCTTTTAGCCCTGACAAATGCCTCCTTTTTCTTTTTGACGAGGCCTACAATATCACTCGTCATCCAAGGTTCCCGAAAATTGCCGTATTTATCTTTCTTCCTCACAGGAACATGCCTGTCCTGTATTCCTTTCAACTGACACTTGAAAGCCTCCCACATGTCAGATGTTGATTTGCCCTCAAACATCCGCCCCCAATCTATGTTCTTCAGTTCCCGCCTAATATTGTTATAATTAGCCTTCCCCCAATTTAGCACATTCATCCTCGGACCACTCTTATCCTTGTCCACCAGTACTTTATCACAATTTAAAAATATGGGAGAGAGCAGTGAAGCGGGATTCAAGAGCTTTGGCTGAAGAGGTTGGACGAGCACAGGTATGTGAGACGGGCATTGAACCTAAATCAAGCCCAGCTATGTGTCATGGTGATGAACAGCTCCAAGCTGAATAAGAATTCAAGGATTGGTACAGCCTGGCTCAGCCTGAGCAAGCAACTGGCTAAAAGGGGAATCATTTTTGAATCAATTGTTCAGTAATTCTCGAGATGTGGGCATCTCTACAAGGCTAGCAGTTATTGGGCAGCATTATCCACCCTTTCTCTGGCTGCAGGATTCTCTGGTGCCGTTGCCTTCTCACTTACTCTGGCTAAGGTTGACCGAGATGATTCCTGGGAAGACAGGATTGTTGCATGAGGAGAGATTGGATCGACTGGGCCTGTGTTCACTGGAATTAAGAAGAATGAGAGGGAATCTCATTAAAATGTATAAAATTCTTACAGCGCTGGACAAACTGAATGCAGGGATGTTGTTTCCTCTACCTGGATGGTCTAGAACAGTCTCAGGATGCAGGTTAGGCCATTTGGGACTGAGATGAGCAGAACCTTCTTCACTCCGAGGGTGGTGAACCTGTGAAATTCTCCACAACAGGAGGCTCTGGAGGCCAAGTCACTGAATATATTTAAGAAGGAAATAGATAGATTTCTAGACTCTAAAGGTCATGATCATAATGAATGGCAGAGAAGGCTCGATGGGCTGAATGGGCTATTCCTATTTTCTATGCTTGTATGTTAACTTACCTTGTTCAACTGTCTGTTCGCCAGAATTGACAAATGACCAAGGACGAACATTCATGATTGAATGTTCCCACCACGTGCTCCAGGCAGCTTGGGCAGCCTTTGGATATCAACTGTTAAGAAGATCGTGTCGAACTACCATCTCTCACCCCTGAACTGACATCCACATTGAACCTCGCCACACGCACAGAGCAGCTTAACTCCCCAAAGCTAATCGTGCCATCTTCCCACAACTGACGTTGGGGCAACAGCAGCAGAAGATGCCATGTACTCAGAGGTATGAACATGGTGAGCTGCCAGAAATGACTGACAGAAGGCGTGACCAAGCAATACATTGACAACTGATGGCCTGTGCTTAAGTCTTGTTCACATGGGACTGTAGCCTAATTGGACTCTGATGGGGGCCAATATCCCAGAGCTTTAAGTGCTCATGGACACTTGAGCAACAATTAGCAAGATGGAATCCATGGGACTTCCAAACAGTTAAATTGAACACTGTTGTTAGGAACAGTTCACACGTTCTCTCCACATCTGTTTGGGTTTCCTCCCACAGTCCAAAGATTAGGTTAGGGGGATTGATCATGCTAAATTGTCCCTGGAGTGTCCAAACATTTAGATGGATTACAGGGATAGGGCAGGGGAGTGGGCCTAGGTAGGATGCTCTTTCCGAGCGTCAGTGTAGTCTCGACAGGCCAAATGGCCTCCTTCAGCACTATAGGGATTCTATGGTTCAGAGTGGGAGATTCCAACCAGGGAATTGTAATTTGGGAAGTGACAAAATGGGAGCCTTGTTAACTTGGAAACGTTCTCTGCTGCAAGTACATTCCACAATGATGGAGGTTTTCCCTTAGGAAGGTCGAGCTTCATTTGCATCTTTTCGCTCTGTGTCTCCATTTCCTGAGTAATTTAACCATCAAATAGGATAACGGCTCAGTGTGCTGATGAATTAAGGCATGTTGTGACAGGACCTCAGCTTGAAAGTCTGACTTATGTGTGCTGGATGCAAATGGCAAATAGGGAGGAAAGGAAGAGCAGAACTCAAGAGCTGTAGGTCTTCCATGCAGTACCTTGGATTTCCCAGCCTAACATCTGACTGTGCTTTAAATACAATTCTGGCTATGAGCAACTGCAGTCCTTGCATTGGCAGACAAGACCATCAGGTGAAATTCCTTGTCTGTTCACGGCAGCGAGATTCTCCAGTCCACTGCAGTGAATGGGACATTTGCTGGGGGCCTATTACTCTGTCCTCGCTAGCAGCAGTAATAGGGCGCTCTCACAACAGAGAATTCCGGCCAACGTGAAGTGGGACTCCCAGCCACCTTGAAGTAGGTAGCCTGGTCACCGCTCCCCTCCAGCTTCAGAAAATCTGCTCCTCTGTTGCCACGAAGCTGAATGTGAAGAAAATCGGGCAATTCATTGTTGTTCATTTCGAATTACTACCCAGTTCAGATTTATGGCCAAAAAGGAAACCAAAGAAAAGGATATTTTTATCATAACTCACCAAGTAAAAATAAAGTCGCCATAATCCCAGATATCCATTGGCTGTTTTCCTCTTGGAAGGGAAGAGCAGACTGGTGGTGATTTAACTTGAGGGCCACCACACCTCAGGTGAGGGGCAAGGTTGAGATTCATGAATAATCTCAGCCGGTGTGGGGAATTGAACCTGCGTTGTTGGCCTCGCTCTGCATCACGAACCAGCTGACCAGCCAACTGAGTGAAATTGGATCCAACCCTGAGTGGTTGAGGAAATTGACAGAGCTGGATTTCAGGCCAAATTATAAGTACACGAGTTAGAAAGGAATAGGGAATATATTGATCGGGGCTCGATGAGGACATTCATTCATTCATGGAATGTGGGCATCACTGAGCAGCCATTTATTGTCCATCCCTAATTGGCCTTGAACTGAGGGGCTGGTTAGGCCATTTCAGGGTGCATTTTTGCCAAGGGTCAACTTTGCTGTGAGTCTAAAGTCACATGTGCGCCAGATCAGGTAAGGGTGGCAGATTTCCTTCCTTTTAGTGAACCAGATGGATTTTTGCGACAATCTCATGGCCATCATGAGGCTATTAATTCAAAATTTGTACTGAATTCAAATTTACCATCTGCCGTCGTGGGATTCAAACCTGTCCCCCAGAGGATTACTCTGGATTACTGGATTACCAGTGACAATACCACTACACCACTTCTTCCCCTATTACGCAATTAAAGAGAGAGGAGGCTATAATGGAACATTAACACCAAAATAAGCCAGTTGGGTTGAATGGTCTGCTTCTGTGCTGCAGATTTGATGTGATTCCATCCAACGATGTGAAGATGGAACTTTCAAACCTGTACACCGACAAGGATGTAAAGACCACATGCTGAGAGCGAATGTGGCCTCCGGTAGATGAGCGGGACTTTGTTCCCCCACCCTCCACTGAGATCTTCCAGTCCCCCGAAATTTAACAGACTTTTGGCTGGGTTGCCTAAACTCCCGCAGCAGGTGCTGCTACGATGGGGCTGGAAAATCAGCTCCTCGGTCTCCATGAAGCTGAATGTTTCTACGACAGGGTTTCCAGAACCTACACTCCCCAAAAGTCTCAGAAAGTTTCATCGACCTGGTGTACATTGCATCCTGTTAACTCCACCCACCGTGCCTGGCCACTGAATGTTGAAGGATGACTTGGTCCCATAAAATCGTACCTCAACCAGTTGGGAGAGGAGAAAAGTGACAGGAAAAAAACTTCCATTCCTCATCTCCTCACTGGGCTTTAGCCTACCGTCAGTAGATGGGTGCACCCTGTGTATACATGGAGCGGGACATTCCGGCTCTTCCCGTCCGTGGGATTTTCTTGTCCCGCCGAAGGTGACCCCCTCCACCGAGGCATGTTCTCTGATGTTGGGACGGGAGAATCACTCAAAACGGTGTAGGTATCAGGAGAACTGGAAGATCCCCCTGGCAGCCGATGGGGCGGGGTGGGAGAGGTGCAAAATCTCTCCCATTGTGTTCCAAATTGACCTAATTAAAAGGCAACAACTCCTGACTGTCATAGGAAGGAAGAATTTAAAGTACGTGTGAAATATAAAACCGCAATTGTTGAGGGGATGACAGGCAGAAAGGGGGACAAGACATTGAATTGGAAACATTTCCCTTCCTGTAAACTGTGTACTTATACACTCGGTCATACTGGAAAACAGTCATGTGGTAGGTCCTCAGATACTGTACAATCATTTGAGGCGTGGTGATCCTCAGGTTAAATCACCACCAGTCAGCTCTCCCCCCTCAAAGGGGAAAGCAGCCTATGGTCATCTGGGACTGTGGCGACTTTACTTTGCAATCATTCCAGGTGAGCGGAAATGGCCTAGCAGAGCGGTAAATCATTACAAAAAATGAGGGAAAGGTACTTGTAAATTGTAAATAAGTTGACTCAATCAAATCCAGTCATTAAGCTTATGTTTACTGCCATTTTAAAGGTGATTAGTTTGGAGTATTTATTAGACTGCGAACTCTCTCGGTCCTGAACCTTGTAATAACCTGTATGGAAGACAAGGGGCTGGGCTGTTTGCTTTCCCCGTGTGGCTCAGGGAGAATGAGCTCCCCCACCAACAACGGGGCCGATACTGTGTTGTGAATATGGTCAGCCAGATAGGAACCGACCGACAGAGAGAGAGGACCCGGTGAGATTCAATTGGGCCCTTTGGAAATTGTACGTTTTTTAAATAAACTTCTTTGCGTTATTCGTCTGACTCCCTTCGCCTTTGCTAAAAATCTGTTACTTCAATAACACTCACATGCGTTTTGAGCACAGTGTTATTCTTGTCAGTGATTCTGTGTCCCTAGTGGGTTAGCGCAGGAATTCGCACCTCCCATCGTTCAACAATTTTTTGACACCACTTGTAAAAATTTGGATTTAAATCAAGGCAAGTTACTGGTGATAATGGCTCCCCTTTGAACCTCAATGAGGTGTCAGCTCTGTTTCCTAACGCACCTTTTCTTAACTGAGCTGTAAGGCGACACTGGGATGCTCCACTTACATTTTAAAAACTAACATAACTAAGGTGCCCCCTTTTTTGATTTGGACAGCTATTGGAAAAGTACATTGTAACACACAAAAAAACATAGAAGGCTAAAGAATCTTCTCATCACTGTGCACGGTGCTCACCATCCCTGTGTTGTGAACAGTCAGAGACGGGGTCCTAAGTGTAGCAGTGATCATTACAGGCTCCTTCTCCAGGGTCAGCCTAGACTGTGGAACAGAAACAGGGGGCGAAATTCTCCGTTATCGGCGGAAGGTCCGCCGATCGGCGCAAAAAACGGCGCAAATCCCACTTGCGTCACGTCATAAAAATGGGACGATAGTCTCCGGCCCGAAATGGGCTAGCAGTGACGTAACGGGATCCGCGCTTGCGCAGTGGTTCACGCCGTGCAGCGTCATACGCGCTGCACGGCGTGACGGCTCATAAGGCAGCGCAGCTCCCCCCCACCCGACCGGAACACCCGACCGCAACACCCGACAGGATGGCTGGCCGTCGCTCAGCCCCGAGGTTCGAGTCACGTGATGTGGGGGCGCTCCTGGACGCGGTGGAGCAGAGGAGGGACGCCCTGTATCCCGGGCACGGCCGCAGAGTTGCCCCACGCCACAGCCGGCGTCTGTGGAGGGAAGTGGCAGAGGCCGTCACCGCTGTGGCCCTGATACCACGGACAGGCACCCAGTGCCACAAGAAGGTGAACGACCTCGTCAGAGCAGACAGGGCGAGCCTCCCCCATATCCCCCCTCCCCATATCCCCCCCTCCCCCATATCTCCCCTCCCCCATATCCCCCCCTCCCCCATATTCCCCCTCCCCCATATCCCCCCTCCCCCATATCCTGTCTCTGCAGGCCATGGCCCAGTCTCAGCAGGCCATCGCTGAGGGCATCGGCGCCAGTGGCCATGTGCGAGCCGGCGTCGCACTGTCACAGACACGGTTGGCCAACACCCTGGGCTCCATGGCTGCAAACCTGCAGACCCCTGTCGATACCAGCACGGGCCTCCAGGACTGGCAGCGCCAGATGTCGGGGGGGCGTTGGATGGCAAGTCCGTTCGCATCCCCCACCCATGTAGAGGCCTGGGGGCCATCGGGCACCCCGAGGGAGGAGGAGGTGGTGTGGTCCGTCCCGGCTCCCTCTGTAGGGGAGGTCCCGGTACACCGCGGCACCTCGGACTCCCCCCCTTCCGTCCCAGGTGCATCGGGTGGGCAACGGGCAGGACAGGCTGGCAGCTCGCCATCCCAGTTGCCCGGGCCGCAGCCTGGCCCATCTAGGCCAGGACGCCCCAGGAAACGGCCGCCAAAGGGATCCAGTGTCAGAGGGCAGGAATCACAGGAGTCCACCTCCAGTTCTGCTGTACCGTCTGGGGAACCACGTAGACGTAGTCAAAGGGCCCGTAAGGCCAAACAATTAGACACTGAGTAAGTTGGCACGGGTGCAGGGCACAGATGAGTTTTAGGGGCTAGGGCACGTGCATGAACTCCTTTGGTTATTAAAGTCAATGTTACACCTACCGAAGCTGCCTTTGTGCTCTGTCCAAAGTGTGCGGGCGTGTCATGTACGTTGAGCGCAAGTGTGTGTGTGAGGGGTGGTCTTACCTCATCCCCAGGTGAGTCTGCCCCCTTCCCCCTGGGCCGCCATCAACATCCCCCGGGCAGAGGACGGGACCGTGTGCTGCAGTGTCACAGCCGCATGCAGGGATGGTCCGGGTGGATGGTGGTACTGTGGCCATGGGTCAGACATAGTCCAACGATGTAGAGCCAGGAGCTCATCGCAGGGCGGGTTGTCATCATCCTCCATGGCCTGCGATAGACACGCGTCCACCCGCAACTGTGTGAGCCCGGCCCGTTGTGCCGCCGGTGGATCGGCAATGGGGGGGGTGGGTGGTGTGCATGCGGGTGGGGTGGGTGGGGTTGGGGAGGGGGGTGAGGGTGCTGGGTGGGTGGATGGGTGGGGGGTGTGGGTGGTCGGCTGTTGCCATGGTGTGCGGTCTGTGGCCATACTACCCGATTCCCACGCCCATCTAGTCAGTGAAGCGGGCGACTATCAGTCTGTCCCGTGCCCGCTGGGCCAGCCGGTAACGGTGGACAGCCACCCGCCTGTGTCTACCCCGTCTGCCCTGACCATTGCCCCCATCCCCCTCATCTGGGGAGGACTGTGCCTCTTCCTGCTGCTCCTCCACTCCGCCCTCCTCTGCCTGCGGCACATCGCCCCTCTGCTGGGCTATGTTGTGCAGGACGCAGCACACCACAATGATGCGGCCGACCCTATCTGACCGATACTGGAAGGCGCCCCCAGAGAGTCCCAGGCACCTGAAACGCATCTTCAGCACGCCAAAGCACCTCTCGATCACTCCCCTTGTCGCTACATGGGCATCATTGTAGCGGTTCTCCGCCTCATTGCGTGGTCATCAGCCACGATCGTAATGGGTAGCCCCTGTCGCCCAGCAACCAGCCCTTCAGCCGGGGATGGCGTCCCTCGTACATGCCGGGGATGGATGACCGCGACAACACGAATGAATCGTGTACAATGCCTGGGTGACGGGCGCAGACGTGCAGGATCATCATGCGGTGGTCGCAGACCACCTGTACGTTCATCGAATAGGTCCCCTTCCTATTAGTGAACACTGTTATCTGCAGGTGGCCGCACGGCAACGTGCATCCCATCGATCGCGCCCTGGACCATGGGGAACCCGGCCACGGCAGAGAAGTCCACGGCCCGGGCATCTTGGCTGGCCCGGTCCACGGGGAAGCGGATGTAGCGGTGCGCCATGGCATAAAGGGCATCTGTCACTGCCCGGATGCACCGATGCACCGATGTCTGCGATATGCCGGACAGGTCCCCACTCGGTGCCTGGAATGACCCCGTTGCATAAAAGTTCAGGGCCACCGTAACCTTGACGGACACGGGGAGACGGTGTCCCCCGCCAGTGCCACGCGGTGACAGGTGTGCCAGCAGGTGGCAGATGTGTGCCACGGTTTCCCGCCTCATCCGGAGTCTCCTCCTGCATTCCCGGTCCGTGAGGTCCTGGTATGACTGACGGGGCCGGTACACACGGGGTGCCCTATGGTGCCTCCGTTGCCGTGGGGCCGCGACGTCCTCCTCACCCTCCTCGTCCTGTCGGTCAGGTGTCCCTCCAGCCTGGGCGGCTGCCGCCTGCCCCTCTGCGGCAGCCTGCGCCGCCTCTCTGGCACGCTCCTCCTCCTCCTCCTCCTCCTCCTCCTCATCCAGGGCAACATAGACATGAGCGGCTGCCACCACGGCGGCCAACATCGCTGGATGATCTGAAAACATGACGGCCTGGTGGGGGGGAGGGGAACGACGACATGTCATCATTGCCCATATCCCCTCCTCCCCCCAGCCAGGTGGCATGGACCGCGTGGGTCCAACTGTTGGAGGCTGGCACATGGCCAGGTGGACCAACTCATTTGCCCTCCCACCACCCTCCTCGGCACGGACCCCCTCCCCAACCTCCACCCCAGCACGGACCCCCCCCAACCCCCAACCTCCACCCCAGCACGGACCCCCTCCCCAACCTCCACCCCAGCACGGACCCCCCCAACCCCCAACCTCCACCCCGGCACGGACCCCCCCCAACCCCCAACCTCCACCCCAGCACGGACCCCCTCCCCAACCTCCACCCCAGCACGGACACCCCCCAACCTCCACCCCAGCACGGACCCCCTCCACAACCTCCACCCCGGCATGGACCCCCCCCAACCCCCAACCTCCACCCCAGCACGGACCCACTCCCCAACCTCCACCCCAGCACGGACCCCCCCCCAACCCCCAACCTCCACCCCGGCACGGACCCCCCCCAACCCCCAACCTCCACCCCAGCACGGACCCCCCCAACCCCCAACCTCCACCCCAGCACGGACCCCCCCCAACCCCCAACCTCCACCCCGGCACGGACCCCCCCCAACCTCCACCCCAGCACGGACCCTCTCCCCAACCTCCACCCCAGCACGGACCCCCCC
Source organism: Scyliorhinus torazame (assembly GCF_047496885.1). NCBI lineage: Eukaryota > Metazoa > Chordata > Chondrichthyes > Carcharhiniformes > Scyliorhinidae > Scyliorhinus > Scyliorhinus torazame. The sequence continues at coordinate 54,133,476 of NC_092722.1, read as the reverse complement.
CAACCCCCAACCTCCACCCCAGCACGGACCCCCTCCCCAACCTCCACCCCGGCACGGACCCCCCCCAACCCCCAACCTCCACCCCAGCACGGACCCCCCCCAACCCCCAACCTCCACCCCGGCACGGGGCCCCCCCAACCCCCAACCTCCACCCCGGCACGGACCCCCTCCCGGCACTCCCCCGGAGCCCAGCCTACTCTAACCACCCCCCCCCCCGCCGCACACACACACAAGCCGAGACACACCTCTCCTCACGCAATCAGTCTGCGGCCACGCCATTTCCTGCCCAGAGCCAACCCCCCAGGCCGTCACTCACCTCCTCGCTGGTCGGCGTGAGCCTGGAGCACCGGGTCAAGCCGATGAAAAGGAGGTTTGATTCACGTCGACGTGAACGGTCATCACGTCGACGGGACTTCGGCCCATCCGAGAGGGAGAATATCGGCAGGCCGAAAATCGGCTGCCTTGCGCAGACCCGTGACATTCTCCGCGGCAGCGGCGCCATTAACGCCCCGCCGACTTTTCTCCCTTCGGAGACTTCGGCGGGGGCGGGATTCACGGCGGCCAACGGCCATTCTCCGACCCTCTGGGGGGTCGGAGAATGACGCCCCGGCAGTCAGAGTCCACACACCAATCAAAATCAGTTTCTAATTTGTTGTTCCACTCTAATCTGTAGTCAACAGAATCTGGGGTCACAAGCTTGCGATCTGTTCAGTGTATGCAGATGGCGCTCTTTGTGGAGGTCTATCATGGTTACAAGTATGGCGGTGACTCCACAGTGTGTTTTCTCAGTAAATCTGAGCTACTGAGACATGGAGGATCCCAGGTTCCCATCACTGAGTTTCTCCTTATTCAAACACGGGGCTGGATTCTCTGTTTCTGGGGCTATGCCCCCATGCTGGCATGGGAACGATGGCATTTTACATCAGAAAAAATGGCCGCCAATATGGCCCAGGGAATTGCCCGGTCCGTGGCCTCACATGCACATGGCGGCGGCCTGCAGTGGCCACGCGTGCTACATGGCGGAGGCCACTCACGGATCCAGCACGCAAAATAGTGCCCCCCCTTTGACCGGCTCCGCAGCCGCCACGCTGAATTCCCGATGAATAAGACCACATGCGACCAACGCTGTAGGGAACTCGGACGGTCCATGTCCTGTGGGGGAGACAAAATGGCGGCGCCTGAAGATCCTGTGGGGAACAAAATGGCGGCGCCCATGGGCCGCACGTTGCGGGGGTTGGACAAGATGGCGGCGCCCATGGGCCGCATGTGGACTGAGGGGGAGAAGATGGCGGCGCCCACTGGCCGGGTGTGGCCCCGGGAGGTGAAGATGGTGGTGCCCACTGGCGGCATGTGACCCCGGGAGGTGAAGATGTCGGCGCCCATTGGCCGCCCGTGGTCTGGGGTGGTGAAGATGGCGGCTCCCACTGGTCGCGCGTGGTCCGGGGAGATGAAGATGGCGGCGCCCATTGTGTGTAGGCTAGGGGGGTGGGGGCGATAGCGACAACTGCGCGGGCCTGGCACACCGCAGCGAAGTGCCCCATTTTGCCGCAAGCCTTGCAAAGGGCAGCGCGGCCAGGTAGCGTTGGCGAGAGTGCTTCTGCTGACCATAGAAATAACATCGGGGACCCCTGGGGTGCGCAGGCTGGCGTGTGGCGCAGGCGTACTGGTTGGGTATGGCCCCCACTGGGGCAGCCGTCTGTGAGGTCCACGAGGGGTAGGAGGGGTGGGCCGCGCGGCTGGTGGGGTAGGCCTGAATGCTACGTGAGGCAATCATCATGGAGAGCGCTAGCTTCTTTGTTTCAGCTAGGTCAAGCATGGCCCCTTCTAACAATCTTTGGCGTACGAGGTCCGACCCAATCCCCGTTACGAACGCGTCCCACATAAGAAGGGTGGAATGTTCGGTGGCCGTAACGGCCTGACAGTCACAGTCCCGATCGAGTGGGATTAGGGCCCACCAGAGGTCTTCTATGGACTCACCAGGGAGTTGAGAGCGAGTGGCGAGTACGTGCCTGGCGAAGAGCGTGTTTGTTTTCTGTGCATAGTTTTCTTTGAGAAGCGCCATGGCGTCGGCGTAGTTCGGGGCGTCCTAGATCAGTGGAAACACGTTGGAGCTCAACCTTGAGTACAGGATCTGTATCTTCTGAGCCTCCGGAACAGGGGTGGTCGCTGAGTTGATGTACGCCTCGAAGCAAGCTAGCCAGTGATTAAAGTCCTTTTTGGTGTCGTTTGATTGCGGATCCAGCTGCAGGCGATCTGGTTTGATTCAGAGGTCCATCTTTTAGAAAATCTTAGAGCAATAAATTGAGGCACGATCAATTGAACAGTTGGATACAACTGAGGCTTTATTGCTGTCAGATGTGTGGCCTCCCACAGCAGCTGGCAAAATGGCTGCTGAATGGAGGACATGCATATTTATACTCCGCCTACTGGTCGGAGCCAGCAGGCAGGGACTACCGGCGAACCTGTGGTACAGGTCCTACCTTACATTACCTAATACAGGTGCAACAGTGGTTTACCACAGGTACATCAGTGTGAACTCCCCTGGAGTCCATTGACATGCAGCCCAATTTCTGGATTTCAACCTAAGTGAAGTCAAATTTCCAGGGCCAGATGAAATGTATCCCAGGTTTTTGCGTGAGGCAAGGGAATAAATAGCACGGGTGCTGGCAATAATGTTCAATTCCTCTTTCGCCACAGGAGCGATGCCAGAGGACGGGAGGATACCCAATGTGGTACCATTATTCAAGAAGGAAGGAAGGGACGAACCAGGAAACTACAGGCCCGTCAGTGGTGGGGAAACTATTGGAAGCAATTCTGAGAGACAGAATTAATCTGCATTTGGAAAGGCAAAAATTGATCATGAAGGTGGTGGGAGTTTGAAACTCACTGCCTGAAAGGGTGGTGGAGGCAGAGACCTTCATAACATTTAAGAGGTATTTAGCTGTGCACTTGCAATGCCAAGGCATACAAGGTTATGGGCCAAGTGATGGAAAATGGGATTTGAACACTTCGGGGGTTGTTTTTGACCAGCACAGGCGTGATGGGTTGAAGGGCCTTTTCTGTGCTGTAGACCTCGATGAATCCATGACAATTAGCAACCTCAAAATGACCAGATAACCTGCTGCAGTCGTGTTGGCCGAGTGATGAACATTTACCAGGATCCTGTGGGGAACTCCCCTGCTCTTGTTTGGCGTCGTGTAATGGGATCTTCTGCATCCACTTGAGAGGGTAGACACAGGCTTTCTTTTAATATCTCGTCCAAAAGATTGCACCTCCAGCAGCGCATCATTCCCTGAGTAATGCGCTGAAGCATTAAAGGTGAGACTCGAGCCTACCATATTCTGAGTCAAAGATAAAAATGCTAGCAGTGAGTCAAGGCTAACACCTCGACGTGTTCCACTGTTGCCAGCAGCCAGACAAGGGGCTTCATTCTCCAGCGGCGGGAGTCTCCGTTTTGCCGGCGCCCAGGGGTTTCCCGACGGCGTGGGGCTGCCCCACAATGGGAAACCCCATTGACCGGCCGGTGTTACGGAGACTCCCGCCGGCCGGTCGGGGCAGAAATGTGACGGGGCGGGTAGGAGAATTTCGCCCAAGGTCTTTATCGCATTTGTTTCAGGCTGGATTTAAATCCAGATCACATCTGCTCTTCAGAATGTTGCTTTGTTGTGGCACGGCAACTTAATGGGCATTGATAGATTCGCACCATGAAATGGCATTGCAACTACAGAACAGCACTTTGTAATCACATTATTTATGAAAGCAAAGCTAAATCATTATCAACATTCCTTTAATAATTAAACTTTCGAAACCAATAAGCAAAAACATTTTTAATATTTTGAGGTATGATTATAAAGAGAAAACACAGCAAGGTCATACTCCAGTGGAATCGCTGACCCATTTTAAACTTCTAATATACTTGCTGCAGGGACAGCAAATAATTCATGATTTTTTTTCTCTGTTATCTGTGCCCCCTCTGGCGCTCCCTATTCTCTCTAGCTATCATTTATTTTCTGCACCCTAATCTGATCCGTGGCTGTTTTTTTTCACTGGTATGTATATGGGTCGAGGAGGCAGTGCCAAATGTAGCAGCAGCAAGAATATTGGATCGAGGAGGGAAGCCTATCCCAAGCTGGCTCTCCTTTCTCTGTTTCTCACCGCATCACCTTCCCCCACCTTCCATACTGTGAAGGGCTGAGATCTGTTTCATGGGACTGAAGCCTTCAAGCCAAGACAATGAACAGGCACAAGGTACGGTGGTTAGCACGGAGTGTGATCCTTTAAGAATTATTCTGTCAACTGTTATATCGTGTGCTAGATTAAACAAATTCACCCAGTCCCCAGTCTAGAATTTTGAAGTAAGGCAGGAGAAAATAAGGATCTTCTTGTAACTCCATAATTCGAGAAAGGTGAGAGGGAGAGAGAAAGCAGGTTATACCTATTGTGGGGACGTTACTGGAATCTATATTTAAACACAGTGAGTAGTCACTTAGAGAAATCTGAGCTGATTAGACAGAGCCAACATGGGTTTGTACAAGAGTAGGCCACGACTAATTGAATTTTCTGGGGAAGCGACTGTTGACAGCTGAATGCTCATGGATGTGGTTTATATGGATGCCAGAAGGCATTCAATAAGTTCCATGTAAGAGTCTGGGGTTTGGTTAGCTCAGTTGGCTGAATGGCTGGTTTGTGATGTGGAGCAAGGCCAATAGATGGGTTTGATTCCCCCTATCGGATGAGGTTATATTTGGGCAGCATGGTAGCACAGTGGTTAGCACAGTTGCTTCACAGCTCCAGGGTCGCAGGTTCAATTCCCGGCTTGGATCACTGTCTGTGTGGAGTCTGCACATCGTCCCCGTGTCTGCATGGGTTTCCTCCGGGTGCTCCGGTTTCCTCCCACAGTCCAAAGATGTGCAGGTTAGGTGGATTGGCCATGATAAATTGCCCTTTGTGTCCAAAAAGGTTAGGTGGGGTTACTGAGTTACGGGGATGGGGTGGTCTTAAGTGGGGTGCTCTTTCCAAGGGCCGGTGCAGACCCGATGGGTCGAATGGCCTCCTTCTGCACTGTAAATTCTATGATGCTATGATCTATGAATGCCCCGCCTTCTCAACCCTGCCCCTCACCTGAGGTATTGGGACCCACAGGTTAAATTATCACCAGTCAGCTCTCTCCCTAAAGAGGAGAGCAGCCGATGGTCCTCTGGGACTGTGGTGACACTTTAGAATGTAAGAGACTGTAAACTAAAATTGAATCACACGGAATTGAAGGCACTATTGACCTTACCAGGAGTTTGGTTCGACATTGGAAAACAAAGAGAATGGATTCAGACCTAGAAAAATATGAACGAGGAGCAGAGGTAGGCCATTCGCGCCCCGAGCCTGCTCCACCATTCAATAAGATCATGGCTGATCTGATTGTAACCTTAACCCCCCATTCCTGCTGACCCCGATAGCCTTAAAATATTCAAGTACACTGCTTCAACTGCCTTGAGTGGAAGAGAGTTCCAGAGACTCACCACTCTCGGTGAGAAAATATTTCCCCCCCCAGCATTGCCTGAAATGGGCGCTTCCTTATTTTTAAACAGTGACCCCCTAGTTCTAGATTCTCCGACAAGAGGAAACATCCCCTCCACATCCATCGTGCCAATACCCCTAAGGAACCTGTGGTTTTGATCAAGTGGATAATGGATATGTAGTCAAATTGTATGGAGTCTGATGGAATTGAAAGGACTAGTGTTGTCCTACAAGACTCTGTGCAGGAGCATTGGGCGGGATTCTCCGACCCCCCGCCAGGGAGAATTCCTGGGGGGTGGCTCGAATCCTGCCACGACGCCGGCTGCCGTATTCTCCGCCGCCATTTTTCGGGCGGGGGCAGGATTAACGGCACGCCGGTCGGGGGCCGTTGGCAGCGCCCCCCCCCTGGCAATTCTCCGGGCCCCAATGGGTCGAGCGGCCGTCCGTGTTTGGCCAATCCCACCGGCGTGGGTTGCGTATGGTCCCACACGGCGGGATCTGGCAGGTAAGTCGGCGGGGGCGGTCCTTGGGGGGACGCGGAGGGATCCGACCCCGGGGAGGGGGGGGGGGGCCACGGTGGCCTGGCTCGCGATCGGGGTCCACCGATCTGCAGGCAGGCCTGTTCCGTGGGGGCACTTCTTCCTTCCACGCCAGGTCCTGTAGGGCTCCACCATGGCCGGCACAGAGAAGATAACCCCCTGCGCATGCGCCAAAATACGCCGGCCGGTCTGCGCATGCACAAGATCCCTTTGGCGCATGCGCGAACTCGCACCGTCCCTTCGGCGCCGGCTGGAGCGGCGCCCACCCCTTCAGTGTCCACCTAGCCCCCAAAAGTGCGGAGAATTCCTGCTCACTGAAGTGACAGAACTGCTCTGTTGTTCCCTGCTCTATGTGCCTGCCATTTCCTTTGCTATGAACCTGAAATGATGCTGAGTCTGCAGAGAAAGTGGACAACCTTGCCAGACAAAACCATCTCAAGCCGAAAAGGAAAAAATACCAAAAAAAAGCCTGAACTTCAGAAAGACATTGGCTGGAAGTCATCCCAGTGCATCAATGATCCTTATCCTTTTACTTTTATTAATATTTACTTTCCTTTCCACCACCCTTTCCCCTCTGCATTGTTTGTCTATGTGTGTGTGTAGAATGTGGGGCGAGTTAGGAAAGGGGGGCTGCTGGAAAGCGATAGTAGATAGTTACATTTTATGTCCGTTTAATTATAAAACTGTACATAATAACTGTTCCTTGTGTTTTAAAGTTACAAACCTGGTTACTGTAGTTTATTGGGATCAACCAAGGAATATTGGATATTTTAAGTAAAATCAAATTTCACCTGCGTTGCGACTCCAGATCAAATGGGGCTGAAATTGACCACGCGCTAACGTGGAGTGGCACAGTGGTTAGCACTGCTGCCTCACTTGCCATAAATCCAGGTTCAACTCCAGCCTTGGGTGACTGTGCGGAGTTTAGACTTTTCCCCAGTGTCTGCAAGGATTTACTCTGGGTGCTCCGGTTTACTCCCACAGTCCAAAGATGTGCAGGTTCGGTGGATTGCCCCTTAGTAGAGCAAAGGTTAAGTAAGGTTAAGGGGATAGGGTGGGGATTAAATAACCTTTATTGTCACAAATAGGCTTGCATTAACGCTGCAATGAAGTTACTGTGAAAAGCCCCTAGTCGCCACATTCCGGCACCTGTTCAGGTACACAGAGGGAGAATTCAGGATTCTCAGCTGGTACGGGAATTGAACCCGCGCTGCTGGCCTTGTTCTGCATCACAAACCAGCTGTCGAGCCCACTGAGCTAAACCAGCCCCTATTGAACCTAGGTGGGTCAGTGCAGACTCGATGGGCTGAATAACCTCCTTCTGCACTGTAGAGATTCTATGACTATCCCAGGTGGTCGTGACACCTGTGTCACAAAGTAACTTGAACAACTGGAGACTTGAACACACTGATATTGTTCAAGGAGTCTTAAGTACACTGATGTTTCAGTGCAGTACTAAGGGGGTGCTGCACTGCTAGAGGTGCTGCCCTTCAGACTGAGTCGTCAAACTCATGGGTTGCCATTGAGGTGCCAGGAATAGAATATTAAACTCCAGGACACTGCCGTGAGCAACCAACAAAAATGATAGGGGTGTTGAAAAAAGTTTGAAATCTTTAAAAACTTTAATTTCCATTTCATAAAAATACAGGGCACAATAAAATCACACAATAAAAAGATCAAGAATCCCCCTGTCAGGTTCTGAGACATCGGGGCGAAAGTCTCCAGTATCGGCGCGATGCCCGCCGACTGGCGCCCAAAATTGCGCAAATCAGTCGGGCATCGCGCCGCCCCAAAGGTGCGGAATGCTCCGCATCTTTGGGGGCCGGGCCCCAACCTTAAGGGGCTAGGTCGGCGCCGGACGAATTTCCGCCCCGCCAGCTGGCGGAAAAGGCCTTTGGTGCCCCGCCAGCTGGCGTGGAAATGACATCTCCGTGCGGCGCATGCGCGGGAGTGTCAGCGGCCGCTGATGGCATTCCCGCGCATGCGCAGTGGAGGGAGTCTCTTCCACCTCCGCCATGGCGGAGACCGTGGCGAAGGTGGAAGGGAAAGAGTGCCCCCACGGCACAGGCCCGCCCGCGGATCGGTGGGCCCCGATCGCGGGCCAGGCCACCGTGGGGGCACCCCCTGGGGCCAGATCGCCCACGCTCCCCACAGGACCCCGGAGGCCGCCTGCGCCGCCTTGTCCCGCCGGTAAGGTAGGTGGTTTAACTTACGCCGGCGGGACAGGCATTTTAGCGGCGGGACTTCGGTTCATCCGGCCCCCGCCGAATATCTGGTGGTGGAGAATTCGGCAACCGGCGGGGGCGGGATTCACGCCAGCCCCCGGCGATTCTCCGACCCGGCGGGGGGTCGGAGAATTTCGGCCCATATTGCTTTCCAAATGCAATGGGAATCAATATAAACCAAATAGATTGGAGAACCTGGGGCTGTTCTCCTTATGGAAGAGAAAGTTGAGAGCAGACTTGATCGCAGTCTTCAAATCATGAGGGATGGAATAGATCGAGAGAGGTGGTTCCCAATGGTGGAAGGTTCGAGAACGAGAGGCCTCTGAGAAAAGGTAAATGGCAAAGGAATGAACAGCGACATGAGGAAAAACGTATTTTGAGTGGTTGGGGTCTGGAATGCAATGCTTGAGAGTGTGGTGGAGGCAGATTCAATAGTTTGCTTTCAAAAGGGAACTGGAGAGACACCTGAAACAAAAGGATTTGTCAGGGGCTGAGGAGAATGGTTTGGGTGGGGCTGCGGGGTGGGTTGTGGGGAGCCGGTGGGATTAACTGGGTTGCTCTTGCAGAGAGCCAGCACGGACCCAGTGGTTGAAAGGCCTCCTCCTATGCTGTAACCATGCTAAGATTCTACAATACCTCTGGGAAGAGTTAGCGCGCTCTCCTGTTGGGATATATTGACTGATGTGTTTCATACATTACAGCAGGGACCAAACTTAAAAAACAGTACTGCATTGGCTGAAAAGCACTTTGGGACTTATCCTGAGGTAAAAATGTTTGTCTTTTTTTCTTTAGCAGAGGTTGAGTCAAGGAAACTCAACTACTTGACTCTTGAGAGTCAGGAAGGCAGCACAATCATTGAGGTCTGTGGCATCCATGAATCAGACAGATATTCATTCCACATTAATGCATGAAGTTTACAGTCAGTGGATGTGTCACACCATTCTCTGCATTATCTTTACTGAGGGTCAGCAGTTCATGGGCACACCATTTGTCAGTCATTAAATATTCATTGGAATTTGCAGTGGTTCCAGGAATACAGAAATATGGCCCTTTTCAAGGATTTTATTCTGTAATAATGTAGTGGTTTCAAACATGGCTCCTCAAGTTCATATCTGAAAAAGCCCTCGTTTTAGAGGCTATTTGTTTTTTGTCTCCAGAGTTCTCCCCCCCCACCTCCGACAGGCGTTGAGCTGCCCACGTTGACTCAGGCAGCAGGCAATATTTGAGCTGGTGGATTGACCGTGTGCCTGTATGATGATACCAATGTGTAGCTCTGTGCCACCCTTGGGCCATCCAGGCCTGTGAAAGTATACCACTGAGTGATGGGGATATCACCGTGGTCATTATTCATGATTCCTGTCTGCGCATGGCTGAAGAATCACCCTTTAATGAGAGCCCTAAGCTGCCATTAGCATTAAGCCAGTGATCAGCATCCTGTGCCGATGTTTCTGCTGCCTGGAACATTGTAGTGGAGTTTGAAGTACATAATCCACCCACCATGAGGAATATACAGATTTGCTGCATGTTGCATTGTGTAAGAAAGAGATGGGATATGGAGCCAGCATTTGTTGCCAAACACTAATTGCCCTCATACTGAGTGACTTTCTGGGACATTTAAGAGGGCAGCTACGAGTCAAAAACATTGCTGTGGGTCGAGATTCCCATGTAGTGCAGACCCTGTAAGAATGGTAGATTTCTATCCCTCGAGGACATTAGTGAACCAGTTTTTACAACAGTCAGTGATAGTTCACCATTATGGAGACCAGCTATTAATTCCATATTTTATTAATTACATTTAAATTCCACCAGCTGCCGTGGTGGGATTGCCATGATGCCGCTGTCTCTCCGATTCTGGGAGAAGTCAACTCAGTCACCTCGACTGTACTGTGGGTAGCCGAAGAACCCCTCAAGTGACAAACAGGAGGAAGTTCATCCTGTAGAGGCGGCAGAAGAGCATTCTGGGAGGAGTCAACTCAGTCACCTCGACTGTACTTTGGGTAGCCAATGAACTGGTGTCAAGCAGTGGTTAAACACTACAATAGAGTTTCCCTCCTTCCCTCCTCCTCTAACCAAAAAAAGGCATTGTGAGGAGTGTTATATTCCTTGCCTTTTCCTCCAAAATAGCCAGATATGAAGTGCTGACAAAAGAATATACAAATAAGAAGTTTGAATCAAAGCTAATTTATTTTACACTACTAAACTAAAATGAAGTTCACACACCCTACTGAATTACAGATAATGAACGAATGATACTGAATCTGTCGTACTGTATTCAATATTCTATCTAACTATTTAACTACACGATGACTTGACCTCGTGCTATATTTCTACATTCAACTTTCACTCTGCGCTCTTCATGATCTCTTCAGCTTCTCCCAGAATTCCGAGAGATGCTGTCTTATCTACAGTGAATTAGTGACACCCTCCAGTGTTTGATTTACACATAGATTCAGATATTAACCCTTTACTATACTGGCATTATACATATCATTACAAGGAGGACAAGCAAGGAAGTATGTTTCCTGGGGTGTTTATTTGCTGTAACCTACTTTAATACAAGCTTGTAATAAAATGCGTTTTTTTAAATAAAGGAGGTCAAGCAAGGGTAAAGAAGGATATCACGACCAGCAGGTAAGTGATTGGCTGGTGACTGGTAAGTGATTTTTATTTTCTATTTTCTTTTCTCTTATTCTCTCTAGGCATTGTTACAAAGTTAACTTATGGGTTAAGTCATGGCAGGAGATCCCAGGCCCGTGTCATGCTCCTCTTGTGCGATGTGGGAATTCAGGAAACATTCCGGTGTCCCTCACTCCTTCACGCGCAGGAAGTGTGTCCAACTGCAGCTCCTATCAGACAGCTTGACGGCTCTGGAGCTGCAGGTGGATTCACTTCAGAGCATACGCGATGCTGGGAAAATCGTGGATATTAAGATCATTAAGTTGATCACATCACAGATAAAATTTACTGTGCAAGATAGTGAATGGGTGACCACCAGACAGAGGAAGAGTAGGAAGGCAGTGCAGGGGTCCCCTGCAGCCATCTCACTCGAAAACAGATATGCTGTTTGGGATATTGTTGGGGGGGGATAGTTCACCAGGGGAAGGCGGCACCAGCCAGGTTCACGGCCCAGTGGCTGTCTCTGCTACACAGGAGGGATAGGGTGTTCAGTTGTAAGGGGAACATATAGGAGTTTTTGCAACCGCAAATGAGACTTCAGAATGGTGTGTTGGCTCCCTGGTGCAAAGGTTAAGGTTGTCTCGGAGCAGCGGCAGGACATTCTGGAGGAGGAGGGTGAACAGCCAGCTATCGTGGTGCACATAGGCATCAATGATATTGATAAAAACAGGATGAGGGCCCACAAGCTGAATTTAGGGAGTTAGGAGTTAAACTAAAAAGTAGGACTTCAAAGGTAGTAATCTCAGGAATGCTACCAGTGCCATGTGCTATTCAGAGTAGGAATGGCAGGATAGCTAAGATGAATACCTGGCTTGAGGAATGTACAAGAGGGAGAGATTCAAATTCCTCAAACATTGGAACTGGTTTTGGGGAGAGTGGAACCATGCTAACCAGGCAGCCTGCACCTGGGCAGGACCGGAACCAATGTCCTAGGGGGAGTGTTTGCTCGTGCTGTTGGAGAGGGTTTAAACTAATATGGCAGGAGGATGGGAACCGATGCAGGAGGTCAGAGGGAAGTAAGCTGGGGACAGAAACAAAAGCCAGTAAAGGGAAAAGTGGAAGGCAGAGAAACTAAAGACAAAAATCAAAAAGGGCCACATTGCATCACAATTCTAAAAGGGCTAAATGGAATTCTAAAAATTCTAAATGTCCAAAAAACAAGCCTGAAGGCTCTGCGTCTCAATGCGAGGAGCACTTGTAATAAGGTTGATGAATTAACTGCGCTGACAATCATTAACGGATATGATGTAATTAGGATCACGGAGACCAAGGATGGGAACTCAACATCCAGAGGTATTCAATATTCAGGAAAGATAGAAGGAAGGGAAAGGGAGTTGGGTTAACATTACTGGTTAAAGAATAAGGAACAACATTAGCCTGGACGATGTGGAATATGTATGGGTGGAGCTGCGGAACACCAAGCACCAAAGGGCACAACCGTTAGTGGGGGTTGTGTACAGACCACCAAACAGCAGTTGTGACGTTGGGGATGGCATCAAACAGGAAATTAGAGATGTGTGCAGTCAGGGTACAGCAATTATTATGTGTGACTTCAATCTGCATATTGATTGGGCTAATCAAACTGGTAGCAATGCGATGGAGGAGGATTTCCAGGAATGTATAAGGAGTGGTTTTCTTGACCAATATGTCAAGGAACCACCTCGAGAACAGACCACCCTAGACTGGGTATTGTGCAATGAGAGAGGATTAATTAGCAACGTTGTGGTGCGAGATCCTTTAGGGAAGAGTGACCATAATATGGTAGAATTCTTCATTGAGATGGAGAGTAACACCATTAAGTCTGAGACTAGGGTCCTGAATTTAAAGAAAAACATGGTATGAAATGTACATTGGATGAGGACACTTAAGGGGTTGATGGTGGATAGGCAATGGCAGACATTTAAAGAACACATGGATGAACTTCAACAATTGTACATCCCTGTCTGGCGCAATAGTAAGACGGGGAAAGTAGCTCAACCATGGCTAACAATGGAAATCAGGGATAGTGTTAAAGCCAAAGAGGAGGCATATAAATTGGTCAGAAAAAGCAGCAAACCTGAGGACTGGGAGAAATTTAAAACTCAGCAGAGGAGGACAAAGGGTTAATTCAGAAGGGGAAAATAGGGTGTTAGAGTAAACTTGCAGAAAACATAAAAACTGACTGCAAAAGCTTCTGTAGATACGCAAAGAGAAAAAGACTGGTGAAGACAAATGTAGATCCATCCCAGGTAGAATCAGGTGAATTAATAATGGGCAACAAAGATATGGCAGACCAATTGAACAATTACTTTGGATCTGTCTTCACTAAGGAGGGCACAATTAACCTACTGGAAATAGTAGGGAACAGAGGGTCCAGCATGAAGGAGGAACTGAATGAAATCCTTATTAGTCAGGAAATTGTATTGGGGAAATTGATGGGATTAAAACCCAATAAGTCCCCAGGGCATCTGCATCCCAGAGTACTTAAGGAAGTGGCCCTAGAAATAGTGGATGCATTGGTGATCATTTTCTAGCATCTGGAAGAGTTCCAATGGATTGGAGGGTAGCTAATGTAACCTAACGTTTGGACCGGGTAGCCTGATATCCGTGGTGGGGAAAATGCTGGAGTTAATTATTAAGGATGAAATAACTGAGTATTTGAAAAGCAAGGACAGGATCACTCCAAGTCAGCATGGATTCACCAAAGGGAAATCATGCTTGAGATATCTTCTGGATTTTTTGAGGATGTGACCAGTAGAATGGACAAGGGTGCACCTGTGGATGTTGTGTATCTGGACTTTCAAAAGGTTTTTGACAAGGTCCCACACAAGAAATTAGTGAGCAAAATTAAAGCTCAGGGCATTGGGGGTAATATATTGACGTGGATAGAGAATTGGTCGGCAGACAGGAAGCAGAGAGTGGAAATAAATGGGTCCTTTTCAGAGTGGCAGGAAGTGACTAGTGGGGTGCTGCAGAGTGCAGTGCATGGATCCTAGCTGTTCGCAATATACATTTATGATTTGGACGAAGGAATTACATGCAATATCTCCAAATTTGCATACAACACGAAGCTTGATGGTAGTATGTGCTGTGAGGAGGATAGAAAGAGGCTGCAGGGTGACTTGGATAGGCTGGCTGAGTTGGCAAATACTTGGCAAATGCAATATAATGTGGGTAAATGTGAGGTTATCCACTTGCTGGCAGAGACAGGAAGGCAGATTATTATCTGAATGGTGGCAGTTCAGAAAAAGGGGAAGTACAATGAGACCTGGGTGTCATGGTGGAACAGTTGCTGAAGGTTGGCATGCAGGTACAGCAGGCAGGGAAGAAAGCTAATGGCATTCAGAGTGAGAGGTTTTGAGTGTACAAGTCGGGATATCTTGCTTCAGTTATACAGGGCCTTGGTGAAGTCACACCTTGAGTATTGGGTGCAGTTTTGGCCTCCTAGTTTGAGGAAGGACATTCTTGCTATTGTGGGTGTCCTGCGAAGGTTCACCAGATTAATCCCCGGCATGGCAGGACTGGCATGTGAAAAAAGACTGGATCGACTGGGTTTGTACTCACTGGAGTTTCGAAGAATGAGAGGGGATCTCATAGAAACATATAAAATCCTGATGGGACGGGACAGGCTAGATGCGCGAAGAATGTTCTCGATGTTGGGGACGTCCAGAACTCGGGGTCACAGCCTAAGAATAAGGGGTAAGCCATTCAGGGCTGAGATGAGGAAGAACTTCTTCTTTGAGAATTGTGAACTTGCGGCATCCTCGACCACAGAAAGCTGTTGGGGCCAGTTTGTTGGATATTTGTTGCAGCTAAAGGGATCAAGGGGTGTGGAGAGAAAGCGGGAGTGGGACACTGAATTTGCATGATCAGCTATGATCATATTGAATGGTGGTGCAGGCTTGAAGGGCCGAATAGGGGGTGTCCTTGGAAGGGTGGAAAAGGAGGCACAAGCCATAGTGGAAGCTGTGCGACACTGGAGGCATTACCTGGCCGGTAGGAGATTCACTCTCCTCACTGACCAACGGTCGGTAGCCTTCATGTTCGATAATGCACAGCGGGGCAAGATCAAGAACGACAAGATCTTGCGGTGGAGGATCGAACTCTCCACCTTCAATTATGAGATCTTGTACCGTCCCGGAAAGCTGAACGAGCCATCCGATGCCCTATCTCGCGGCACATGTGCCAACATACAAGTGGACCGTCTCCAAGCCCTCCACGAGGACCTCTGCCACCCGGGGGTCACTTGTTGCTACCACTTCCTCAAGGCCCGCAACCTCCCTTACTCCGTCGAGGACGTCCGAACAGTCACCAGGAACTGCCAGATCTGCGCTGAGTGCAAACCGCACTTTTTCAAGCCAGATAGAGCACACCTGATAAAGGCCTCTCGACCCTTTGAACGCCTCAGTTTGGATTTCAAAGGCCCCCTCCCCTCCACCGATCGCAACGCGTACTTCCTGAATGTCGTTGACGAATACTCCCGTTTCCCTTTCGCCATTCCCTGCCCCGACATGACAGCGTCCACGGTCATTAAAGCCCTCGGCACTATTTTTACACTGTTCGGTTTCCCCGCCTATATCCAGAGCGATAGGGGGTCCTCCTTTATGAGTAACGAACTGCGTCAATTCCTGCTCAGCAAGGGCATAGCCTCGAGCAGGACGACCAGCTACAACCCCCGGGGGAACGGGCAGGTAGAAAGGGAGAATGGAACGGTCTGGAAGGCCGTCCTGCTGGACCTCCGGTCTAGGAGCCTCCCAATTTCCCGCTGGAAGGAAGTCCTCCCGGATGCCCTTCACTCTATCCGGTCCCTGCTGTGCACCACCACGAATCAAACGCCTCACGAGCGCCTCCTCCTCTTTCCTAGGAAGTCCTCCTCTGGAACGCCACTTCCGACCTGGCTAGCAGCTCCGGGACCCATCCTGCTCCGGAAACATGTGCGGGCGCACAAGACAGATCCTTTGGTGGAAAGGGTGCATCTCCTTCACGCGAACCCGCAATACGCCTATGTGGAGTACCCCGATGGCCGACAGGACACGGTCTCCCTGCGAGACCTGGCACCAGCCAGAGCTCCCCACACCCCCCCCCCCAACATCAATCACCACCCCCTCACTCCTGCCGGCTCATCCCACAGCCACCCCCTTCCCGGGGGGTTCGGTTCTCCTCCCACACCCGCCCAGGAGTAAGGGGACAGCGCTGTGCTCCCAGAGACGATAGGACTCGAGCCAGCGCCATCACCACCACGCCCGAGAAGATTGAAAAGGACGACCAGGGCACCCACCCGGCTCACCGAATCACTTTAATTCATCTCAACGTTTTCAGTAGCCCGTTAAAAGCGGCATTATTGTGTATTGTTATAGTTATGGCACCATGCCGACCCTGTTTGGCCCGTTGGCCCAGTTAAAGCGATAATTTTGTTTATAGTTTAGAGTTGCGGCACTATGCCGACCCTGTTTGGCCCGTTGGCCCAGTTAAATCGACAATTTTGTTTATTGTTCAGAGTTATGGCACAGTACTGACCCTGTAAACCACTACCACCATGCGAACCACCATCCCGCCGGGTTCTTTTTCAACAAGGGGTGAATGTGGTGGTATGTATTAGGGGTAATACGGTACACCACGATGCCGACAGGCTATTGGTAAATGGAAAAACGTGTCCTGATAGGATCTGCCGCCGACTGGGCTCCACCCAGAAATGCCGGTATAAGAACCCGGATTTCCCCCAGCAGGCATTCTGTACCCAAGCTGCTGGGGATCAAGTTCTGCTCAATAAAGCCTTTAATTGATGTTACTTCAACTTGCCTTGCGTCATATTGACGGTACGACACTTCTGTTTTTAATCTTTTTAACCGTTGTCTGGAAGGGACCTCTGTGAACAGGTGGATGTGTATCTTTAATATGGGGCGAGATTCTCCGACCCCCCGCCGGGTCAGAGAATCGCCGGGGGCTGGCGTGAATCCCGAGCGAAATTCTCCATCCCGCCGTGCCACATTTCTGCCCCGCCGGCAGGATGCTCCGTTACACCGGCCGGTCAATGGGGTTTCCCATTGTGGGGCAGCCCCACGCCGTTGGGAAACACCCGGGCGCCGGCAAAACGGAGACTCCCGCCGGCGGAGAATGACGCCCCCCGCCCCCGCCGGTTGCCGAATTCTCCGGCACCGGATATTCGGCGGGGGCGGGAATCGCGGCGAGCCGGTTGGCGGGCGCCCCCCCGCGATTCTCGGGCCCGGATGGGCCAAAGTCCCGCTGCTAGAATGCCTGTCCCGCCGGCGTAGATTAAACCACCTACCTTACCGGCGGGACAAGGCAGCGTGGGCGGACTCCGGGGTCCTGGGGGGGCGCGGGGCGATCTGGCCCCGGGGGGTGCCCCCACGGTGGCCTGGCCCGCGATCGGGGGAACTCTTTTCCTTCCGCCTTCGCCACGGTCTCCACCATGGCGGAGGCAGAAGAGACTCCCTCCACAGCGCATGCGCAGGGATGCCGTGAGCGCCCGCTAACGCTCCCACGCATGCGCCGCCCGGAGATGTCATTTCCGCGGCAGCTGGCGGGGCACCAAAGGCCTTTTCCGCCAGCTGGCGGGGCGGAAATTAGTCCGGCTCGGGCCTAGCCCCTTAAGGTTAGGGCTTCGCTCCCCAAGATGCGGAGGATTCCGCACCTTTGGTGTGGTGCGATGCCCGACTGATTTGCGCCGTTATGGGCGCCGGTCGGCGGCCATCGCGCCGATACCGGAGAATTTCGCCCATGTTTGCACATGGAATAGTTTTATGTTAACGACAAATTAATACTCTCTTTTGTTTATTGCTTTTTAAAAAATTTCCCTTGTCCTAATACCGTGATTATTGGAAATAGAGGAGGCCAGGGTTCTCCGTGGCAAGGATGGAGAATTTGGCGATCAGCCAAATCTCCCATTCACTTAAGCAGGATCAGAGAATACCGCTGCCGTGAACAGAGGGAGAATACTGCCCGGTATCACAGAGGGAGGCTGGATTCTCCGATTCCCCCAGCCGCAGGTTTCTTGGCCGCGTGTCGTTCGCTGGTGGTGGAATTCTATCTTCCCGCCTTTTATCAATGGGATTTCCCATTGAAACCACCCTACGTCACTGGGAAACCCATGGGTAGGGGTGTGCTGCCGGCGGGAAAAGCGAATCGCAACGGCGGGAGAATTCCAACCCTTGGGCGAAATTCTCCGTAATCGGCGCGATGTCCACCGATTGGCGCCAAAATCGGCGCAAATCAGTCCAGCATCGCGCCGCCGCAAAGGTGCGGAATCATCCGCACCCTGAGCGGCCGAGCCCTAACCTTGAGGGGCTAGGCCTGCGCCGGACTGATTTCCGCCACGCCAGCTGGTGGGAAAGGCCTTTGGTGCCCCGCCAGCTGGCACGGAAATGACATTGCCGGGCAGCGCAGGCGCGGGAGCATCAGCGGCCGCTCACGGCATCCCCTCACATGCGCAGTGGAGGGGGTCTCTTCCGCCTCCGCCATGGTGGAGACCATGGCGAAGGCCGAAGGAAAAGAGTGCCCCCACGGCACAGGCCCACCCGCGGATCGGTGGGCTCCGATCGCGGGCCAGGCCACCGTGGGGGCACCCCCCAGGGCCAGATCGCCCCGCGCCCCCCCCAGGACCCCGGAGCCCACTCGCGCGGCCTTGTTCCGCCGGTAAGAGAGGTGGTTTAATCCACGCCGGCGGGACAGTCATTCCAGCAGTGGGACTTCGGCCCATCCGGGCCGGAGAATCGCCGGGGTGGCCTGCCAACTGGCGTGGCGCGATTCCCGCCCCCGCCGAATTTCCAATGCCGGAGAATTCGGCAACCAGCGGGGGCGGGATTCACGCCAGCCCCCGGCGATTCTCCGACGCGGCGGGGGGTCGGAGAATCCCGCCCCTTGTCTGGGGTACCATTCTTTAAAGTGTGTTCAAATAAATTTTTTAATAAGACCAAATTGGTTTGATTAATTCTTCAAACCACGATACCATGGTGATGAGGATCTGTAACAGCTCTGACACCAGATATACCTGCTTGAGAATCTGGGGCGAAATTCTCCCCCAACGGCGCGATGTCCGCCGACTGGCGCCAAAGACGGCGCCAATCAGACGGGCATCGTGCCGGCCCAAAGGTGCGGAATGCTCCGCATCTTTGGCGGCCTAGCTCCAACATTGAGGGGCCAGGCTGACGCCGGAGGGATTTCCGCCCCACCAGCTGGCGGAAATGGCGTTTGTTTCCCCGCCAGCTGGCGCGGAAATGCGGCGCATGCGCGGGGGCGTCAGCCGCTGCTGACAGTTTCCCGGCGCATGCGCGGGAGCGTCAGCGGCTGCTGACAGTTTCCCGCGCATGTGCAGTGGAGGGAGTCTCTTCCGCCTCCGCCATGGTGGAGGCCGTAGCGGAGGCGGAAGGGAAAGAGTGCCCCCACGGCACAGGCCCGCCCGCGGATCGGTGGGCCCCGATCGCGGGCCAGGCCACCGTGGGGGCACCCCCCGGGGCCAGATCGCCTCGCGCCCCCCCTGGACCCTGGAGCCCGCCCACGCCGCCTGGTCCCGCCGGTAAATACCAGGTTTGATTTACGCCGGCGGGACAGGCAATTTCTGGGCGGGACTTCGGCCCATCCGGGCCGAAGAATTGAACGGGGGGTCCCGCCAACCGGCGCGGCCCGATTCCCGCCCCCGCCCAATCTCCGGTACCGGAGACTTCGGCGGGGGCGGGATTCACGGCGACCAACGGCCATTCTCCGACCCGGCGGGGGGTCGGAGAATGACGCCCCTGATGCTGTATCGATATTTTGACATATGGGGCGAAATTCTCCGGAAACGGCGCGATGTCCGCCTACTGGCGCCCAAAACGGCGCAAATCAGACGGGCATCGCGCAGCCCCTAAGGTGCGGAATGCTCCGCATCTTTGGGGGCCGAGCCCCAACCTTAAGGGGCTAGGCCCGCACCGGACGAATTTCCGCCCTGCTAGCTGGCGGAAAAGGCCTTTGGTGCCCCACCAGCTGGCGCGGAAATGACATCTCCGGGCGGCGCATGCGCGGGAGCATTAGCGGGCGCTGACGGCATTCCCGCACATGCGCAGTGGAGAGAGTCTCTTCCACCTCCGCCATGGTGGAGACCGTGGCGAAGGCGGAAGGGAAAGAGTGCCCCCACGGCACAGGCCCGCCCGCGGATCGGTGGGCCCTGATCGCGGGCCAGGCCGCCGTGGGGGCACCCCCCGGGGCAAGATCGCCCCACGCCCCCCCCAGGACCCCAGAGCCCACCCACGCTGCCTTGTCCCGCCGGTAAGGTAGGTGGTTTAATCTACGCCGGCCGGACAGGCATTTTATCGGCGGGACTTCGGCCCATCCGGGCCGGAGAACCGCGGGGGGTGGCCTGCCAACCGGCGCGCCACGATTCCCGCCCCCGCCGAATATCCGGTGGTGGAGAATTCGGCAACCGGCGGGGGCGGGATTCATGCCAGCCCCTGGTGATTCTCCGACCCGGCGGGGGGTCGGAGTATCTCGCCCAAAGAGTCAGTCATTTAAGACAGGGGTGAGGAACATTTTTTCCCTCAGAGGGTCGTGGGCCTCTGGAACGCTCTTCCTCAAAAGGTGATGGAAGCAGAATCTTGGAATATTTTTTGAGGCAGAGACAGATAGATTCTTGATTAACGAAGAGGTAGAAGATTATCAGGGGTGGACAGGAATGTGGGGTTGAGGTTGCAATCTGATCAGCCATGATTGGCGGAACAGGCTCGAGGGGCCGAGTGGCCTACTCCTGCTCCTATGTAATCTGAATGTTTGCATGTAATCTGAACTGACATCTGCGTGCAGGACTAAGGGAGTGCTACATTGCTGTTGCTGCCTTCCTCTCGCTGATTTGTAAATCTGGTGTCTCATTGTTTCTTACGGATCGTCAAGGCTCAAAGGCATTTCTTGAAGAGGAATTGAGTGTTGCCCGAGTGTCTCGGCCAACACCACCAGAAAGAGGTTGATCTACCGTTCACCTTATTGCAGCACACAAAATCAGAGTTGCATTTGTGACACCAATTAGACAGAAATGATTACACCGTGTTGCCATGAGAAGTGCTAAGATGCTGCACAAATCTTTCTGGTCACAAGTTACAGTTTTCAGCACTGATACTTCTTGCACTAATTTATTTTTATTGGTTTCATGTTGCAGGAATTTCGAATGCTCACCGAGAGGCTGATGTATCATGATGATAACATATCATTAGATTGCATCCGAAGCCCCCGGTCTCAGTGGAGGAGCCATTACACTTGAAAGAGGAGCCTCATTAACAATCATTGAACCAACAACCTCGATTTTCCAATGCAGTTGCAGTTTATACCAAATTGGTTAGAAATCATTTTTTTGTTGACCGGGAAGAGTTATTTGTATCTGAATTTCCAGTCTGATTTTATTAGAATCACACGTACACCTCCGAGTGCCCATGCCAGAGAGTGCAAGGACCACGCGAGTGCAGCTAGCAGAACCTTCTGTCGAAGTGAATTTTCAGGGCATGTTCAATGAAATTGTTCTGAGAGTCTTTGGAAAAGGACAGCTCAGTCAACGAGACAAGGATGACGAAACGGTGACTGACATAACAAAAGTGACAGTAACTGCAGACGTAAGTGTGTGTTTGAAGGCAAATGATAGAGGTGCCTGGCGAACAGACTGCGCATTTGTTTAGTGGTTGCTGATGGCCATATCTTAGATGGGCACGAGGAGGATGGCACTCTGCACCACTCCATTGAATCCTATTCATTGGCCACAATGTTAGGAAAGAAAGACTTTGCATTTATATCGCACCTTTCACAGTCTCAAGATGTCTAAAGCCCTTCACAACAAATGAAGCGACCCTCTAGAGTAGAACACTTGCAATAATGCCACATTAAGTTAGACTGTAGTCAGCTTTTATTGCCACAGGATGTGCTAACTACCTGGTAGCTTCAGATGTATTTGTGGCAGGCACCACAACGTAGCAGCTAGCTCTCCAATGACACGCGCTCTGTGAGTGCAGTTCCTCATAGTCTTTGCTGGGTAGATGTTCCAGATCTTGGCAATATGGTTGGCGGCAACTTGATATATGCTGCCCATCAGGCTCCTCACTGCTGATCACTCTAGTACATCTTCTTACATACAGTCCTAATGAAAGTGTGAAATACTATGTTTGCGGTTTTTCTGAGGTCAGGTCAGGTATTTGCAGATCATAGCGATTCCCTCAGCTCTGGTGGGCAATAGGGGTACTTAGATGCTTTAATCTTTGGTCAAAACAAGACATTTGCACTTCTGCCTGTAGATACGGCTCACATTGGGATGAGAATTGGACAGTTAGGCCGATTGGCTTGCTTTGTGACCTTTCCTAGGCCCTTCTCTACTCTATTCCAAAAAATCCAAAGGAAGTCCCAATGGGAATACTACAATGTGAACTGCTGGGATTAAGGTGGCCACCTCTTAGTGAATGGCACAAAGGCAGATGGGAAAGTCCTTGGCTTCAGCAAAACACAATAAAATGTCAAGTGGCTAGCCTGTGTTAACTTGTTGCTATGACTACAGTAACTCTCGCATCTTGTCCGGGGGTACGCAATGACCCTGGACCCTGACTTTGTACAGGTAAGAATGGAAAAGATTGTAAATAGCACTGAAACAATAAATAATGGAATTCAGGGCAACATAACATAATTTGCTCTTCTCTTGCATGGAGCCAGACAGACAAAGGTCTTCCTGCAGCCTTTAGGAAGCATAGTGAAAAATGTGATGGGCACCAGAGAATTCAGAGACACTGTGCAATGGACTCCCACCCAATTTCCTGACCGTGGGTGCCCCATTATCATTTGCAAAACAGGAGATGATTGGAACACCTTGCCTATCTTGAATGTCATGTGCACTCTTCTTTAATACCCTCCTTTAAGAAGGAACCAATCCGTTTCAAAATAATTTATTGACTGTTTAAACAATGGGTTGCGGCAAAGAACAAGGCAAACTAACCCACCCAAGGTGGATTGTAGGGGGTGTTGTCAGATAGTACGATGATCTTTGATTTCTAGTTGTTGGGCTCCAATTCAATACGAGCAGACAACAGGGCGTCACTGTAGCACAGTGGTTAGCGCTGCCCCCTCTCAACACTAGGGACCTGGGTTCAATTACAGACTTTGGTAACTGTCTGTGTGGAGTTTGCACATTCTCCCCGTGCCTGTGTGGGCTTGCCCCGGGCTCCTCCCACATAAAAGATGTGCAGGTTAGGTGGATTGGCCATGCGAAAAAAAAATTGCCCCTTCGTGTCCAAAGGTTAGATGGGTTATAGGGATGGAGTGAGCCTCGGTGGGGTGATCTTTCAGAGGGTCGGTGCAGACTTGCTAGTTCAAATGGCCTCCATCTGTACTGTCGAGATTCTTTTCTAGGATTGTATGAACAGTTATTGTTGATTGGTTACAAGGATTAAATCAGCTCCACGTGGGAATGGGGCCTACCATGGAAAAATAAAGATGATTTTATGATTTTATTGCAAGATGTGACAAGGTGGCTGGTTTGGAATTTTAAAAAAAATGTTGCTAAAATACTTGTCTGAAACTGGGCCAAGATACATTTAAGAAACAAACTATTACTTTCCTCTGCGCAGTTATTTTGTTGTTTTCTGTCTTTGAAGCATATGGCGTGATGAGAAATATAGAACACATCCCCAATAAATGTTGAGAGACAACTTGTGAGATCTATCGAAGCAGCTAAGATTCAAATGAAGTTCCAGAAGCTGTCATAATGTGTATCCAAATGAGGTACCCAATAGCCACTGATCGATGATGCCTGTCAAGTTTATTTTTCAGGAAATTATTTGATGATTTTATTTTTTAATTTGGTGAAATATCTAGTTGAAGCGTCAAGGTCCATTGAGTCGGAGAGCCCTAGGGTTCAACAAAACAGGAGGGAAGATAAATCGGGAAGCTGTGGTCAATTGACAACTAGCTTCAATATTTAAAGGCCAAAAGGATGGCTGAGAAAAGTATGGAACTTCAATATCTTGAGCATCTGGGATAGAATAGTAGCCAGTATTTTAAGTGCTGTATTTCTATTTATGCTTAATATAAACTTGCCAATCTCACACAGGACTGGTAAACTAAACATGGATTTTTTTAAATTTGAAGCTATGGTACAGGATTGTTCAACAGACAGATTTACTATAAAGATTCAACAGCTATTGATAACAGGAAAGTACAGCTGCAATTCCTTCACATCACATGCTGTTAGCTAAACTGAAAGCTCCTCTGAATAATGTCTGCTGGTTATACGGTTTACATCCTGGCTACTTACTCATAAGCACATTCTCCCTTAAAGTGATATCACAACAATATATATTGCAAACACAATAACATAAGGATCAACAGAAGAGCAAGGATGTGTATAAAGTTAGATTATATTTGCAGTTTATAAAGAACCTAAGAGGAACATTCAAAAAAGTAATCGTGTTAGCAGCATTGAAAAAAAATAGAGAGAGAATCAAGAGGTTACAACAGAGAGAGATGAGAGCTCGGGTAGAGATTGGTTTGGATTGGATATCAGACTTTCCCATGCTGATAGTGTCTTCTTCAATTCAGCACTGAATTTACACATGAAACAAACAAAAATGTTAGAGATTGATAGAAAGATTCCGAAACAGCTAAACTTGTACTGGTTCAATATTTACTGCTGAATTAATCTTCCATTTGCATTGTTCCACTTACATACCCTAATATTTGATTAGTCTGTTTCTTTTTCTGCAGATCAGGAGATGTGATGGGTGAAGAGTATCAGTGTGAAGTTGCAAATTGAATGTGGGGTAAGTTTATTGTACCTGAACTTACAGTGCTTAATAGTCATACGATTACTGCCATGTTGCAAGGGAAAGCTTTCAAAGGGGAGACATTGAATGCAATGGTGACGAGGAAACTAATTAAACGTTTGGACTTTTTAATAAAGCCTTCTCATCAGGAGACATTGTACAGGATGAGAGTGACAGCAGAAAGCTAATGAAGACATACACGGTTACGGCAGTCACCAGTTTAATCATTTCCTTTATTTGGAAAGGTTAATCAATCAAAACTGAGGAGAAAAGAAATGGGTAACATTTACAGCCTTTCATGGCTTTTCTTAAACAAATTCTTCTTTTGCAACGACGTGTGAGGTTTTATTTTCAAGTTAGTAGTACTATGGTGATTAGCTAAGTGACTCTTTCGGGAGGTGGTACGGACACGATGGGGTGATGGCCTCCTTCTGTGCTGTAAATTTCTATGATTCCGTGTGGTCTTATTGAAGTGGAATGTTGCTTCACTCGTTCAGATGGGTCTTGAATGTGCTTACCTAGCACACGGATGGCCCCTGCCTGCTATTTGTCACAGAAATGTGTCCATTTTACAGCCAACCTGTGAAACTGGTAGAACCCATTTCTTGAACCAGGTACAGATCATGAAATAGGCAATTTGACTACTCATTTCATGAAATGGCCGGTGCTATTGTACGAGCTTTAAAATCTTACTCGTGGAATTGTTGCTCAAGCCTGTCACAGTGTTGCGGCCTGCTGACTATCAACAGGTTATTGCTGTCCTCAAGCAAGGGAAAACTGGACAGGAAGTCCCAGGAGCTGAATATTACATCCTGAAAACGTTTGTGCTTACAGCTCCAGGTGATGTGGACAAGGTTACCGAGAGCAGTGGTAAGTTCATGGGTACCAAGGAAGCAATCCTGGACATAGTGAGACAAGCCACATTGAAACTGGACATGGTGGTGAAAAGGAGACTCACAAGAAACTTTCTGAAAAGTATTAGAGCATCCCACGGTTTTGTATAGGATAGTACATCAGTCGCTGTGAGAGAGGTGCAGAAAGGCAGGCAGGATGCAGCAACAGAAGTGGTTGTGAGACAAGTAGACCTGATTGACATGCAGACTATGAAGGATGGAAGCTATCATTTTAGACCACAATACATTGAGTACCTGACCACGTTCTACGTCATTCATCCTCTGAGCTCCAAGACAGCAGCTGAGGTTGCCCATGAGCAGCTTCTCATATTTGTAGACATCTGGGGCGTCATTCTGTGACCCCACCGCCGAGTCGGAGAATGGCCGTTGGCCGCCGTGAATCCCGCCCCCGCCCCCGCCGAAGTCTCCGGTACCGGGAAACGGGCCGCGCCGGTTGGCGGGACCCCCCGCTTAATTCTCCGGCCCGGATGGGCCGAAGCCCCGCCCAGAAATTGCCTGTCCCGCCGGCGTAAATCAAAGCTAGTATTTACCGGCGGGACCAGGCGGCGTGGGCGGGCTCCAGGGTCCTGGGGGGGGGGCGCGGGGCGATCTGACCCCGGGGGGTGCCCCCACGGTGGCCTGGCCCACGATCGGGGCCCACCGATCCGCGGGCGGGCCTGTGCCGTAGGGGCACTCTTTCCCTTCTGCCTCCGCTACGGCCTCCACCATGGCGGAGGCGGAAGAGACTCTCCCCACTGCGCATGCGCGGGAAACTGACAGCAGCCGCTGATGCTCCCGCGCATGCGCCGGGAAACTGTCAGCGGCCGCTGACGCAACCGCGCATGCGCCGCATTTCCGCGCCAGCTGACGGGGCAACAAACGCCATTTCCGCCAGCTGGCGGGGCGGAAATCCCTCCGGCGTCGGCCTAGCCCCTCAATGTTGGGGCTAGGCTGCCAACAATGCGGAGCATTCCGCACCTTTGGGCCGGCGCGATGCCCGTCTGATTGGCGTCGTGTTTGGCGCCAGTCGGCGGACATCGCGCCGTTGGGGGAAAATTTCGCCCCTGAGCTCCTCATATTCTTCAGTCAGATAAAGGAAGGGAATTTGCAGCACAGGCCATCCACTAACTGGCAACACTCTGGGAAGTTCTGGTGTCAACACGCGCCCAGACATCCCCAGGGTCAATGCTGTGTGGCACGCGGTATTGGTGATATGAAACTGAAGTTAATGGCTTGGATATGTGAGAACAACTGTGCTACGGGGAGCTTTAGTGTCCGTTTAGTTCAGTGGGCAATGAGCAACTATTTCCATGATGCAAAGATGGCTCATTACCAAGCATTCACTGGAAAGAAACCACAGTGCGGCCGCAAATCAAAGTTGCCAGATTAGTTCCTCAACAGAATCTCCACAGCCACCAAAGAAGAAAATTTGGAAAGACTTCTTGAGGAGAACATGGAAAATCCTGATCCTGAACTGGCCCCAGAACCATCCAGTGCACACGAGTCCGAGTCAGTCCCTGGAGCATCCAACATGGGGAACCCTGAGCGTTTCCTAGAACTATCCACCATAGATGACCCTGGGTTTGCCCCGAAACACCCAACATGTCAAACTCTGAGCCAGCCCTTGGATCATTCAACATGGACAGAATATGACATCCCTGGACCATCCTTCATGAATGGGTGGCATGGTGGCAAAGTGGTTAACATTGTTGCCTCACAGCGGCAGGGACCTAGGTTCAATTTGGGCCTTTGGTGACTGTCTGTGTGAGGTTTTCAAGTTCTCCCCAAGTCTGCATGGGTATCCTCTTGTTCCTACGGTTTTCTCACACAGACCAAAGATGTGCAGGTTAGGTGGATTGGCCATGATCAATGCACGGAGTTACGGGGATGGAGGTGGGGGAGTGGGCCTAGGTAGAGTGCTCTTTTGGAGGGTTAGTGAGCTGAATGCCCCCCTTCTACACTGTAGGGATTCAATGGATTCTATAGAAAGACCCTGAGCAGGCCACTGGATCATCCAATACAGATGACCCTAAATCTGCTGAAGAATTCCATCCTGCCAAATGACCGCAGCACGAGTGACCCATCAAATGCTATCGGTGTGGTGCTGCTGGCAGATGGGACTGGCTACACCACTGGAACTGCCAAGGGGATTGTGATGGGCAAACTTGCCAGAAATCAATTTGAATTTGTGCAACACGGTGGACTGAGTGCAGAAGACATTCCACCGGAACAACTCAACCTTCGTGAGATTATATGCACTCAAAGTGTTTGTGGTGGGCGGGGCTTCCAGGGATGTCACTGCAGGCAATAACTGCTTATCAGGACAATATTCCTGAAAGCCTTGTGGTAGAGTGCCCCTACCTCTGGACCAGAACCTCCAGGTTCAAATCCAAAACAGGACCCTTTAGCCACAGAGAGAACGTTCAAAGCCGTTTAACAGGCTGGTAATCAGCTTGGGAATTCTTCCTCCACTCCCACCAATATTCCTCAAAGGGAAAAATACAGTATGGGTGCAAAGATACATTTACAAAAAAACGATGGGTCTGATTGAATGGCCTCGTCGTGCCCGATTCAGTGATGGCCAGGCTCTGGGCAGGGTGGTACCGTGGCATCACTGATGCAACCCGAGCACTTTGGCACTGCCAGCCTGGCACCTTGGCACTGCTCAAGGTATCCTGACAGTGTCGCTGCTAGGGTGGCAGGCTGGCAGTGCAAAGGTGCCCAGGTGCCAGGTTGATCGGGCCCAGGGGTGCCCGAACCTTATGAGGTGTGGTGAGGGAGGGCTTGTGAATCCCTAATTGGTATGTTGGGGCATAGGGGGAGGAGGATAGAGGGGGCTACGGAGGCTGAGGGGGTCGAGAGATTGGGGCGGCATTTAAAAATAGCAACGCAATCTCTTCCTGTACAGGAAGGAAATGAATGTAAGTGCAATCTCAGTGGGGTGTGACCCGCAGAGGATCCCAAACCAATAAAGTCCCGTTCAATAGCAGAGTCATTCTTGGCACTGCAGGCTCCGAGGAACACCCCGCTATTCATGCCCAAAACTGGACACTTTTTTTTTGTTGAATCACACCTGATGTTGCTGCCTGAAAGCAGGTCTCTGCTACAACAGTGCCTGTCACATCCACAAGTCCTGTGATAACATTGACCAGTGCTGGCATATTAAATATGTATGAATTGTATTTGTGCTTTTTTTGTAAATATTGATGTACAAGCTATCTGAATGGTTCAGGTGTGATCCTGGATGAAATATAACAATGCATAAACCAATGAATTTGAAATGCTTGGATGTCACAATGAATGTGAAATGTACATTGAATAAAGGCACGTAAGTGGACAGGAAACCGAATTAAGCAGATTATACATTTGAGAATGATACTTTATTCTTTGTTCATTGAAGTTGGCGATGCCATGAACTGGGCAAGTTTTCTAATGCCAATTTTTGAACTGGATGGTCAAACTGCCCTGTTTTCATGAACTTTCACAAATTGGGTGCTTTGGGTGCAACATACACATCCTTTAATGTGAGTTTACAATCTGAAGATAAACAATCAAAGCACAGTTTCACACCTCATGTTATCGCTGCCTGGTATCTGCTACACTTTATAGATTTGGAGGAGCAGTTTTTCTGTCACTTTATGGTAAGTGGACATCAGATTGCCAAAGTACAAGCCAAAGGTCTGAATTATTGTTTCTGGGTCAAGAGTTGGGAAATTCTTTGCTGCGCGATCCTGACATGGGAGAAAATGTCCTGAATGGAAGGATGCTCATTCTGGAGGGGGGGAAGCAGGTGATAACTGGAGCTGGGCTGCCACCCCCAGAAAGAGTGCAGAGGCAGCCACAGGGGCTGCCAGGTACAGATGCAGTTGAAATTAGGTCGAAGTCTTACAACACCAGGTTAAAGTCCAACAGGTTTGTTTCGATGTCACTGGAGCCGCAGTCCAACGCCGGCATCTCCACATCATGAAATTAGGTCAGTAATTATTAACTAGCTTAAATTATTTTTCTGTCTGTGGGGCAGAACTAGTTTCAGAGCAGGGCCGGGATTCTTCCCTACCCGGCGGAGCGGGGGGTCCCGGCGGGATGGAGTGGCGGGAACCACTCAGGCGTCGGGCCGCCCCGAAGGTGCGGATTTCTCCGCACCTTTAATGGCCAAGCCCTCACCTTGAGGGGCTAGGCCCGTTCCGGTGTGGTTGGCGTGCCGCCGGCCGGCGGGAAAGGCCTTTGTCGCCACGCCAGCCGGGGCCGAAGCGGCTGTTGACGTCATCCCCGCGCATGCGCAGAGGGGGGTGTCACTTCCGCATCGGCCATCGCGGAGGCTATGGCCGAGGCGGAAGGAAAAGAGTGCCCCCATGGCACAGGCCCGCCGGCGGATCCGTGGCCCGCCGGTAAGGTAGGTGGTTTGATTCACGCTGGCGGGACTGGCATTACAGCAGCGGGACTTCGGCACATTACAGGCCGGAGAATCGCCGGGGGGGGGGGGGGGGGGGGGGGGGCCCGCCGACCGGCGCGGCGCGATTCCCGCCCCCGCTGAATTTTCGGTGATGGAGAATTCGGCGGCCGGTGGGGGTGGGATTCACGCTGCCCCCCCGGCGATCCTCCGACCCCTATCTCAGTGTGATTTAGCCAGGAGTGCAACTTTGAATAAGAGTGCTGAGAAATGGAAAAGTGAGTGAGGGAATTAGGGGAAGAGGGGGCATACACCCTTGCTTTTTTCACCTGATATGAATTGGTTCTGGCTAAACTACAGGGGAAGAAGCTAATGTGAGTATCTGGTGTGTGATTAAAGTCTGTTCTTTTCCTAAGTTTTAATATATATACACAAACTGATGATACGGTTAATAAAATATGTAATAAAGGAAAATAATTAATTAAACCACATTAAGGATGGCAGGTATGTGATCAGACAAGGCTGCAGCATGTGAGAGCTCTTGGGTGCCATTGTGATCCAGGGAAAGCATGTCTGCAGTGAGTATTTGTGGCTTAAGGAGCTTTGGCTCAGTCATTGGGATGGAGGCTGAACTGCCTCCACAGTGATCCATCAAGGAGAGGAAAAGTTACCTAGACAGGTTTTAACAGGAGGCAGTCGCACCCCTCAGGATTCCGATTTGGTCAGTGACCAGGGACAGGAGGGTGTGACTGTGAGTGAGGCAGATAAGTGGATCCAGAGGCCAAGAGTGTAGGAGCCTCACTTTTCGTCATTTTGAGATGCTTTCAGCTTATTTGGATGAGAGTGGTGACTGCAGGGTGGATTATCTGACTGGCCATGGCACCCCGGTACAGGAAGCCATTCAGGTTGAGGGGAGCAAAAAGGAATGTAGTGTCAGGAAATAACAGTATAGTGAACGGAATTGACACCGTTCTCTGCAGCAAAGAAGGAGTGGCCAGGCGGCTGTGTTGCCTGCCTGCTGCCAGGTTTCGGGACTTTTGTTCAGGGCTGGAGAGGAACGTGCAGTGGGAGCGGGAGCATCCAGTCATTGTAGTCTATGTAGGTACTGATGACATAGGGAAGGCAAGGAAAGAGGTTCTGCCTGGACAGTATGAGGAGCATTAAATTAAGAAGCATAACCTCAAAGGTAATTATCTCTGGATTATTACCTGAGCCACGTGCAGATTGGCAGAGGACAAATAAGATTAGAGAAATGAATGCATGGGTGGTAGACTGGTGTGGGAGAAGTGGGTTCTGGTCTGTGGGGAACTGGAACTAGCACGAGGGAAAGTTGGGGCTGCACCATTTGGATGGCCTCCACCTGAAACATGCTGGGAACAGTGCTCCAACAAGTCGCAAACTATGGAAGGAAAGCAGATTTGAAACTAAATAGTGGGGGCAAGGGATGTGTGGTAAATCAAAGAGTAGAGACAAGGGGCGAAATTCTCCGGAAACGGCGCGATGTCCGCCGACTGGCGCCCAAAACGGCGCCAATCAGACGGGCATCGCTGAGGCCCGAGCCCCAACATTGAGGGGCGAGGCCGACGCCGGAGCAATTTCCGCCCCGCCAGCTGGCGGAAACGGCCTTTGTTGCCCCACCAGCTGGCGCGGAAATGACATCTCGGGGCGCGCATGCGTGGGAGTGTCAGCGGCTGCTGACAGTTTCCCACGCATGCGCAGTGGAGGGAGTCTCTTCCGCCTCCGCCATGGTGGATTCCCCCCCCCCCGCCAAATATCCGGTGCCGGAGACTTCGGCAACCGGCGGGGGCGGGATTCACGCCAGCCCCCGGCGATTCTCCAACCCGGCGGGGGGTTGGTGAATGTCGCCCGTGGTAAGTGAGCAAGGTACCAATATGGGAATTGGTACACTGACCATGACAGGAAAGCACAGAAAGTACAAATCTAAGAGTAAATCAGCAGATTGGGTTAGAGGTTACAAAAATAACAAAGGGACAAAACTAAAAGCTCTGTATCTGAATGCATGTAGCATTCACAACAAAACACTTTAACTGATAGTTCAAATAGAAATAAATAAATACGATCTGATAGCTATCACAGAAACTTGGCTGCAGGAGGACATACATTGGGACCTGGATATTGAAGGGCAAATTACACTTAGGAAGCATAGGAAAAGGGTTGGGGTTGGTGGGTGTGGGTGGTGGCTCTGTAAATTAATGATGGTATTTGGATAATAGAGAGGAGTGACCATAAAGTTTTAGAAACCAGGATGTAGAAGTGGTTTGGTTAGAGATGAGAAATGATAGAGGCAAGGAGTCACTTGTGAGAGTGGTGTACAGGCCCCTAATAGTACCCACTGTAGCCACCTGGGTTTGGCCACTTCCCGGCTTAAAATGGAGAACCGCAAAGACTAAAGGGAAATTCAGCCAACACAGGCAAAAACGAGCAAGTGCAGAAATCCTGTGTATTGGAACTTGCAAAAACCAGACAGCACTGAAACCAGCAGCCATCTGCATATTAATGAGCGATTCCCAGGCACAATTGATACACTTCAGGTGAATAAGGCCAAGCCAGACTCCTCAGCGCCAGCAGGAGCCAAGACAAAGGAAAGCCAACAGCCCAGCGATCAGGGAACAACTCCAGTATTGGAGAAATCGATCCAAGTGATCGGAACGCAGTCCAATCACTTGGAACCAGGTACGGGGTCTGCCTCGAAGGGCGGGAAGCCCCTGGGGACTATAAAGTAAAGCCCCCAAGTTCAAATCGGTCTTCTTGGCAGGGTCACGCAACAACGTGAAGCAACCCCTGAGAGTGAACTGCCCAGCTGCCATACCAACCACGTAAGTCTCCAGTCAACGCTCGCTACGAGATAGGCGCTCCTAGCTACAAGTCCATACCAGCTTTTGAATCCTGCAGACTCAGGACCTGGATGAAAGGCCATTTGTTCCCCTGACCTGGTGGGCGAATTCCGAAGCGAAGTATAGGCCTTTTAGTGATAGAAGTAGTCTAGAAAGTAGAGTTATATGCATAAGTAGTGACTTTTTGTACATAATAAATGTGTTTTGATTTGAATCTTACTAATTGGTGTGTTGCATTATTGATCAGTACTTGAACTTGAACCTCGTGGCGGTATCATAAAGATACCTGGCGACTCAAGAGCAAAGATTATAGGAACAGAGCAAATTACGAATTAAGAGCCAACCAAAGTTAGCAACACCACAAAGTAGGGCAGAGTATAAAGGACAAAATGATGGGAGATTGTGAGAAAGGTGCAACAAGAATAATGGGAGATTTTAATCTACATATATACAAGAAAAATCAGATGGACAATGGTATACCGAGCCCATAGAATGTTTCTGGGATAGTTGCTTAGAACAGCACATTCTGGAACCGATCAAAGGGCGAGCTAGACTAGACCTGGTATTGTGCAATGAGATAGGATTCATTGATAACTTCACAGTGAAAGCACCCCTAGGTAGCAGCGATCATCATATGATTCAATTTCACTTTCAGTTTGAGAGTGAGAAGAATGGGTCCAAGATTAATATTTCCAACTTAAATAAGGGCAATTATGAGGGCATGAAAGTGGAGCTAGCTAAAGTGAACTGGTAGATGAGGAGAAGGAATAGGTCAGTCGAGATGCAGTGGCAGATATTTAAAGGGATATTTCAGAAGACACAGAATAGATTCATTCCAACAAGAAAGAAAAAATCCAAAGGGAGGACTGACCATCTGCGGTTAACTAAAAACATTAAAGGTAATATCAAACTTAAAGAAAAAGCATATAATTGAACAAGGATGAGTGGCAGGTCAGAAATTTGGACTGAATGTTTTTTAAAAAACAGCAATGAATGACGAAAAGATTAACAAGGAGAGAAACATTAGAGTAAAAGAGAAAGCTATCTAGAAATATAAAAACAGAAAGTTGAATTTCAATAGACATTTAACAAAGTCAGCATTGGTCCTATAGAAAGTGAGCCTGGGGAGTTACTAATGGAAAATAAAGAGAAGGCAGATAAATTGAACAGGTATTTTGCACCTGTCTTAACTATAGAGGGTACCAGAAATAGCTGTAAATCATGAAATAGAAGGGAGGGAGGAACTAGTGAAAATTACAATCACCAGGAAAGGGGTACTCAGTAAGTTGTGGAGAGAGAACTGAGCTAATATTTCCAGTTTGGATGACCCGTCAAAGCTGGTGAAAAGACATTCAGCTCTGTTAGCTCTGTTCTCTCTCCATAGATGCTGTCAGACCTGCTGAGATTTTTCAACATTTTTTTTTGTTTCATATTCCAGCATCTGCAGTAATTTGCTGTTATCGTACTGAGTAAATTGTTGGTGCTGTGAGCTGACTAGTCCCAGGGTCCTGATGGACTTCACCCTGGGTCTTAAAAGAAGTGGCTCGTAAGACTGTTGATGCATTAATTTAATTTTCCAAATTTAGAGGTTCCATTAGGTTGGAAAATAACGCATGTAACTCCTTTATTATGTAGATCTTGTGGCCCAGTGGGTAGCATCCCTGCCTCTGAGCCAAAAGCTCTGGGTTTGAGTCCTACCCAGGATTTGATGACCAAGCTCATAACGTGGTCAAACAGGTTGCGTGTCAATCTGAAAAACCCTTCCAACGCACACCAATGGCAGTTGGTAAGAATGGGAGAGACTCCTGGTCAGCCACATTGATGTGGAATGGCTCCACTCAAGCTATAACCCTCTGATGACAGGCTAGTGGTTTATTGTACGTAAATCGAGCTATGATGTAGGAAGAGAAACAACAACTCCTTTATTCAAAAAGGGAGGAAGACAGAAAGCAGGAAACTGCAGGTTAGTTAGCTTAACATCTGTCACAGGGAAAATGTTGGAAGCTATTAATGATGTTGCAACTGGGCGATTAGAAAAAAAATGAAGGTAATCAGGCAGAGTCAACATGGTTTTGTGAAAGGGAAATCATGTTTAACCAATTAGAATTCTTTGAAGAAATAACCCCTGTTATGGATAAAGGGGAACCGTTGGATGTACTGTATTTAGATTTCCAGAAGGCATTTGATAAGGTGACTTTTCAAATGTTATTGAGGAAAATAAAAGCCCAGGGTGTAGGGGTAATATATTGGCATGGACTGAAGATTGGCTAACTCACTGGAAACGCAGAGTTGGCATAAATGGGCCTTTTTCTGGTTGGCAAGATTTGATGAGTGGTGTGCCACAGGGAGCATTGCTGGGATCTCCACTTTTTACAACTTATACAAATCATTTGGATGAAGGGACCAAAGAGTGTTGCTAGATTTGATGGGTAGGAATGTAAGTTTTGAAGAGGTCATAAGGAGGCTACAAACGGATAGAGATAGATAGTGAGTGGGCAAAGATCTGGCAAATGGAGTATAATTTGGGAAAATGTGAAATTGTCCTTCTTGGCAGGAAGAATTTTAAAAAAACATCAGGGGCGAAATTCTCCGGAAACGGCGTGATGTCCACCGACTGGCGCCCAAAACGGCGCAAATAAGATGGGCAGCGCGCCGCCCCAAAGGTGCAGAATGCTCCGCATCTTTGGGGGACGAGCCCCAACATTGAGGGGCTAGGTCGGCGCTGGACGAATTTCCGCCCCGCCAGCTGGCGGAAAAGGCCTTTGGTGCCCCGCCAGCTGGCGCGGAAATGACATCTCCGGGCGGCGCATGCGCGGGAGCGTCAGCGGCCGCTGACAGCATTCCCGCGCATGCGCAGTGGAGGGAGTCTCTTCTGCCTCCGCCATGGTGGAGACCGTGGCGAAGACGGAAGGGAAAGAGTGCCCCCACGGCACAGGCCCACCCGCGGATCGGTGGGCCCCGACCGTGGGCCAGGCCACCGTGGGGGCACCCCCCGGGCCAGATCGCCCCGCGACCCCCCCAGGACCCCGGAGCCCGCCCGCGCCGCCTTGTCCCGCCGGTAAGGTAGGTGATTTAATTTACGCCGGCGGGACTTTGGCCCATCTGGGCTGGAGAATCGAGCGGTGGGGGCTGCCAACCGGCGCGGCGCGATTCCCGCCCCCGCCGAATATCCGGTGCCGGAGACTTTGGTAACCGGCTGGGGCGGGATTCACGCCAGCCCCCGGCGATTCTCCGACCCGGCGGGGGGTCGGAGAATTTCGCCGCTGATCTGAACGGTGAGAGACTGCAGATCTCTGAAATGCAGAGGGATCTAGGTGTCCTAGTGTAAGGAATGGCAAAAGGCTATTTTGCATGCACCGCAAGTACGAATGCTCATTGAATATTATAGTTTTTTGTGAGGGGAATTGAATACCAAAAATAGGGGGTTATGCTTCAATTAAATAGGCATTGGTTTAAACTACATCTGAAGTACTGTGTACAGCATTGGTCTCCTTATTTAAAGAAAGATGTAAATGTGTTGGGAGTTTTTCAGAGAACGTTTACTAGACTAATAACTGGAATGGGTGGGTTACCTCATGAGGAAAGGTTGGACAGGTTAGGTTTGTATCCACTAGAGTTTGGAAGAGTAAGAGGTGACTTGTTTGAAACATATAAAATCCTGAGGGTGTCCAGACAGG
Source organism: Scyliorhinus torazame (assembly GCF_047496885.1). NCBI lineage: Eukaryota > Metazoa > Chordata > Chondrichthyes > Carcharhiniformes > Scyliorhinidae > Scyliorhinus > Scyliorhinus torazame. Next base: position 54,096,956 of record NC_092722.1, on the reverse strand, counting down.
GTGGATGTGGAGAGGATGTCCTCTTGTGTGAGAATCTGGAACGAGGGGTCACTATTTAAAAATAAAGTGCCCCCCATTTAAGACAGAGATGAGGCAAAATTGTTTTAGTTCTGAAGCAGTTTCAAAACTAGGCCATAGTTTGGATGATCCAAACTCCTCAGATGGAATCACAATATACCCACTTGTCTGCTGCTTGTGGGTGGTCACATCGCATAGACTTGCTGGGCCGAATGTCCTACTCCTGCACCTATTATAGAACATAGAACATAGAAAAATACAGCACAGAACAGGCCCTTCGGCCCACGATGTTGTGCCGAACCTTTGTCCTAGATTAATCATAGATTATCATTGAACTTACAGTGCAGAAGGAGGCCACCTGGCCCATCGAGCCCGCACCGTTCTCATAAACTTCCCCCAGAGGGTCTTGAATGGGGTTCTCCTCCTCAAAAGGCATTGGAAGCATGGCCTTTGAATACTTTGAAGGCCGATCACGATAGATTCTTGTTAAGCACGGAGGTGAAAGGCTATCGGGGGAGATGGAAATGTGGGGTTGAGGTTACAATCAGATCAGCCATAATTTTACTGAATGGTAGATGGGCAGGATATGTTTGTGACTTCTGGGATCAGTATTTGGTGTCATTTCCGCTGGACCAGAGACCCTCTCCATTTTTGTGAAAATTCAGACCACAATTTATTTTAGCGTGTTTGGTTATCACTAAGTCAGGCAATACCTTCCGCAATGGTTAAATGGAGGTCTCTAAGCCCCCTGCTGAGTTTATAATGCAGGCCACAGTGAGCGAGATGTGTACATGCTGTTACAGCTCAGAGATATTTATATCTACCAGGTGACTTTATGACTTTATTATTAGGTTTAACTAGGATTGTGTTCGTGATTATTTTTTAAAAACAAGGCATGTCTTGTCTCTAACATATCTGAGAGAGCTTCTGGAGTGTGGTGGCATGAAAAAGTCTATCTTCATTGAGCCAAATTCTATCTAACGTTGACTTGAAAATGATGGGGCTGGGTGAAAATACCCTCAAAGACCAAAAAGAGTAGTTCTTGCTTCAGCCAATGCTTCATGTTTGTGTCAGGAGTGTAAGATCTGCTGTGAACTGTGTCTTGCAATACAACCCAGAGTTTGCATATAGATAGTCCCGCTCATGCCTAGCTTAAGGTAAGTGCTGGCACCAGGGAACTAGTAAGCTTGTGATTTTCTGACAATCATTGTCTTTGGCTATTAAATCCTGCTTCAGAATGTACTTGGAAAAAGCTGATGCCCGAGCTATAAAGCGGACAGATATGTTGTCACTTCCTCCTCCATCTAAAATGAGGAAGCATTAGTTGTTAAGATTATTCTGTTTTCTAACATTTACCATGGTTAGCCTCCATCTCATAAATGGATTGTTCAGATGGTAGTGAGGATTGTTGGTTGGATGGCCTGGGAACCTATCATTGGCTGAAGAGTCAGATGGTTAAAGAGGGACTGCGCAATCTAGCCACAAAATAAATTATATTAGGCCCAGAAGGAGGCCATTCAGTCCATCGAGTCTATGCTGGAAGAGATGACTCTTGTAGAAGGATATCTGGCAAAACGAGGATCAATGTGAGACTGGGAAACAGTACCACCTATGGTTTGGTGTGAAGAGGCAGATGACCTGAGACTGAAGGTCAGTTTTGGACTGGAGTGAGATCTGTGTAGAAGCAAGCATGGAGTTAGTTCATAGTTTGGACTATACTCTATACAAACAAAATAGGAAGTGATGCAGACCATTGGCCCCTCAAGCCTTTTCCAGAGTTCATTAACATCATGGTACATCTGTTTGTTTTTCTAATTCCACATTGTCACCGACCCCAATAGCCTATGCCTATCCTGTATGCATGTATGTAGTTGTGTGTTATCAATAAGTACTTAATGTTCAACTGTACAAGACTCAGATTCTACTGAACATGTAACATGGTGGCTGAGAATAGAAATACCCAGAACTTCAGAGAAGCTGGAGCAAAAATTCAAAAGCTGGAAAACTAAACAAACAGCATTTTGACCAGCTGAAAAGCCACTGAAGTGAAGACGCAGAGGGAGATTGCTTGAAAGGAGCACTATTGCAGAATTGGAAGCAGAAAGGCAGAAGAAAACACTCCACTGTGTGGCTGAGGACTCCACAACATCTCGCGAAGGTTCATTGTGAATGCCCAGAGAGTGCAGAGTCAAAGGGCCTAGCAGAGATGAGCAAAAGAAATTCAGTTTTAAGCTGGGGATAGTTTATCCCCGATGAACGGCAGACGTACAACTCTACCAGTGTGCAGGAATCTGGCTTTGTGTCAAGGGCATGAACTATTCAGGTATATGCAGATAGTCAAAGTCATGCACATCATCTGAAATCAATTTTTTTCTCTCTTGAGAAAAGATGCCTGTGTTGTCCTTAAGATGTGCAGGTTAGTGGACTGGTCATGCTAAAAAATTGCCCCTTGGTGTCCAAAGATGTACAGGTTAGGTGGTGTTAGGGGGAGAGGGCGGGGAGTAGACCTAGTTAGGGTCCTCTTTCAGAGGGTCAATGGACCAAATGGCCTCCTTCTGCACTGTAGGGATTCTATGGATGCACATAACTGGAACCCAGAGTACTAGCCGGTTGTCTTTAACTCGCCAACACTGGGGGCAGATGCAGAAAAGTGAATGTTTCACGCCTCTTGCCAGAAGCTGAAAGCATGACAGATGTACCATGGACCACGTAGGTAATACACCCTGACCTTAACTTAATTTAATGAGCGAGCTGTGGAATGATTGAGCTTGACCAGTGAAGAGTCCTTTGTTTCTGATCATGAATTTGGCACTCCGAAATTAGGAATTATGCACCAGGTCACACATTTATTGTCCTTCAGCATTGTACAAACAATGGACTATTGGGACATGGGACTATATTGACCATATTGTGATCACATCAGAAAGGCATCACTGTCTCTTCATCTTAATAATAAACTTCAAAGATTGAGAAGTTCTAATTGTCACCTGTCTGTCACAAATTATGGTTTATCTTATTGATGTTACCTTACCTTCTTAACAATAGTTCCAACTACTCAACAATCTTGACACCATCCAGGACAAAGCAGCCCACTTGAATGGTATCCCATCCACCACCTTAAACACTCACTCTCTCCAACACCAACACACAGTGGCAGAAGCAGTGTATACCGCTTGCAAGATGTAGTGCAGCAACCCACCAAACATCTTTAAACAGGACCTTCCAGATGCACAACCTCTACCAGGGAGAAGGTCAAGGGCAACAGACACGTGGGAATATCACCACATGCAAGTTCCCTTCCAAGCCATTCACCACCCTGACTTGGAAGTATATCACCATTCCTTCACTGTCACTGGGTCAAAATCCAGGAACTCCCTCCCTAACAGCATAATGGGTGTACCTACACCCGAAGGACTGCAGCGGTTCAAGAAGGCAACTCACCACCACCTTCTGAAGAGCAACGAGGGATGGGCAATAAATGCTGGCCTAACCAGCGACGCCCACATCCCGTAAATTACTTTTTTTTAACAAATTGCTTCATTCTACACAATTGCTGAGCTAGTTGTGGTTGTAAATAAACACGCATTCTGAGCTTTGTTGCTGATAATAACACGTTTTATTTTAATTATTTCACATGATGTGGGTGTCGCTGGCTAGGCCAGCATTATTGCCCATCCCTAATTGCCATTTTGAAGGTGGTGGTAGCTGTCTTCTTGAACCGCTGCAGTCCATGGTACACCCACAGTGTAGAAGCAGCGATATATTTCCAAGTCGGGGTGGTGAGTGACTTAGAGGGGAACCTCCAGGTGGTGGGGTTCCCAGGTATCTGCTGCTCTTGTCTTAGGTGGTAGTGGTTGTGGGTTTGGAAGGTGCTGTCTAAGGAATCTTGGTGAGTTACCGCAGTGCATCTTGTAGATGGTACACAAGGCTGCCATTGTTTGTCGGTGATGGAGGGTTTGAATGTTTGTGGAAAGCGGAACAATCAAGTTGGCTGCTTTGTCCTGGATGGTGTCAAGCGTCTTAAGTGTTGTTAGAGCTGTACTCATCCAGGCAACTAGAGAGTATTCCAATACACTCCTGACTTGTGCCTTGGAGATGTTGGACAGGCTTTGGGGGGTCAGGAGGTGAGTTATTCGCCACAGGATTCCGAGCCTTTTACCTGCCCTGATAGCCACAGTATTAATGTGGCTAGTTCAGTTCAGTTTCTGATCAATGGTAACCCCCAGGATGTTAATTGTGGGGGATTCAGCGATGGTAATGCCATTAAATATCATGGGACGATGGTTAGATCCTCTCTTGTAGGAGATGGGCATTGCCTGGCACTTGTGTGGCACGAATGTAACTTGCACCTTGTGAGCCCAAGCCTGGATATTGTCCAGGTCTTGCTGCATTTGGACATGGACTGCTTCATTGTCTGAGGAGTCGCGAATGGTCCAGTCATCCGCAAATATCCCCGCTTCTGACCTTATGATGGAAGGGAGGTCATTGATGAAACAGCTGAAGATAGTTGAGCCTAGGAGCCTGTCCTAGAATTCCTGCAGTGATGTCCTGGAGCTGAGATGATTGACCTCCAACCACCACAGCCATCTTTCTTTGTGCCAGAAATGACTCCAGCCAGTGGAGAGTTTTCTCCCTGATTACCATTGACTCCAGTTTATGGAGCTAGGGCTCCTTGATGCCATACTCGGTCAAATGTTGCCTTGATGTCAAGGGCAGTCATTTTTGTCCATGTTTGAACCAAGGCTATAATGTGGTCATGAGCTGAGTGGCCCTGGTGGAACCAAAACTGAACGTCTGTGAGCAGGTTATTGCCAAGTAAGTGTCGCTTGATAGCACTGTTAATGACTCCTTCCATCACTTTGTTGATGATGGAGAGTAGACTGATAGGGCGGTAATTGTCTTGGTTAGATTTGTCCTGTTTCTTGTGTACAAAACACAACTGGGCAATTTTTCACATTGCTGGGTAGATGTCAGTGTTGTAGCTGTATTGGAGCAGCTTGGCTAGGAGTGCAGCAAGTTCTGGAGCACAGGTCTTCAGAACTATTGCCGGAATATGATCAGGGCCCATGGCCTTGGCAGTATCCAATGCCTTCAACCATTTCTTGATATCACGTGGAGTGAATCATATTGGCTGAATCCTGACATCTGTGATGCTGGAGGAAACCAAGATGGAACATCCATCGGCACTTCTGGCTGAAGATTGTTGCGAATGCCTCAGCCTTATCTTTTGCACATATGTGCTGGGCTACATTGAGGATGGGAATATTTTTGGAGCTCCTCCTCCAGTGAGTTGTTTAATAGACCACCAACATTCACAGCTGGAAGTGGCAGGACTGCAAAGCTTAGATCCGATGTTTTGGTTGTGGAATCGCTTAGCTCTTTCTATTATGCAGGTTCTGCTGTTTGGCAGGCAAGTAGTCTTGTGTTGTAGTTTCACCAGGTTGACACCTCATTTTTCGGTATGCCTGGTGTTGCTCCTGGCATGCTCTCCTGCACTCTTCATTGAACCAGGGTTGATCCCCTGGCTTGGTGGTAATGGTAGAGTGCGAGATATGCCGGGCCATGAGGTTGCAGATTATGGTTGAATACAATTCTGCTGCTGCTGATGGTCCACACCGCCTCACGTATGCCGAGTCTTGAGTTGCTAGATCTCTTCGAAGTCTATCCATTTAGCACGGTGATAGTGCCACACAACAAGATGTAGGGTATCCTCAACGTGAAGATTGGACTTTGTCTCCACAAGGACTGATGGTGGTCACTTCTACCGACTCTGTCATGGACAGACGCAACTGCAACAGGCAGATTGGCGAGGATGAGGTCAAGTATATTTTTCCCTCTTGATGGTTCCCTCACCACCTGCTGCAGTCCCAGTCTAGCAGCCATGTCCTTTAGGACCCAGCCAGTTCGGTCTGTGGTGGTACTACCGAGCCACTCTTGGTGATGGACATTGAAATCTCCCACCCAGAGCATATTCTGTGCTCTTGCCACCCTTAGTGCTTCCTCCAAGTGGTGTTCAACATGGAGGAGTACTGATTCATCAGCTGATGGTGGCCGGTATGTGGTAATCAGCAGCAGGTTTCCTTACCCATGTTTAACCTGAAGCTATGAGACTTCATGGGGCCCAGAGTTGATGTTGAGGACTCCCATGGCAACTCCCTCCTGACTGTATACCACTGTGCCGCCACATCTACTGGGCCTATCCTGCCAGTGAGACAGGACATACCTGGGAATGGTGATAGTGCTGTCTGGGATATTGTCTGTAAGGTATGATTCTGTGAGTATGACTATGTCAAGCTTAACTCTCCCAACTTGGCACAGGCCCCCAGATGTTAGTAAGGAAGACTTTGCAGGGTTGGCAGGGCTGGGTTTCCCGTTGTCATTTCCAGTGCCTGGTTCGATGCCGGGTGGTCCGTCCGGTTTCATTCCTTTTTTCTGTATTTGTAGTGGTGGAATACAACTGAGTGGCTTGCTGGACCATTTCAGAGGGCATTGAATTGAACTGAATTTGGCTAACCCAATTAATATCACACCTTCTCCCATAGGTTGCCCTTACACTCACTTGTTTTCACATACCGTTAGGAAATAGAAATGGTTTTAAGTAATTTATATTTGTTTTTGTGAGTATTAGAAATAAGTTACAGCTTTAAGAGCAGAAGAACATAAAAACTAGGAGTAGGCAATTCAACCCCTCGATGTCTTTTCGAAAAAAGAACTCCTGCCTGTTCTTGATAGTGTCAACCAAACTGTGGCAGTGAGCCGTCTTTCAAGGGGCAGGATATGTGGTTCACGTGACAGCTTGGTGCCAACTGCGCGGGAACGCATAAACCCTGTGGGTCTCAAACCTAAGTTTTACGACCCTGGAGGCTCCCGACTTTAAACCTTTAACAAGTTGGTCATGTTGGTCAAGGATCATTTTAACCCCATGCCCTCGATCGTCCTGCAGTGGTATAAATTCAATTCTGCTGTTGGGGACCCTGAAGAGATTGTCTCCACTTTCGTAACCAGGCTTCGCCACATGGCAGAATACTGTGAGTTTGGAGCAGCGCTCAGCGATATGCTGCCCGATCGCCTAGTCCGCGTAACCAATAACCTCAACAGCCAGAAAAAAATTCCTGGCTGAAACTAAAATTACACAAGACAAAGCGACAAAATGCATCGAAAATGGTGCACCTGAGCTCCAAAGTAAATCAGTTGTGGGCAACAAGACTGTGAGGTGATCGGCAAATCAACAGGTACAGTACAGAATGAGGCACGGTCCTGGGGACCAGATCGAAGTCAGAGATTGGGCACAGACCCTGATGTTGGGCAGAATAATGGCCAAGAATATGGGGGAAACCCTGAAAATCCTCAGGACTACCAATACTCAGTAGCCTACAATAAAAAAGAAACACAACTGCCTTTGATTGTTGTGAAAGGATATAGACCACGCCTGATGGGAAGGGGCTGGTTACAGAGAATTAAACTGAATTGACTGCAAATCTCTAAAGTTAACCACATCGAGTTTCAAAATGCCCTGCAAAGATACGAGGACATGTTTAACCTGAAGTTATGAAACTTCATGGGGTCAACTTCGAGTTAGGTCGAATTGTGTTCCAATCGGAACTTGTATTGCATGTGGTCTATGTTAACAGCAGGACAGTGCGGAAGAATGCCGACCATTTGAGAAGCTGGTGGTGGCTGTCCCATTCCAGATCAGTTCGGTCCAACCAATGTCATGGCCTCTCCCGAGGTTGTTCCAGAGGAGAGGGAGCCTGACGTTTTGTAACCAGCCATGCCAACAGTCCAGGTGGGACGTGGTGAGGGTGGCAGCCTTGCGTAAGAGATGGAGTCACCTGAAGCGTCATCATCTGCCAACGACAGGGTGGCCATGGAGATGATGGAGTCAGCTGGGGAACTAAGAAGGCCTGCGAGGACTCAAAGACCAGAAGGTTTAGGAGGATAGGACCATCGGCTTTGCTCCACCATTTGATCATGGCTGATATGTTTCTCATCCTCATTCTCCTGCCTTCTCACTGCCCCATGGTGCAGTGGAATATGAGTCATTAAATGATTTCAAGAAGGAGAAAGATATATTTCTTTCAATTCACCTAACAAGCACGTCTTTTGGGACTTGTGGGAGAAAATCGGAGCACCCGAAGGAAACCCACGCAGACACGGGGAGAACGTGCAGACTCCGCACAGACAGTGGCCCTAGTTGGGAATTGAACCCGGGTCCCTGAAGCAACAGTGCTAACCACTGTGCTACCACGCCACTATGTTGCTGCACCACCATATAGCACTTATAGAGCACTTGTACATAATTTGTATTGTAAAAATTACGGAAGGGACTTGAGGGGGGGGAGGGATGTGGCAGACAACCCTTTTAAGGGGATGGCATTGTGGTCCACATTGGGGGCCTACCGTGTGGGAGCGTGCAAACCCTGGTGGGGAACACCTGGACCCTGGGAGCAGAGGCCTGAGCAGTGTGGACCCTGGAGCTGGAGAGTCAAGTCCTATCCAGCATTGCTCTGTGCCTTTATTTAGTTGCCTTTGCTTATTGTCAATACACTCTTTATTTGTTACAACTCAAAGCCTCCAGTGTAGTGTCTCGAGCCACCATAGGTACCATACTTTTTTTTTTGTTTCTTTTTTTTTAAATTTAGAGTCTCCAATCATTTTTCTTTTCTTTTCCAAATAAGGAGCAATTTAGTGTGGCCAATGTACCTAACCAGCACATCATTGGGTTGTGGGGGTGAAACCCACGCAGACATGGGGAGAATGTGCAAACTCCACATGGACAGTGACACAGGGCCGGGATTCGAACCCAGGTCCTCAGCGCCGCAGTCCTAGTGCTAACCATACTTGGAAACATTCTTTGAACCTTCTTCCGTGCCTCTTTATTCTTGCTGTAATAACCACAGTTGTGCACAGAACTCTCGCTGTGGCATAATTGAGGATTTAGACGGATTTAACATAGTCTTTGTTTTTCAATTTTATCCCTCCTGAAATGTAGTCCATTTTTGATGGCCTTGCTAGTTTTGTCTCACTCTACCTTGGATCTCTTTGTTCCTCTATCTCATTTGGACTCATATTACCCAAGGAATATGTGAAGCCTTTATTCCACCTCCCAAAAAGACCCAAGTTGCACTTAATTTACCAGTTAGATGTCCATTCTGCAAGTTTGTTGTGTTCTTATATTTTGCAGCACTTCCTCCTCCTAACTGTATTCCCCACTTTAATAGCTGCAAAATTTGAAATTGTATTCCTAAGTTCCAATTGTTGATGTGGATAGTCAACAATGATGGTCCCAGTGTCAATCCTTGTAGAACAACTCTTTGCATCATTTGCCAGTCTCAGTAACCTTTCTCAGGCTCCAAATTCCAAATCAGCTGAGACGACCCGGGCCCAGATATTCCGGCCAGTGTCGATGCTGCATTGTCACTGACCACGAACATTTCTGCACTATGACCATATTGTGGCCAGTGAGTTGGTGGGTGAATGAGTGATATTGGGGGGAGGGGGGGCACGGTATCACAGCGGTTAGCATAGTTGCTTCACAGCTCCAGGGTCCCAGGTTCGATTCCCAGCTTGCGTCACTGTCTGTGCGGAGTCTGCACGTTCTCCTCGTGTCTGCGTGGGTTTCTTCCGGGTGTTCCGGTTTACTCGCACAGTCCAAAGATGTGCAGGTTCGGTAGATTGGCCATGCTAAATTACCCTTAGTGTCCAAAAAGGTTGAGAGGGGTTACTGGGTTATGGGGATAGGGTGGAGGTGTGGGCTTAGGAAGGGTGCTCTTTCAAAGGGCCGGTGCAGACTCGGTGGGCCGAATGGCCTCCTTCTGCACTGTAAATTCTATGATTCTATGATTAAGTGAGTGAGCGATCGGGTGGGTGATTGAGTGGGTGTGTGAGTGAGTAGGTGTGTGAACAACTAAGTGAGTGATTGAATGGGTGGTTGGGAGAGTGATTGAATGGGTGGGTGAGTGAGTGAATGTGATTGGGTGGGTGAGTTATTGATTGAGTGAATGAGTGAGTAGGTGATTGAGTGGGTCAGTGAATGGATGGGTGAGTGGATGCGTGAGTGAGGGGGTGAATAAGTTACTGGTGGGGTGGCATCAGATGGTCTGGTCAGGTCGGTACTTCGGTCAGGCTAGGCCGTGCAGTCAGATAAGCTCGGGGTGGGGGTGGTTTGCTGGCTAGGCTCGGCTGAGGGGGCTGGGGTGTTGGTCATGTGGAAGGGAATAGTTGTTCTGTGTTGGGGGTGTATATGTATTCAGGTTGGGTGTAGGGTCCAGTTAGGGGATTAGTCGCGTCGGGAAGGTAGTCAGGTCAGGAATTGGTTGTGGGAAAGTGAGTCAGATTGGCTCCATTGATTGTGGAAGTGAGGGGGTCTGTTGTGATCAGTTCAGTGACCCCGTTAACCACTGATTTAGATCAGAGATTAACAAGTGTAACATTTCCAGGGTATGTCTCTGACAATGTACAAGACATACGAAACATTCGCATAGTGTCTGCGGCAGGGTAAATCAGATCATTGGGAGGTTAAACCTTTGGGATGATCACGGTGTATCAGGAATTCCATAGGGTTTGAAAGTGCAACACAGATTGAAGTCTAGATTTTGCCACCATATATATTGGACCAATATCTCCGAGAGAGAGAAGAAGAAAGTGATTATGCGGGAAAGGAAAGAGAGGTGAAGTAGGGGCAGAGAAAGAGAGATGATGAGATAGATTGCAAACAATTCTTAAATAAACTCCTGACCTTGACTATAGTTCAAAATTGATAATCTTGCCTCTCTCTGCCCAGAACACACTTTAAGGCCACATCTGCCAATTTATTTGTTCATTCAGGTGGGAATTGTTCCAAAGTGTGCTCAAAACCGAATGGAGATTCTCCCACAAACAGTTCAGGATGCAATGTCAGTTTTGTGGTCTTCATATCAAAAGATATTAATAATGGATTACGAACTTCTTAGAATCCCCTACGAGCAGAGAGGGTGAAGGTTTTCAATTTTAAACACTCTTCAGCTGTGTGTCTTCTCCACATTGATGAATTATTGGCAGTGCACTCAATGTTTACAAGTCTCTCCACACTGCATGTGTACGAAGCCCTAACCTTACGCCAGTGTAATAATTCCTGTTCATCAGTGAGGTAAATAACTGCAATGTTTATTTACGTATAACTTCAATGTTGGTCAGCTTCCTAGATCGAACTGATAAAGAAACCCGGGCTTGCGATGTAGACCCCCCCCCCCCCCGCCCCCCCCCCCCCCGCCACCTTGGTCTCTGACTGGTTACCTGGGGCACGTGACCCTGTTGGCCGATCGCCCCCATAAAGGGGGACAAACATCATCCCCTGCTTATTCAATCGCAGACTCGTAGCTTCTTGGACCACCTCCTCATTTATTGCTGACAGACTTTGGAGACAAATGCCTCCTCGTGGCTGTCAAATTAGGGGCCTACAGAAAGTCACCTTTTTCAGCTTCATTAACCTTGTCATTTCTCGATGGTTGCTTGTTCCGGGGCCTTCCGATTCAGAAATTGACCTTCCATTTTAAAAGCATCTTTCATGTCCTTGACGAGAAAGCGCTGCACAGCTGCTGAGTAACCTTTCAACTGTACTCTCAATTGGGATGTCGAAAAACACGGCAGCCAATCTGTGCAGTCAGATCTCATACATGGCGAATGAAGAGTCACTTGTGTGATGAATGTAGGAATTTCAGATGTATTGTATTATAGGTATGTGGTGCAGTAAGGGTTAAAAGCCTGTGTTGGAGTGTGTGTGACTGCTGCAGTCACGTTATGAAAGAATCTTGGTTTGAAAAGTTGGGAGCCAAGGGTGCAATTAAACTATCGTAACAAAGCATGGGCTGATGGAATTTTGTTTAGATTAAGGGGGGAGCTAATTAGATTTCAGCTTGGTAAGATGATGTCGTTGCTGGCTGGAGTGAAGGAATCAGGCATTTTGCAGAAAGCAGGGCAGTTCTGAGCTGAATGAAGCTGTGACCAGAAGTGAAACACTTTTGCTCTCTGCAGTTCAGTTAAAAGAGATTATCAATCTTTAAAGCAGTGCAGACTTGTCTGAGAACAAAGAGGAGCTGAAACAAGCTGAGAAACATCTTCTGAAGAAATACAGCCAGAGTTTCTGCATAGGTCTGACAGGAGTCAGATCTTGTCTTTACAGCAGTGTCATTAGATCTCTCATTCTCAAAGAAAATCTCTGTAAAGTAATAATCCCATGTGCCATTGATATTTAAAATGGATTGAGAGCTGAGTTGTTTTTCTTGTTGTTTAGGTGGGAATGAAGATAACAGTTAAGGGTATCGTATTCACTGTGTTGAGTAGTATTGTTTAAGGGATAATTATAAGCTAATTTTGGGTGTGATGTTAAAGATATTTTAATATTGTGTTAGTAATAAAGTTTGTTTTAATGTACCATACCCCTATTTCTTTGTGTAATCACTTCTGGAGTGAGATATCCTTTCTTACAAAATAAAAAATTGGGATTTCTGTCCAGTATCCTAGCCACTGTTGGGGTTTGGTCTGGGATCATAATACTTCACAAGACATAACTTGAATATTGCTGGAAAAAAGAAACATGCCGTTGAAGCTTTCATCTTGCACTCATCAGGACATACACAAGAGTATCAAATTTCAAATGGAGCAACAATTTATACTGCCTGAAAAAGGGTGCTGATTCTTTTGGCAAGTAGATTCTGATTAGTTGGGACATTACCGTGGAGAATAATCTATAGCCCGTGACTTCCTCGAAGTAGCAGTGGATTGCCACTCCGTAGTGATTTATCTGCGTTGCAATGGAAAGTGCCCATCTTGCCCAACCATCCTCACTCAGGCTGGGTGAGACGGAAGAAGTGAAGTGCATCCTTGGCTCCAGTGGTGAGCTGCAAAAGGAGTGGAACACAGGAGGAAACGGCCTCTTTTTATGGCACTAGCCATCCCATCGGGCACTTGGTCTGGGTCTTTATACCAGCGACTTTGAAGTTAGAAGTGCTTTTATTTCTTCCAACTTGCAAAGCAAGTATTGGTGTAAAACTGGCTGAACCATCAGAAGTTAGCAATTTAAATCACTTTGTTGGATAGTTCTCAATGCAGCACAATTGTCCAGGTGAAGTTAGCGCTTCAGAGAATTGACTCTTAAACTGTTGCCTGGGAACGTCCAAGAGGTGTTCCCCAGCGCATCATTGGCGTGCCCCCTCAAATGCAACTCTTGGGAGCCAGGAAGTTATGGCTCAATTTTCTTCATGAGATTAGTTGGAAGGATAAGTGCTGGCCAAGGTGCAAGAAAAGTCCACCCTTCTTCTCTGAAGAATGGCTAAGCAATATTTATTGGTCATCCGAACATGCTAACAGGGCCTTGGCCTAATATCTCACCCTGAAAGGCTTCAAATTCAATGGTGCAGCGCTCTCTCATTACTGCACCCAACCTGGAATGTCTGTTCAACTTTCCAGAGTGAGAGTTTAAACCATGGGCTCCTGATTCAGGTGTGCAAGTGTGAATAGTCTAATGGCACATGTATGATTGAGATAATCTAACTCACCGAAGTCTGCAAGTCAGGTTTTCCATTTCCAACTCAATTCACACAATGTTAGTGTTCTTGTTTTTTTTTCATTCGTTCATGGGATGTGGGCATTGTTGGCTGCGCCAGCATTTATTGCCTGAGTCAACCACATTGCTGTGGATCTGGAGTCACATGTGGGCCAGACCAGATAAAGACAACAGATTTCCTTCCCTAAAAGACATTAGTGCTGGATGACATCAATTTGAGCCTTCCTTCTCTACACGGAATAATAATTAATATTTACCAATGGGCGCAAAGCTTATCGAGCACATTTACATTCAATGTATAAGAGAGTGTACTGCCTGTGATTTCCTGTGATGCAGTCCCTGCAATACGAGATGACAGGATTACCCGAATGTGTTCGAATTAGATTCCCTTTCCCCACCCCCATTTTCTGACATTTGTTCTGGGGGTGTGAATGATATTTGCAAGGCGACATTTATTGTCCATCTCTAGTCATCCTGAAACGCTTGTGATGGTCTTTTGCCCCGTGGCCGCGGTGTAAGTGGGGACAAGGCTCCCACACTGACATTAGCAAGCCAATGCAAGGATACCAATCCAAGGACAAGGAGAGAACGGTGATACACCTGCCACATGGAGAGTGCGTTACTTGTAAGTCATTTATTTTAAACATGAAAATGTCTCAATTGAAAAAGGAGGCTAAATTAATTTTGCTTGATTTCTGCCAATAGGGATAAATGCTGGTGTGTCAGTCCCATAAACAACAATCAATTGAGGTGCAAAACAGGTCGCTAAATCTCTATTACCCATTTAAAACTGGCATACCATAGAACATACAACAGTACAGCACAGAACAGGCCCTTCGGCCCTCGATGTTGTGCCGAGCTTTGACCAAAACCAAGATCAAGCTATCCCACTCCCTGTCATTCTGGTGTGCTCCATGTGCCTATCTAATAACCGCTTGTAAGTTCCGAAAGTGCCTGACTCCACTATCACAGCAGGCAGTCCATTCCACACCCTAACCACTCTCTGAGTAATGAACCTACCTCGGACATCCCTCCTATATCTCCCACCCCGAACCTTATAGTTATGCCCCCTTGTAACAGCTACATCCACCCGAAGAAATAGTCTCTGAACGTCCACTCTATCTATCCCCCTCATCACCTTATAAACCTCTATTAAGTCGCCTCTCATCCTCCTTTGCTCCAATGAGAAAAGCCATAGCTCCTTCAACCATTCCTCATAAGACCTACCCTCCAATCCAGGCAGCATCCTGGAAAGTCTCCTTTGCACCCTTTCCAATGCTTCGACATCCTTCCTATAATGAGGTGACCAGAACTGCACACAATACTCCAAATGTGGTCTCACCAGGGTCCTGTACAGTTGCAGCATAACCCCATGGCTCTTAAACTCAAACCCCCTGTTAATAAACGCTTACACACTATAGGCTTTCTTCACGGCTCTATCCACTTGAGTGGCAACCTTCAGAGATCTGTGGACATGAACCCCAAGATCTCTCTGTTCCTCCACGCTCCTCAGAACCCTGCCGTTGACCCTGTAATCTGCATTCAAATTAGTCCTACCAAAATGAATCATCTCGCACTTATCAGGGTTAAACTCCATCTGCCATTTTTCGGCCCAGCTCTGCATCCTATCAATGTCACTTTGCAGCCAACAACAGCCCTCCACCTCATCCACTACTCCACCAATCTCGGTGTCATCAGCAAATTTACTGACCCACCCTTCAGCCCTCTCCTCCAAGTCATTGATAAAAATCACAAATAGCAGAGGACTCAGCACTGATCCCTGTGGTACACCGCTGGTAACTGGTCTCCAGTCTGAAAATTTTCCATCCACCACCACCCTCTGTCTTCTATGTGATAGCCAGTTTCTTATCCAATTGGCCAAATTTCCCTCTGTCCCACACCTCCTTACTTTCTTCATGAGCCAACCATGGGGAACCTTTACCAAACGCATTACTGAAATCCATGTATACGACATCAACTGCTACCCTTCATCTACACACTTAGTTACCTCCTCAAAGAATTCAATCAAATTTGTGAGGCAAGACTTACCCTTCACGAATCCGTGCTGACTATCCTGGATTAAGCTGCATCTTTCCAAATGGTAATTAATCCTACCTCTCAGGGCTCTTTCCATTAATTTACCGACCACCAAAGTAAGACTAACCGGCCTCTAATTACTAGGGTCATAACTATTCCTTTCTTGAACAGAGGAACAACATTCGCCACTCTCCAGTCCTCTGGCACTATCCCCGTGGACAGCGAGGACCCAAAGATCAATGCCAAAGGTTCTGCAATCTCATCCCTTGCCTCCCAAAGAATCCTAGGATATATCCCATCTAGCCCAGGGGACTTGTCGACCCTCAGGTTTTTCAAAATTGCTAATACATCCTACCCACCTGTATCACACTCTCATCCTCAAAAACATAGCCCCTCTCCTCGGTGAACACTGAAGAAAAGTATTCATTCAACGCCTCTCCTATCTCTTCTGACTCCATGCACAAGTTCCCACTACTGTCCTTGACCAGCCCTAACCTCACTCTGGTCATTCTTTTATTTCTCACATAAGAGTAATAAGCCTTGGGGTTTTCCTTGATCTGACCCGCCAAGGACTTCTCATTGCCCCTCCTGGCTCTCCTAAGCCCTTTTTTAGCTCATTCCTTGCTACCTTGTAACCCTCAAGCGACCCAAATAAACCTTGTTTTCTCATTCTTACATACTTTCCTTTTTCCTCTTGACAAGACATTCAACCTCTTTTGTGAACCATGGTTCCCTCACACGGCCATTTCCTCCCTGCCTGACAGGGACATACCTATCAAGGACACGCAGTATTTGTTCCTTGAACAAGCTCCACTTTTCATGTGTGCCTTTCCCTGACGTTTCTGTTCCCATCTTATGCTCCCTAATTCTTGTCTAATCGCATCATAATTACCCCTCCCCCAATGATACACCTTGCCCTGCCGTATGGCCCTATCTCTCTCCATTGCAATAGTGAAAGACACTGAATGGTGGTCACTATCTCCAAAGTGCTCTCCCACAAAAAAATCTAACACTTGGCCCGGTTCATTACCCAGTACCAAATCCAATGTGGCCCCACCTCTTGTCGGCCTATTGTAGCCACCTGGGCTGGCCACTTCCCGACTTAAAATGGAGATCCGCAAAGAATGCGGATCAGTCAAGCCAGGAAAAACTAGCAGGTGCAAAGTTTCCTGTGTATTAGACTTTGCAGAAACCCAGACAGCACTGAAACTCACAGCCATCTGCATACTAATGAGCGATCCCCGGGAACAATTGAAAGATTTAAGGTGAATAAGGCCAAGCCAGACACCTCGGCGCCAGCAGGACCCAAGACAAAGGAAAACCAACGGACACTCAGGGACCGCCCAGATCTCAGGGAACAGCTCCAGTCTTGGAGAAATTGATCCAAGTGATCAGAACTTAGTCCAATCACTTGGAACCAGGTGCGGGGTCCGCCCCGAAGGGGCGTGAAGCCCCTGGGGACTATAAAATAGAGCCCCCAAGTTCAATTCGACCTTCTTGGCAGGGACACTCAGCAGATCGAACCAACCCTTGACAGTGAACTGCCTAAGTTGCTGCACCAACCAAGTAAGTCTCCAGCCAATGCACGCTATGAGATAGGCGCTCCTAGCTACTAGTCCGTACCAGCTTTGAAGCCTGCAGATTCAGAACCCGAATGAAAGGCCATTTGTTCCCCTGACCTGGTGGGCCAGTCCAAAGCTAAGTATAGGCCTATAGTATAGAGATAGTCTAGAAGGTAGAGTTTTATGCATGAGTAGTGATTGATTGTGTATAATAAATGTGTTTTGATTTGAAACTTACGAACTAGTGTATTGAGTTATTGATCAGTACTTGTACTTGAACCTCGTGGCGGTATCATAAAGCTACCTGGCGACTCTCGAGCAAAGGTTATAGAAACAGAGCAAATTAAGTAAAGATATAACATAGAACATAGAACATAGAACATAGAACAATACAGCGCAGTACAGGCCCTTCGGCCCACGATGTTGCACCGAAACAAAAGCCATCTAACCTACACTATGCCATTATCATCCATATGTTTATCCAATAAACTTTTAAATGCCCTCAATGTTGGCGAGTTCACTACTGTAGCAGGTAGGGCATTCCACGGCCTCACTACTCTTTGCGTAAAGAACCTACCTCTGACCTCTGTCCTATATCTATTACCCCTCAGTTTAAAGTTATGTCCCCTCGTGCCAGCCATATCCATCCGCGGGAGAAGGCTCTCACTGTCCACCCTATCCAACCCCCTGATCATTTTGTATGCCTCTATTAAGTCTCCTCTTAACCTTCTTCTCTCCAACGAAAACAACCTCAAGTCCGTCAGCCTTTCCTCATAAGATTTTCCCTCCATACCAGGCAACATCATGGTAAATCTCCTCTGCACCCGCTCCAAAGCCTCCACGTCCTTCCTATAATGCGGTGACCAGAACTGTACGCAATACTCCAAATGCGGCCGGACCAGAGTTCTGTACAGCTGCAACATGACCTCTCGACTCCGGAACTCAATCCCTCTACCAATAAAGGCCAACACTCCATAGGCCTTCTTCACAACCCTATCAACCTGGGTGGCAACTTTCAGGGATCTATGTACATGGACACCTAGATCCCTCTGCTCAGCCACACTTTCAAGAACTTTACCATTAGCCAAATATTCCGCATTCCTGTTATTCCTTCCAAAGTGAATCACCTCACACTTCTCTACATTAAACTCCATTTGCCACCTCTCAGCCCAGCTCTGCAGCTTATCTATATCCCTCTGTAACCTGCTACATCCTTCCACACTATCGACAACACCACCGACTTTAGTATCATCTGCAAATTTACTCACCCACCCTTCTGTGCCTTCCTCTAGGTCATTGATAAAAATGACAAACAGCAACGGCCCCAGAACAGATCCTTGTGGTACTCCACTTGTGACTGTACTCCATTCTGAACATTTCCCATCAACCACCACCCTCTGTCTTCTTTCAGCTAGCCAATTTCTGATCCACATCTCTAAATCACCCTCAATCCCCAGCCTCCGTATTTTTTGCAATAGCCTACCGTGGGGAACCTTATCAAACGCTTTGCTGAAATCCATATACACCACATCAACTGCTCTACCCTCGTCTACCTGTTCAGTCACCTTCTCAAAGAACTCAATAAGGTTTGTGAGGCATGACCTACCCTTCACAAAGCCATGCTGACTATCCCTGATCATATCATTCCTATCTAGATGATTATAAATCTTGTCCCTTATAATCCCCTCCAAGACTTTACCCACTACAGACGTGAGGCTCACCGGTCTATAGTTGCCGGGGTTGTCTCTGCTCCCCTTTTTGAACAAAGGGACCACATTTGCTGTCCTCCAGTCCTCTGGCACTATTCCTGTAGCCAATGATGACATAAAAATCAAAGCCAAAGGTCCAGCAATCTCTTCCCTGGCCTCCCAGAGAATCCTAGGATAAATCCCATCAGGTCCCGGGGACTTATCTATTTTCAGCCTGTCCAGAATTGCCAACACCTCTTCCCTACGTACCTCAATGCCATCTATTCTATTAGCCTGGGACTCAGCATTCTCCTCCACAACATTATCTTTTTCCTGAGTGAATACTGACGAAAAATATTCATTTAGTATCTCGCCTATCTCTTCAGACTCCACACACAATTTCCCATCCCTGTCCTTGACTGGTCCTACTCTTTCCCTAGTCATTCGCTTATTCCTGACATACCTATAGAAAGCTTTTGGGTTTTCCTTGATCCTTCCTGCCAAATACTTCTCATGTCCCCTCCTTGCTCGTCTTAGCTCTCTCTTTAGATCCTTCCTCGCTACCTTGTAACTATCCATCGCCCCAACCGAAACTTCACACTTCATCTTCACATAGGCCTCCTTCTTCCTCTTAACAAGAGATTCCACTTCCCTGGTAAACCACGGTTCCCTCGCTCGACGCCTTCCTCCCTGTCTGACCGGTACATACTTATCAAGAACACGCAGTAGCTGATCCTTGAACAAGCCCCACTTATCCAGTGTGCCCAACACTTGCAGCCTACTTCTCCACCTTATCCCCCCCAAGTCACGTCTAATGGCATCATAATTGCCCTTCCCCCAGCTATAACTCTTGCCCTGCGGTGTATACTTATCCCTTTCCATCATTAACGTAAACGTCACCGAATTGTGGTCACTGTCCCCAAAGTGCTCTCCTACCTCCAAATCCAACACCTGGCCTGGTTCATTACCCAAAACCAAATCCAACGTGGCCTCGCCTCTTGTTGGCCTGTCAACATATTGTTTCAGGAAATCCTCCTGCACACACTGTACAAAAAACGACCCATCTATTGTACTCGAACTATATCTTTTCCATTCAATATTTGGAAAGTTAAAGTCTCCCATAATAACTACCCTGTTACTTTCGCTCATATCCAGAATCATCTTCGCCATCCTTTCCTCTACATCCCTAGAACTATTAGGAGGCCTATAAAAAACTCCCAACAGGGTGACCTCTCCTTTCCTGTTTCTAACTTCAGCCAATACTACCTCGGAAGAAGAGTCCCCATCTAGCATCCTCTCCGCCACCGTAATACTGCTCTTGACTAGCAGCGCCACACCTCCCCCTCTTTTGCCTCCTTCTCTGAGCTTACTAAAACACCTAAACCCCGGAACCTGCAACATCCATTCCTGTCCCTGCTCTATCCATGTCTCCGAAATGGCCACAACATCGAAGTCCCAGGTACCAACCCACGCTGCCAGTTCCCCTACCTTGTTTCGTATACTCCTGGCATTGAAGTAGACACACTTCAAACCACCTACCTGAACGCTGGCCCCCTCCTGCGACGTCAAATCTGTGCTCCTGACCTCTATACTCTCATTCTCCCTTACCCTAAAACTACAATCCAGGTTCCCATGCCCCTGCTGCATTCGTTTAAACCCCCCCAAAGAGCACTAACAAATCTCCCCCCCAGGATATTTGTGCCCCTCAGGTTCAGATGTAGACCATCCTGTCTGTAGAGGTCCCACCT
This sequence comes from Scyliorhinus torazame, assembly GCF_047496885.1. NCBI lineage: Eukaryota > Metazoa > Chordata > Chondrichthyes > Carcharhiniformes > Scyliorhinidae > Scyliorhinus > Scyliorhinus torazame. The sequence continues at coordinate 54,076,360 of NC_092722.1, read as the reverse complement.
TCCCCAGAAAGAGCCCCAGTTATCCAAAAATCTGAAACCCTCCCGCCTGCACCATCCCTGTAGCCACGTGTTTAAATGCTCTCTCTCCCTATTCCTCATCTCACTATCACGTGGCACGGGCAACAACCCAGAGATAACAACTCTGTTTGTTCTAGTTCTGAGCTTCCATCCTAGCTCCCTGAAAGCCTGCCTGACATCCTTGTCCCCTTTCCTACCTATGTCGTTGGTGCCAATGTGGACCACGACTTGGGGCTGCTCCCCCTCCCCCCTAAGGACCCGGAAAACACGATCCGAGACATCACGTACCCTTGCACCTGGGAGGCAACATACCAAACGTGAGTCTCTCACGCTCCCACAAAATCTCCTATCTGTGCCCCTGACTATAGAGTCCCCAATTACTAATGCTCTGCTCCTCTCCCCCCTTCCCTTCTGAGCAACAGGGACAGACTCCGTGCCAGAGGCCCGTACCCCATGGCTTACCCCTGGTAAGTCGTCCCCCCCACAAGTATCCAAAGCGGTATACTTGTTTCTCAGGGGAACGACCGCAGGGGATCCCTGCACTGACTGTTTTTTCCCAGTCCCTCTCACAGTTACCCACCTATCTCCAATCTTTGGTGTAACTAATTCCCTGAAGCTGCTATCTATGACCCCTTCTGCCTCCCGAATGATCCGAAGTTCTTCCAACTCCAGCTCCAGTTCCCTAACTCGGTCTTGGAGGAGCTGGAGATGGCAGCACTTCCTGCAGGTAAAATCAGCAGGGACACTAACTGCATCCCTCACCTCAAACATCCTGCAGGAGGAACATTGTACTCCCTTCCCTGCCATTCCTCTAACTTTCTACCAAGATCTGGCTAACAACTAAATTAAATTTTTATAAAAAATAATAATAATATAATAAAAATATGGTACTTACCTCAGACCAATGGGTTTTATTATTAGGTTAGAGGAGGAGGGCGGGTGGGAGACACTACACGTGTAGTGTCTCGGGTTTCCTCTCCACCAGAATTTATTGGTGAGGGTCTTCCCAGACGTCCGCGGGTTGACTTCCTGATCCCGCCTAAAAAAACTAATTTAAAGAAAAGAGAAAAAGTCTCAGCTCCTGCTGAAACTGACTCACCACTCACCAGCTGCTCTCACGCCGCCGAAATCGACTGGCCTGCCCCTGCAAAGAGAAGTGCTTTTAAAGGTTGACTTACCTCCCAGCACCCTCCTTCCGCAATGCTCCCGCTGAAACTGACTAACCAGCTGCTCTCACGCCACCGAAATCGACTGGCCTGCCCCTGCAAAGAGAAGTGCTTTTAAAGGTTGACTTACCTCCCAGCACCCTCCTTCCGCAATGCTCCCGCTGAAACTGACTAACCAGCTGCTCTCACGCCACCGAAATCGACTGGCCTGCCCCTGCAAAGAGAAGTGCTTTTAAAGGTTGACTTACCTCCCAGCACCCTCCTTCCGCAATGCTCCCGCTGAAACTGACTAACCAGCTGCTCTCACGCCGCCGAAATCGACTGGCCTGCCCCTGCAAAGAGAAGTACTTTTAAAGGTTGACTTACCTCCCAGCACCCTCCTTCCGCAATGCTCCCGCTGAAACTGACTAACCAGCTGCTCTCACGCCACCGAAATCGACTGGCCTGCCCCTGCAAAGAGAACGGGCAACAATTAAGAGCCAACCAAAGTGAGCAACATTTACTGGCGACTTTCTGACGGGACCTGACTTAGAAGTGGCCTAACCACTCCGGGAGAACTCAAAATTTGAATTAAGAATCCAATTGGGAACAGAAAACCACAAGTGTTCAAGCAGTTCTGATCAATCCTCATAATTCGGAAGCGTGTTAATGCATGTGTAACTAACAGGGCTATAATGTAAAACTGATAGATTTTTTGTTGCGATAAACCGTCGGGAGCTTGTATTCCGGAAATTAGCGAACGCCGTACCCGTGTTTACAGCACCGCCTTAGTACCCCTCGTTCCAAATTTTAAAAGAGCATTCAGATAGGAAAAATGGCAATTGAAGGCAATGGAACGCCTCATGAACCCTCAAGAATTCGTTGTCGCAGCGACCAGCAGCAGAGTAGGTCAGTGTCCCGTTTGGGAAGAAGAGATCAGAAAATATCTCAAAGGGAAAGGATGGCCCCTTTGGAGTGAATTCTGTGATAATGAGGAAACAGGACCCGGGAGTATAGGACATACTTGGTGGGAGAACCTGTCAGAGATCCATAAGAAAAGCTTAGGGAAAGCTCGCAAGCCGATGGCAATCGTGTCCTGTCTGGCACAATTGCGAGGCACAGAGGAGGTCGTTAGGACGCTCTGCAAAGAGATAAAAGAGAGACATCGAGTGAGCAAGGTCGATGTTAGCGAGATCGAGAGAGAGAATATAGACTTAAGAAGGAAGTTGGCAGCAAAGGACGGAGAGGTGGTTGATGCCAAGTGGGCACACCAGTCTTGTCTAGCGCATCTGAGCAGCTTCCAAACCCAATACGATAAGGCCTATCAGGACACGCAACATGCAGTCCTGGTAAGAGAAGAGACAGAGAAACAGGTAGAGGCATTGCAAAGGCAGTGCGGCGATCTAAAAGCAGCGTTAAGAGCACTCCATGCTGCCACCACGGAGCACAGACAAAGCTCAGTGGATCATTCAAAATGCAGGAAGCAGATTGCGGAACTGCAGTCTTTGCTTTCAGTGCAAAATGGATCCTTTGGATCCCAATTAGATGAGGAAGACGGCCCTGATTGGCAAGAATGAAACAAAATCACGCATAGGTATGTTCAGGGAACATGTGCGCAGGGAAAGCCCCAAAAGAGAAAAGCACCCCAACCCCCCACAGAGTAGATAGATCAGGCACCCATGAATCCATTCACTACCCACCGCACAATCACATCGGAGGGAGACGCAGAATTCCTTTACACCACCCCCTTAACCGTGACCCAATTACGGGACGCGTGCGAAAAGATCACACCGTTCCTCCCCACCTCAGACCCCCAGCACTTCTTTACTAGAGTGAAGCAGCAGGTGACCATGTACGGCCTGGATGAGCGTGAGCAAGTGAAGCTCAGAGATTTAAGCTTAGACTCTTCAGTTGTAGCAGCCCTTCCCGACCCACAGAATGTAGGAGGAGGCATCCTTGCAGAGATGCACACAGCGATCCTAGACGCGATCGGATATAACAGAGGTGACCCTGTAGAAGGCCTGAATAAGTGCAGGCAGAAGAAGATAGAACACCCTACAGCGTTGCTGGATGCCTGTGGATCCATTTTACAGCCGTTTTTGGAAACTTAGACTGCTCCCATTTGTCCCCAGTCAACATGGCCAAATGGACCCGCACCCTTATCTCCCATGCCACAGAGGCAGGACAAAAAGCCTGTACAAATTATGACCCCTAAGATGAGGCCCACAATGAAAAATGGGTTTTGAAGAGATTGTCCAGGGCTTGGGAACAATCAATTGCAGGCATTTATACCACCCGATGAAGAGCAGTTAGAAATGAACCCAGTTAAAGCACACCAGAACTGCATGGGTAAATGAGGGCAGGAACAGCCAACCCCAGCCCAAAGCTCAAGAATGTTACAATTGCGGACAATTAGGCCATTACGCATGAGAATGTCAAGCCCCACTGAAACAGCAACGGAATCAGCCCACAAATGCCCCCCGAACCAGCAAAGACACCAACAGCCCGACCCCCACCCAGGGAACCATACCCAAGGGAACAATGCACCAGAGGGCCTGGTCCACCTTATGTGCCCCAGGGGTCATGTTACAACTGTGGGCAGTCAGGACACTTCGCCCGAGATTGCAGGAGACCCCCACCATCTAGACTAGCCCCCAGATATGAAAGAGAACGCCCCCCACAGCAGCTACAAGGTCCCAGTTGCCCCATGCAAACTGTGAGCGCTTACCCACCACTTCTCCTGGCAGGGACACCTCAGCAAGACCACTTCATTTTTGTTTCACTCCTCCTTCCTCTCTTCTTCGGCCACACTACACTGCCTCCATATGCTAGTTACCCCCCAGTCCAAATGTGATTTACAATGTCCTTTCTGATGAAACCTGCAGCATGTTTGTTCAATGTTTGTTCGTTAATGTTATCGTTAAGTGTTGTGTGTAAACTCGAAAGTGTTCACGACCCCCACGTCACCACTCCTTTAACTCCCCCCGGCTGTTAAAGGTACAAGTTTGTCCCAGACAATAGTTCAGAGGAACTAGTCTGTCGACAGACAACAATCATAACTACTCTCCTGATTCGAAGGTAATCACGAGAGGCAGTCCCCACGACGACCACATTCTTACCTGTTCTTGCCGGTTGCTCAGGCAGTGGAGAAACGGCATTGGTCCCAGCCCTGCCTGAGGACCCCCCTCTGGTCAGCTATGCTCGGGTAGAGCACATACGACATTGATCACCATCCTACCCGGGGATTCCATCCAATTCTTACCCGCCCATACGCACCCCATTTTGACTCGTTACGTTCAAAATTCTTTGTTTGGTTTAGCAACCCTTAGGATTGCTTCCCTATGCCATTTACATCCTCAAACACTAGGATGGTAAATGACACAGGCTCCGAGACGGCTCGCAGTGCGGCAGTATTTTTCTTAGATGTCTTGTCCGAATATTCGGTTGAAAAAAAAAATGAGGGAGTCACACATGGTGATAAATTATAAAGCGAAATTGGCACTAAAAGACAGACATGCTAACGTACAAAGATATTAAAAAAGATAGCAACAGAAACTATGCTTGATCCACAGAAATCCAGAAGCTCCAGGAAAAGAGAAGAGACAAAGAGGAAAAGAAGAGAACAATGAAGACGGCATATGTGTTTTTCGTTATAATGTATATTCGGTTACGCGCGGATGTGAACCCCATGACCCCAACCCCCCCCGGCCGTCAATGATTCACTTCCCCATAGCACCCAAAGCCCAATGACAAGTAACAACACACCATCACGGTGTGATAGATTTATAACATGGTATTCCCTTTCATACGTAATTGAATCCCTTTTAGTATTGGCGATATTCTGCAGCATCGTGCAGACTATCCGCATGAGAAAATGGCGAAGGAGAGCCTACCGCTCTCGCACCCCGCTATACAGGATGAGATCCCCTATTTTCGGTTTCCACCAGGCCCCCGAACCCCTTGATCTACAATAAAGGACATTCGTTTGCATCTTTTTGTGAATAAAGACAACTGAGAGATTGTACAACTCTGAGCTTGACCGCCAAGCCAGAGGAAAATGTGAATGCTGCTATTATTTTTGTATTGTTAGGAAGTTAGTATGATTGAATGTTTAAGTGAGTGTAGTTTATGGAAGATAGTTAGAGGTACCGTTTTTTTAATGTTGTAATGCATGCCCCTGTTGTGACATAGCAGCACTTAGAATTGTTAGTTAAAAGTTTTCATGCATAGTTATGGTCAGTGTAGAGGCCATGGAAGAGTGCTCGCTGGGTCAGGGAGTGAAGACAACGCGGTTATGTGATCCTTCACGCTTCGCGTTAGGGATCACAAGGAGGGTCTGTAGCCACCTGGGTTGGCCACTTCCCGACTTAAAATGGAGATCCGCAAAGAATACAGGGAACTTTAGTCAAGCCAGGAAAAACTAGCAGGTGCAAAGTTTCCTGTGTATTAGACTTTGCAGAAACCCAGACAGCACTGAAACTCACAGCCATCTGCATACTAATGAGCGATCCCCGGGAACAATTGAAACATTTAAGGTGAATAAGCCCAAGCCAGATTCCTCGGCGCCAGCAGGAGCCAAGACAAAGGAAAGCCAACGGACACTCAGGGACCGCCCAGTGATCAGGGAACAGCTCCAGTATTGGAGAAATCGATCCAAGTGATCAGAACTTAGTCCAATGACTTGGAACCAGGTACGGGGTCCACCCTGAAGGGGCGTGAAGCCCCTGGGGACTATAAAATAGAGTACCCAAGTTCAATTTGCCCTTCTTGGCAGGGTCACTTAGCAGATCGAACCAACCCTTGACAGTGAACTGCCTAAATTGCTGCACCAACCAAGTAAGTCTCCAGCCAATGCACGCTACGAGATAGGCACTCCTAGCTACTAGTCCGTACCAGCTTTGAAGCCTGCAGATACAGAACCCGAATGAAAGACCATTTGTTCCCCTGACCTGGTGGGCCAGTCCAAAGCTAAGTATAGGCCTATAGTATAGAGATAGTCTAGAAAGTCGAGTTTTATGCATGAGCAGTGATTGACTGTGTGTAATAAATGTGTTTTGATTTGAAACTTACTAACTGGTGTATTGAGTCATTGATCAGTACTTGAAATTGAACCTCGTGGTGGTATCAGAAAGATACCTGGCGACTCTCGAGCAAAGGTTATAGAAACAGAGCAAATTAAGTAAAGATACAACGGGCCACAATTAAGAGCCAACCAAGGTTAGCAACACTATCCACCTATTGTGTGAGGAAACCCTCCTGCACACACTGTACAAAAACTGCCCCATCCGAACTGTTCGACCTATAGAGGTTCCAATCAATATTTGGAAAGTTAAAGTCACCCATGACAACTACCCTGAGACCTCCACACCTATCCATAATCTGCTTTGCAATTTCTTCCTCCGTATCTTTATTACTATTTGGGGGCCTATAGAAAACTCCTAACAACGTGACCGCTCCTTTCCTATTTCTGACTTCAGCCCATATTACCTCAGTAGGCAGATCCCCCTCGAACTGCCTTTCTGCAGCTGTTAAACTATCCTTGATTAACAATGCCACTCCTCCACCTCTTTTACCACCTTCCCTACTCTTACTGAAACATCTATACCCCGGAACTTCCAACAACCATTCCTGTCCCTGTTCTAACCATGTCTCCGTAATGGCCACAACATCGTAGTCCCAAGTACCAATCCACGCTCCAGGTTCAGCTACCTCATTCCGAATGCTCCTTGCATTAAAGTAGACACATTTCAACCCACATTCCTGCCTGCCGGTACACTCCTGCGACCTTGATACCCTCCTCAGTACCTCACTACTCTCAACACTGGCTTCTGGACTACAGCTCATTTTCCCACCCCGCTGACAAATTAGTTTAAACCCCTGAAGAGCCGTAGCAAATTTTCCTCCCAGGATATTGGTGCCCCTCTGGTTCAGGTGCAAACCGTCCTGTTTGTACAGGTCCCATCTTCCCCAGAATGTGCTCCAATTATCCACGTAACTGAAATCCTCCCTCCTACACCATCCCTGCAGCCACGTGTTTATCTGCACTCTCTCCCTGTTCCTCACCTCATTAGCACGTGGCACCGGCAACAAACCAGAGATGACAACATGGTTTGTCCTGGCTCTCAGCTTCCACCCTAGCTCCCTAAATTCCTGTTTTAAATCCCCGTCCCTACCGATGTGTACCACGACTTGTGGGTGTTCCCCCTCCCCCTTAAGGATTCTGAAAACACGGTCCGAGATGTCATGGACCCTGGCAGCTGGGAGGCAACATACCATCCGTGAGTCTCTTTCGTTGCCACAGAACCGTCTATCTGTCCCTCTAACTATCGAGTCCCCAATAACTATTGCTCTGCTGCTCTCCCCCCTTCCCTTCTGAGCAACAGGGATGGATTCAGTGCTGGAGATCCGGTCACCGTGGCTTACCCGGTAAGTTGTCCCCCCCACCAGTATCCAAAGCGGTATACATGTTACTAAGGGGTATGACCACAGAGGATCCCTGTACTGATTGCTTCCTCCCAGCCCCTCTCACCGTCACCCATCTATCTTCATTCTTCGGAGTAACTAAATCCCTGAAGCTACTATCTACGACCACCTCTGCCTCCCGAATGATCTGAAGTTCATCCAGCTCCAGCTCCAGTTCCCTAACGCGGTTTCTGAGGAGCTGGAGGTGCACTTCCCACAGGTGAAATCAGCAGGGACACTGATGGTGTCCCTCACCTCAAACATTCTGCAGGAGGAACATTGCAATGCCTTCCCTGCCATCCCCCCCCTAGATAACTTGCGATAACAACAAGAAAAAGAAAGAGCTTACCGCCCAACTTAAATACAGGTAAAAATACAGGTAAAAATTAAACACTTAACCACCAACCACTGAGTCTCCCGGCTATCTCTCCTATTGCGCTGTTTTCAATGTCACGGCTATCTCTCCTCTTGCGCTGTTTTCACTCTCCCGGCTGTCTCTCCTCTCGCACTGTTTTCACGCTCCCGACTGTCTCTCCTCTCGCGCTGTTTTCACTCTCCCGACTGTCTCTCCTCTCGCGCTGCTTTCACTCTCCCGGCTGTCTCTCCTCTCGCGCTGTTTTCACTCCCCCGGCTGTCTCTCCTCTCGCGCTGTTTTCACTCCCCCGCCTGTCTCTCCTTTCGCGCTGTTTTCACTCCCCCGCCTGTCTGTCCTCACTCGTTGTTTTCACTCTCCCGGCTGTCTCTCCTCTCGCGCTGTTTTCACTCTCCCGCCTGTCTCTCCTCACTCGTTGTTTTCACTCTCCCGGCTGTCTCTCCTCTCGCGATGTTTCACTCTCCCGGCTGTCTCTCCTCTCGCGCTGTTTTCAATGTCCCGGCTATCTCTCTTCTCGCGCTGTTTTCACTCTCCCGGCTGTCTCTCCTCTCGCACTGTTTTCACTCTCCCGACTGTCTATCGTCTCGCGCTGTTTTCACTCTCCCGGCTGTCTCTCCTCTCGCGCTGTTTTCACTCCCCCGGCTGTCTTTCCTCTCGCGCTGTTTTCACTCCCCCGCCTGTCTCTCCTCTCGCGCTGTTTTCACTCCCCCGCCTGTCTCTCCTCACTCGTTGTTTTCACTCTCCCGGCTGTCTCTCCTCTCGCGTTGTTTTCACTCTCCCGGCTGTCTCTCCTCTCGCACTGTTTTCACTCTCCCGACTGTCTCTCCTCTCGCGCTGTTTTCACTCTCCCGACTGTCTCTCCTCTCGCGCTGTTTTCACTCTCCCGGCTGTCTCTCCTCTCGCGCTGTTTTCACTCCCCCGCCTGTGTCTCCTCTCGCGCTGTTTTCACTCTCCCGGCTGTCTCTCCTCTCGCGCTGTTTTCAGTCTCCCGACTGTCTCTCCTCTCGCGCTGTTTTCACTCTCCCGGCTGTCTCTCCTCCCGCGCTGTTTTCACTCTCCCGGCTGTCTCTCCTCTCGCGCGGTTTTCACTCTCCCGGCTGTCTCTCCTCACGCGCTGTTTTCACTCTCCCGACTGTCTCTCCTCTCGCGCTGTATTCACTCTCCCGACTGTCTCTCCTCTCGCGCTGTTTTCACGCTCCCGGCTGTCTCTCCTCTCGCGCTGTTTTCAGTCTCCCGGCTGTCTCTCCTCTCGCGCTGTTTTCACTCTCCCGACGTGTCTCTCCTCACGCGCTGTTTTCACTCTCCCGACCGTCTCTTCTCCCACGCTGTTTTCACTCTCCCGACTGTCTCTCCTCTCGCGCTGTTTTCACTCTCCCGGCTGTCTCTCCTCTCGCGCTGTTTTCACTCTCCCGGCTGTCTCTCCTCTCGCGCTGTTTTCACTCCCCCGGCTGTCTCTCCTCTCGCGCTCTTTTCACTCCCCCGTCTGTCTCTCCTCTCGCGCTGTTTTCACTCTCCCGGCTGTCTCTCCTCTCGCGCTGTTTTCACTCTCCCGACTGTCTCTCCTCTCGCGCTGTTTTCACTCTCCCGGCTGTCTCTCCTCTCGCGCTGTTTTCACTCTCCCGACTGTCTCTCCTCTTGCGCTGTTTTCACTCTCCCGCCTGTCTCTCCTCTCGCGCTGTTTTCACTCTCCCGGCTGTCTCTCCTCTCGCGCTGTTTTCACTCTCCCGGCTGTCTCTCCTCCCGCGCTGTTTTCACTCTCCCGGCTGTCTCTCCTCTCGCGCTGTTTTCACTCTCCCGGCTGTCTCTCCTCATGCGCTGTTTTCACTCTCCCGACTGTCTCTCCTCTCGCGCTGTATTCACTCTCCCGACTGTCTCTCCTCTCGCGCTGTTTTCATGCTCCCGGCTGTCTCTCCTCACGCGCAGTTTTCACTCTCGCGACTGTCTCTCCTCTCGCGCTGTTTTCACGCTCCCGGCTGTCTCTCCTCTCGCGCTGTTTTCAGTCTCCCGGCTGTCTCTCCTCTCGCGCTGTTTTCACTCTCCCGACTGTCTCTCCTCACGCGCTGTTTTCACTCTCCCGACCGTCTCTTCTCCCACGCTGTTTTCACTCTCCCGACTGTTTCTCCTCTCGCGCTGTTTTCACTCTCCCGGCTGTCTCTCCTCTCGCGCTGTTTTCACTCTCCCGGCTGTCTCTCCTCTCGCGCTGTTTTCACTCTCCCGACTGTCTCTCTTCTCGCGCTGTTTTCACTCTCCCGACTGTCTCTCCTCTCGTGCTGTTTTCACTGTCCCGACTGTCTCTCCTCTCGCGCTGTTTTCACTCCCCCGGCTGTCTCTCCTCGCGCGCTGTTTTCACTCCCCCGGCTGTCTCTCCTCTCGCGCTGTTATCACTCTCCCGCCTGTCTCTCCTCTCGCGCTGTTTTCACTCCCCCGCCTGTCTCTCCTCACTCGTTGTTTTCACTCTCCCGGCTGTCTCTCTTCTCGCGTTGTTTTCACTCTCCCGGCTGTCTCTCCTCTCGCACTGTTTTCACTCTCCCGACTGTCTCTCCTCTCGCGCTGTTTTCACTCTCCCGACTGTCTCTCCTCTCGCGCTGTTTTCACTCCCCCGGCTGTCTCTCCTCTCGTGCTGTTTTCACTCCCCCGCCTGTGTCTCCTCTCGCGCTGTTTTCACTCCCCCGCCTGTCTCTCCTCACTCGTTGTTTTCACTCACCCGGCTGTCTCTCCTCTCGCGCTGTTTTCACTCTCCCGGCTGTCTCTCCTCTCGCGCTGTTTTCACTCTCCCGGCTGTCTCTCCTCTCGCGCTGTTTTCACTCTCCCGGCTGTCTCTCCTCTCGCGCTGTTTTCACTCCCCCGCCTGTGTCTCCTCTCGCGCTGTTTTCACTCCCCCGCCTGTCTCTCCTCACTCGTTGTTTTCACTCACCCGGCTGTCTCTCCTCTCGCGCTGTTTTCACTCTCCCGGCTGTCTCTCCTCTCGCGCTGTATTCACTCTCCCGACTGTCTCTCCTCTCGCGCTGTTTTCACGCTCCCGGCTGTCTCTCCTCTCGCGCTGTTTTCACTCTCCCGGCTGTCTCTCCTCTCGCGCTGTTTTCACTCTCCCGACTGTCTCTCCTCTCGCGCTGTTTTCACTCTCCCGGCTGTCTCTCCTCTCACGCTGTTTTCACTCTCCCGGCTGTCTCTCCTCTCGCGCTGTTTTCACTCTCCCGGCAGTCTCTCCTCTCGCACTGTTTTCACTCTCCCGACTGTCTCTCCTCTCGCGCTGTTTTCACTCCCCCGGCTGTCTCTCTTCTCGCGCTGTTTTCACTCTCCCGGCTGTCTCTCCTCTCGCACTGTTTTCACTCTCACGACTGTCTCTCCTCTCGCGCTGTTTTCACTCCCCCGGCTGTCTCTCCTCTCGGGCTCTTTTCACTCCCCCGTCTGTCTCTCCTCTCGCGCTGTTTTCACTCTACCGGCTGTCTCTCCTCTCGCGCTGTTTTCACTCTCCCGGCTGTCTCTCCTCTCGCGCTGTTTTCACTCTCCCGGCTGTCTCTCCTCTCGCGCTGTTTTCACTCTCCCGCCTGTCTCTCCTCTCGCGCTGTTTTCACTCTCCCGACTGTCTCTCCTCTCGCGCTGTTTTCACTCTCCCGCCTGTCTCTCTTCTCGCGCTGTTTTCACTCTCCCGACTTTCTCTCCTCTCGCGCTGTTTTCACTCTCCCGGCTGTCTCTCCTCTCGCGCTGTTTTCACTCTCCCGGCTGTCTCTCCTCCCGCGCTGTTTTCACTCTCCCGGCTGTCTCTCCTCTCGCGCTGTTTTCACTCTCCCGGCTGTCTCTCCTCACGCGCTGTTTTCACTCTCCCGACTGTCTCTCCTCTCGCGCTGTATTCACTCTCCCGACTGTCTCTCCTCTCGCGCTGTTTTCACGCTCCCGGCTGTCTCTCCTCTCGCGCTGTTTTCAGTCTCCCGGCTGTCTCTCCTCTCGCGCTGTTTTCACTCTCCCGACTGTCTCTCCTCACGCGCTGTTTTCACTCTCCCGACCGTCTCTTCTCCCACGCTGTTTTCACTCTCCCGACTGTCTCTCCTCTCGCGCTGTTTTCACTCTCCCGGCTGTCTCTCCTCTCGCGCTGTTTTCACTCTCCCGGCTGTCTCTCCTCTCACGCTGTTTTCACTCCCCCGGCTGTCTCTCCTCTCGCGCTCTTTTCACTCCCCCGTCTGTCTCTCCTCTCGCGCTGTTTTCACTCTCCCGGCTGTCTCTCCTCTCGCGCTGTTTTCACTCTCCCCACTGTCTCTCCTCTCGCGCTGTTCTCACTCTCCCGGCTGTCTCTCCTCTCGCGCTGTTTTCACTCTCCCGACTGTCTCTCCTCTCGCGCTGTTTTCACTCTCCCGGCTGTCTCTCCTCTCGCGCTGTTTTCACTCTCCCGACTGTCTCTCCTCTCGCGCTGTTTTCACTCTCCCGACTGTCTCTCTTCTCGCGCTGTTTTCACTCTCCCGACTGTCTCTCCTCTCGTGCTGTTTTCACTGTCCCGACTGTCTCTCCTCTCGCGCTGTTTTCACTCCCCCGGCTGTCTCTCCTCGCGCGCTGTTTTCACTCCCCCGGCTGTCTCTCCTCTCGCGCTGTTATCACTCTCCCGCCTGTCTCTCCTCTCGCGCTGTTTTCACTCCCCCGCCTGTCTCTCCTCACTCGTTGTTTTCACTCTCCCGGCTGTCTCTCTTCTCGCGTTGTTTTCACTCTCCCGGCTGTCTCTCCTCTCGCACTGTTTTCACTCTCCCGACTGTCTCTCCTCTCGCGCTGTTTTCACTCTCCCGACTGTCTCTCCTCTCGCGCTGTTTTCACTCCCCCGGCTGTCTCTCCTCTCGTGCTGTTTTCACTCCCCCGCCTGTGTCTCCTCTCGCGCTGTTTTCACTCCCCCGCCTGTCTCTCCTCACTCGTTGTTTTCACTCACCCGGCTGTCTCTCCTCTCGCGCTGTTTTCACTCTCCCGGCTGTCTCTCCTCTCGCGCTGTTTTCACTCTCCCGGCTGTCTCTCCTCTCGCGCTGTTTTCACTCTCCCGGCTGTCTCTCCTCTCGCGCTGTTTTCACTCCCCCGCCTGTGTCTCCTCTCGCGCTGTTTTCACTCCCCCGCCTGTCTCTCCTCACTCGTTGTTTTCACTCACCCGGCTGTCTCTCCTCTCGCGCTGTTTTCACTCTCCCGGCTGTCTCTCCTCTCGCGCTGTATTCACTCTCCCGACTGTCTCTCCTCTCGCGCTGTTTTCACGCTCCCGGCTGTCTCTCCTCTCGCGCTGTTTTCACTCTCCCGACTGTCTCTCCTCACGCGCTGTTTTCACTCTCCCGACCGTCTCTTCTCCCACGCTGTTTTCACTCTCCCGACTGTTTCTCCTCTCGCGCTGTTTTCACTCTCCCGGCTGTCTCTCTTCTCGCGCTGTTTTCACTCTCCCGGCTGTCTCTCCTCTCGCGCTGTTTTCACTCTCCCGACTGTCTCTCCTCTCGCGCTGTTTTCACTCTCCCGGCTGTCTCTCCTCTCACGCTGTTTTCACTCTCCCGGCTGTCTCTCCTCTCGCGCTGTTTTCACTCTCCCGGCAGTCTCTCCTCTCGCGCTGTTTTCACTCTCCCGACTGTCTCTCTTCTCGCGCTGTTTTCACTCTCCCGACTGTCTCTCCTCTCGTGCTGTTTTCACTGTCCCGACTGTCTCTCCTCTCGCGCTGTTTTCACTCCCCCGGCTGTCTCTCCTCGCGCGCTGTTTTCACTCCCCCGGCTGTCTCTCCTCTCGCGCTGTTATCACTCTCCCGCCTGTCTCTCCTCTCGCGCTGTTTTCACTCTACCGGCTGTCTCTCCTCTCGCGCTGTTTTCACTCTCCCGGCTGTCTCTCCTCTCGCGCTGTTTTCACTCTCCCGGCTGTCTCTCCTCTCGCGCTGTTTTCACTCTCCCGCCTGTCTCTCCTCTCGCGCTGTTTTCACTCTCCCGACTGTCTCTCCTCTCGCGCTGTTTTCACTCTCCCGCCTGTCTCTCTTCTCGCGCTGTTTTCACTCTCCCGACTTTCTCTCCTCTCGCGCTGTTTTCACTCTCCCGGCTGTCTCTCCTCTCGCGCTGTTTTCACTCTCCCGGCTGTCTCTCCTCCCGCGCTGTTTTCACTCTCCCGGCTGTCTCTCCTCTCGCGCTGTTTTCACTCTCCCGGCTGTCTCTCCTCACGCGCTGTTTTCACTCTCCCGACTGTCTCTCCTCTCGCGCTGTATTCACTCTCCCGACTGTCTCTCCTCTCGCGCTGTTTTCACGCTCCCGGCTGTCTCTCCTCTCGCGCTGTTTTCAGTCTCCCGGCTGTCTCTCCTCTCGCGCTGTTTTCACTCTCCCGACTGTCTCTCCTCACGCGCTGTTTTCACTCTCCCGACCGTCTCTTCTCCCACGCTGTTTTCACTCTCCCGACTGTCTCTCCTCTCGCGCTGTTTTCACTCTCCCGGCTGTCTCTCCTCTCGCGCTGTTTTCACTCTCCCGGCTGTCTCTCCTCTCGCGCTGTATTCACTCTCCCGACTGTCTCTCCTCTCGCGCTGTTTTCACTCCCCCGGCTGTCTCTCCTCTCGCGCTCTTTTCACTCCCCCGTCTGTCTCTCCTCTCGCGCTGTTTTCACTCTCCCGGCTGTCTCTCCTCTCGCGCTGTTTTCACTCTCCCCACTGTCTCTCCTCTCGCGCTGTTCTCACTCTCCCGGCTGTCTCTCCTCTCGCGCTGTTTTCACTCTCCCGACTGTCTCTCCTCTCGCGCTGTTTTCACTCTCCCGCCTGTCTCTCCTCTCGCGCTGTTTTCACTCTCCCGACCGTCTCTTCTCCCACGCTGTTTTCACTCTCCCGACTGTCTCTCCTCTCGCGCTGTTTTCACTCTCCCGGCTGTCTCTCCTCTCGCGCTGTTTTCACTCTCCCGGCTGTCTCTCCTCTCGCGCTGATTTCACTCTCCCGCATGTCTCTCTTCTCGCGCTGTTTTCACTCTCCCGACTGTCTCTCCTCTCGTGCTGTTTTCACTGTCCCGACTGTCTCTCCTCTCGCGCTGTTTTCACTCCCCCGGCTGTCTCTCCTCGCGCGCTGTTTTCACTCCCCCGGCTGTCTCTCCTCTCGCGCTGTTTTCATTCTCCCGACTGTCTCTCCTCTCGCGCTGTTTTCACTCTCCCGGCTGTCTCGCCTCTCGCGCTGTTTTCACTCTCCAGGCTGTCTCTTCTCCCGCGCTGTTTTCACTCTCCCGCCTGTCTCTCCTCTCGCGCTGTTTTAACTCTCCCACCTGTCTCTCCTCTCGCGCTGTTTTCACTCTCCCGACTGTCTCTCCTCTCGCGCTGTTTTCACTGTCCCGACTGTCTCTCCTTTCGCGCTGTTTTCACTCTCCCGGCTGTCTCTCCTCTCGCGCTGTTTTCACTCTCCCGACTGTCTCTCCTCTCGTGCTGTTTTCACTCTCCCGACTGTCTCTCTTCTCGCGCTGTTTTCACTCTCCCGGCTGTCTCTCCTCTCGCGCTGTTTTCAATGTCACGGCTATCTCTCCTCTCGCGCTGTTTTCACTCTCCCGGCTGTCTCTCCTCTCGCGCTGTTTTCAATGTCCAGACTGTCTCTCCTCTCGCGCTGCTTTCACTCTCCGACTGTCTCTCCTCTCGCGCTGTTTTCACTCTCCCGGCTGTCTATCCTCTCGCGCTGTTTTCACTCTCCCGGCTGTCTCTCCTCTCGCGCTGTTTTCACTCTCCCGACTGTCTCTCTTCTCGCGCTGTTTTCACTCTCCCGACTGTCTCTCCTCTCGTGCTGTTTTCACTGTCCCGACTGTCTCTCCTCTCGCGCTGTTTTCACTCTCCCGGCTGTCTCTCCTCGCGCGCTGTGCACCACACCCCCACCCACGTACCGTCTCACCCACTGTTACTGCTTCAGATCACTGGTCAGTGCCTCTTTATCACATGACCTTCAGTTGGAGTCCAGAACAAAAAGGACCAGATTGAGCTCTGCAGTTATTAATATAAACCATTGTCGATTGTCGTAAAAACCCATCTGGTTCACTCACGTGTCGCCAGGTCGACAGGAATGTGGTTGACTCTTAAAAGTCCTCAGGCATGGGCAATGAATGTTGTCTCAGCCAGCGATATCCGCAGCCCATGAAAGAAACATTATGATCATAACTATTTATAAATGTCACTCAGGTTAAGCGGTGAGCTTTCTCTTTCCAGACTTCTAGTCAAGTGACTCTCTCTTACATCGTACCTTCGAGTGGCACTGTTTCTCCAGATCCACACATTAACCCTTTCAGTCCTGAATATCCTCACTCTACATTAACTAAATAGGAGCATAGTGGCAATCTGACTGTAATTGCTGCTACTCAGAAGGTTCAACATACTGCCTACATCATGCTAATGGCCATCCTGCTGTGATAGAACATTCAGAAGAGAAAAAAGTAATTTACCTCAAAATTCCTGTCCACTGTCTCTCTGCAGCCAGCCTCTCAAGAAGAATATGAACACTACACGGAGGTTCTTGCTGCTCTCTTCAATTTAATTAATTTAGACCTACAATCAAAGTGTAGCACCCGGAGGACAATGTCTCATTGGTGATATCATTCTCTGGATGGGATGTCAAACTGAGGCCTTATCTATCAGCCCCATTGAAGGTTAAAGAACCAATGGCACACAATCAACAAAAGCACCCCATGGACGTCTGGTTTGTGATGTGGAGCGATGCCAACAGCGCAGGTTCAATTCCCATACCGGCTGAAGTTAATCATGTATGCCGGCCTTCTCAACCTGGGGTGTGATGACCCTCAGGTTGACCACACAAAGGGGAGAGCAGCCTATACGGCTGTGGTGATATTTATGGCATTATCGTTTCAGGAATGCAAGGGCTGCCGAATCTGCCGACATGGGAGTCACTGCACTCAGAAAACTTGCCTCACGGCTTGAAACACTTGAAGTCTTTGGAAGAACTTGATGTGGAGTTTCTCTTTTACCCCTTTGCCAGAGGAAAACTTCCAAACGTTGTTTGATGTTTCAATGCAATGACTGAACTGAAATTGGGGGTTAGGGGTGGGGTGGGGGTGGGGGGGTGGGGGGGGGTGGGGTGGGGGTGGGGGTTTGGGGGGGTGGAATATCGCACCCTCATTGTAGGGCTTTGAAAGTATCTTTGACAGTGCAGCATTTTGCAGCTCGCCAGCTGGATTGCTGGCTTTTCCCACCATATTTTCAGCACTTTGAGAAAAGCTGGAGATGGACGTCATGCTAGCCGGTTAGGCGCTTTCAACGTTGTCTTTGCAGAGATTTGGGCGCCATTTATAAAGATCCCCCTCCCCCCAGTCACAGAGAACCCTCCCCCCCCACCAGCACATGGGGGAATCCCCTACCACACACACACACACACACACAGGGAACCCCACCCATTGACCTCTCCAGAGGAATCCACCTCCTTGGCCTAGCCCCCTGGCAGTCCATGTGGCGCTGCCCTGCAATGCCAGGGGGCAATGTCAGGAGACAATGCCAAGGGGCACTGCCAGGGTATGTCCTTCCCCCTCCAGGGATTGACTGGTGCATCCCTGGTGGGTTCTCTTTCCCTGGTTTCCGTTGCTCCATACCTTTTGTCTGGGGTGACACAGTGGCACAGTGCCAGGGACCCTGGAAGAATTCTGGTCTTGGGTAACTGTCTGTGTGGAAGTTGCACATTCCCCCTGTCTGTGTGAATTTCCTCCAAGTGATCGGGTTTCCTCCCACTGCCCAAAGATGTGCAGGTTAGGTGGATTGGCCATGCTAAATTGCCCATTGGTGTCCAAAGACGTGCAGGTTAGGTGGGGTTATGTGGATAGGGCAGTGGAGTGGGTCTTGGTAGGGTTCTCTTTCAGAGGGTCGGAGTAGACTTGATGGACCAAATGGCCTCCTTCTGCATTGCAGGCATTCTATGGCTCTATGATTGTAAACCTCACCGATGTGACATCACGCCAGCAAGCGGAAATCCAAATATGGGAGGCAATACAACGGGGAACCCCACTATTATTGAAAAGTATTAAAATGCGGTTCCCAATCTTTCTGGGTATGAATCGTGTTATGTCAATGGCAGAGGTCTGGGATGATCCTACTGCACGATCCCATTGGTGAGAATCTGGGGCGAAATTCTCCCGAAACGGCGCGATGTACGCCGACTGGCGCCCAAAACGGCGCCAATCAGACGGGCATCGCGCCGCCCCAAAGGTGCGGAATGCTCCGCATCTTTGGGGGCCGAGCCCCAACATTGAGGGGCTAGGCCGACGCCGGAGGAATTTCCGCCCTGCCAGCTGGCGGAAACGGCCTTTGTTGCCCCGCCAGCTGGCGCGGAAATGACATCTCGGGGCGGCGCATGCGCGGGAACGTCAGCGGCCGTTGACAGTTTCCCACGCATGCGCAGTGGAGGGAGTCTCTTCCGCCTCCGCCATGGTGGAGACCGTGGCGGAGGCAGAAGGGAAAGAGTGCCCCCACGGCACAGGCCCGCCGGCTGATCGGTGGGCCCCGATCGCGGGCCAGGCCACCGTGGGGGCACCCCCCAGGGCCAGATCGCCCCACGCCCCCCCCAGGACCCCGGAGCCCACCCACGCCGCCTTGTCCCGCCGTTCAAAAGGTGGTTTAATCCACGCCGGCGGGACAGGCAATTTATCGGCGGGACTTCGGCCATCCGGGCCGGAGAATCGAGCGGGGGGGCCCGCCAAACGGCGCGGCGCGATTCCCGCCCCCGCCGAATCTCCGGTGCCGGAGACTTCGGCAACCGGCGGGGGCGGGATTCACGCCAGCTCCCGGCGATTCTCCGACCCGGCGAGGGTTCTCCGGAAACGGCGCGATGTCCGCCGACTGGAGCCCAAAACGGCGCCAATCAGACGGGCATCGCTCCGCCCCAAAGGTGCAGAATGCTCCGCATCTTTGGGGGCCGAGCCCCAACATTGAGGGGCTAGGCCGACGCCGGAGGAATTTCCGCCACGCCAGCTGGCGGAAACGGCCTTTGTTGCCCCGCCAGCTGGCGCGGAAATGACATCTCCGGGCGGCGCATGCGCGGGAGCGTCAGCGGCCGCTGACAGTTTCCCACGCATGCGCAGTGGAGGGAGTCTCTTCCACCTCCGCCATGGTGGAGACCGTGGCGGAGGCGGAAGGGAAAGAGTGCCACCACGGCACAGGCCCGCCCACGGATCGGTGGGCCCCGATCGCGGGCCAGGCCACCGTGGGGGCACCCCCCGGGGTCTGGTCGCCCCGTGCCCCCCCTAGGACCCCGGAGCCCGCCCACGCCGCCGGTAAGGTAGGTGATTTAATTTACGCCGGCGGGACAGGCAATTTATCGGCGGGACTTCGGCCCATTCGGGTCGGAGAATCGAGCGGGGGGCCCCGCCAACCGGCGCGGCGCGATTCCCGCCCCCGCCGAATCTCAGGTGCCGGAGACTTCGGCAACCGGCGGGGGCGGGATTCACGCCAGCCCCCGGCGATTCTCCGACCCGGCGGGGGGTCGGAGAATGTCGCCCCAGATCTCCAACATCTGCAGTGTTTTGCTTTTATTTAAGCCTTATGAAATGTTCATCAATCCCTCTAAGTGTGGAACGTTGCAAAAAAACATTTATAAGCCACATTAGACTCACAGGATGGTGGATACAGCTGCTAAGTCTCAATATTAAACGTTTCTGATGTTTTTTAGGTATATCTCCCAGTCTCATACCATATTCACATTTATGTCCTCAAGCCTTTCTGTTTAAAGTTGTAATGCCTATAATCTCGAGCTTTACTTCACTTGCCTCGAGGTAGAATTGAATATATTCCCCAATATCCGTGATATTATTACACGATGGGCGGCACAGTGGTTACCACTACTGCCTCGTAGTGCCAGGGACCAGGGTTCAATTCCAGCCTTGGGTGACTGTGTGGAATTTTCACGTTCGCCCTGTGCTTGCATGGATTTCCTCCGGGTGCTCTGGTTTCCTCCCACAGTCCAAAGATGTGCAGGTTAGGTGGATTGGCCACGCTAAATTGCCCCTTAGTGTCCAAAGGTTAGGTGGGATTACGGGGTTACAGGGATTGGGCGGGGGAGTGGGCTGAGGTAGAGTGCTCTTTCAGAGGGTTGTCGCAAACTCAATGGGCTGAATGGCCTCCTTCTGCTCTGTAGGGATTCTGTGATGTCATGAGTATGATCCATAAAGAAGCTTTTTTTCCATTGAATCTAAGAAAAGAAAAGCAGCATCTAAATCTTGTGGTGATAGCCACAAGTCTGCACTCCCCGTCTTCCTTCCACATGCCGCGGTGTCAATGTGGCGCATTCCCACCTCTTAGTCACATGATTGTGGATTCAAGTTACAATCCAGTCACATGGGTGCATAACCCAACCCAAGGTGACATGTTAGGGGGTGGGAGGGGGGAATGGGGACACACAGCATTGTCAGACTCAAGTGCAGGGAAGTTCTTAGAATAATAATAATCTTTATTGTCACAAGTAGGCTTATATTAAGACTGCAATGAAGTTACTATGACAAGCCTCCAGTCGCCACACTCCGGCGCTTGTTCGGGTACACAGAGGGAGAATTCAGAAAGCCCACATAACCTAACAGCACGTCTTTCGTGACTTGTGGGAGGAAACCGGAGCACCCGGAGGAAACCCACGCAGACACAGGGAGAACATGCAGACTCAGCACACACAGTGACCCAAGCAAGGGATCGAACCTGGGAACAGTGCTAACCACTGTGCTACAGTGCCAAAGTTCTCTGGTGAACGATAATCGGTTAACCACCAGCAGCAAAAAGAATTGGGATAACGCTTTGTGGAAATTGGCTACTGTGTTTCCTACTTTACAATCATGGGGCGAAATTCTCCCCAAACGGTGCGATGTCCGCCGACTGGTGCCCAAAACGGCGCCAATCAGACGGGCATCGCGCATCCCCGAAGGTGTGGAATGCTCCGCATCTTTGGGGCCGAGCCCCAACATTGAGGGGCTAGGCCGGCGGCGGAGGGATTTCCGCCCCGCCAGCTGGCGGAAACGGGCTTTGTTGCCCCGCCAGCTGGCCCGGAAATGACATGTCGGGGCGGCGCATGCGCGGGAGCGTCAGCGGCCGCTGACAGTTTCCCGCGCATGCGCAGTGGGGAGAGTCTCTTCCGCCTCCGTCATGGTGGACACCGTTGCGGAGGCGGAAGGGAAAGAGTGCCCCCACGGCACAGGCCCGCCCGCGGATCGGTGGGCCCCGATCGCGGGCCAGGCCACCGTGGGGGCACCCCCCGGGGTCAGATCGCCCACAGGACCCCAGAGCCCGCCCACGCCGCCTTGTCCCGCCGGTAAATAGGTACTCTAATTTACACCGGTGGGACAGGCAATTTATCGGCGGGACTTCGGCCCACCCGGGCCGGAGAATCCAGCAGGGGGGTCGGCCAACCGGCGCGGCGCGATTCCCGCCCCCGCCGAATATCCGGTACCGGAGACTTCGGCAACCGGCAGGGGCGGGATTCACGGCGGCCAACGGCCATTCTCCGACCCGCTGGGGTGTCGGAGAATGACGCCCATGATACTACACAGTGCCTTTCGTACAATAAAACATCCGCTGTATAAATGCAAATGCTTCCTTCTTCCTGCATTTCTCTTCATTTTTTTCAGTGGAGTCTATTTCCATAGTTCAACTGACAGTGTCAAGTGATTAGCAGTGCTGCCTCACAGAGCGAGGGATCAGGATTCGATTTCGACTTTGGGACCATGGATGGATTCCGGCCTTGGGTGACAGTGCAGACATGATGGGCCGAATGGCCTCCTTCTGCACTGCAGGGACTCTTTGGAACACACAAACTTACTGTTCTGTCAGATAGTTGTTAACACCCCCCAAGACTGAATGAGAAGTCTCCAGAAATTGAAAATGAATTCCCACGAAAATTAATTGAAAATTAATTACCACGAAAATTAATTGAAAATTAATTACCACGAAAATTAATTGAAAATTAATCTCCACAAGCCCTGGAGAAAAGCATAAGGTGCCCCAGCAAAATTGTGTTCAATAGAAATCGGAGATGTCATGAATCTGTCATAATGATATTACAGGTTTTAAGGACAACTGTTTGAAAGGCACATTCCTATTTCCAAGTGGGAAAGTTAATTATTCACGGCAGCCCCCGTCGATTCTCCAACCCGGCGGGGGGTCGGAGAATGACGCCCAGGTACTCTAATTTACGCCGGCGGGACAGGCAATTTATCGGCGGGACTTCGGCCCATCCGTGCCGGAGAATCGAGCGGGGGGGGGGCCTGCCAACCGGCGCGGCCCGATATGACGCCCCTGATATGTAAGCAGATTCTGGATAGATGTAGAAATAATAGGGTTGTTGCAGTGGGAGACTTAAATTTTCCCCATATTGACTGAAAATCCCATAGGGCTAGAGGTTTGGATAGTGAGGAATGTGTTAAGTGTATCCAGGAAGGTTTTTTGGAACAATGGGCGTCATTCTCCGGCCCCCCAGCGCGTCGGAGAATGGCCGTTGGCCGCCGTGAATCCCGCCCCCGCCGTTTGCCGAAGTCTCCAGGACCGGATATTCAGTGGGGGCGGGAATCGGGCCGCGCCAGTTGGCGGGCCCCCCCGCTGGATTCTCCGGCCCGAATGGGCCGAAGTCCCGCCGATAAATTGCCTGTCCCGCCGGCGTAAATTAGAGTACCTATTTACCGGCGGAACAAGGCGGCGTGGGCGGGCTCCGGGGTCCTGGGGGGGGCGCGGGGCGATCTGACCCTGGGGGGTGCCCCCACGGGGCCCACCGATCCGCGGGCGGGCCTGTGCCGTGGGGGCACTCTTTCCCTTCCGCCTCCGCAACGGTCTCCACCATGGCGGAGGCGGAAGAGGCTCTCCCCACTGCGCATGCGTGGGAAACTGTCAGCGGCCGCTGACGCTCCCGCGCATGCGCCGCCCCGACATGTCATTTCCGCGCCAGCTGGCGGGGCAACAAAGGCCGTTTCCGCCAGCTGGCGGGGCGGAAATCCCTCCGCCGCCGGCCGAGCCCCTCAATGTTGGGGCTCGGCTCCCAAAGATGCGGAGCATTCCGCACCTTTGGGGTGGCGCGATGCCCGTCTGATTGGCGCCGTTTTGGGCGCCAGTCGTCGGACATCGCGCCGTTTGGGGAGAATTGCGCCCAATATGTGAATAGTCCGACTAGAGAGGCAACTATACTGGACCGAGTACAAGGGAACGAGCCCGGCCGGGTCATTAAAGTTGCATGGGGGGAACATGTGGCGAATAGTGACCACAATTCCGTAAACCTTTGGATGCTCATGGAAAAGGACAAATGTTGTCCCACGGTCAAGCTGCTAAATTGAGGGAAGGCTAACTACAACCAGATTAGGCAGGGTTTAGAGGCTGTTCTTTGGGAGAGGGTGTTTGAGGGTAAATCCACATTTGATATGTGGGAGTCTTTTAAGGAGCGGTAGATGGGAGTGCAGGACAGCTCAAACAAGGTTAGGAGGGCAAAAAGGGGTCAGAAAATGTCCTTGGCAGACAGGATTAAGGAGAATCCCAAGGCATTTTATACGTATATTAGGAACAAGAGGGTATCTAGAGAAAGAGTTGCTGCACTCAAGGACAAAGGAGGGAAATTATAATTAGAACCAAAAGAAGTAGGTGAGATCCTTCATGAGTACTTTGCATCGGTATTCACAAAGGAGAGGGACACGTTGATTGGTGGTGTCGCAGAGATATGTAAACACTTTAAAACAAGTCATTATTATGAGGGTGGAAGTGTTGGGTGTGTTAAAAAGCATGAAGGTAGACAAATCCCAAGGCCAGGTGGCATCTATCCCAGATTACTGAGGGAGACGAGATAAAATTGCTGGGCCTCTAACAAAAATCTTTGTTTCCTTGTTGCCCACAGGTGAGATCCCAGAGGATTGAAGGATAGCCGATGTTGTCGCATTATTTAAGAAGGTTACAAGGATAACCCGGGTAATTATAGGCCAGTGAGCATGACGTCTGTGATAGTGAAATTGTTGAAAAGATTCTCAGAGATAGCGGGCTGGATTCTCTGTTTCTGAGTCGAAGTGCTGACGCCAACGGAGATTCCATGCAGTTTTGCGTCAGAACAATCGGCGGCACACCTGCACTGATTCTGCTACCGGTGAGGAGTCAGCACCAGCGCAGCGTGGAACAACTTCAAAGACCTCACAAAACATTACAGGAATCACTGGGTCTGTGATGGACACTCGGAGGGCTGGCAAGCTGCAGCGCGCTTAACAATACACTCACCTCACACACACACTGATCGGGGCCGAAAAGATGGGACGGGTTGTACTGGAGCGCCCATACTGCTGATGGGTCGGCTGGGGCTGGAGGACTCCCGGGGGTTGCCCCGGGGGGGATCACCTAGACTATCCAGGGCACCAGGTAGACAGCGGGCTGTCAGTGGCATGCGCAGCCACATGGCTGTCTTGTTGGCTGCGGTAATGATGTTGCGACCTGTCCAACCCGACCCCACAGCCCACTTCCTTGCCACCCCCCATTACTCACGGCCCTGGCAGAAGCCCCCCCCGGCCATCAGCACGACTGTCGGCGAAGAATGGCGGTGCTGCACACTAGCCGCACGCTCTCAAAGAACAAAGAACAAAGAAATGTACAGCACAGGAACAGGCCCTTCGGCCCTCCAAGCCCGTGCCGGCCATGCTGCCCGACTAAACTACAATCTTCTACACTTCCTGGGTCCGTATCCCTCTATTCCCATCCTATTCATATATTTGTCAAGATGCCCCTTAAATGTCACTATCGTCCCTGCTTCCACCACCTCCTCCGGTAGCGAGTTCCAGGCACCCACTACCCTCTGCGTAAAAAACTTGCCTCGTACATCTACTCTAAACCTTGCTCCTCTCACTTTAAACCTATGCCCCCTCGTAATTGACCCCTCTACCCTGGGGAAAAACCTCTGACTATCCACTCTGTCTATGCCCCTCATAATTTTGTAGACCTCTATCAGGTCGCCCCTCAACCTCCTTCGTTCCAGTGAGAACAAACCAAGTTTATTCAACCGCTCCTCATAGCTAATGCCCTCCATACCATACAACATCCTGGTAAATCTCTTCTGCACCCTCTCTAAAGCCTCCACATCCTTCTGGTAGTGTGGCGACCAGAATTGAACACTATACTCCAAGTGTGGCCTAACTAAGGTTCTATACAGCTGCAACATGAACATAGAACGATACAGCGCAGTACAGGCCCTTCGGCCCTCGATGTTGCACCGAAACAAAAGCCATCTAACCGACACTATGCCATTATCATCCATATGCTTATCCAATAAACTTTTAAATGCCCTCAATGTTGGCGAGTTCACTGCTGTTGCCGGTAGGGCATTCCACGGCCTCACCACTCTTTGCGTAAAGAACCTACCTCTGACCTCTGTCCTATATCTATTACCCCTCAGTTTAAAGCTATGTCCCCTCATGCCAGCCATTTCCATCCGTGGGAGAAGGCTCTCACTGTCCACCCTATCTAACCCCCTGATCATTTTGTATGCCTCTATTAAGTCTCCTCTTAACCCTCTTCTCTCCAACGAAAACAACCTCAAGTCCAACAGCCTTTCCTCATAAGATTTTCCCTCCATACCAGGCAACATCCTGGTAAATCTCCTCTGCACCCACTCCAAAGTCTCCACGTCCTTCCTATAATGCGGTGACCAGAACTGTACGCAATACTCCAAATGCGGCCGTACCAGAGTTTTGTACAGCTGCAACATGACCTCCAGACTCCGGAACTCAATCCCTCTACCAATAAAGGCCAACACTCCATAGGCCTTCTTCACAACCCTATCAACCTGGGTGGCAACTTTCAGGGATCTATGTACATGGACACCTAGATCCCTCTGCTCATCCACACTTCCAAGAACTTTACCATTAGCCAAATATTCCGCATTCATGTTATTCCTTCCAAAGTGAATCACCTCACACTTCTCTACATTAAACTCCATTTGCCACCTCTCAGCCCAGCTCTGCAGCTTATCTATGTCCCTCTGTAACCTGCTACATCCTTCCTCACTGTCGACAACACCACCGACTTTAGTGTTGTCTGCAAATTTACTCACCCACCCTTCTGCGCCTTCCTCTAGGTCATTGATAAAAATGACAAACAGCAACGGCCCCAGAACAGATCCTTGTGGTACGCCACTTGTAACTGAACTCCATTCTGAACATTTCCCATCAACCACCACCCTCTGTCTTCTTTCAGCTAGCCAATTTCTGATCCATATCTCTAAATCACCCTCAATCCCCAGCCTCCGTATTTTCTGCAATAGCCTACCGTGGGGAACCTTATCAAACGCTTTACTGAAATCCATATACACCACATCAACTGCTCTACCCTCGTCTACCTGTTCATTTAGTATTCATTTAGTACCTCGCCCATTTCCTCTGGCTCCACACATAGATTCCCTTGCCTATCCTTCAGTGGGCCAACCCTTTCCCTGGCTACCCTCTTGCTTTTTATGTATGTGTAAAAAGCCGTGGGATTTTCCTTAACCCTATTTGCCAATGACTTTTCGTGACCCCTTCTAGCCCTCCTGACTCCTTGCTTAAGTTCCTTCCTACTTTCCTTATATTCCACGCAGGCTTCGTCTGTTCCCAGCCTTTTAGCCCTGACAAATGCCTCCTTTTTCTTTTTGACAAGGCCTACAATATCTCTCGTTATCCAAGGTTCCCGAAAATTGCCGTATTTATCCTTCTTCCTCACAGGAACATGCCGGTCCTGAATTCCTTTCAAATGACACTTGAAAGCCTCCCACATGTCAGATGTTGACTTGCCCTCAAACATCCGCCCCCAATCTATGTTCTTCAGTTCCCGCCTAATATTGTTATAATTAGCCTTCCCACAATTTAGCACATTCATCCTAGGACCACTCTTATCCTTGTCCACCATCACTTTAAAACTTACTGAATTGTGGTCACTGTTCCCGAAATGCTCAAGAACCACCACACCAGGTTCACGATATTTGAGAGCACACACGGACTGCGCCATCGGGATCTCGGCCCATTGGAGGTGGAGCATCATGGGTGGGTCCACTAATGAGATGCGAACGGTGTTTCAACTACGCGTGGGATCGCATTGACACAGTTTTCGAGAAGGCGGAGCATCGCGATTCAGGATCAAACCGGAGAATCCCGCACAGAATCTATGCACATTTGAACGTGAATGGTCTTATTAGCGACAGACAGCGTAGTTTTGTACGAGGGAGGTCATGGGCGGGATTCTCCCCTACCCGACGGGGCGGGTGGTCCCAGCGCCGAGGAGTGGCATGAATCCTCCGCACCTGCAGGGGCTAGGCCGATGTCGGCGGGGCTGGCGCCGCGCCAACCGGCACGGAAGGGGCTTGGCACCGCACCAACTGCCGCCGAAGGGCCTCCGCCGGCCGGAGCGAGTTGGCGCATGCGTGGGAGCGCCAGCGTGTGCTGGCGTCATCCCAACACATGCGCAGGGGAGTTTGTCTCCGCACCGGCAATGGAGGAGGTCCACAGCTGCCGGTACAGAGGGTAAGAGTGCCCGCACGGCACAGGCCCGCCCGTGGATCGATGGGCCCAGGGTGTCATAACACTTCAAAGGACCCCAATGTAATTCACTTCTTTGCCCGCTGAAACAATGATTTATCAAAATTAACATTGCAACTATTTTGCCCTTGTTTGTGATGAAGGCAGGCTGTGAAATTCATGTGTGCATAACCCCCAGGAGGAACTGTGAGAGACATCATTGGAGGGCCTTTCCTCTCTGCCGCTAGGAGTCAAAGAGGGTGGGTGTCCATCCAGCAATCAAATGTCATTGAGAAGAATCTGAGCAATCTTCAACTGTTGTAACTGCCGAACTAGTTAGGAACAATGAACCTTCTCTCTCCCAGGACCGACTTGACCTGCTGAGCCCATCTGAAAAAGGTCAAACACCAACTAGTCGACTGCAGAAGCCATGACAGCTACTAAATCAAACTTCTAACTTCAACGTCATAAAGGAAAGATTTGAGCAATGATAACTTACAGAGACTGTTATGAAATCGGACTTTTAAGTATCTTTTTTCTTTGATCTCCATTTTAATCTTTATACCTGTATTTTAATTAATAACTATCATTTTAACTTCAGTCACTTTCAACAGCAGTTTTGCAATAAACTAAAATTTATCTTGTTTAAGACTAAGTGGGTTATTTTTAAATTGAATCATTGTTAAATTAAAAGGGGGCTGCACACACATGTACACTCCCGCTCAATAATAAATAACCAGCAGGTCCTCAAGGTACAGCATCTCACCCTAGCGACCGCCATCGAGACCTGCGTGCTACACGAAAACGCCACAAGTCGGTATTCCCACATCCAAGCGGCTGAAACGGTCCCCACGAGGCGGAATGGGCCAAGCAATCGAGCAACCCCAGGGGCTCAGCCTGGGTGAGGGCGGCCATTTCGCGCGCTTTTCGCAGACTCCCACGCTTGTGCGCACCAAACGAGGGGACGGCGACGCCGACGAACGTACTGCGCAGGCGCGCACCACATACGGCCGCACCGCACATGCGCAGTGGCGCAGCGAACATACTGATGCTACGACGTGCGGCAACTGTGGCTCCGCCCACTTACAGCGGCACTGTCCTGCCAAATCCCGACAATGCCTGAGATGTGGCAAACTTGGCCACTATGCAGCCTTATGCAGAGCAGCTCAGCCTGCCAATTCGTATCGCTCCAGCCAGCCTCGCAGGAATGTCCGGGCCATTCAACCCACGGTCACCGAATCCGATGCGGACCTACTACCCAACATTGACACCGAGGACCCGAAGGCGCCTTTTCGAGTTGGTATCGTTACAAAAAACAGGGTGTCCCCGAAGCAAAGAATCCAGCCTCTATCGGTATACAGCATCGATCCAGGTGATTACTGGTGTGCCACCTTGACGGTCAACCAGAATTCATCGCCCACCTCAGAGACTTAATTTATGAACTTTGCGGACTTATAGACTCTCTGAATTGTTTTGTTGCTTTGTTTGATCGATTACCTGGTTTGTATATTGTGTTCATCTCGTTATTCTTGTTGCATACTGCTTCTCTGCACTAGGCACCTTCCCATGTAAATAGCTTAGTTCTCATGTACATAGTCCTGTAAATATGTCTTCGCACCCCACACGTAGTTAGGAGCATTCTCACCATACACTATTTATTGCCACACACATACATTCTTTTATTACACACATACATTCTTTTATAAAAGGGGGGATGTCATAATATACACCAGTATATCATGGTGCAGATACACACACTGATGGACACACAGCAAGACCAATTAACACACACAACACCGCAGCCAATCACCAGTTAGAGCACACTCACTATAAAGACAGGGGGCATCAGAGTTCCCGCTCATTCGGGACGCAGCCTCCTACAAGGACAGAGCTTACAGCTTACAGCACAGGTCCTCACCATGTGCTGAGTGCAAAGACTGGTTAGGACAAGGCATAGGTCTTTAGTTCAATCTAATATCATGTTAACCCACAGTGAAAATATATTCAACAGTTTCTCACTTAATAAAATAGTGTTGTACTATTTTAAGTGTTGGTGGCCTGTATGTGTTCCACGGATCCAGAGCACCCAACACATCAGAGAGAGCAACAGAAATATTGGGGCGAGACAGAGAGAAACAGCAACACAAAGACCTCAAGAGGTTGGTGAGAGATTAAGCATATTCTCTGATTTAACAGGTTCAAAGCCTCGAGACATCGATTGTTATTCAAAAACGGCCACTTTGCAAATGGTTACAATGCCAAACTATAGCAATTTTAAAAATCCAGCCGGGCTGGGGAAAAATCTGTTACCTGTCAAAACTAGCAAAATCAATCTTGTACGGCATGAAGCTATTAATTTTACCTTTGACCTCGCTGATTTAATGTCAGAGCAGGACCTCATTGATGCACTATCAATTACGACGAGACGAGAGTAGAATGTAATCGAGGCTTTATTACACAGAGATGTGTGGCCTCCTACAGCAGCTGACAAAATGGCTACTATACTGAGAGCACACAAATTTATACTCTGCCTCCTGGGCGGAGCCAGCAGGCAGGGATCTACCCCGTACCTGTAGTACAGGGGCCTTACCGTAAAACCCATATATATATACAGTATAATACATCAGTGGTAACTATCACATTCACCCCCTCATTAAAAATGAGTCCAGTGGGGGTGGTGGAGAACTATATACAGATAAGTTGCTTTTAAAAATCACAGAGAATATTACAAATTTAGACGATCCGGTGCCTTGATCTGTCGTTGAGAGCGCCGCAGTGCTGGTGGCGACTCAGGCGTCGGCTTGGTCTTCGGTGACTCCGGGAGCGTGTCAAAATCCTCTTCATCCCCAGGTGGGAGCAAGGGGAGGATGGATTGTCCTGGAGCGGGGGCTGCGGTGGGGTGCGCCGGGGAAGGGGAGGGTGGCGCCGGGAGTGGGGGGGGGACCCAGCTGGTGCCAGGTCGCTAAGCGAGACTGTGTCTTGGTGGCCGTCAGGGTACGCTACGTAAGAGTACTGCGGGTTGGCGTGGAGTAGCTGTACCCTCTCAACCAACGGGTCCGCCTTGTGGAGTCGCACGCGTCTACGGAGGAGAATGGGTTCTGGAGCTGCCAGCCACGTTGGAGCGAAACCCCGGAGGTGGACTTCCTGGGGATGTTCATGGGGGGGGTTTCGTTAGTCGCGATGCACAGGAGCGACCGAATGGAGTGAAGTGCGTCGGGGAGGACCTCTTGCCAGCGGGAAGCCGGGAGATTTCTGGAGCAGCTGGACGGCCCTCCAGATCGTCCCATTCTCCCGCTCCACCTGCCCGTTTCCCCTGGGGTTATAGCTGGTCGTCCTGCTCGAGGCAATGCCACTGTTGAGCAGGAACTGGCGCAGCTCATCGCTCATAAATGAGGATCCTCGGTCGCTGTGAACAGAGCAAAGGTGGTGTTGAGGGCTTTGGTGACAGTGGCAGACGTCATGTCGGGGCATGGGACAGCAAAGGGGAATCGGGAATATTCGTCGACCACACTGAGGAAGTACGTGTTGCGGTTGGTGGAGGGGAGGGGCCCTTTGAAGTCCATGCTGAGGCGTTCAAAGGGGCGGGAGGCCTTCACCAGGCACGCATGGTCCGGCTGGTAGAAGTGCGGTTTGCACTCCGCACAGACCTGGCAGTCCCTGGTGATTGTCCGTACTTCCTCGACGGACTTGCGCAGATTGCGGCCTTGATGAAGTGGTACAACCGTGTGACTCCCGGGTGACAAAGGCTGTCGTGCAGAGTCCGGAGACGGTCCACCTGTGCGCTGGCACATATACCTCGGGATGAGCATCGGGGGGCTCGTTGAGCTTACTGGGGTGATACAAAATCTCATAGTTGTAGGTGGAGAGCTCGATCCTCCACCGCAAGATTTTATCGTTTTTGATCTTGCCCCGCTGTGTGTTGTTAAACATGAAAGCTACCGACCGTTGGTCAGTGAGGAGAGTGAATCTCCTGCCGGTCAGGTAATGCCTCCAATGCCACACAGCTTCAATGATAGCCTGGGCCTCTTTGTCGACGGAGGAGTGTCGAATTTCGGAGGCATGAAGGGTTCATGAAAAGAATGCCATGGGCCTGCCTGCCTGGTTGAGGGTGGCGGCTAGAGTGACGTCTGATGCGTTGCTCTCCACTTGAAAGGGTAACGTCTCGTCGATAGCATGCATCGCGGCCTTGGCGATGTCGGCCCTAATACGGTTGAAGGCCTGTTGAGCCACGGCCGTTAGGGGGAAAAGAGTGGACTGGATGAGTGGGCGGGCCTTGTCCGCATAGTTTGGAACCTACTGGGCGTGGTAAGAAAAAAAACCCAGGCAGTGTTTGAGGGCCTTGGGGCAGTGGGGAAGGGAGGGGGGGGGGGTTCCAGGAGGGGGAGCATGCGGTCGAGGTTGGGCCCCACAACTCGGTTCTGGACCACATAGCCGAGGATGGCTAAGCGGTTCGTCCTGAATACGCACTTCTCCATGTTTTAGGTGAGGTGTAGGAGAGTGGCGGTGTGGAAAAATTTGGCAAGGTTGGCATCATGGTCTTGCTGATCGTGGCCGCAGATGGTGACATTGTCTAGGTACGGGGAAGTGGCCCGCAGCCCGTACCTGTTGACCATTCGGTACATCTCCCTTTGGAAGACCAAGACCCCGGTGATGACGCCGAAGGGAACCCGAAGAAAATGGTCGAGGCGGCCATCTGCCTTGAAGGCAGTGTCTGGGCGGTCCGCCTTACGGATGGGGAGCTGATGGTAGGTGGATTTTAGGTCTATAGTTGAGAAGACCCGGTACTGTGCAATCTGATTGACCATATCTGGTATGCGTGGGAGGGGGTACGCGTCGAGCTGCGTGTACCGATTGATGGTCTGGCTGTAGTCCACGACCATTCGGTGTTTCTCCCCAGTTTTCACCACTACCACTTGGGCTCTCCAGGGGCTGTTGCTGGTCTCGATGATGCCTTCCCGAAGCAGCCGCTGGGCCTCGGACCTGATGAAGGTCCTGTCCTGGGCGCTGTACCGCCTGCTCCTGGTGACGACGGGTTTGCAATCCGGGGTTAGTTTTGCGAATAGGGAAGGTGGGTCGACCTTTAGGGTCGCGAGGCCGCACACAGTAAGGGGTGGTAGGGGCCCGCCGAATTTCAATGTTAGGCTCTGGAGGTTACACTGGAAGTCCAGGCCGAGTAGCAGGGCAGTGCAGACGTTGGGGATGATGTAGAGGCGGAAGCCGCTGAATTCTACGCCCTGGATCGTGAGCATGGCTATACAGTACCCCCGGATCGCCACGGAGTCGGACCGGAGGCCAGGGAGATTCTCTGATTGGCGGGGTGTAAAGAGAGGGAGCAGCGCCTTACTGTATCGGGATGGATGAAGCTTTCGGTGCTCCCGAAGTCCAGCAGACAGGAGATCTCGTGCCCATCGATCTTCACGCTTGTCGAGGCGGTGGCTAGATTGTGTGGGCGAGACTGGTCAATCGTGACCGAGGCGAGTCGCGGCTGGTCGTCGCTGATGTCGGACGCTGGGGTGCCCTGGGGGCATGGGTCCTGGTACGATGGTGGCGCCCATGTGCCGTGGGGGAGACAAGATGCCGGCGCCTGAAGATCCTGAGGTGGACAAGATGACGGCGCCCACAGACCGCACGTGGCGGGGGTTGAAAAAGATGGCGACGCCCATGGGCCGCACGTGGTTCAAGGAGGGGAAGATGGTGGCGCCCACTGTCCACGCGTGGTCTGAGGAGGGGAGGATGGTGGCGCCCACTGTCCGTACGCAGGGGTGGTCGGGGCGATCGCGGCGACTGAGCGGGTCTGGCACACCGCGGCGACGTGCCCCTTCTTGCCAAGGGCGCTGTGGGCCGGGCAGCGTTGGCTGGGGTGTTTTTGCTGCCCACAGAAGTAACATCTGGGGCCCCCGGGGTTGGCTGGCTGGCATGTGGCACAGGCGTAGGATTGGCTGAGTGGGGTCCCCGGTGGGGCAGGCGTCTGCGGAGTCCTCGATGCGTAGGAGGAGTGGGCCGCGCGGCCGGGATATTGCGCGAGCCGATTGTCTTCGATCGCGGCAGCTTTTTGGTTTCCGCGAGGTCGAGCGTGGCCCCCTCTCAAAGTCGCTGGCGGATGTGGTCTGATCCTATCCCCGTGACGAAAGCTTCCCGCATGAGGAGGCTCGAATGTTCTGTGGCCGTGACGGTCTGACAGTCACAGTCTCTGACCAGGGGAATTAAAGCACGCCAGAAATCTTCTACGGACTAACCAAGGAGCTGACTACGAATAGAGAGTATGTGTCTGGCGAAGAGCGTGTTCGTCCGCTGGGCATAGTTCTCTTTCAGTAGCGCCATGGCTTCATCATAGGTCGGCGCGTCCTGGATAAGCGGAAAAACGTTGGAGCTCAGCCACGAGTGGAGGATCTAGATCTTCTGAGCTTCCGGAATTGGGTCTGGTGCAGACCTGATGTAAGCTTCAAAACAAGTTAGCCAATGTTCAAAGTCCTTTTTGGCGTTGCTTCATTGCGGATCCAGCTGCAGGCGATCCGGCTTGATGCGGAGGTCCATCTTCTGAAAACTTTAGTGTAATAAATTGATGCACGATCAATTACACAAAGACGAGAGTTGAATACAACTGAGGCTTTATTACACTAAGATGTGTGGCCTCCTACAGCAGCTGACGAAATGGCTGCTGTATAGGGAGCACACATATTTATACTCCGCCTACTCCCGGACCTGTAGTACAGGGCCGTACCACGCATCTCCTAATATGATTACCACAGCATGGGAGGGGGTACGCGTCGAGCTGCGTGTACCGGTTGATGGTCTGACTGTAGTCAATGACCATCCTGTTTTTCTCCCCGGTTTTCACCACTACGGCTTGGGCTCTCCAGGGGCTGGCCTCGATGATACCTTCCCCCAGCAACGCTGGACCTCAGACCTGATGAAGGTCCTGTGCTGGGCGCTGTACCGTCTGCTCCTGGTGGCGACGGGTTTGCAATCCGGGATTAGGTTTGCTAAAAGGGAAGGCGGTGTAGCGCACAAAGACTCCATGAGACGAATATAGTGAAGTCGATGAGGCTTTATTAAGCGTGTCTGTTCCCCAGCAGCTCGATAGTAAACTGGCCTGTGGGGGAAGACACCGGCTTCTTATACTTCGCTTTCAGGGCGGAGCTTGAGGTCAACGGCCAACCAGGACCCGGGATCTGTCAGCCAATGACATTAGGGCTTCCAGTCCCACATGACCCCCAATACATACTACCACAGGCGGGTCGACCTTAAGGGTCATGAGGCCGCAAACGGTAAGGGGTGGTAAGGGCCCATCAAATTTCAGAGTTAGGCTCAGGAGGTTGCACTGGAAGTCCAGGCTGAGTAGCTAGGCAGCGCAGAGGTTGGGGAGGACGTAGAGGCAGAAGCCGCTGAACTCCACACCCTGGACGGTGAGGGTGGTGATGCAGTACTCCCAGATCGCCACGGAATGGGATCCGGAGGCCAGGGAGATTCTCTGGTTAGCGGGGTGCACCGCGAGGGAGCAGCGCCTTACCACATCGGGGTGGATGAAGCTCTCAGTGCTTCCGGAGTCCAGAAGGCAGGAGGTCTCGTGCCCGTCGACCTTCGCCTTTGTCGAAGCGGTCGCGAGGTTGTGCGGTCGAGACTGGTCAATCGTGACCGAGGCGAGACGCGGCTGGTCGGCGGCGGTTGCAGGCGATGAGCGGCCTGAGGAGGTGCCCGACGGGCAGGGGTCCTGAGGCGGGCAAGATCGCGGTGCCCACGGGCCACACGTGTCCTGGGGGAGGCAAGATGGCTGCACCCACGGGCTGCAAGTGGTCGGAGGAGGGGAAGATGGCGGCGCCCACGTGGGGGCAGCCGGGACAATAGCGGCGATTGAGCGGGCCTGGCAGACTGCAGCAAAATGTCTCTTCTTGCCACAGGCCTTGCCGAGGGCGCTCCGCGCCTGGCAGCGCTGCCGGGGGTGTTTTGACTGTCCACAGAAGTAGCATCTGGGTCCCCCGGGGTTGGTTGGCTGCCGCGCGGCGCAGGCGTGGGGTTGGCTGGGGGCTGTCGCTGATGGGGTCCAGGATGGGGTGGCCGTCGGCGGGGTCCACGATGCACAGGGGGGAGGGCCCCGCGGTCGGGGGCATAGGCCTGAACGTGGCGTGATGCGACTGTAAGCGAGAGCGCTAGTTTTTTGGTCACCGCGAGGTCAAGCGTGGCCCCTTCTAAGAGGCGCTGGTGAATGTAGTCAGACCCTATGCCCGTAACGAACGCGTCTCTCATCAGTAGGTTCGAGTGTTCATTGGCCAAAACAGCCTGGCAGTAACAGTCTCTCACTAGGGCGAGCAGGGCACGCCAGCAGGCAGGGATCTATCCCCGTACCTGGAGTACCTGTGTAGTACAGGAGCTTTACCATAAAACCCTCTATATATACAGTATAATACATCAGTGGTGACTACCACAATCATTGATATTGAGACGCTTTCCTCTCTGAACTCAGTGTTCTTTCTTTGTGAGGGAGGTGTTACAGTCCCATCCTAAAATAAATTAACTCAGTAAAGAATACATCTACTTAGGGAAACGAAGGCACAGTTTGCCACTGGTGCTGACAGGAAGATTTGTACAACAAGGTACTTAACCAGAGCGTACATTCTGAGAGAGTGGTCTCGCTGGGACAGACAGGGTAGCTGTGTGTTGACCGAGTAGGATTGGAGTGTATTTTGGGCCATGCCTAAAAGGAGAGGTTATCTTGCAGGGTCAGGCAATTGCATCTAATAATAATAATAATTTTTATTGTCACAAGTAGGCTTACATTAACACTGCACTGAAGTTACTGTGAAAAGCCCCTAGTCGCCACATTCTGGCGCCTGTTCAGGTACATGGAGGGGAAATTCAGAATGTCCAAATTACCTAACAGCGTGTCTTTTAGGACTTGTGGGAGGAAACCGGAGCACCCGGAGGAAACCCACGCAGACACAGGGAGAACGTGCAGACTCCGCACAAACAGTGACCCAAGCCAGGAATCGAACCTGGGACCCTGGTGCTGTAAAGCAATAGTGCTACCTACTGTGCTACTGTCCCGGCTGTTGTGTGGCTTTGAGATCTGGACTGTTGTGAGCTGAGCTGGGGGAAGGGCAGCATAATTGAAAAGGAGGAACAGAATGGGTATCGAGGAAAGTGCCTCCCAGCACTTGGTCCTGACTGAACGTTTCTGGCGCTCTCGCTCTGTTTCTCAGACAAAGGGCTCTAGGCCAGACGGCGTGCCTCCGAGAAACACGCAAAGAATAATCCTCCCTGTTGGGTCACCGCTCTCAAAAGGTCTGGGCAGGTATTTGAAATGAGGTGAGTTGGAATTGTCGGACGCAGGGCTGTCTGGATATTCATTGGATTTTGAACATGTTCTATACGACTCAGACGAGGTGGACATGTTTGACACATTGACTTCAGCTCTTGGTTGATGCCAGATGTCGATTAATGCTGAATCCAAGAGACAGCGAGTGTGTAGCAATGCTCAGTGTGGCAGGGATGTGGCTATCAAATGGAGAAATAAAGACTTTAGGAGAGTTCTAGAGTAAAGTGTTAAATTTAACACTGCTCTAATAATAGCTGCTGAGCACGTGCAAATGGATCTATGTCACAGGACGGCATGGTGGCACAGTGGTTAGCACAGCGCCAGGGACCTCGGTTCGATTCCGGCCTTGAGTGACTGTCTGTGTGGAGTTTGCATTTTAACCCAGTGTCTGCGTGGGTTCCCTCCAGGTCCTCCGGTTTCCTCCCACTGTCCAAAGATGAGCTGGTTCAGTGGATTGACCATGCCAAAAGGCCCCTTCGTGTCCAAAGGTTAGGTGGTGTTACGAGGGTGATGTGGGGTGTGGGGCCTGGGTGGAGTGCTCCTTTGGAGGGTCCATGCCCACTCAATGGGCCGATTGGCCTCCGTCAGCACTGAAAGGATTCTATGAGGATTCTCTGATAATTATGTTACTCAGAGAGAGATAAGTGAGAAGAATCTAAGAGAGGAGTGCTAGCTGTGTCCTGATGTTCTGTATTTGTCTATATAGTTAGCTATGTAAATAAAACTGTGTTGAAGGAACGACCTTTTCCTCCATGCAGATCTCTTACTTGAGTACTGAATGTTGGGTACAATGCAGTTTTATTTCTTAATTTATATAACAAACTTGGTACTCAGCACATGGTGACTGTCTGAGTGTCTGGCTTGGAGGTCCTTGCCCTGAGCTGTCTCCTGCTGGACTGCCCAGGAAGTGTTGTGTTCCTTGTTTTGTACTGTGTATGCTCTTGTCTGTGATTGGCTGTCGCGTTGTGTGTGCTAATTGGTCTGTTGATCTGTCCATCACTATGTATATGTGTATGTGCTGTGATGTTCACTTGAATATCATGACATCCCCCTTTTTTTCAAGATTATGTGCCTACATGGTTATAAATAGAGATGTGTACTGAGTGCAGCTAAATGTGTGTGTGTGTAATATTTACAGCATATACATGGGGCTTAACCATATACAAGGGGCGATGTCGGGTGTGACATACTAACGAGGTTGTACCATAACAAAGAACGTGGAAATGTGGAACGATAAAACGAATTCCTGTAACGATAAGAACATAAACATGTTAAAACAGTAGTTGCATGAGTTCAACGTGAAAAGACCTCATCACGTGTAAGTCCAGTCTAGTAGGTGGGCGACGAATTTGGGTTGACCGCCTCAAGGGTGGGTCTGGAACCACCGGCTGAGGTGCAGGCCAGGCCACGGGCGGCGACAGAAGGGGCATGGTAGCAGGCAGCTCCACGAAGTCGCTATCAGGAACCACAGGAGGACACGGTGTCAGTGTAGGGTCTCGTTGCGAACGTGGAAGTAGGCGAAGAGCCTGGCGATTGCGCCTACGCACGGATCCATCAGGCATGCGAGCCAGGAACGAGCGGGGAGCCACGCGTCGGAGAACTTCGGCAGGTGCTGACCAGCCACCTTCTGGTAGGTGGATGCGGATGTCGTCTCCAGGGACAAGGGTGGGAAGATCAGTTGCCAGTGTGTCATATGACCTCTTCTGGCAACCGCGCTGCAGTTGCATCCTGTGCAGTACCGGAGCATGGTCTATTGTGGTTGCCAGGATGGAAGGCACAGTGGTCCTGAGGGCGCGACCCATCAGCAGCTGGGCTGGTGAGAGACCAGTGGCTAGTGGGGCCGAGCGATAGGCCAGCAGATTGAGGTAGAAGTCCGACCCGGCAGCAGCAGCCTTGCAGAGGAGCCGCTTGACAATGTGAACGCCCTTCTCCGCCTTTCCATTTGACTGGGGGTGCAGAGGGCTGGACGTCACGTGTGTGAAGCCATACGAGGCAGCAAACGATGACCATTCCTGTCTGGTGAAACAGGGCCCATTGTCCGACATGACAGTCATCGGAGTGCCGTGGCGAGCG
The DNA here is from genome assembly GCF_047496885.1 of Scyliorhinus torazame. Classification (NCBI taxonomy): domain Eukaryota; kingdom Metazoa; phylum Chordata; class Chondrichthyes; order Carcharhiniformes; family Scyliorhinidae; genus Scyliorhinus; species Scyliorhinus torazame. The sequence goes on along the minus strand of NC_092722.1, from coordinate 54,037,561 downwards.
AAGGTGTCTTTGCAAGCCCTGATGACAGCAGACAACGTCAAATCGTGCAGGCGTATGACTTCTGGGTAGTTGGAGAAGTAGTCAACGATGATGACATAGTCCCTGCTGAGCGCGTGAAATAGGTCCACACCCACCTTCGCCCAGGGGGTCGTCACCAGCTCATGGGGCACAAGCGTTCAGGAGGTTGCACCGGCTGAAACCTTTGGCAGGTGGGACAATTGAGCACCATGTTGGCAATATCGTCACTGATGCCCGGCCAGTATACCGCCTCTTGGGCCCTCCATCTGCACTTCTCGACCCCCAAGTGGCCTTCATGTAGTTGGTCGAGAACCAGCTTGTGCATGCTGTGCGGAATCACAATCCGGTCCAGCTTCAGAAGGACACCATCAATGACGGCCAGGTCATCTCGGACATTGTAGAATTGTGGGCACTGCCCTTTGAGCCACCCTCCCGTCATGTGGCACATCACACGTTGTAGAAGGGGGTCGGCCGCAGTCTCTCGCCGAATACGGGCCAGACTGGAGTCGTCAACTGGCAGATTTGCCGATGTGAAGACCTCCTGGGCTTCGACCTGACATACGAACCCCTCCGAATGTGGCGGCGTGCCCACTGCTCTGGATAGGGCATCCGCAACAATGAGTTCCTTCCCTGGGGTGTAGACCAGTTGGAAGTCGTACCTCCTGAGTTTAGGTAGGATGCGCTGGAGGCGAGGGGGTCATCTCGTTCAGGTCCTTGTTTATGATGCTGACCAGGGGGCGGTGGTCAGTTTCGACAGTGAACCGGGGAAGACCATATACATAATCATGGAACTTGTCTAAACCGGTTAGCAAGCCCAGGCACTCCTTTTCGATCTGCGCGCAGCGCTGCTCTGTGGGGGTCATGGCTCGCGATGCATAGGCAACTGGGGCCCATGACGACGTGTCATGCCGCTGCAGGAGCACTGCTCCAATGCCGGATTGGCTGGCATCAGTCGAGATTTTGGTGGCACGAGACGTGTCAAAGAACGCCAATACCGGTGCTGTGGTGAGCTTGAGTTTGAGCTCCTCCCATTCCATCTGGTGTGTGTGTTGCCACTGGAACTCTGTGGACTTTTGACGAGGTGGCGCAGAGTCGTCGTGTGGGAGGCAAGGTTGGGAATGAACTTCCTCAGGAAGTTGACCATGCCAAGGAAGCGTAGCACTGCTTTCTTGTCTGCCGGCTGCGGCATGGCTGTGATGGCGCTCACCTTGTCTGCATCCGGACGGACCCCTGACCGGGAGATATGGTCGCCCAGGAACTTCAGCTCGGTTTGGCCAAAGGAACACTTGGCTCGGTTGAGGCGCAGGCCGTTTTCCCGTATGCGGGCAAAAACGCGTTGGAGACGATATATGTGCTCCTGTGGTGTGGTGACCAGATGATGACGTCGTCCACATATACGCGCACCCCTTCGATGCCTTCCATCATCTGCTCCATGAGCCTATGAAAGACCTCGGATGCCGAGATGATGCCAAATGGCATCCGGTTGTCGCAGAACCTGCCGAAAGGGGTATTGAAGGTGCATAGCTTTCGGCTGGACGGATCGAGTTGGATCTGCCAAAACCACTTAGAGACATCCAGTTTCGTAAATATTTTCGCCTGGGCCATTTCACTCGTGATCTCCTCCCGTTTGGGTATGGGATAATGTTCCCTCATGAGATTGTTATTGAGGTCTTTTGGGTCAATACATATGCGGAGCTCGCCGGAGGGCTTCTTGACTCACACCATGGAGCTGACCCACGGCGTGGGCTCCGTGACCCTGGATAGGATCCCTTGGCCCTGGAGATCCTGCAGCTGCTGCTTGAGACGGTCTTTGAGTGGCGCAGGGACTCTGCGAGGTGCGTGAATGACCGGGGTGGCATCTGGTTTGAGGTGAATTCAGTAGGTGTTACTACATGGCGCCTGGCTTGAGGTGAATTCGAATGCCTCCTGGTTGTGGGCGAGGAGCGATTGGAGCTGTGCGTTGAACTCTGCATCCGGGAAGTCAGATGTGCCATCTGGAGAGAGAGAGTTGTCTCATTGCACAAGGTGGAGAGCATTGCCTGCCTGTGCGCCCAGCAGGAAGTCCTTCGATGAGCCGACTATCTCGAACGAGAGTGTGGCCGTGTGTGTGTTGTGTATCACCTGGAGCTGGCAGGATCCCATAGCCGGGATTACGTTCCCGTTGTAGTCGACCATCCTGCACCGGGATGGCTGGTTTGGTGGTCTGACCTTCATGGCATAGAAGGCTGACCATGCTATGAGGTTGGCGGAGGCGCCAGTGTCCAGGTGGAAAGTGATCGGCGATCGGTTGACCGTCAGGATGGCACATCATTCATCACCCGGATTGATTGTGTTGACTCGGTTCCCATCAATTACAGCAACCCGGAAGGCGACTCGGTCATCTGTGTCATCGGTCTGGATGTCGTAATGTGGAGGCTGAATGGTCCGCACGTTCCTGCGAGGTTGTCAGAGATGTGGAAGATCGACAGGTTGAGCTGCTCGACAGTAACCAGCGTAGTGGCCCACCTTGCCACAGCGTAGGCATTGTCGGGTTTTTGCGGGACATTGCCCTTTTAAATGTGCAGCTCCACAGTTACCGCACGTCGTGACGTCATGGCGTTCGTTGTGCAACTGCGCATTCGCAGTTTGGTCTTGCGTTGAGCGCGCCTGCGCATCACGTCCCTCAGTGTTGCCGTAGGTTTTGCCGCGCACAAGCGCGGGAGGCCTCGAAAAGCGCGCTAAACGGCCGCCCTCGTCCGGGCCGTGAGCCGTGAGAAACTCGATCGCCTGGACCCGTTCGGCCTCGTGGGGCACCTGGCTCGTCGATCCGGTCGCATAGAACCCCCTCCGCGCCGATTTGGTCGCCTGAAATTGGGCATAGCGGCTAGTCGCGTTCTCGTGCAGGACACAGACTTCAACTGCAGATGCTAAGGTTAGGCCTTTTATTTTTAAAAGCTGCTGGCGTAGGCTGCCCGAGGCAATCCCAAAAACGATCTGGTCCCGGATCATGGACTCTGAGGTGGGGTCGTAACCGCAGGACTGCGCGAGTATGCGGAGATGCGTCAGGAATGACTGAAAGAGCTCATCCTTACCTTGCAGGCGCTGCTGGAAGACATACCTCTCAAAGCTCTCGTTGACCTCAACGTTGAAGTGTTGGTCGAGCTTGAGGAGGACCGTGTTGTATTTAGATTTGTCCTCGCCTTCCGCGAACACCAGGGAGATGTAGACATGGATGGCGTGCTGACCTGCGGCGGTGAGGAGGATGGCGATCTTTCTTTTGTCCGAGGTGCTCTGTTTTTCGTTGGCTTCCAAAAAGAGTTCGAAGTGCTGTTTGAACAGCGTCCAATTCATGCCAAGGTTCCCAGCGACTTGCAACGGCTGCGGTGTGTTGACGGTGTCCATGACGCAGGATGACAGATTTGTGGGTAGGTTTTAATTCACTTCTGGTACCATGAAGTGTTGGGTACTCTTGAGACACAGACGAACCAACACGGTTGCGATTGGTACAAGGCAGTTTTATTTCTTTTAACTATTTATATAATAAACTTGGTACTCAGCACATCAACTCCCGAGATCTCTGTGCTTAGCCAATTCTGACCTCTTGCATATCCCCAATTTTGACTTCTGCACCATTGATGGTCTTACTCTCAGGTGCCTTGGCTCTGCCCTCTGCGATTCTCTGTTTAATCCTCTCTGATTCTCTACCACTTTTTCTTGCTTTAAGACACTCCTTTAAATCTCGCTCTTTGACTAAGCTTTAGGCCATTTGTCCAAAGATCGCCTTATGTACCCTGGTGCCTCATCTTGGTTTGTGATGTTTCTGTAATGCACCTCGGGATGCTTAAGTGCGTTAAGCACGTCATATGAATCTATGTTGTTGCAGGAACAGATTTTCGTCTGAGGCTAAAGCTGGAACATTTTGGGGATACAGAATAAGTGGAGCTTTATTTAGCTTTTAACCATGCTCTGAGCCAGGATTAAAAACTGTTTCTCACTCCCACGAGCATTGATTTCACATTTTAAAAAAAGAATTCCCCCTGGGGGAATATATTCCCTGGCCACTGAGCCACAAGTAGGAAGGTTTCTCGAACCTCCTGTCACTGTTGTTATATTCCAGCTCTACCAGTTCCAACTGATTTCCAAAACAAACACACCATCTGCTTGAGGGAGTTGAAGAATTATAAATTAACTTTGGCCAGCCATCTGAGACCATCCCCTTACTAGCTCTCAGCAAATATGATGTACCTTGGAGCAGTACGAGGTCTAGGAGTCCACAAGTTCAGTTTCATCGCTCTGACTCTCCCAGAAAATGGACTTTTTCTGTGTGCAAAAGCACCAGAGTATCTTTGGTTCATTAACTGCGACATGTAAGCATGTCACACGGTCAAACATAATGATCATCCTTTGTGGCCACTTCCCCCACTATCATTATAGATTTTATGTACAAGCATTCATTCATGTATATGATGGTCATCCTTGATACAAAGTTCACGCAATTCAACTCACAAATCTTTGTGGTTTTATACTTTTTAAACCAAGTTACAAATGTCAGAATTCTTTTTATTTTGTTACCTGTATGGCAGGTAACATGTGCTACTCAATTCAGTTACAGCAAATGCTTTCGGAAGAAGGCTCGAAGTCGTCCAGACGTTTTACGTAAAATTTATTGAGTAACACAACTTAAATAACTGCGTGAGCTCTTACTTTAAGAACTGTACTGGTAGAAAGGTTACAACTTTTCTATACACTACCACTAGGCTTGACCACACGAGCAGCCCTGAGCTAAATCTCTGCCTTTGTTCTCCTCACAGTCTTCTCAGCCAAAGAGACCTTGAGGGTTGCTTGCTTCCCCCTTTATACCCGCCAGTGCTGCCCCCTAGTGGTCTTTCCATTTCCCATCAGCCCCTTCTGTATATACCCATGTAAAGATCACTACACGTTTTAAATTCATGCACGGGCCGTGGGTGTCGCAGGCTGGGCCAGCGTTTATCGCCCATCCCTAATTTCCCTTGAGGGGGCAGTTAAGAGTCAACCAGGTTGCTGCGGGTCTGGAGTCACTTGGAGGCCAGGCCAGGTCAGGATGGCAGATTTCCTTCCCTAAAGGACATTAGTGAACCAAATGGGTTTTTACGATAAGCGGCAATGTTTTCATGGTCCTCATTTGACTTCTAATTCCAGATTTTTATTGAATTCAAATTTCACCATCCGCAGTGGCAGGATTTGAAACTGGGTCCCCGGAGCATTACCTTGGTTTCTGGTTTACTAGTCAAGTGACAATATCACTTCGCCACCACCTCCCCAGCAGAATGTGTTGGAAGAGGGCAATATACTCAGTGGGTTATATCTTGAATGGATTCTCAAAATGTTTGGAGTCATTGGCTCCCTTTCTTTTCACTTGTTGTTGGATTTTCATGAATACTCCTGGTTGATTTGACGCTTTCATATATTGATTGCGGCTTCACGTCATCATTTATTCAAAAGTAAATCTTTATCATGATGTGATGTCATTGGCAAGGCTGGCATTTATTACTGCCCCTAACTGCCCTTCAAGAGGTTTATCTTGAACCACTGCAGTCCATATTGGGAAGATTCCCAGCCCCCCCACTTCCACCGCACAATGTGGGGAGTTTCTGTATTCTGACCCAAGTTCAAGTCAGGATAGTGTGTGATTTTGAGGTGTTGTTTCTTGCACACATCTGTTGCCCTTGTCCTTTTAAGCGGTGGAGGTAGCAGGTTTGGGAGGGAGTAGCGTAGTGGTATTGTCATTGAACTAGTAACCCAGAGACCAAGGGCAAGATCTGGGGACCTGGGTTCAAATCCCACGATGGCAGATTGGGTAATCTGAATTCGATAAAAATCAATTTGTGCTAAACCATTGTTGATTGTGCTAAAAACCTTTAATGCTCTTGGAACCCGGGTTCATTAATGTCCTTCAGGGAAGGAAATCTGCCACCTTTACCTGATCTGGCCTCCATGTGACTCCAGATCCACAGCAATGTGGTTGACTCTACAATGCTGTCTGAAATAGAGAGTTAAGGATGGGCCATATCCTGCAAATTAATCTTTTAAAAATTGCTCTGTGTGTCCTTTGGATTCTATTCACTGCAGCTATGGCGGGATACATGTTGGCTAATGGATACGGTGTTAGATCAAGTACATTTATATATTCTGGGCAGTATTGAGTTTCTGCAGCCATTCAGGTGATTGGGCAGTATTCCATCACACTTCTAATTTGTGCCTTGTAGGAGGTGGAGATACTTTGTGGAATCAGGTAGTCCAGCCTCTGATCTTTGGTTGACCGAGTTGAATTGCTGCACAATGCAGAGACAGACCATTTGGACCAACTGGTCCATGACAACGATTACACTGCAATGATCAATGGTAACCCCCAGGTTTATGGTGGCAGGGTAGCCATCAATGTTAAAGCCATTGAATGCCAATGGGTGGTAGTTAACATTTCTCTCATTAGAGATGGTCATTGCTTCAAAACATCATTTCTGGTTGCCACTGTAGTCTTGTGTGGAGTGCAGTTCCGGGCACCAGACGTATCAAGACCTCGGAGCAGGGCCATTAATATGGAGCAATTATAGCTCTTGGGTCAAAGGTGAATGCGCAGCCTCTGGTTGGGAAATGGCGATGTCCACAAGCATACGGTGAATGTTAAAAATGAGGGGAAAGTGGGCAGCACGGAGGCGCAGTGGCTAGCACTGCTGCCTCATGGCGCCAAGGTCCCAGGATCGATCCCAGCCCTGGGTCACTGTCCGTGGGAGTTTGCACATTCTCCCAATGTTTGCGTGGGTTTCGGCCCCACAACCCAAAGAGGTAGGTGGATTGGCCACACTAAATTGCCATTTAATTGGAAAAATGAATTGGGTACTCTACATTTTTTTTTTAAAAGATGAGGGGAAAGAAGAATGCTGAAGGCAATTAGAAATAGGGTGTTGAAAATATTGTCCAGGTCTTGCTGCATTTGGACATGGACTGCTTTATTATCTGAGGAGCCGCGAATGGTGCTGAACATTGTGCAGTCATCCACAAACAGCCCCACTTCTGACCCTATGATGGAAGTAAGATCAGTGATGAAACAGCTGAAGATGGTTGGTCCTAAGACACTACCCTGAGGTACTTCTGCAGTGATGTCCTGGAGCTGAGATGATTGACCTCCAACCACCACAACCATCTTCCTTTTTCCCTAGGTATGTCTCCAACCAAGAGAGAGTTTTCTCCCTGATTCCAATTAACTCCAGTTTTGCTAGGGCTCCTTGATGCCATACTCGGTCAAAGGCTGCCTTGATATCAAGGGCAGTCACTCTCACCTTATCTCTGGCATTCAGCTCATTTGCCCACGTTTGAAGCAAGGCTGCAATGAGGTCAGGAGTTAAATGACCCTGGCGGTACCAAAACTGAGCGTCCATGAGCTGGTTGTTGCTGAGTAAGTGCCGCTTGATAGCACATTTCCATCACTTTGCTGATGATGGAGAGTTGACTGATAGGGCGGTTGATGGTTGGGTTGGATTTTCCCCCTTTATTGTGTACAGGACACACCTGGGCAATGTTCCACATTGCAGGTAGATGCCAGTGTTGTAGCTGCACAATGTTCAGCACCATTTGTGAATTCGTGACTTCTCAGATAATGAAGGAGTCCATGGCCAAATGCAGCATGACCTGGGGCTGGATTCTCCGCAGCCCCACGCCAAAATCGCATTTGGCGCGGGGGGGGGGGGGGGGGAATCAACTTTTATGCGAGAATCTGGGCCGGCGCCGCTCCTGCGATTCTCCAGTCACGACCGGCCGAAGTCCCAATGGCGTGGTTCTAAACACGAATGGCGGGTCGGGACTTTCGCGTGGCGGCTGAGGACTCAGTCTGCGATGGCCCTGGTGAGGGGCAGGGGGGTCAAGGACAGCGGGGGGGTGGGTGGGTGGGGGGGGGGGGGGGTGGTGATCGGGCAGGTTAGATTGAGCAGCGCAGGGCAGATCGTTGGGACCTTCTTTGTTGGTCCAGGTCAGTCGGTTGAGTCCGCCATCACGTTAAGCGTGGCCGCTGCAGGACGTCGCCGTGCGCATGCACGGACTCGCAACCAGAGGTGCGGGGGCCCGCATCCACAGCGGAAGCTGCGAGAAGCACTCCGGGGCCCTGCCAGCCCCTTCAAGGTCGGTGAATAGCTGTAAATGTTTTTAAGGAAAGTCTGCCGTGAAGACATAGCCCTATTTATGGAGAATCCAGCCCCTGGACAATTTCAGGTTTGGGCTGACAAGTGGCAAGTTACATTCACCACACAAGTGGCAGCATTGACCATCTCCTACAAGAGAGGACCTAACCATTTCCCCTTGACATTCAATGCCATTACCTGGGGTTTACCATTGACCAGAAACCGAACTGGACTAGCCATATGAATACTGTGGCTACCAGAGCAGGTCAAAGGCGAAGAATTCTACAGCGAGTAACTCACCTCCTGACCCCCCCAAAGCCTGTCTACCATCTCCAAGGCACAAGTCAGGAGTGTAATGGAATACTCGCCACTTGCCTGGATGAGTGCAGCTCCAACAACACTCAAGAAGCTCGACACCATCCAGGACAACGCAGCCCACTTAATTGCTACTCCTTCCACAAACATTCAATCCCTCCACCACAGTGGCAGCCGTGTGTACCATCTACAAGATGCACTGCAGGTACTTGCCAAGGTTCCTTAGGCAGCACCTTCCAAACCCACAAACACTACCATCTAGAAAGACAAGAGCAGCAGATAACTGGGAACAGCACCACCTGGAGGTTCCCCTCCAGTCACTCACCACTCTGACTTGGAAATATATCGCTGTTCCTTCACTGTCACTGGGTCAAGATCCTGGAACTCCCTCCCTAACAGCACTGGCGTGTACCTACACCTCAGGGACTGCAACAGTTCAAGAAGCTCATCACCACCTTCTGAAGGGCAACTCGGGATGGGCAATAAATGTTGGCCTAACCAGCGACACCAACTTCCCGTAAAATAATTTTTAAAAAATTTAACCCATGCTGTTGGTTTACTCTGCATCACAAACCAGTTGTTTAGCCAACTGAACTAAACGGGCCTTATCCCGGAGCTATTCACAGAAAGGGCTCTCCCTTTTGTGGGTAGAAGGAATATTTGCACACATTCACCTTTTTCATCTAACATAAGCTTGGGGAACTGTCATTCTCTGGTTTATTCCCCAGGGCAATTCCTTGATCAATCAGATTCGGCCTGCCCGGCTTAAATTTGAACAAAGCTGGGCAGTTAACTGTTCCCTGGTGCGTTCACCATGTCAACACCTCCACCAATCACATTCATCTTTTTAAAAACATTTAGAGTACCCCATGTTTTTCCAATTAAAGGGCAATTTAACGTGGCCAATCCACTTATTCTGCACATCTTTTTTGACCCACGCAGAAACGGGGAAAATGTACAAACTACACACAGACAGTGACCCGGGGCTGGGATCGAATCAGAATCCTCGGCGCCCTGAGGCAGCAGTGCTAACCACTGCGCCACCATGCTGCCCAAATCGCAGTCTACTTAACAACACTTCAGTACTGTCTTCCCATGCATTATAATTTGTTGTTCCGCTATTACAGATTGGCAATTTCGAATAAGCTATCTCTCTCGTTTCCCTCATTTTCAACATCCTACCTTCCTCTCACCTTCAACATTCTCTTTTATTGTTAACGTCTCTGCATCCCCTTATCTCTGCCGGTGGTGTCACCCTGAGTTGTTTGCTTTTTGTCAATGACAGTTCCTTGTTAGCAACATGTGAACAGTTTAGGATGGGTGCATATTTATCCAGAGGCACAATTCAACATACTTCATGACAACTTTATTTCTTCAATAACCTTCTTCAAAATGGCAAACGGGTAAACATTCACACATGATATAATAATTGCTTATTGTCACAAGTCGGCTTCAATGAAGTTACTGTGAAAAGTCCCTAGTCACCACATTCCGGAGCCTGTTCAGGGAGGCCGGTACGGGAATTGAACCTGCACTGCTGGCCTTGCTCTGCATTACAAGCCAGCTGTTTTATCTTTAGCAGCTCTGTTAAAACAAAAATAATTTCCTCTGTAAGCACTGTTTAAATTGCTGGTTTTGCAGATACTTATCAATGAAAAAAATACAAGTTCTGGGAATAGAGCAATTACTTATTTTCTTGTGTTTTGTCAGTATCAAGTGCAATTATACCTCAGGCAGGATAAATGGACTCAGTTGTTGCAGCCACAGTTCAGTGATAGCATTCTTTTTGCCCAGTCCAAAGTTTGTGAGTTCCAATTCTGCTCCTGAGACTGCAGCACACATCCCGGGATGAAAATCCAGTGCAGTACCGAGGGAGCGCTGCACAGTCAAATAGACAGGATGTTAATCCAATGTTCTGCCTGCCCGCTCTGCCGGGTGCATGGATGCAAAAGATCCCGTGGCACTCTTGGAAAAGAGAGCGGGAAGGAAACATTGGTCACGTCATGTGCGCTCTGTTCAAGGGCAGGTCCTTCGCTCTTGCCCACTAATTACAGAATCACACAGTGCAGGAGAGGCCCTTCGGCTCATCAAGTCTGCCCCGACACATGTAAAACACCTGACCTACCTGCCTCGTCCCATTTACTAGCACTTGGCCAATGCCGAGAATGTTATGACGTGCCAAGTGCTCAGCCAGGTACTTTTTAAAGGGTGCGAGGCAAGCCTTTTAGCCTCCCCGGGCAGTGCATTCCAAACTGTCACCACCCTTTGGGTAGAAAGGTGTTTCCTCACATCCTCCCTAAACGTTCTGACCCTCACCTTGAACTTGTACCTCCTCGTGACTGACCCTTCAACTAAGGGGAACAGCTGCTTCCTATCCATGCCCCTCATAATCTTGTGCACCTCGATCAGGTCACCCCTGAGTCTCTCTGCTCCAACGAAAATAACCTAAACCTATCCAACCACTCTTTATAACTTAAATGCTCGACCTATTTTTTTGGCAGTTTTTGTGATTACTAGTTTACATTGTCTTCCAATCTCCGGGCCAGAGTGAGGAGGCAGGTCCCATACCAACCTCAGCCGGAATGGGAACTGAAACTATTCTGTTGGTGTTATCCTGAATCATATGTTAAAATAATCTTTATTATTGTCACAAGTAGGCTTCTATTAACACTGCAATGAAGTGACTGTGAAAATCCCCCTAGTCGCCACACTCTGACGCTTCTTCGGGTACACTGAAGGAGAATTTAGAATGTCCAATTCATTTAACATCACGTCTTTCGGGACTTGTGGGAGGAAACCGGAGCATCCGGAGGAAACCCACGCAGACACGGGGAGTACGTGCAGACTCCGCACAGACAGTGACCCAAGCCAGGAATCGAACCTGGGACCCTGGCGCTGTGAAACAACAATGCTAGCCACAATGCTACCATGTGGCCCATTAGTCCATCGGTATCGTTTGTGTTCAACCAAATTTTATTTTAAACACAAAATTAATCACATGTAATAGTTCTATAGTTGAAACATTTCTTAAGTGAAAGGAAGAACTTACTCCCTACATCTGCAACTATATATATTCCAATTAAGCAAACCAGTATAGTTCAAAGAGCACTTCGAAATAAAGTTAACAATTAGGTTACTTGTTTTTCTCTGTGCGAGACCTTGGAGAGATCCTTTCAGGAGCCAACTCAAGACATATCTGTTCGATCTTATGACAAATCTTATGACAACCTGAAACTACAGGTCTGCCCCCTCCCTTTAATTACATCAACTCTACCCTCAACATAAAACATTCTACTGTTACCTCCCATAAGATGTCCCATGACCTTGTTCACCAGGACCAAAACTCAATCCCTCATAAATTATCAATACTCAAGTATCCTCCAAAACCCAAAACAATATTACATTGGTCCACTATTTGTGAACAAGTAAAAGGTTGAAATCAATGATTACCTCACATTTGCAACACTCTACTCACAGCTTTAGCAGACTTACTGGCTGTATGCATCTCAACCCCATTTTATAATAACATTACTGCAACAAATAAAATAAAATATAATAATTTCATGGATTCATCACAATATTTAATATGTGTAGATATTAACTATCAATGTGATGGAAATGCTCCCATACCTAGACCGATGCTTCAATGAGGTGGCACCAGAATGGGAGACAGAACCAGTTGAAACCAATTCGGCAAAATTGACGCAGTTGGTATTCTGGCATGGGGAATGACATTGTTTGAGGGTCCCGATGTGCCCTGCAATTCCATTTACACAATGCCCCTGTGATCAGGCCACAGCTCAGTCCTCTTGCTGATTCGTGGAAAAACAGGAAGCCAACTAACTAAACCCATTTCTTCTCCAAACCACCCCAAGGTGGTGAAATCCAGAGCCTGCAAGACCCCATCCCTCAAATGAGCTGCTTTTTAATAAATATTTCATGGGATGTGAGCATTGCTGACTGGCCCAGTATTTGTTGGCCATCCCTAATTGCCCTTGAACCAAATGGGTTTCTAGGCCATTTCAGAGGGGCAATTAAGATTCAATCACATTGCTGTGGGTCTGGAGTCACATGTAGGCCAGGCCAGGTGAGGATGGCAGATTTCCTTCCATAAAGGACATGAGTGAACCAGATGGGATTTATTTTACAGCAATAAATGATAGTATCAAGGTCACCATTACAAAGACTAGCTTCTACTTTTAAAGGTTTTAAGTTAACAGCAGCTGTGGGGGAGTTTTAACACATGTTCACACGGCTTTAGCTTGGCTTGATGGATTACTAGCCCAATGATATTGGACCAAGAAGTCCCAATATTACTTGTGTTCCAAGACTCCTGGAGGAAAAGCCTGTAGCTGCAACTACCATTCTGGTAACCATGTTTCCATGGTCGACTGCAGATTGTTGACACCATGTATCAGAACCGCACACAAATAGGGCAGCACAGTAGCGCAGTGGGTTAGCCTTGCTGCCTCATGGCGCTGAGGTCCCAGGTTAGATCCCGGCTCTGGGTTACTGTCCTTGTGGAGTTTGCACATTCACCGCGCGTTTGCGTGTGTTTCGCCCCCACAACCCAAAGATGTACAGGGTAGGTGGATTGGCCTCGATAAATTGCCCCTTAATTGGAAAAAATGCAGTGGGTACTCTAAATTTATGTAAAAGCAGAACCGCGCACTAATTGGTCATGTGTTGTTTCACCATCTGTGATGTCCAGCCATATCTCCCTGTCAGTAATGGAGACATTTCTGGTATCACTCTTTCATAGTGAGGGGTCTACCCGGGATCTCTGTCCTCTGTTGAGCTGTTTCACTGGGTGGTGCTACTTCCTGTAACCTGCTCCATTGATACTTGGTCAATCATCCAGTGAAGATCCCTCACATTCATTCTCTGTGACACACAGGGTGCCAATTTCCATGCTGGCGCTTGGAAAAGGTGGGAGTGAATAATGGTGCATCCTCTCTCAGTCTGTGTGCTTGAGTTATTGGAATGACCTGGCAGACAAGAGTTATCATGCAACAACAAAAAACAAACTGTACAGAAAGGTGACAGCTCAAATGTGTGTGTGTGCATTTGTGTACATGCATGTGTTTGTGTGTTTGCATATGCATGGGCATTTGTGTGTGCCTGTGTTTGCACGTGCGTGTTTGTTTGTCCATGTGTGCGTGTGTTCGGGCTTATGTTTGTGTGTATGTTTCTGAGCATGCATGTGTTTGTATGTGTGCATGTCTCAGAGATAGTTAAGTTAAAAAGGAAGATAAATGGGCATCTATCGTCCTGCGTGTGACATTCAGCCTTGCCGCCTGCCATGCTTTCTCCACTTTGTGAATGATGCCCATAAACGCTTCCTCTCCTGGGGTCAGGATTTAAAGAGTAGCTGGACCTCCTCCAGTCCTTGTATTCTTACTTCTGTTTACTTGCAACTTCTCCTGCAGGAAGAGGGATGGCACATTAGGCTTTGCCCTGAAAAGGTTTGGAAAAAGTGGGACAACTTTGCATGATGGGCATCAAGAGAGGTGGAAGCAACGCTTGTGTGGGCAAGAGAGGGGAATCACTGTGGGAGCAGGAATTCAGTATGGGAGTAGAAGCACAAAGGAGCGTAGCAAAGTGTCTTGTTAGATTGGAAAAGAGGGCTTGGGATGTGAGGCTGTGGGGTGAAATGTTGGCAGTGTTGAGGTTAATAAAGGGTGGTGCAGAGAAATAAAAGATCTTGCCTTACCTTGGCAGTTCTGGTGAGGCTATTTTTTTTGTATTCAGGGGAAAACACATTAGTTGCTCAGACATCCCTGTCATTGCTGCTAACTAATTTGTTTCCAGACGCTGCAAAAAAAATCATCATGAAGAAATTATGTTCAGCAACATCTTGCTTTACTGATACTATGCAGCCACACATAATGCTGTGTTGTGTCACTCTTACACAGGGATGCGTCGATGACAATAAACAGTTCTTCCTTGTTCTCAGGTTTAGAATGAAAGAGGATTTGCCCAGCTTTATTCTTCAACTTGAAGACATTTTCCCCCTTGAGAGAATAAGGCACCACTGGAAAAGGAGGAAACATTCTTTAAGGGGACATCACCTTACATGATGATAGGTAATACAGTAATCGTTCATCACAATGGAAAAATTGACAACGACTCATCGACAACCAGACTTGAGGCAAAACATGAAAACAAATGGTCCAACACCTTAAAGACAAATTAATATAAAAGAACTAATAGGTAAAAATAGATGACAGATGAATAAGGCTCATTACCAGTTTCAGAGACTGATGTAAGTTTCCCTCTGTGCTTGTTCAAAGTTAACAGAGACTGCACAAAATGGGATATGTAATGAAGCATGAGCAATTAAAGCGAACATGCGCTTCTTAAAAATTATCCTGCACATCTTAAAAAGGACCTGGGGCGGGATTCTCCGACCCCCCGCCGGTTGCCGAATTCTCCGGCACCAGAAATTCGGCGGGGGTGGGAATTGCGCCGCGCCGGTTGGCGGGCCCCTCCCGGCGATTCTCCGGCCCGCGATGGGCCGAAGTCCCGCTGCTTGAATGCCTATCCCGCCGGCGAGAATCAAACCACCTCTCTTACCGACGGGACAAGGCGGCGCGGGCGGGCTCCAGGGTCCTGGGGGGGGGCGCGGGGCGATCTGGACCCGGGGGATGCCCCCACGGTGGCCTGGCCCGCGATCGGGGCCCACCGATCCGCGGGCGGGCCTGTGCCGTGGGGGCACTCTTTTCCTTCCGCCTTCGCCATGGTCTCCACTATGGCAGAGGCGGAAGAGACCCCCTCCACTGCGCATGCGCGGGGATGCAGTGAGCGGCTGCTGATGCTCCCGCGCATGCGCCGCACGGCAAAGTAATTTCCGCGCCAGCTGGCGGGGCACCAAAGGCCTTTCCCGCCAGCTGGCGGGGCGGAAATCAGTCCGGCGCGGGCCAAGCCCCTCAAGGTGAGGTCTCGGCCCCTCAAGATGCGGAGAATTCCGCACCTTTGGGGCGGCGCGATGCCCGACTGATTTGCGCCGTTTTTGGAGCCGGTCGGCGGGCATCACGCCGATTGCGGAGAATCCTGCTCTCTGACTGCAGCAGTTCATTCAATTAGCTGGGAAAATTTTCCATGGCATCCATAGAGAGGATTAGTTCACCAGCTCAAAGAGAGGCTTCCTGGGTTCTCAGGTGCAGCACGGGAGTGCTTAG
The DNA here is from genome assembly GCF_047496885.1 of Scyliorhinus torazame. Taxonomy (NCBI): domain Eukaryota; kingdom Metazoa; phylum Chordata; class Chondrichthyes; order Carcharhiniformes; family Scyliorhinidae; genus Scyliorhinus; species Scyliorhinus torazame. Next base: position 54,021,918 of record NC_092722.1, on the reverse strand, counting down.
TGTGAAATCGAGGAGGGGAGGAGCACCAAACAGACACTGCAAAGGAAGTGGAAGCAGATATTCACCCACAGTAATGTCAGGAATCTGGGGCGTTATTCTCCGAGCCCCCGCCGGGTCGGAGAATCACCGGGAGGGGCACACGAATCCCACCACGTTGCTCCGACGCCGGGCCACCGATTCTTGGGCGACCGGAGAATCAGTGCCAATCGCGCCGGCACGGTTGACACGGCACCGATCGGGGGCCCTTGAAAGCGGCCCCCGCAGTGATTCTCCGCGCTCGCCGGACCGAGTGTCCACTGAGTCCCGCCGGCGTCATTCGCGTATGGTCCTACCCGGCGGGACTTCGGCGTTCTGGCTGCAGGGGCCATCCTGGTGGGGAGGCGGTGGAAGCTGATTCCGGGGGGGTGCCTATGTTCCTCCGCACCGGGCCCCTGTAGGGCTCCGCCATGTTGCCCGAAAGTCGGCGCGGAGACGGCCATGGCGCGCATGCGCGGACCCACGCCGGCCGTGTAGGGCCGGATTTCAGCGCCGGAGCATCGCACAGCACTCCAGCGCCGTTCTAGCCCCCGAGGAAGTGGAGAATGACTGGGCCTGGAGGCCTGTTGACGCCGGCGTCGCTCGTGCCAGTTTTGACGCTGGCATTAACATTTGGCTGGGATTTCGGAGAATCCCGGCCCTGGTTCCCCAGAAATAGGACACTGCCAAAAAAGGTTCAGAGACCTGGGGCGAAAATCTCCGGAAACGGCGCGATATTCGCCGACTGGCGCCCAAAACGGCACAAATCAGATGGGCATCGCGCCGCCCCAAAGGTGCAGAATGCTCCGCATCTTTGGGGGCCGAGCCCCAACATTGAGGGGCTAGGTCGGCGGCGGACGAATTTCCGCCCTGCCAGCTGGCGGAAAAGGCCTTTGGTGCCCCGCCAGCTGGCGCGGAAATGACATCTCCAGGCGGCGCATGCGCGGGAGCGTCAGCGACCGCTGACAGCTTCCCACGCATGCGCAGTGGAGGGAGTCTCTTCTGCCTCCGCCATGGTGGAGACCGTGGCGGAGGCGGAAGGGAAAGAGTGCCCCCACGGCACAGGCCCGCCCTCGGATCGGTGGGCCACGATCGCGGGCCAGGCCACCGTGGGGACACCCCCCGGGGCCAGATCGCCCCGTGCCCCCCCCCAGGACCCCGAAGCCCGCGCCGCCTTGTCTCGCCGGTATGGTAGGTGGTTTCATTTACACCGGCGGGACAGGCATTTTAGCGGCGGGACTTCGGCCCATCCGGGCCGGAGAATCGAGCGGGGGGGCCCGCCAACCGGCGCGGCGCGATTCTCGCCCCCGCCGGATCTCAGGTGCCGGAGACTTAGGCAACCGGCGGGGGCGGGATTCACACCAGCCCCCGGCGATTCTCCAACCCGGCGGGGGTTCGGAGAATCTCGCCCCTGGATCCGGATTCTCCGACCCCCCGCCAGGTCGGAGAATCGCCGGGGGCTGGCGTGTATCCTGCCCCTGCCGGTTGCCGAATTCTCCGGCACCGGAGATTCGGCGGGGGCGGGAATCGCGCCGGTTGGCGTGCCCCCCCCCCCCCGCCGATTCTCCGGCCCTGATGGGCCGAAGTCCCGCTGCTGGAATGCCTGTCTCGTCGGCGTGGATTAACCACCTCTCTTACCGGCGGGACAAGGCGGCATGGGCGGGCTACGGGGTCCTGGGGGGGGCGCCGTGCGATCTGGCCCCGGGGGGTGCCCCCACGGTGGCCTAGCCCGCGATTGTGGCCCACCGATCCGCGGGTGGGCCTGTGCCGTGGGGGCACTCTTTTCCTTCCGCCTTCGCCATGGTCTCCACTATGGCAGAGGCGGAAGAGACCCCCTCCACTGTGCATGCGCGGGGATGCCGTGGGCGGCCGCTGACGCTCCCGCGCATGCGCCGCCCGGCAATGTCATTTCCGCGCCAGCTGGCGGGGCACCAAATGCCTTTCCTGCCAGCTGGCGGGGCGGAAATCAGTCCGGCGCGGGCCTAGCCCCTCAAGGTGAGGGCTGGGCCGCTCAAGATGCGGAAGATTCTGCACCTTTGGGGCGGCGCGATGCCGGACTGATTAGCGCCGTTTTTGGCGCCAGTCGGAGGACATCGCGACGATTACGGAGAATTTCGCCCCTCAAGTGCCACATGTAACTGCACAAATATCCTCACTCAATGTTCAGTGCACCATACCCCCTTTATCGCTAACCTCACTGCTCAACACACCACACCCCCCATAACACTAAACTCACTGCTCAATACACCATACCCCCCATATCACTAAACTCACTGCTCAATACACCATACCCCTCATATCACTAAACTCACTGCTCAACACACCACACCCCCCATATCACTAAACCCACTGCTCAATACACCATACCCCCCATATCACTAAACTCACTGCTCAATACACCATACCCCCCATATCACTAAACTCACTGCTCAATACACCACGCCCTCTAGATCACTAAACTCACTCACTGCTCAGTACACCTCATCCTCTATATCACTAATCTCACTCACTACTCAACATACCAAACTTGCTATATCACAAGCCTTACTCACTGCTCAATACACCATACCCCTCATATCATTAACCTCACTCACTGCTCAATACACCACCCCCCCTATATCACTAACCTCACTCACTGTTCAATACACCACACCCCTGATATTACAAAACTCATGCTGCTCAATACACCACACCCCTGATATCACAAACCTCACTCTGCTCAATACATCACACCCCCTATGTCACTAACTTCACTCACTGCTCAATACACCACACCCTCTATCCCACCCCGGCCACTTGCAGGGAAGCTCATTTTTCACAAGTTCCACAGGGAGATCTATTGGGGTATTCCTCATGGGCCTCATGAGTGCTATTACAGTATTACATTGTTAGGATACCGGGCCAGACCCCAATTTATGTTAGGAAACCGGATAAGACCCCAAATATTTTTCAACTTGCAAACTGTGGGGAAAGGATACTTTGCTCCAGGAGTGATTCCACTGACAAATACTGTACCACTGTGTAGCAATTTCCTTTCAGAAAAGTAGAGAGAGACCTGTTCAGACACAATCTGGAATACCTGGTGTGCTTGTCAGACTACAAAATCCTCCAACCAAAATTGCTTGCTACAGACCTGGCTCCTCCAATTAATTACATAATCTATATCCCACTCATATTCCATGACCTGCCTATCTAAGTCGAGACATAATGTCTCAAATTATCTTCCCCTCCAGAGAACCATCCAATATACACTACGTTCCATTAACCCCATATATGGGTAAACAAGTACATAGAATCATAGAATCCCTACAGTGCAGAAGGAGGCCATTTGGCCCATTAAGTCTGCACCACCCCTCTGAAAGAGCACCCCACCTAGAGTCAGGCCTCCACCTTATCCCGTAACCCAGGAACCGCACCTAACATTTTGGACACTAAGGGCAATCTAACATGGCCAATCCATCTAACCTGCACATCTTTGGCCGTGGGAGGAAACTGGAGCACCGGAAGGAAGCCAACACAGATGAGTGGAGAAAGTGTAAACTCCACACAGGCAGTCACCCAAGGCTGGAATTGAATCCTGGTCCCTGCACTGTGAGACAGCAGTGCTAACCACAGTGCCACCAGCATTTGTTGCCCATCCTTAATTGCCCTTGAAGGTGGTTGTGAGCTGCCTTGAACTGCTGAAGTCCATGAGGTGTAGGTACACCCACAGTGCTGTTAGGGAAGGAGTTCCAGAATTGTGACCCAGCGATAGTGTAGGAACAACAATATATTCCCAAGTCAGGATTATAATTAGGCTGTCCCAGAATTCTGCTAATGTTATACTGTTATTATTTTCCAGTTATTTTGTAGCAAGAGTAAACTCTAGCCTTTCCCTGTTAAACAGAGAAGTTAAAGCCTATTTATAGCACCATTGGGCTATTGGGTCAGGCTGAGCAGTATGCAAGGGTCAGCTTAGTCACTTCTGTGAAGCTGATTAAAAGACATTCCACTGCAGACTGATTCATTTGTTGCAGAGGAACGTCAATTGTCCGATAGCAAGTGCAGGAAAAACAATGAGCTCTGCAGAGGACAGCATCCGACTATCTATCATCCTTTATAACTGAGGTTAAATGGAACGATATGGTGCTGAATCAAAGGCGAACTTACTGAATTGACTGAATAGTGAGTACATGTAACAAGAGTGAAACTTTCAGTAAGATAGCAAAGAGAGGGAGCTGTACCTGTTTATGGGGTTAGGGCTACAACGAGGAAAGCTAAAACCAGAGACAAGGCCGAAGTCAATTAAATTCTCCTTTCATGGAGTTATATAGTCATGTAATGCGGGTTGTCATGAGGAATGAATGAGGGAAACGTATAAAAACCCTGTGGTTTGTAATGAATGCTTGGCTTTATAAAGGCTGACAAAACTAAATCTAAAGTAGTAGAGCATTTAAATCCACAACCAGTCATCACAAGGTCTAATTCTAAATATTACAATTTATGTGCTGTTACATGGCCAACTGTTATAGCCCGTATGGTTCTTACAGGGTAAAGATGATCCTCTACCATGTGGAGCTTCCACAATACGAGCACCCCCATTAAGGGGGTGGGGGACACTTAACAAAGTTCATGTGCCTTTGTATAAATAGAGTTGACCAATCAGGCACCGACTAGAGAAGACCCAGTCGGGAACTATTGGAGCAATAATAATAATAATCTTTATTCGTGTCACAAGTAGGCTTACATTAACACTGCAATGAAATTACTGTGAAAATCCCCTTGTCGCCACACTACTATTGGGTGCCTATTTGGGTTCACTAAGGGAGAATTTAGAATGTCCAATTCACCTAACAAGCGTGTCTTTCAGGACTTGTGGGAGGAAACCGGAGCACTCGGAGGAAACCCATGCAGACACAGGGAGAACGGGCAGACTCCGCACAGACAGTGACCCAAACCGGGAATCAAACTCGGGTGCCTGGTGCTGTGAAGCAACAGTGCTAACCACTGTGCTACCGTGCCGCCCATATAGAATAGTTAACATGTTAAATGAAATATTTTTCTCTACAACTCGTTGTGGACTCCTTTCGGTGCCCTGTACTAAGCCTACATATTGAACAGACATGATATTCTATGTATAAGAACCTTATTGATTTGACGAGTAACTTTTAAGTATTTCCTCTTCTGACAACTTCAGACCTTCCATTTGCCGAGGGAATTCATCGAATGGTTAACAATCGGAAGTAATTAATGTTTGCACAACAGACAAGCTACTGAAAAAAAAACCAGCATGTTATTTTCAATAATTATTTTCAAAAAATTAATTTGTGTAATGTGAGCATCACTAGCCGGGCCAGCATTTATTGTCCATCCCTAATTTCCCTTGAGAAGGTGTGGTGAGCTGATATTTTGAACTGCTGCAGTCCTTGTGGTGTAAGTACACTCACAGTACTGTTAGGGAGGGATTTCCAGGATTTTGACCCAGTGGAAATGCCATTTCCAAGTCAGGATGATGAGTGAATTGGAGAGGAACTTGCATGTGGTGGCCTTGCCATACATTTTCTGCCCTTGTCCTTCTAGATGGCAGGGCAGTGACAACAACAATGCTTACATCAGACTCCTGTTCATTGACTACAGCTCCACCTTCAACACCATAATCCCAGCCAAGCTCATATACAAACTCCAAAACCTAGGACTTGGCTCCTCCCTCTGAAACTGGATCCTCGACTTCCTGACCCACAGACCACAATCAGTAAAGATAAACAACAACGCCATCTCCGCGATAGTCCTCAATACAAGGCTGTGTAATTAGCCCCCAATTATACTCCCTATTTGGCTCCAACTCCATCAACAAGTTTGCTGATGACACGACCATAGTGGGTCGGATCTCGAACAACAGTGAGTCAGGATACAGGAAGGAGACAGATAACTTAGTGGCATGGTGCAATGACAACAATCTCTTCCCAATGTCAGCAAACTAAGGGGCTGTTCATTGACTTCTGGAAGTGAAGTGTTGTACAAGCCCCTTTCGGCATCAGTGGGACCGAGGAGGAGATGGTTGACAACTTCAAATTTCCAGGTGTAAACATCACCAACAATCTGTGCTGGCCCACCCACATCTACGCTATGACCAAGAAAACACAACAGCACCTATACTTCCTCAGGAAATAAAGGAAATTCGGCATGTCCACATTGACTCGTGCTAATTTTTATACGTGCACTGAAGGAAGCATTCTATCTGGCCTCATCGGAGCTTGGTATGGTAACTGCTCAGCCCAAGACCGTAGGAAACTACAGAGAGTCGTGAACACAGCCAGTCCATCATGCAGACCCTCCTCCCATCCATTGACTTTGTCTACACCTCCCACTACCTTGGGAAAGTGAGCAGCATAATCAAAGCTCCTTACCACTCGGAATATACTCTCATCCAACCTCTTCCATCGGGTAGAAGATATAATTTTGAGAACATGCACCAACAGATTCAAAAACAGCTTCTTCCCCGCTAATACCAGACTCCTGAATGGCCCTCTTATGGACTGAACTGATCTTTCTATGCATCTTTACTAAAGTTGTTGCTCTATATTCCATATGCTTCACCCGATGTCTACTTTTATGTATTTACATCGTGTATCTATCGTATGCCCTATGTTTTTCATGTATGGAGAGATTTGCCTACACCCCTCATGCACCCACCGATTGAGACGGAGAAGATGGCACTGGCTGTGCTGGACTGCGTACCCACTCACCCTCCCCAACCTCATGGCCCACCTTTTGGCCACCCCCCACCACTCCCTCCAGCCCTGGCAGAAGCCCCCCAGCCAGTGGCACTGATCTCGGCCGGATATGGCGATGCTGGACACGGTCTGCAAGCTCTCTCTCTTTCTCTCTGTAGCCGCCACGCCAGGCTGAGACCACACGTGGCTCCCGGCATCGCGAACTCGGCCCACCAGAGGCAGAGAATCACGGGTGGGCCCGTTAATGACATTCGAACGGCGTTGCGACTGAGCGAGGCGCGCACCTCGATGACGCCGATTTGGAGGGGGCGGAGCATCGTGACCCGGCATCCAACCTGCGCCTGCCGCGGTTTTGGCGTCGGGAGCCATTTTCCGCCCAATCGCCATTCCTGATTTCGGTGTCAGGCAATGGAGAATCTAGCCCAGAGTGTTTGAAGACTGAGACTTCAAAGCCAGCACCAGGTTCATGGTTTAGGTAGCAGCTGCAATCCCCGCCCTCATGTATGCATCAGAAACGTGGACAATATACAGCAGACACCTCAAATCCCTGGAGAGATATCACCAATATTGCCTCTGCAAAATCCAGCATATCCACTGGCAGGATAGGCATACAACGTGAGCGTCCTCTCTAAGGCCACTATCTCCAGTGTTGAAGCACTGGTCACGCTTGACCAGCTGCAATGGGTGCGCCACATTGTCTACAAGACTCTGAAACAAGTACTCTGCTCCAAACTCTGCAATGGCAAACAATCACTAAGAGGGCAGAGGAAACGCTACAAGGACACGCTAAAAACCTCCCTAAATAAATGCAATATCCCATCGTCATGTGGGAATCACTTACCTTCAAACGTACAAACGGGAGAAGCATCCACGAAGGCGCCAATCACCTCGAGCATCACAGGGTGGAGCACACAGAGGCCAAGCATAAAGAGCGGAAAGAGAGCGCAGAATCCAAATTGTCCCACCCATCCACCTGATCAAACACCTGCAGCAGAGTCTGCGGATCCAAGACTGGCCTATTCAGCCACCGGGGAACCCCCACCTCCCAGGGTGGAAGGAAGTCATCCTCGACCCTGTGGGACTGCCCATGAAGATGGTAGATGTCGTAGGTTTGGAACATATTGTGTGAGGAGCCTTGGTGACTTGCTGCAATTCATCTTGTAAATGATGCACAAGGCTTCCAATGTGCGTCGGTGGTGGAGTGAATGAATATTGAAGCTGGTGGATAGGTGTCGATCAAACGGGATGCTTCTTCCTGAATGGTGTCGAGCTTCTTTTGTGCTGTATTTTTTACAAGTAATTTTAATTGATTTATGACTCGTTCAAGTGAGCCTTGGCTGCATCTGGTTCAGGTTACATCTGAGAAATTTCTAGTCAGCAGAATCAAACCCCAGATAGTCTCAGCCAAAAACATTGCTCACTGTTTTCACTGCATATTCACCCCAAGTTTACTGCTTTATCCTCAGGACTGGCTATATATCAATTGATCATCAGGCTCGAAACATGGGCTGCGATTTTCTGGTCACATTAGTGACGAACATCGTTGTGGTCGGTTAGGGAAAATTTGGAGGGCGACTATGAGTCAAATCTCCAAATTTTCCTGTCCCACCCACAGTGATGCCCGTCGCTGGCAGAGAGAGGGGATTCCCTGACCCCTACACAACACAGTTGGACATCTCACAGTAAATACAAGTGCAATTTGGAATAATTAATTAAAATTCTTCTTTAATTTTACTGCATAAACACACCACAACAATGGTACATTTCCAAAGTAATTCATTAGATGTAAAACATTGAAGATGACCTGTAATCCAAAAGATGCTAACTAAATGCAAGTCTTTCTTTCCTTTCCTCATTCATTCCATTGTATACACAGTGGAAATCCAGAATCTGAACAATTTGTACCAGGCTGGAAATGTAATTATTCTCTCAGTGTTTAATGGCCTTCACCACATTTCTGAAAGTAGAAATGGTTTCCCCTATTCATTAAGTTTAACAGACTACAGTGCAACCTTTCCATTCCTCTGCAAGAAAGCATTAACAAGTATAATCTAATGACCTTGTTCAATTGAAGTCAGAGGATCTAATCTGATTGTTAACAAAGTTAACATTTAAGAATATAATTATTGTGTGGTGTATGGTGAATCAATGCACAGGACACTCAATTCTTCGCTTCATACTTTTTGAAGGCATGCACGTGTGCACACACATATACAGACAGACATACACACACACAGACAGACATACAGACACATGCACACACACACAAAAACACAGGTGCGTACACACTCACAAACAAATACACACACAGACAGACACACAGACAGACAAAAACTCACACACAGATGTACACGCATACGGATAAAGACACACACACACACACACACACACACACAGAGCCAAGCACAGACAGATGCACAAACACTCATACACTCAGATTCGCACACACACACACACACGCACACATTGGCTTCTACAGCTTATTCTTTCATGTTGAGCCTCTAGGTTCAGTTACAGATGGAGACATCTCTTGTCCTGCTGAAGTAGCCTTTCACTGAAGTTATTAATGAGGTGGTGGTAGTAACAGATATAGACAAGACGGACAGTTTAACACAATCCTGAATTGAGGTGTTCTTATACCTAGTGACCACCCAGGCACCAACCTCACTCACCTAATTTTAAAAATTGGGTTTCAAATGGGACCCACGGACTGAGAGCAGTGGCAGATTGTCACATTTTTGCACTTTGGCTCCCTGTAGCATATGCTGGGCTGGTGGTATTAGGTCCTGCAGTGAACTTGCCCCATACGACCTCAGCTCAAATTCCTTGCCAGGAGGGCTGGAAGGGGGGACAATGCACCTTGCTCACTCTCCCTGTGCCTGGATAAGATTTTGGGGCCTGTTCATGGGACATCCCCAGGTTATCTCCAGAATTCTGGCGAGCCCCCAACAGCTTCAGTCAAACTCATGCCTGTTCAAAGTCAGTGTGGATTCCCCACTGGATTTTAAAAGAATTTAAAAGCGCCACATGGAGGAAAGATAAATGATCCTTTAGGTGGTTGACCTCCGAACAATGGCCACCTGCAGGAAATCCAAGGTTAGCACTGTTTAATTGTTAGCCCATTAATGATCTCTAATGCCTTCCATTGGAGTTATTGGGCACTGTTCCAATTCTCCAGCATCTCGTTTGGACTGGTGCTTCGACAGCACCTCAACAGGTTTGCACTGCCTGCTCAAATTACCCCAGATCCACAGTCTTGGACAAGTTAGGTCAATGTGCCGTGGAGTTGGCGGCCACAGGACATGCTCAATTGTAGCTCCATCGGGCCTGTGCTTGTGAGATTTGGAACCATGCTGTCTTGGGAATTCTTTATTCTGTACTAAATGACTCATTGGCGCATGATGTTTACGGCTGTAGACTAATTTTAGAAAAATCAGCAATGTTAGCAGCATTTTCCCTCAGCCATCACTGCTTTTTGCTGTGAGGCCAAGATTTGCTGAAATCCTCACACAGACAGTTTGAGAATGATTTTAATACACTGCAGTCTCACGGCGCCGAGGTCCCAAGTTCGATCCTGGCTCTGGGTCACTGTCCGTGTGGAGTTTGCACATTCTCCCCGTGTTTGCGTGGGTTTCGCCCCACAACCCAAAGATGTGCAGGGTAGGTGGATTGAACACGCTAAATTGCCCCTGAATTGGAAGAAATGAATTGGGTACTCTAAATTTTTTTTAATTAAAAAAAAGAGAGAATGATTTTAATAAACATGCACCCCATAGCGGGACGTGGCAATTTATCTTAAACACTAATACTTAAATCCATTAAATGTGCTCTTGCCTACCAATTATTGACCATCTCTTTAAAGCCATTCTGATAAGAAGTTTCTGTCCAATTATTGTTATACCGTACCAACTTATGAAAACAGGCACCAGAATGTGGTGACTCGGGACCTTTCACAGTAACTTCAGGCTTATGACAATAAAGGGTTATTATTATTATTATGATATTAGGTGCCACTTAATGACAGTCTCTATTCCTTGTGTACAGTAATGTTGACACCATGGGAAATTCAGAGAATTCACTTACTCCCTCACTTGCAGCTCTTTGTCCACAAGAGCAATCCACTTGAGTTAACTCAAATAGCATGTGATATTTCATGGCTGTCGATGTAGCCACTCATATTGTTGGTGGAATTACTGAGATACTAACATGAATGGTTCCAGCCATTCCCACAGCTCTCAGACCAGTCTTGACATCTTTGCTATTGACTTCACATATTAGAGGTTGACTTTAATTAACATCCACAGAATCCGTAGAATCCCTACAATGCAGGAGGCCATTTTGCCCATCGTGTCTGCACGAACCCTCTGAAAGAGCACCCCAGCCAGGCCTACCCCCCCCCCCCTCCGCCCCATCCCCGCAAACCCACCCAACCTGCGCATCTTTGGACGCTAAGGGGCAATTTAGCATGGCCAATCCAGCTAACCTGCATCCCTTTGGACTGTGGGTCTTTATTCTGGAGCACCCAGGAGCACCCAGGAGGGAACCCACGCAAACAGGGGGAGAACGTGTCATCTCCTCACAGACGGTCACCCGAGACCGGAATTGAACCCTGGTCCCTGATGCTCCCATTTGGGGTGGCGTGATGAACATTCTGCAGATAGAAGCTGAAACTAAGAATGGTATTAGCACATTAGAGAGGGATGACCTAAGTTCAAGAAACCAGGATGTAGAAGCGGTTTGCGTCGAGATGAAAAATGGTAAAGGTAAGAAGTAACTTATGGGAGGGTTGAACAAGCCATTTAACAGTAACCATGTGGGAGGATAGGGTATAAAGGAGGAAATATTAGAACCTTGGCAGAAAGGCAATCATGTAGAATTTTAACTTAAATATTTACTGGAAAAATCAAATGAGCAAAGGCAACTTTGAGGAATAATTCAAAGAATGCTTTTGGGATAGTTTCTTAGAACAACATGTTCTGGGGCCAACCAGAAAATAGGCTATAGTGAATCTGGAATGAGATAGGATTAATTAGCGACCTCATAGTGAAGGCACCCCTTGGTAGCAGCGTTCACAATATGATGGTATTTTACATTCACTTTGAGGGAGAGAAGCATGGGTCTAAGACTAGTATTTTCAATTTAAATAAGGCAAGTGGGAGCATGAAAGTAGAGCTAGCTACAATGAATTAGGTGAAGTGATAGGTCAATATGGATAAGTGGCAGATGGTTAAGAGGATATTTCAGAATATACAGAATAGGTACATTCCAAAGAGAAAGAAAAATCCAAGAGGAAGACACACCATCGGTGCTTCACAAAAAAAGTTAAAGATAATATCAAACTTAACAAAAAAGGTGGGTGACAGGACAGAAGATTGGACAAAATATGAAAAACAACAAAAAATTACTACAAGCTTAATAATGAGGGAAAATTAGAGTAATCTAGATATATAAATACAGATAGTAAGAGTATCTATAGATATTTAAATAAGAAAAGGATTAACAAAGTGACATTGGTTCCTGTTGAAAGTGAGTCTGGAGAATTGATAATGGAAAATAAGGAGATGGAAGATGAATTGAACAGGTATTTTACATCGGTTTTCACTATGGAAGATACAAGTAAAATCCCAGAAATAGCTGTAAATCAGGAAATGGAAATGGACGGAGGAACTCAGGAAAGTTCCAACCCCAGTGAAGTGGTACTGAGCAAACTGTTGGAGCTGCGGACTGACAAGTCCCTGGTCCTGATAGACTTCATCCTAGGGTCAGAAAAGAAGTGGCTAAGGAGGAAGTTGATGTGTTGGCTTTATTTTTCAAAATTCCTTTGTTCGGGAAAGGTTTCATTAGTTTAGAAAATAGAGAACATAACTTGTATTCAAAAAGGGAATTAGACAGAAAGCAAGAAACTAGAGGCCAGTTAGCTTAACATCTGTCTATTACTACAGATGTTATTGCAGGACACTTAGAAAAATTCAAATTGATTGGACAGAGTCAACATGGTTTTGTAAAACGGAAATCATGTTTAACCAGTTTATTGCAGTTCTTTGAAGAAGTAGCAGATGCCATGGATAAAGGGGATCCAGTGGATGTACTGGAGTTAGATTTCCAGAAGGCATTTGATAAGGTGCCACATCAAAGGTTGTTGTGGAAAATAACATTTCATAGTGTAGGAGGTAACATATCGTCCTGGATAGGAGATTGTCTAGCTAACAGGAAACAGAGGGTAAGCTTAAATGGATTGTTTTCTGGTTGAAAAGATGTAACGAGTGGGGTGCCAGAGGGATCAGTGCTGGGCCTCAACATTTTACAATTTATATAAATGACTTGGATGGATGGACCAAAGGTAATGTTGCTAAATTTGCCGATGACACAAAGATAGGTAGGAAAGTAAGTTGTGAAGAGGACATAAGGAGGCTACAAATGGATATAGATAGATTAAGTGAGTGAGCAAAGATCTAGCAAATGGAATATAATGTGGGAGAATGTGATATTGCCCATTTTGGCAGAAAGAATAAAAAATAAGTGTTATAGTCACAGCAGATCTTGCCTTATTGGGCCATGTCTTTCTTTTTTGTATTCTGAAAACGAGAAGAAAAGTACTGATCCCAGCAGCAAGAAGTATAGTAACACTTATGGGATTTTAGAAATTGAAAGTAAAAGGATTATTAATAGTAAGAAAACTTAACCACACATGATCTCAGTTACACAGTTAAAATTAGATGTATAAAACCTTCTCCCAGAAGACTCCCTACTGAGTCAGACCCTCAACTAAACACCTTTCAGGTAACACACCCTTCTAGTTGTTTAACTACAAAAGCCAGTAATATTACCCAAGGCAAACTGCTGTAGTTTTAATGAAGGCATGGCACACAACCTTGCAAACTCACTTCCACTCTGCTGTGCAAGTCCAAGAAACTTTTGAACAAGACTTTCTTTGCTTGGCTGGATGGATGATTCAAACTCCACCTTCTCCCAACCCAGAGCTGTTTCCAGGAAATCTTCCCCACTCAGCCAACACCAAATCAGCTCAACATCTCACCTTAAATATCTTTTTGCCCTTTCATCTCCGATTCTAGTGTTCTCAGCACTCATCTGAACTTTACTTTTCCAAAATATCAAATTCTTTCATATCTTTCCTATTCCCCCACTTTTGGGGTCAAATAAAATTTAATAACCTTTTCTTGTTTACTTATGGAATCTTTGCAAACTGTGAAAGCCTTTTATTTATTTACTTATGAAACCACTTGATCATTGTTTCATTACCAATCCACACATTTAACACCTTCACTTCTTTTCATATCTCAATTCTTCAGACAAGCTAATGCTATTAACCTTTTCCCAGCTTAATTAAATCATTTAGACACACAGACACTTACAGTCTTCTTTACAGAATAACACAATATCCCCCTAACAAATATTTTTTAAAGATCTATTCTCACGGAAGCATATTATTTAAATTGTGCGAGATTGCAGAGGGATCTAGGAGTCCGAGTGAATGAATCGCAAAATGTTAGAATGTAGGTGTGATAAGTAATTAGGAAAGCAAATAGAACATTATTGTTTATTGCGAGGGAAATTGAATACAAGAGTAGGGAAGTTATTGTTCAGTTCTACAGAGCATTGGTGAGACCATATCTGGAGTACTGTATACAATATCGGCCTCCTTATTGGAGTAAGGATATAAATGCATTGGAAGCAGTTCAAAGAACGTTCACTGGACCAATAGCTGGAATGGGTGGGTTGTTTTATGATGAAAGGTTGAACAGGCTGGGCTTGTATCCACTGAAGTTTAGAAGAGGAAGAGGTGGCTTGCTTGAAACATATAAGATCCTGATGGGTCTTGACAGGGCAGATGTGGAGAGGAAGTTTTCGCTTGTGGGAGAATCTAGAACCAGGGATCGCTGTTTAAAAATAAGGAGTTGCCCATTTGAGCTATAGATGAGAAATATTTTCTTTCAGAGGATTGTGAGTCTTTCAAACTCTTTTCCTCAAAAGGTGTCGGAAGCAGAGTCTTTGAATATTTTTAAGACTAAGCTGGATAGATTCTTGATAAACAAGGGGGTTAAAGATCATTGGGGATCGGCAGGAATGTGGAGTTGAGGTTACAATCAACCCAGCCGTGATTGGCGGAGCAGGCTCGAGGGGCCGAGTGGCCTCCTGCTCCTAATCCGTATGTGACAAAGGGAATATTAGACACCACTGCCTCTTTGCATCAATGTGGCCAAAGGATTATTGTTGTGCTGTATTCCATTACTCCCATGGAGTGTTACATGTTTGCAATCATGTAATCGGTCTTAAATGGTATCTAATTTAAACTCTTGTAATAACCATTTGTATAGAATTCCTAATTGCCTTTTGTAGAACCCTGAAGCTTTGGTGCATCTTGAGTACAACAAGGCCCTCCTAAAGTTAGGTGTATAGGAACACCCCAGGATTTTAACTCCCAAAAGTCAACTGTACAGAGACTGGGAAGCTTCTTTTAGCTTGAGCCGCCCTACCCTCTTCAGCATTGGTTTGTATGCTTCTCTGTGGGTCAGTGGTAAGAATCATCCTCTCAAGTGAATGAACCATCCACTAGGAAGGCTCTGTGGTCAATTACCCTCATTGTCCTGGTGGACCTGTCTGCTTCAAGGTTCTGCAACCAATGGGCAGCACGGTGATGCAGTGGTTAGCACTGCTGCCTGATAGCGCCAAGGACCTGGATTCGACCCTGGCTCTGGGTCACTGTCCGTGTGGAGTTTGCACATTTTTCCCGTGTCTGCGCGGACCTCACCCTCACAACTCAAAAAGATGTGCAGGGTAGGTGGATTGGCCACGCTAAATTGCTCCTGAATTGAAAAAAAAAAAAAATTGGGCACTTTAAATTTTTTTAAACATATTCTCTGACCAGCAATTGCCTTGTTCCAATCTCCTTCGCCACTTATATTGTCTTGGAGTTAATTCCAACCTAAACAGACATCTATCACACACACTATGAAAGGTGTTTCCCTAAAGCCGCCTGTGAACAGTGTATTGCTTTGTGAGTGTGTTCTTACCCACGAAGTGAGAAATTCAATTAAAAATAATCCAGAGGAAAAGTCTTTTTACCTGAAAAGGGAAAAGGTTAGTTTATTTCACACTATTGCTCTGGAATTTGAGTTACTAACACATACACACAAATAAAGATTAGTTACAAACAAAGATACAACAATTGTTATAAACTTTGGGACCGAACCACAACTAAATTGAGAATGATGGGCAGCACGGTAGCATAGTGGTTAGCAATATGGCTTCACAGCACTAGGGTCCCAGGTTCGATTCCCGGCTGGGTCACTGTCTGTGCGGAGTCTGCAAGTTCTCCCAGTGTCTGCGTGGGTTTCCTCACGGGCAGTTTAGGTGGATTAGCCATGCTAAATTGCCCTCAGTGTCCAAAAAGGTTAGGTGAGGTTATTGGGTTCAGGGGATACGGTTGAAGTGAGGGCTTAAGTGGATCGGTGCAGACTCAATGTTCTGATTGTGTTTTCGTCCTCTCGGAAGAGGAGACCCAGTTTGAACTCCACAATTCTGTCTGGTAGCTTGGAAGCATTTTGAAACAGTCTTTAAGCTCAGTTCAGTCCAAGGTTATTTTTTAAAAAACCTGAACCCTTTCAAACAGTTTTTCTAGAAAATGCCATGACTGCACCGTGTTGTACATTATAGAGAACCATCCCTAGTTGATCAACTAGATAAACTAAAAGCAATTAATATTAGCATGCATGAAGACACTGTTGTCTCTTGACTACCCTTAAAGATCCTCTCACTAGGAGGATTGCTACCTTGCTTCAAAGGATGCAATTCTGAATGAAACCACACTGGAGTTAAACCCATTTAACTGGGGAGTTGCTGTTTAGGAGCCTAGTATTGAGGGAATACTGATGGAATAGAACTAGTGTACTTGCAAGTGCACGGTTACTGGAGCTGAGGATAGATCAGTCAATAGTAGCACTCGTCCTACCTTGTAATCCGTCAATTAGCCATAGGTTTCCCAGGAGACAACACACACACACACACTTCCCACTTTTCCAAATGTCTGACCTGGCAGTTTCCTGTCAGTTTGAGCAGAATCTGAAGCAAAAATAACTCAATGTCATTAAGTGCGCTACCAGAAAGAGCCATTACATTCTTTTCAATAATGTTGACATCTAGTGAAGCAGTGGACTTGATTAATAATACATTGTCTGGTGACTGGTAATTAAAGCCTAATTAGGAAGTATAATTGAGGAGGTTAGGTCTAAATTCCAGTGTCTGAGCTGATTGCTAATTTGATGTGTGCTCATGTCCAGTTACTCTTTCGTATAATTTGGGTCAAAGTAATAATGACATTTTGATTAAGATAGATCAAGGCAATAAGATGCGAAAAGGAAGAGTGGATGGAAATTGAGAAGCATCTCAATGAGCCTCAGTGGACAAAAAAAGAGGAATAAAATTGGGTCAACTTAAAAGAATAAGTGATTTAAAACTTACAAGTACAGGACTGCAGCTAATAACACTGCGAAAAGTAGCCACACAATATTTAAAGTCTATTTTCTTTAAGTACAAAATATTACCCATGAGATGTATCGCCGATAGGAAAACCAGTCAATTCTGGAACAATTCAGACAATAGATTCCGATTGCAGTCGTAATGTCATCCAAATTCTCATGGGTAGTAGGTTCTGTAAATGCTCAAAATAATCTGAGAGGAGGAGCAGAGGAGTGCTGTTATGAACGCCAGTGCAAAGATGTGCAGGTTAGGTGGATTGGTCACATTAAATTTCCCCTTAATGTCCAAAGATGTGGGGATTAGGTGGATTGGCCATGCTAAATTGCCCCTCAGTGTCCAAAGATATGCAGGCTAGGTGGATTGACTAGTGTTCTTTCGGAGGGTCGGTGCAGACTTGATGGGCCGAATGGCCTACTTCTGCACTGTAAGGATTCTATGATTGAGATTCTATGATAGCCCTTTATTCAGACCCTCGATTAGTTGCAACAAAGGTTTTTAGGATTTATTTTCACTGTAAATGTCTTTTTCAATCTCCAGTTGGTCAAGCATTTCTTTAAAAAAAAGAACAACAGAGGGGAATGAGCAACGAGACCTGGGTATACTCATACACTAGTCGCTGAAAGTATGGAAGCAGGTGCAGCAGGCGATAAAGAAGGCAAATGTACATTGCCGTTCATAGCGAGACGATTCAAGTACAGAAATAGGGATTTCTTGCTGCAATTATACAAGGCCTTGGTGAGGCCACACCTGCAATATTGTGTGCAGTTTTGGTCTCCTTATCTGAGGAAGGATGTTCTTTCTGTAGAGGGAATGCAACAAAGGTTTACTCGACTGATTCCTGGGATGGCGGCACTGACATATGAGGAGAGATTGAGTCGGTTAGGATTATATTCGCTGGAGTTCAGAAGAATGAGGAGGGATCTCATAGAAACCTATACAAATCTAACAGAACTTAAGAGGGTTAGATGCAGGAAATATGTTCCCGATGGTGAGGGTGCCCAGAACCAGAATCCAGCCTGAGGATACGGGGTAGACAATTTTGGACTGAGATGAGGAGAAATTTCTTCACCGAGAGAGTGGTGAGCCTGTGGAATCCGCTACCACAGAAAGTAGTTGAGGCCACAACATAGGGGCTGAATGTTCCGGCCCCCCAGCCGCGTGTTTCTCAGCAGTGCACCGTTCACTGATGGCAGGATTCTCTCTTTCCGCTGCTTGTCAATGGAAATTTCCATTGAAGCCACAGCACGCCCTTGGGAAACTCGAGGGCTGGGGTTCATTGCCAGGGGGAAAAGCGAATCCCAATTAGCATGTCTTGTATTCATTGTTGGAGACCAATTAATCCCATTGTTTGACCGTTGCATCTTCAAAGCTTTTAACATAATTAAAGATATAAATCAACAGGAGCTAGGAGTTATTTAATCCCCCACAGGGGTTTTGGATATCTGATGAGTATCTGACAATGTCATAAACTTTGCACCTTTAGTGCCTTCCTTTAAGAGTGCCCCTGTTTGAATAGGACATTAGCACCCCCAGGTGTGAAATTCCATGTAACAGGTCTGCGGTGCAATTCATATAGACTTTCCAGAGCAGGAGTCAACGTTACAGTGTCAGCCTTCAGGTGACACACGGCAGCCATTTTATGGTCAGTGTCTTTTGTTTTTTCTCAAATCTGGGGCGTCATTCTCCGACCCCCCAGAGGGTCGGAGAATGGCCGTTGGCCGCCGTGAATCCCGCCCCCGCCGGTTGTCGAAGTCTCCGAAGGGAGAAAAGTCGGCAGGGCGTTAATGGCGCCGCTGCCGTCGGAGAATGTCACGGGTCTGCGCAAGGCAGCCGATTTTCGGCCTGCCGATATTCTCCCTTCCGGATGGGCCGAACTCCCGTCGACGTGATGACCGTTCACGTCGACGTAAATTAAACCTCCTTTTCATCGGCGTGACCCTGTGCTCCAGCGTGGAGGTGAGTGACGGCCTGGGGGTTTGGCTCTGGGCAAGCGATGGCGTGGCCGCAGTCTGAATGCGTGAGGAGAGGTATGTCTCGGGATGTGTGTGTGTGTGCGGCGGGGGGGGCGGTGGTTAGAGTAGGCTGGGCTCCGGGGGAGTGCCGGGAGATGGTCCGGGGTGGAGTTTGGGGGTGTCCGTGCCGGGGTGGAGGTTGGGGGGGGGGTCCGTGCCGGGGAGGGGAATGGGGGGTCCGTGCCGGGGTGGAGGTTGGGGGGGGTCCGTGCCGGGGTGGAGGTTGGGGGGGGTCCGTGCCGGGGTGGAGGTTAGGGGGGGTCCGTGCCGGGGTGGAGGTTGGGGGGGGGTCCGTGCCGGGGTGGAGGTTGGGGGGGATTCGTGCCGGGGAGGGGAATGGGGGATCCGTGCCGGGGTGGAGGTTGGGGGGGGGGGTCGGTGCCGGGGTGGAGGTTGGGGGGGGTCCATGCCGGGGTGGAGGTTGGGGGGGGGTCCGTGCCGGGGAGGGGGATGGGGGGTCCGTGCCAGGTGGAGGTTGGGGGGGGGTCCGTGCAGGGGAGGGGGATGGGGAGTCCGTGCCGGGGTGGAGGTTGGGGGGGGTCCATGCCGGGGTGGAGGTTGGGGGGGGGTCCGTGCCGGGGAGGGGGATGGGGGGTCCGTGCCAGGTGGAGGTTGGGGGGGGGTCCGTGCTGGGGAGGGGGATGGGGGGTCCATGCCGGGGTGGAGGTTGGGGGGGTGGTCCGTGCCGGGGTGGAGGTTGGGGGTGGGGGGTCCGTGCCGGGGAGGGGGATGGGGGGTCCGTGCCAGGGAGGGGATGGGGGGGGGGTCCGTGCCGGGGAGGGGGATGGGGGGTCCGTGCCGGGGTGGAGGTTGGGGGGGGGTGTCCGTGCCGGGGAGGGGGATGGGGGGTCCGTGCCGGGGTGGAGGTTGGGGGGGGGTCCATGCCGGGGAGGAGGATGCGAGGGCAAGTGAGTTGGTCCACCTGGCCAGGTGCCAGCCTCCAACAGTTGGACCCATGCGGTCCATGCCACCTGGCTGGGGGGAGGAGGGGATATGGGCAATGATGATATGTCATTGTTCCCCTCCCCCACACCAGGCCGTCATGTTTTCCGATCAGCCAGCGATGTTGGCCGCCGTGGCGGCAGCCGCTCATGTTTATGTTGCCCTGGATGAGGAGGAGGAGGTGGAGCGTGCCAGAGAGGCGGCGCAGGCTGCCGCAGAGGGACAGGCGGCAGCCGCCCAGGCTGGAGGGACACCAGACCGACAGGACGAGGAGGGGGAGGAGGACGTCGCGGCCCCACGGCAACGGAGGCACCCGAGGGCGCCCCGTGTGTACCGGGCCCGGCAGTCATACCAGGACCTCACAGATCGAGAATGCAGGAGGAGACTCCGGATGAGGCGGGAAACCGTGGCACACATCTGCCACCTGCTGGCACACCTGTCACCGCGTGGCACTGGTGGGGGACACCCTCTCCCCGTGTCCGTCAAGGTTACGGTGACCCTGAACTTTTATGCAACGGGGTCATTCCAGGCACCGAGTGGGGACCTGTCCGGCAGATCGCAGACATCGATGCATCCGGGCAGTGACAGATGCCCTATATGCCATGGCGCACCGCTACATCCGCTTCCCTGTGGACCGGGCCAGCCAAGATGCCCGGGCCGTGGGCTTCTCTGCCGTGGCCGGGTTCCCCATGGTCCAGGGCGCGATCGATGGGATGCACGTCGCCGTGCGGCCACCAGCAGATAACAGGGCCGTGTTCACCAATAGGAAGGGGACCTATTCGATGAACATACAGGTGGTCTGCGACCACCGCATGATGATCCTGCACGTCTGCGCCCGTTACCCAGGCAGTGTACACGACTCATACGTGTTGTCGCGGTCATCCATCCCCGGCATGTACGAGGGACGCCATCCCCGGCTGAGGGGCTGGTTGCTGGGCGACAGGGGCTACCCATTGCGATCGTGGCTGATGACGCCTATACGGAGGCCACGCAATGAGGCGGAGAACCGCTACAATGATGCCCATGTAGCGACAAGGGGAGTGATAGAGAGGTGCTTTGGCATGCTGAAGATGCGTTTCAGGTGCCTGGACCTCTCCTGGGGCGCCCTCCAGTATCGGTCAGATAGGGTCGGCCGCATCATTGTGGTGTGCTGCGTCCAGCACAACATAGCCCAGCAGAGAGGCGATGTGCCGCAGGCAGAGGAGGGCGGAGTGGAGGAGCAGCAGGAAGAGGCGCAGTCCTCCCCAGATGAGGGGGATGGGTGCAATGGTCAGGGCAGACGGTCTACACACAGGCGGGTGGCTGTCCACCGTTACCGGCTGGCCCAGCGGGCACGGGACAGACTGATAGCCGCCCGCTTCACTGACTAGATGGGCGTGGGAATCGGGTAGTATGGCCACAGACCGCACACCATGGCAACAGCCGACCACCCACACCCCACACACATCCACCCACCCAGCACCCTCACCCCCCTCCCCAACCCCACCCACCCCACCCACATGCACACCACCCCCCCCCCTCATTGCCGATCCACCTGCGGCACAACGGGCCGGGCTCACACAGTTGCAGGTGGACGCGTGTCTATCGCAGGCCATGGAGGATGATGACAACCCGCCCTGCGATGAGCTCCTGGCTCTACATCGTTGGACTATGTCTGACCCATGGCCACAGTACCACCATCCACCCGGACCATCCCTGCATGCGGCTGTGACACTGCAGCGCACGGTCCCGTCCTCTGCCCGGGGGATGTTGATGGCGGCCCAGGGGGAAGGGGGCAGACTCACCTGGGGCTGAGGTAAGACCACCCCTCACACACACACTTGCACTCAACGTACATGACACCCCCGCACGCTTTGGACAGAGCACAAAGGCAGCTTCTGTAGGTGTAACATTGACTTTAATAACCAAAGGAGTTCATGCACGTGCCCTAGCCCCTAAAACTCATCTGTGCCGTGCACCCGTGCCAACTTACTCAGTGTCTAATTGTTTGGCCTTACGGGCCCTTTGACTACGTCTACGTGGTTCCCCAGACAGTACAGCAGAACTGGAGGTGGACTTCTGTGATTCCTGCCCTCTGACACTGGATCCCTTTGGCGGCCGTTTCCTGGGGCGTCCTGGCCTAGATGGGCCAGGCTGCGGCCCGGGCGACTGGGATGGCGAGCTGCCAGCCTGTCCTGCCCGTTGCCCACCCGATGCACCTGGGACGGAAGGGGGGGAGTCCGAGGTGTCGCGGTGTACCGGGACCTCCACTACAGGGGGAGCCGGGACGGACCACACCACCTCCTCCTCCCTCGGGGTGCCCGATGGCCCCCAGGCCTCTACATGGGTGGGGGATGCGAACGGACTTGGCATCCGACGCCCCCCCCGACATCTGGCGCTGCCAGTCCTGGAGGCCCGTGCTGGTATCGACAGGGGTCTGCAGGTTAGCAGCCATGGAGCCCAGGGGGTTGGCAAACCCTGTCTGTGACAGTGCGACGCCGGCTCGCACATGGCCACTGGCGCCGATGCCCTCAGCGATGGCCTGCAGACACTGGGCCATGGCCTGCTGAGACTGGGCCATGGCCTGCTGAGACTGGGCCATGGCCTGCTGAGACTGGGCCATGGCCTGCAGAGACTGGGCTATGGCATTGAGCGCCTCTGCCATCTGGCGCTGGCACTGGCTCATGGCCTCCTGTGAGAGGGCAGCCATTTCCTGGGCCACAGACACCGCCTGCACGGAAAGCCCCAGGTCTCGCAAACCGTTCCCCATGTCTGACACCGTCGCACCCATTGCCTCCACCGCGGACGCCACCCATGTGGTGTCAGCTTGGGTGGCACGCATGACCGGCACCACTCCCAGCTCCTGGACACGGGTGGACTCCTCCACCTGCGACTGCAGCCGCCGCAAGCCGCCCGTCACCCTTTTCGCTCGTCTCCGGGTCGGTGGTTGCATCGGATCTATGTGTGGGTGTGGTAACTCCAGGAACCCGGGATCCATCTGGGCGGCAGATGTTCGCTTGGGCTGTGCTGCCCTCCGACCGCCCGGCCCCTCTGCTGCTCCTACCTCCACCTGCTGTACCGGGACGGCTGTGTTGTGCGCACCAGTGAGTGTACCAGACGCCTCATCACTAAAGTGCCCAACCGAGGTGAGTGTTTCTGCGATGGTGGAGGGTGTTGGTGACAGCAGTGGCGTTGTGTCGTGCTCTTCGTCCCACTCTGAGTCCATGGCACTTTGGGGTGGGGGTTCGTCTCCACCCATCCACTCTGAGTCACTGTCCGGTATTTCGTCTTCCTGGGTAGTGCTGTCCCGGGTTGTGCTGTCCCGGGTAGGGGTGTCCTGGGCAGTGGTGTCCCGGGTAGTGGTGTCCCGGGTAGTGGTGTCCCGGGTAGTGGTGTCCCGGGTAGTGGTGTCCTGGGTAGTGGTGTCCTGGGTAGTGGTGTCCTGGGTAGTGGTGTCCTGAGTAGTGGTGTCCTGGCTCGGATGTGACGGGGGCCTGTGGCTGCCCCCCTCGTCGCTGGGTGGTCGCTCCCGCACGTGACGGGGGGTGTCGTCTCCCTGTTGCTCCAGGTCTCTCCGTCCACCGTGGTGTGCGAGGGGTATCCTGCGGGGCGTCGCATGCTGGAGTGTGCGGGTCTCTCCGTCTCCCGTGGTGTGCGAGGGGCATCCTCCGCGCGTCGCATGCTGGAGGGTGCGGGTCCTCTCCGTCTCCCGTGGTGTGCGAGGGGCATCCTGCGGGCGTCGCATGCTGGAGGGTCCGGGTCTCTCCGTCTCCCGTGGCCTCCGAGGGGCATCCTGCGGGCGTCGCATGCTGGAGGGTCCGGGTCTCTCCGTCTCCCGTGGCCTCCGAGGGGCATCCTGCGGGCGGTCTGCATCTGCGGGATGGGTGCCTGGACGTTTGGTCCTGCGATACACAATGAAGCATGCATGGTTAGACATCAGGCAGTGATCAGGGTGATATGGGGGAGGGGGATATAGGGGAGGGGGGATATGGGGGACGGGCCTGTCGGTGGCTCACTTGCTACTACGCCCCCGACCTCTGCATCAGCAACCTCCCGGTCCTCAGGTCCGCCAGCCAGTTCCAGGGCCCTTTCCTCGTGTTCGGTCAGTGGCCTCTCATCAGCCGGGCCTCCTCCAGTCCTCACATGCTCCCTATTGTTGTGTGCGCGCTTATCCTGTGGCGGGGGGGTGGGGGGGGGTGGCAGGGGTAAAAGGCAACACTGTTAGGCAGGTATATGAATGCACGCCATCGGTTGCGCGTGCATTGCAGAGGTTAAGGTTAGGGCTGGATTCACTTGGGGATATGGGGATATGGGGGAGGGGGATATGGGGGAGGGGGGATATGGGGGATATGGGGGATATGGGGGAGGGGGGATATGGGGGAGGGGGTATATGGGGATATGGGGATATGGGGGATATGGGGGAGGGGGGATATGGGGGATATGAGGGAGGGGGGATATGGGGGATATGGGGGTGGGGGATATGGGGGATATGGGGGAGGGGGGATATGGGGGATATGGGGGAGTGGGGGATATGGGGGAGGGGGGATATGGGGAGGGGGGATATGGGGGAGGGGGATATGGGGGAGGGGGGGATATGGGGGAGGCTCACCCTGCCTGCTCTGACGAGGTCGTTCAACTTCTTGTGGCACTGGGTGCCTGTCCGTGGTGTCAGGGCCGCAGCGGTGACGGCCTCTGCCACTTCCCTCCACAGACGCCGGCTGTGGCGTGGGGCAACTCTGCGGCCGTGCCCGGGATACAGGGCGTCCCTCCTCTGCTCCACCGCGTCCAGGAGCGCCTCCACATCCCGTGACTCGAACCTCGGGCTGAGCGGCGGCCAGCCATCCAGTCGGGTGTTCCGGTCGGGGTGTTCCGGTCCGGTGGGGGGAGCAGCGCGGCCTTATGAGCCGTCACGCCGTGCGACGCGTATGACGCTGCACGGCGTGAACCACTGCGCAAGCGCGGATCCCGTTACGTCGCTGCTAGCCCATTTCGGGCCGGAGACTTTCGACCCATTTTTCCGACGTGACGCAAAAATCGGATTTTGTCGGATTTGCGCCGTTTTTTGCGCCGATCGGCGGACTTTCCGCCGATAACGGAGAATTTCTCCCCTGATCTTCTTTAAACAGTTTGCTACGTCGGTGATTCGCTGCTGAAGTGCTAAAGTTGCAGGTAGGTCTTCACCCAGTCACAATTTCCTGTCCATTGTGACAATGTGCATTATGTGGTCAGAACAGTGAATGGGTGATAGCTGGCCAGGAGGTTTCCAAAAACCTGACAGCTCAGCCACCTCCCTGGACCTCAAAAATTCCTGACAATTCAGGGGTGGCCCTGGCCAGTGAGAACAGGAAGCTACACGGGTGTTATCAACTTAATCTATCAATGGTCACTTGGAAATATTTTGAGCTGCACTTAAAAAAAGTAAACTTTATTGGTGATGTTCAGTACTTTTATACTTTAGAATTAAAAGATTTTAAAGAGTACATTCAGTCTCCCCTTTCATTGCCTTACAATCTGTTCTTTCACACAATACATTTTTACACTGCCTTTTGAGCAACAGGCAAGAAAATAAGACTATTTACCACTATTTATAAAAGTTAAATAAAAGCATCCTGCCAGCAGTGCGATAAACGTTTTAATCACAGAAAATGCTTCATCTACAAGGACTTAGGACATTCTGGGAGAACTTGGGCAGGATTCTCCGCCCCCGCCGTGCCACATTTCTGCTCCGACCGGCCGGCGGGATTCTCCGTTACGCCAGCCGGTCAACGGGGTTTCCCATTGTGGGACAGCCCCACACCACCGTCGGGAAACCCCCGGGCGCTGGCATAACAGAGAATCCCGCCTGCGGAGAATCCCCGGCCCTTGTGTTTTTAGAAAACACTGGCTGGAATTCTCCGGCCATTCGCTAACAGTGGAATTCACACATTCCGCCGGCAGCGCTCCCTCACCCGTGGTTTCCCTGGCAACGTGGGGTAGCATCAATGGGAAATCCCAATGACAGCAGCGGGAACAGAGTATCCTGGGGTCAGTGAACGGCGCACCACCTCCCGCTGCTGTTCACTGTCCCTTAAAGGGTTAATGCAAGGACACCTGTTGTTCCTGGAAAAGGTGGCCAGGTGCAATGGGAGGGGGGGGAGGGGGGGCGGTAGCATCGCACCCATGTGTTTGCTGTCACCATTACTGAAGCTAGTTTTACATTCTAGATTTATTATTTGAATTTAAATTCCACCAGTTGACATTTGAACCTATGTCCCCCAGAAAATTTGCCTGGACCTC
The DNA here is from genome assembly GCF_047496885.1 of Scyliorhinus torazame. Lineage (NCBI taxonomy): Eukaryota > Metazoa > Chordata > Chondrichthyes > Carcharhiniformes > Scyliorhinidae > Scyliorhinus > Scyliorhinus torazame. The sequence continues at coordinate 53,995,484 of NC_092722.1, read as the reverse complement.
TAGATTACTAATATAGCGGCATTACCACTACGCCATCATCTCTACATAAATGTAAGTTATTTGTAAATGATTTCCCCCCCGCCATAATCTATCAGAAATTGACTCCATAACTGTCTTAAATTGTTCTGTCGGGATCTGCACCTTTGCTGGGATTTTCCGCTATCCAGCGGGCAGGCCGTGCCGGTGGCGAGGAGTGGCGTGAACCACTCCAGCGTCGGACCGCCCGGAAGGTGTGGAATCCTCCACGCCTGCAGGGGCTAGGCCGGCGGCGGCGGGGTTGGCGCGGCGCCAACCGACGCCGAAGAGCGTCTGCCGGATGGCGCGAGTTGGTGCATGCACGGGAGTGCCAGCGTGTTCTGCATGATCACAGTGCCTGCGCAGGGGGTTTTCTTCTCCGCACCGGCCACGGCGGACCGTTACAGCGGCCGGCGCGGTGGGAAAGAATGTCCCCACGGCACAGGCCCGCCCGCAGATCGGTGGGCCCCGATCGTGGGCCAGGCCACCGTGGGGGCCTCCCCCGGGGCCAGATCCCCCCACGCCCCCCGAGGACTCTGCAGGCCACCCGCAGAGCCAGGTCCCGCCGGTAAGGACCTTGTTTGATTTACGCCGGCGGGACTGGCTGAAAACGGGCGGCCCCTCGGCCCATCGCGGAGCGGAGAATCGCCGGGGGGGGGGGGCACTGCCAACGGCCCCCTGACCAGCGCGACGGGTTTCCCGCCCCCGCCGAAAAACCGACACGGAGAATGTGGCAGCCGACGGCGGGGCGGCGGGGCGGGATTTAAGCCACCCTCCCCCCCGGCGATTCTCCAGCCCGGCAGGGGGTCGGAGAATCCCGCCCATATCTCTCTGGATCTGCTCTCTCACATTAAAATAATATTGCCATAGTCCCAGATGATCATAAGCTGCTTTCCCCTTTGAGGGGGAGATCTGACTGGTGGTGATTAACCTGAGGATCACCACACCTCAGGCTAGGGGCAAGGTTGAGAAGGCGAGGCCTTTATGAATAATCTCAGCCAGTATGGGAATTGGACCCACGCTGTTGGCCTTGATCTGCTTCATGGACCAACTGGCTAGCCAACTGATCTGAACTGGCCCCCCACCGCAAGCATGGACTCACAAAAGCTTTGCAATTAAATTAGTATCTTTATTAAACAGGACTCTTTACGTACAGGATTTATGATTATTCTATCAAATAATTGTCCCTGTGATTTTGCGACACTTGATTCCCTCATTTGTTTCCCTCTCCCGTCATTTTCGGCCCTCACAGAGCAACCCCATTTCTGTCCCCTCAGCCCATGGCTGTTTTGTCAGCCTCCCATTCCACCCACCCAGTGCCAGCCCATGCCACTTACTCCTCCCCTTCCCATGCACCCTGTACCCAGGAGAGAGAGAGAGTTGGCACCCTGGGGAGCTTACCTTGCGCTGCTCCTTTTTTTTGCTTCACCAGCAAGTCTCTCCACCCCTCCCATGCACTTTCCATGACAATCCAAAGCGCTTTGATGACCGTGAAGTTTTTAAGTGCAGTCACAATTTGTGGACAGCAAGCTCCCACAAACAGCAATGTTATGAGGAGTAGAAAATCTGTTTTTATGATGATGTTTCGGGAATAAACATTGGCCAGGATGCTGGGGTGAACTCCCAGCTCCTGCACAAAATAGTGATGCAGGATTTTTTGCAGCCACGAGGGTACAAACGAGGGGCGAAATTCTCCGTTATCGCGGAAAGTCCGCCGATCGGCGCAAAGAACGGCGCAAATCCCACTTGCGTCACGTCATAAAAATGGGACGATAGTCTCCGGCCCGAAATGGGCTAGCAGCGACGTAACGGGATCCGCGCTTGCGCAGTGGTTCACCGCCGTGCAGCGTCATACGCGCTGCACGGCATGACGGCTCATAAGGCCGCGCAGCTCCCCCCCACCCGACCAGAACCACCCGACCGCAACACCCGACTGGATGGCTGGCCGTCGCTCAGCCCCGAGGTTTGAGTCACGCGATGTGGAGGCGCCCCTGGGCGCGGTGGAGCAGAGGAGGGACGCCCTGTATCCCGGGCACGGCCGCAGAGTTGCCCCACGCCACAGCCGGCGTCTGTGGAGGAAGTGGCAGAGGCCGTCACCGCTGTGGCCCTGACACCACGGACAGGCACCCAGTGCCACAAGAAGGTGAACGACCTCGTCAGAGCAGGCAGGGTGAGCCTCCCCCCCATATCCCCCCCTCCCCATATCCCCCCCCTCCCCCATATCCCCCCTCCCCCATATCCCCCCTCCCCCATAATCCCCCCTCCCCCATATCCCCCATATCCCCCCTCCCCCATATCCCCCTCCCCCATATCCCCCCTCCCCCATATCCCCCCTCCCCCATATCCCCCGTCCCCCATATCCCCCCTCCCCCATATCCCCCCTCCCCCATATCCCCCCTCCCCCATATCCCCCCCTCCCCCATATCCCCCCCTCCCCCCATAACCCCCCTCCCCCATATCCCCCTCCCCCATATCCCTCCTCCCCCATATCCCCCCTCCCCCATATCCCCCCTCCCCCATATCCCCCCTCCCCCATATCCCCCCTCCCCCATATCCCCCTCCCCCATATCCCCCATATTCCCCCTCCCCATATCCCCCATATCGCCCCTCCCCCATATCCCCCCTCCCCCATATCCCCAAGTGAATCCAGCCCTAACCTTAACCTCTGCAATGCACGCGCATCCGATGGCGTGCATTCATATACCTGCCTAACACTGTTGCCTTTTACCCCTGCCACCACCCCCCCGCCCACAGGAGAAGCGTGCACACAACAATAGGGAGCATGTGAGGACTGGAGGAGGGCCCGCTGATGAGAGGCCACTGACCGTACACGAGGAAAGGGCCCTGGAACTGGCTGGCGGACCTGAGGACCGGGAGGTTGCTGATGCAGAGGTCGGGGGCCCACAAGCAAGTGAGCCACCAACAGCCCGTCCCCATATCCCCCCTCCCCTATATCCCCCTTCCCCGTATCACCTGATCACTGCCTGATGTCTAACCATGCATGGTCCTGTGTATCGCAGGACCAAACGTCCAGGCACCCATCCCCACAGATGCAGACCGCCCGCAGGATGCCCCTCGGAGACCACAGGAGACGGAGAGACCCGCACCCTCCAGCATGTGACGCCCGCAGGATGCCCCTCGGAGACCACGGGAGACGGAGAGACCCGGACCCTCCAGCATGCGACGCCCGCAGGATGCCCCTCGCACACCACGGGAGACGGAGAGACCTGGAGCAACAGGGAGACGACACCCCTGTCACGTGCGGGTGCGACCACCCAGCGATGAGGGGGGCAGCCACAGGCCCCCGTCACATCCGAGCCAGGACACCACTACCCAGGACACCACTATCCAGGACACCCCTACCCGGGACACCACTACCCGGGATAACACTACCCGGGACAGCACTACCCAGGACACCCCTACCCGGGACAGCAATACCCGGGACAGCACTACCCGGGACAGCACTACCCAGGACACCCCTACCCGGGAAGACGAAATACCGGACAGTGACTCAGAGTGGATGGGTGGAGACGAACCCCCACCCCAAAGTGCCATGGAGTCAGAGTGGGACGAAGAGCACGTCACAACGCCACTGATGTCACCAACACCCTCCACCATCGCAGAAACACTCACCACTGTTGGGCACTTTAGTGATGAGGCGTCTGGTACACTCACTGGTGCGCACAACACAGCCGTCCCGGTACAGCAGGTGGAGGTAGGAGCAGCAGAGGGACCGGGCGGTCGGAGGGCAGCCCAAGCCAAGCGAACATCTGCCGCCCAGATGGATCACGGGTTCCTGCAGTTACCACACCCACACATAGATCCGATGCAACCACCGACACGGAGACGAGCGAATTGGGTGACGGGTGGCTTGCGGCGGCTGCGGTCGCAGGTGGAGGAGTCCACCCGCGTCCAGGAGCTGGGAGTGGTCCCGGTCATGCGTGCCACCCAGGCTGACACCGCACGGGTGGCGTCCGCGGTGGAGGCAATGGGTGCGACGGTGTCAGACATGGGGAACGGTTTGCGAGGCCTGGGGCCTTCCGTGCAGGCGGCGTCTGTGGCCCAGGAAATGGCTGCCCTCTCACAGGAGGCCATGAGCCAGTGCCAGCGCCAGATGGCAGAGGCGCTCAACGCCATAGCCCAGTCTCAGCAGGCCATGGCCCAGTCTCAGCAGGCCATAGCCCAGTCTCTGCAGGCCATGGCCCAGTCTCTGCAGGTCATGGCCCAGTCTCTGCAGGCCATGGCCCAGTCTCAGCAGGCCATCGCTGAGGGCATCGGCGCCAGTGGCCATGTGCGAGCTGGCGTCGCACTGTCACAGACAGGGTTCGACAACCCCCTGGGCTCCATGGCTGCAAACCTGCAGACCCCTGTCGATACCAGCACGGGCCTCCAGGACTGGCAGCGCCAGATGTCGGGGGCGCGTTGGATGGCCACTCCATTCGCATCCCCCACCCATGTAGAGGCCTGGGGGCCATCGGGCACCCCGTGGGAGGAGGAGGTGGTGTGGTCCGTCCCGGCTCCCTCTGTAGGGGAGGTCCCGGTACACCGCGACACCTCGGACTCCCCCCCTTCCGTCCCAGGTGCATCGGGTGGGCAACGGGCAGGTCAGGCTGGCAGCTCGCCATCCCAGTCGCCCGGGCCGCAGCCTGGCCCATCTAGGCCAGGACGCCCCAGGAAACGGCCGCCAAAGGGATCCAGTGTCAGAGGGCAGGAATCACAGGCGTCCACCTCCAGTTCTGCTGTACCATCTGGGGAACCACGTAGACGTAGTCAAAGGGCCCGTAAGGCCAAACAATTAGACACTGAGTAAGTTGGCACGGGTGCAGGGCACAGATGAGTTTTAGGGGCTAGGGCACGTGCATGAACTCCTTTGGTTATTAAAGTCAATGTTACACCTACCGAAGCTGCCTTTGTGCTCTGTCCAAAGTGTGCGGGCGTGTCATGTACGTTGAGCGCAAGTGTGTGTGTGACGGGTGGTCTTACCTCAGCCCCAGGTGAATCTGCCCCATCCCCCTGGGCCGCCATTAACATCCCCCGGGCAGAGGACGGGACCGTGCGCTGCAGTGTCACAGCCGCATGCAGGGATGGTCCGGGTGGATGGTGGTACTGTGGCCATGGGTCAGTCATAGTCCAACGATGTAGAGCCAGGAGCTCATCGCAGGGCGGGTTGTCATCATCCTCCATGGCCTGCGATAGACACGCGTCCACCCGCAACTGGGTGAGCCCGGCCCGTTGTGCCGCCGGTGGATCGGCAATTGGGGGGGGGGGTGGTGTGCATGCGGGTGGGGTGTGTGGGGTTGGGGAGGGGGGTGAGGGTGCAGGGTGGGTGGATGGGTGGGGGGTGTGGGTGGTCGGCTGTTGCCATGGTGTGCGGTCTGTGGCCATACTACCCGATTCCCACGCCCATCTAGTCAGTGAAGCGGGCGGCTATCAGTCTGTCCCGTGCCCGCTGGGCCAGCCGGTAACGGTGGACAGCCACCCGCCTGTGTCTACCCCGTCTGCCCTGACCATTGCCCCCATCCCCCTCGTCTGGGGAGGACTGCGCCTCTTCCTGCTGCTCCTCCACTCCGCCCTCCTCTGCCTGCGGCACATCGCTCCTCTGCTGGGCTATGTTGTGCAGGACGCAGCACACCACAATGATGCGGCCGACCCTATCTGACCGATACTGGAGGGCGCCCCCAGAGAGGTCCAGGCACCTGAAACGCATCTTCAGCACGCCAAAGCACCTCTCGATCACTCCCCTTGTCGCTACATGGGCATCATTGTAGCAGCTCTCCGCCTCATTGCGTGGTCTCCGTATAGGCGTCATCAGCCACGATCGTAATGGGTAGCCCCTGTCGCCCAGCAACCAGCCCCTCAGCCGGGGATGGCGTCCCTCGTACATGCCGGGGATGGATGACCGCGACAACACGAATGAGTCGTGTACACTGCCTGGGTGACGGGCGCAGACGTGCAGGATCATCATGCGGTGGTCGCAGACCACCTGTACGTTCATTGAATAGGTCCCCTTCCTATTAGTGAACACGGCCCTGTTCTCTGCAGGTGGCCGCACGGCGACGTGCATCCCATCGATCGCGCCCTGGACCATGGGGAACCCGGCAACGGCAGAGAAGCCCACGGCCCGGGCATCTTGGCTGGCCCGGTCCACGGGGAAGCGGATGTAGCGGTGCGCCATGGCATAAAGGGCATCTGTCACTGCCCGGATGCACCGATGCACCGATGTCTGCGATATGCCGGACAGGTCCCCACTCAGTGCCTGGAATGACCCCGTTGCATAAACGTTCAGGGCCACCGTAACCTTGACGGACACGGGGAGAGGGTGTCCCCCGCCAGTGCCACGCGGTGACAGGTGTGCCAGCAGGTGGCAGATGTGTGCCACGGTTTCCCGCCTCATCCGGAGTCTCCTCCTGCATTCCCGGTCCGTGAGGTCCTGGTATGACTGCCGGGGCCGGTACACACAGGGCGCCCTCGGGTGACTCCGTTGCCGTGGGGCCGCAACGTCCTCCTCCCCCTCCTCGTCCTGTCGGTCAGGTGTCCCTCCAGCCTGGGCGGCTGCCGCCTGCCCCTCTGCGGCAGCCTGCGCCGCCTCTCTGGCACGCTCCTCCTCCTCCTCCTCCTCCTCATCCAGGGCAACATAGACATGAGCGGCTGCCACCACGGCGGCCAACATCGCTGGATGGTCTGAAAACATGACGGCCTGGTGGGGGGGAGGGGAACGACGACATGTCATCATTGCCCATATCCCCTCCTGCCCCCAGCCAGGTGGCATGGACCGCATGGGTCCAACTGTTGGAGGCTGGCACCTGGCCAGGTGGACCAACTCATTTGCCCTCCCATCACCCTCCTCGGCACGGACCCCCTCGCCAACCCCCAACCTCCACCCCGGCACGGCCCCCCCCCCCAACCTCCACCCCGGCACGGACCCCCTCCCCAACCTCCACCCCAGCACGGACCCCACCCAACCACCAACCTCCACCCCAGCACGGACCCCCCCCCCAACCTCCACCCCGGCACGGACCCCCTCCCCAACCTCCACCCCAGCACGGACCCCCCCCAACCCCCAACCTCCACCCCGGCACGGACCCCCCCCCCAACCTCCACCCCAGCACGGACCCCCTCCCCAACCTCCACCCCGGCACGGACCCCCTCCCCAACCCCCAACCTCCACCCCGGCACGGACACCCCCCCCAACCCCCAACCTCCACCCCAGCACGGACCCCCTCCCCAACCTCCACCTCGGCACGGACCCCCTCCCCAACCCCCAACCTCCACCCCGGCACGGACCCCCTCCCCAACCTCCACCCCAGCACGGACCCCCCCCAACCCCCAACCTCCACACCGGCACGGACCCCCCCCAACCCCCAAGCTCCACCCCGGCACGGACCCCCTCCCGGCACTCCCCCGGAGCCCAGCCTACTCTAACCACCCCCCCCCCCCCCGCCGCACACACACACAAGCCGAGACACACCTCTCCTCACGCAATCAGTCTGCGGCCACGCCATTTCCTGCCCAGAGCCAACCCCCCAGGCCGTCACTCACCTCCTCGCTGGTCGGCGTGAGCCTGGAGCACCGGGTCACGCCGATGAAAAGGAGGTTTGATTCACGTCGACATGAACGGTCATCACGTCGACGGGACTTCGGCCCATCCGGAAGGGAGAATATCGGCAGGCTGAAAATCGGCTGCCTTGCGCAGACCCGTGACATTCTCCGCGGCAGCGGCGCCATTAACGCCCCGCCGACTTATCTCCCTTCGGAGACTTCGGCAGGGGCAGGATTCACGGCGGCCAACGGCCATTCTCCGACCCGGCGGGGGGTCGGAGAATGACGCCCGAGGTGTCTGTTTTGTATTTTATCTGAAAGACAGCATCCACTACACTGCTGCACTCACATATCGGCCGGGCTTTTATGTTATAGTCTCTTTAATGGAGGGCCACTTACATGGGTTTCAGGGCAGATGTGTCTGGAACTGTATTTCAGTACGGTTAGCAGAGTAGCCAAGAGCGAGAAAGTTAAAGGGAAAATTGGCAAGAAATAGGAATGAACATAGAATGCAGAAGGAGGCCATTTGGCCCATCTAGTCTGCACTGACACACATTAAGCCCTCACTTCCACCCTATCCCCGTAACCCAATAACCCCTCCTAACCTTTTTCGACAGTAAGGGCAATTTAGTATGGCCAATTCACTTAACCTGCACGTCTTTGGACTGTGGGAGGAAACCGGAGCACCCGGAGGAAACCCACACAGACACGGGGAGAACGTGCAGACTCCGCACAGACAGTGACCCAGCGGGGAATCGAACCTGGGACCCTGGCGCTGTGAAACCACAGTGCTATCCACTTGTGCTACCTGCTGAATAGGTCGCACCTCATTGTTAATCGCGGCAGGACTGCAGGACGGAGAGGTTCTCAGCTTAAAATACGAATTTTATTCCTGCTTTTCTGTTTCCCGAAGTTGGTTCATTAAGCATGAAATTTAGTTCAAAGCTCTGTGAAGGCACTTATTTCACACTGCTTTGGTTACAGGTTCAACCAGCAGATCCAATTGTAGCTCAAGTGCTCTGTGTGTACAAAAGCTTTCATCAAGTTCTCTGCAAGGGTAATGCATGGAGTGTCCTGCCATTCTGACAGCAAGCTTGTCATCCACCTGGCTATTGCTGCTTCCCCAGAACCAACACTTCACTTTTCAGGTGCAGACAGCTGACGTAGCGGAGTGGGGGAGAGCGTGACGGCAACTTTGATAATTCCAGATATAAGGTTGGAAAGTCTGCTTTTAGACGCTCCAGTAATGTAATCTGCTCCGCAGGCAGTTTGAAAAGCTTCCTGGCATGTCACATGTCTTCACAAATCAGAATTAGCACCAGGCAGTTGTAGCGAAAGCGAACAAGTGTCGGTGTTAAAAAAAAAAGAGAATAATTGACGGTTTCAAGCTCTGCTTTGCAGGGTCAGGAATGTGAACATTTCTGATCAAGACACTGGGGGTGATTTTGAGCCCGCGTTAGCCTATAATGGATATGGAACAAGTGTTGGGGAGGCATTTTTATGAAGCTCCCCATTGATTGCTGAGAATAAGTAGCAAAGGAAAAGAAAAAGAAAATACATAACAGGGAAACACAAGTACACAATGTAAATAGGTGAAGCACACAGGAGTGTAGTATTAATCAGGTAAGTCCATTAGAGGGTCGTTTAGGAGTCTGGTAACAGTAGGGAAGAAGCTGTTTTTGAATCTGTTCGTGCTTGTTCTCAAACTTTTGTATCTCCTGCCCGATGGAAGAAGTTGGAAGAGTGAGTAAGCCGGACGGGAGGGGTCTTTGATTATGCTGCCCGCTTTCCCAAGGCAGCAGGATGTGTAGACAGAGTCAATGGATGGGAAGCAGGTTTGTGTGATGAGCTGGGCTGTGTTCACGACTCTCTGAAGTTTCTTGCGGTCCTGGGCCGAGCAGTTTCCATACATGACTGTGATGTAGCCAGATAGGATACTTTCAATGGTGCACCTGTAAAAGTTGGTGAGAGTCATTGGGGATACACCAAATTTCCTTAGTTTCCTGAGGATGTATAGGCACTGTTGTGCTTTCTTGGTGGTAGCGTCGACGTGGGTGGACCAGGACAGATTTTTGGTGATGTGCACACCTAGTCATTTGAAGCTGTCAATTATCTCCATCTCGGCCCCGTTGATGCTGATAGGGGTGTGTACAATACTTTGCTTCCTGAAGTCAATGACCAGCTCTTTATTTTTGTTGGCATTGAGGGAGAGATTGTTGTCGCTGCACCACTCCACTAGGTTCTCTATCTCCCTCCTGTATTCGGACTCGTTGTTGTTTGAGAATTAGGAGCAGTTGAAGGCCATTCAGCCCCTCATGGCTGCTCTGTCATTCAATAAGATCATGGTTGGTCTGATTGTAATGCCCAATTTGCATCCTGCCTACCCCCTCCCCCCCCCATAACCTAAAAGCCCCTTTGTTGTGGTCAGGTGACCCACAAACTCCCAGATTGAGGCGGAAATATTGGGTTTTTTTTCAGGAGTATGGATAAAAGGTCGAAATGTGGAAGCCAGGTTTAAACCTAGCTGGACTCTGCAACTTGTAAACTGCCGAGCTGGAACAGAGAGCATTCATTCTGTCAGGCCTCAGACATTCAACTTCCCATTGAAACCAGACAGGCCTGGAACTGGCCAGCCAGGTGCTAACGGCCACATTGTTTCAGAACGAACCGATGTTTACACCTCCAGTGTTAGGAGAACGCTACGCAGACATGGTGGCACCCAGCTCAGTAGGAGGCCAGAGGCATAGCGTGACAAGGACAGCACTTGACAGTTGAAGGTTCAAGACCACGTTCTGCTACCTCGAAATATGGAACGTAGTCACCTCATTGGATCTACCTGTCCCTGCACAAGGCTGTTGTTGGACACAGGCCACAGGATCATCTAAAATGGGGCAACAGCATGAAGAGGGGGATGAAAGAGGCAACCTGAAGCCCCAGCGCTCTGTGCTTTTAGTACCTTCTTCAACGGCGTCTCCAGGGAGCAGCTTTGACTGCCGGCCGAGCAGCACAGCATCTTCACCTCCTTGTACCTTGTGTCGAGCATCATCAGACTGACCAGGCCCAGAAGACCACCCCAGTGAGATGACCCGAAGACCAGAACCAGCCATAGACGAGAGGGGAAACCCAAATCGGTGACTGCAAATCCCGAAACATCAGCCAACCCTCAAAGACCGAGGAACAGCCTGTCCCAGCCTTATTGAGGGTATTACCAAGTCTTGTCAGACAAGCAGTTCAAACACAGCAATAGGGACCTGTGGATAGCATGTAGTGAATCCTCGGAAAAGTGTGTCAGAAGTAGATAGCTCGTGTAGATTTGAGACTGTTTACTTCGAGATTGAAGATTGTTGACTGAAGAGTCCTGTGAAGAGTGTTATAGAGTTTAATTAAAGTACAATAGTAGAGTTTGATTAAAAAAAAATTTCCTCGCTAAACTGTGCAATAAAGTTGTGTTTGACCTTCACCTGACACGTCCTCTTTGTTTATCTCACCATGTAACTCACCTGAGTTGAAAAAAGTTGCTGCAAACTGGTCAAGTTTCGCTGGGGTACTTTTACCACCTTTCACTTTACATCATTGTTAATCAAGAATCTACCTCTACCATAAAAATACCCAGACTCTGCCTCCACTGCCTTTTGAGGAAGAGAGCTCCAAAGACTCTCTACCATACAAGGGAAACAGTTCTCCTCATCTCTACCTTAAAAAAGCATCCCATTATTTTTAAACAGTTACCCCTAGTTCTGGAACCTAGATTCTCCCACAAGAGGAAGCACCTTCTCCACATCCACCCTCTAAAGACACCTCAAGATCTTATATGTTTCAATCAAGTTGCCTCTCGGTAGCACAGTGGTTAGCACTGTTGCTTCACAGCGCCAGGGACCCAAGTTCGATTCCTGGCTTTGGTCACTGTCTGTGTGGAGTCTGCACGTTTTCCCCGCGTCTGCATGAGTTTCCTCCGGGTGCTCCAGTTTCCTCCCGCAAAGTCCCGCTAGACGTGCTGTCAGGTGAATTGGATATTCTGAATTCTTCCTCGGTGTACCCCAACAGTGTGGTGTCTAGGTGATTTTTGCCCCTTCATTGCAGTGTTAATGTAAGCCTACTTATGACACTGATAAAGATTATTATTATCTTACTCTTCTAAACTCCAGTGGATACAACCCTAGCCTATCTAACCTTTCCTCATCTATTCCAATTTGCTCAGAATCTATGGTTGCAGTTACAGATGTGTTCACATTGCCCTTGTCCTATAGTGGTAAATTATCGCAAGGCTTAAACTGGCTAACCATTTACTCTTGCGTTCAGCTATGTGAGATTCGGACAGGCATATGTTGAAGGGTAGAACTCAAAAATGGCAGTGCGGGTCAAATCAACCTGCACATTGACTCGCAACACGAACTGACTGCTGCGCGTGCTTTTGACAGACCCCTTTTCACCAAAGTTGCGTCCAATGCAACTGCCTCAGAAACATGCACGTGCATCTCAGTCGCCACTTTTGAATATTACCAGTGCAGACACGATGGGCCAAATGGCCTCGGTGGGCACCACAGCAATTCTGTGGTTAGGTGGCCATGTAGTGGCTAAATGTGGACACTGTACTGCTGAACTTAGCATTTCATGTCACTTCAAAGATTGGGTAACTTTCTAGCTAAGATTTTCATTTTTCTGAAGTTTTGCTGATATTATTTTGCAGGCAGCACACACGATGTTGACACGCTTAATGAAAGCCAACCACTGAATCACATTTTCTTATTGAAGTGTGACGTCTCTTCTCATCAAGTGTGTCTGATAACAATAAAAAACTTGAAAGAAAATGAAATTCAGCACTAAAAATGGCCATAGTTTGCAGAACACTCATGCAACTGAGAGTGAAGAACAGAACAGTTTGATGGAAAATAGACAGATTCCTGGTGATCTCCAGTGCTTACTGTCAGGAAAACAAAGGTAGTTTTAGGGCCGTGTTTTTCAAACTGTTTTTCCTGCAACCCACTTTTTCCAACCGGCAAGCCTTCGAGAGGCACGCCGACCGACTTTCTCAACCATACTGGCCGACCAGCGTGACCCATACCGCTCAAACTTTGTGACACACCATTTTTGCTTACCTTTAATGTGACAGATGGGCCTGCTTGGTCCTCACAACCTCACTTGCTTTGTTATTCAATGTTACATTTCTGGTAAGGACTTCAGCTGATGATTTAAGTTCTCGCTGCATCCTTTGAGCAAAATCAAGAGGTTTGTCTAGAACTCGTCATGCTTAGTCTTCAAATGCCTTTGAAGTTTTGAGGGTTTTAAACTTTCATTTGCCAGTACTTCCCTGCACATAACAAACATGGGCTTTGCATCCTGATTTGATTTGACACAATTAATAAAGCCATATCCCAAGAAATCATCTTTATACTGCTTTGTTCCTGATCTCAGATTCTTCTTGATGTGTTGTTCATCAGAGGCACTGGAGCTCACAGCAGCACTGCTTTGCCCTGCTGTGGACTCTCCTGTGAAGTTCTCTCCAGCAGATTCAGTTGTGAGATCCTGGCCCGTTTGTGGCTCTGGCCCTCTCCCTTATTATGAAATGATCCAGCTTCAGTCCTTCTCCCAGTCCTGCTACTTGCTTGCTGGCAGCGACAAAATGGAAGAATCTCTCCTCCGTGATTTTGCACCCAAAACACGGGCAGGGCGACATCAATGTACATGCTGGGTGCGTGACCTGCTCTCTGCCACCTCTTCTAGCGCAAAGACTCTGCCATCTTTTCAAATAAATTTGGTGTTGGGAACGTGCGCTGACGTCAGGAGGAGGCAATCTGCGCAACTAGTCTCCGGACCTGCGCACTGCTGGAACTGCCCGAGGGGGGCATGCATGCACGGGGCAGCCGGTATTCTCAACCTAAAAGCCAAACGTGGCTGGCATTTTTAAAAGCCGGCTGCGGCCGCTGGCCTTTTCGCCCACAATCGGGAACGGCATGGCCTATCACTCCATAACCCTCCCGACATCCCCGCGACCCGACTCTGAGTTTGAAAAGCCCTGTTTCAGGGGATTTATAGTTGTATTGGTAAACATTAGAAATAAGGTCTAAGTTAAAGTGGGTTTAATTTAATGTTTTTGTCCTGGAAGAGTAAAACTTGTAGTTAGATTCATGTTGGACACATGTGTTTTACTACCTGTGCGGGCTGGTTAAGTTCCAACCGTGTATAGGCATGTGGTCATTGCTTAGCAACAGGAGGCCACCTTCTTTTGTTCTTAGTTTTAGCTGGAAGCCAGAGCTGTTGGTGTCAGGATCTTGGAGAGTGAACATCTCTCAACTTTGCCAGAAGAAAGACTGGACAGGACGGAAGCTGCAAAGAGGCAGGCTTCTTAAAGAACAAGCTGCAGTCCAGATAACCAGGGAATTGAGACACATGGGGCTGGATTCTGCACCCCGCAGCGCCACATTTCTGCCTCGACCCACTGGCGGGATTGTCCATTATGCCGGCCAGTCAATGGGGTTTCCCACTGTGGGGCAGCCCCACCCATCGGGAAACCCCCGGGCGCCGGCAAAACGGAGACTCCCGCCGGCGGAGAATCCCGCCCAATGTGTGACTAAGAAATCTGAAGTTCAGAGAACAGGGGCAAAATTCTCCTGAAACGGCGCGATGTCCGCCAACTGGCGCCCAAAACGCATCTTTGGGGGCCGAGCCCCAACATTGAGGGGCTAGGCTGATGCCGGAGGAATTTCCGCCCCGCCAGCTGGCGGAAACGGCCTTTGCTGCCCCGCCAGCTGGCGCGAAAATGACATCTCGGGGCGGCGCATGCGCGGGAGCGTCAGCGGCCGCTGACAGTTTCCCGCGCATGCGCAGTGGAGGGAGTCTCTTCCGCCTCCGCCATGGTGGAGACCGTGGCGGAGGCGGAAGGGAAAGAATGCCCCCATGGCATAGGCCCGCCCGCGGATCGGTGGGCCCCGATCGCGGGCCAGGCCACCGTGGGGGCACCCCCCAGGGCCTGATCGCCCCGAGCCCCCCCCAGGACCCCGGAGCCCGCCCACGCCACCTTGTCCTGCCGTTCAAAAGGTGGTTTAATCCACGCCGGCGGGACAGGCAATTTATCGGCGGGACTTCGGCCCATTCGGGCCGGAGAATCCAGCGGGGGGGCCCGCCAACCGGCGCGGCGCGATTCCCGCCCCCGCCGAATATTCGGTGCCGGAGACTTCGGCAACCGGCGGGGGTGGGATTCACTCCAGCCCCCGCCGATTCTCCGACCCGGCGGGGGGTCGGAGAATGACGCCCCAGAGGTCAAGGTATTGTTCAGAAGGATTCAGGGAAGAGCAAACAAGTTGATTTGATGTGGAGATGCCGGCGTTGGACTGGGGTGAGCACAGTACGAAGTCTTACAACACCAGGTTAAAGTCCAACAGGTTTGTTTCGATGTCACTAGCTTTCGGAGCGCTGCCCCTTCCTCAGGTGAATGAAGAGGTATGTTCCAGAAACCTCTTCTGGAACATACCTCTTCATTCACCTGAGGAAGGAGCAGCGCTCCGAAAGCTAGTGACATCGAAACAAACCTGTTGGACTTTAACCTGGTGTTGTAAGACTTCGTACTAAGTTGATTTGAGTTAAAGAGACAATCGCAGTGTTATAACCTGGCTGCTTACCATTGGCTGGGGACTAATGACAATCCCACAATTCTGTGGGAGTATGAGCTTCCCCAATGAGGGGGCGGAGAAACCATTAGCAGACTCCCTGTATAAATAAAGCTGGCCAGTTTGGAACCAGCAGGAAGTAGTAAGCAGCAAGTGAGGTTGCTGCTGTTGTGTATATATATATAATATATATGTTATTGTAAATAAATGTTATTTCTTTGTACCTTTGAAACTCGTGCGGATTCTTTGTGGCCCTTACAAAACTGGCGACAAGGGTTAAAGTGAATAGCTGTCTACACTGCTGAAGCCACCTCCCTGGATTTTTGTTGGATACAGGTTGGAAGTTGTTTTCGATTACACCATGCCTCTGTATGGACGTTTGGATGTTTTTGTTGCTGCGCTGGAAAGCTGGAACCAGTATGCACAACGGATGGGTTACTATTTCCGGGCAAACAATATCACTGAAAACGGGCGCCAGGTGGTCATATTGCTCACTGCCTGCGGCTCACATACGTTTGGGGTGATTAGGAGCCTTACGAATCCAGCTGCGCCGGACACCAAAACGTTTGATGAACTTGTGAATTTAGTGGGGCAACATTTTAACCCAACCCCATCCACGATAGTCCAACATTACCGGTTTAATACCCCTGAGAGGACCCCAGGAGAATCACTTGCCGACTTTCTATCCAGGCTACGCAGGGTTGCGCAATATTGTGACTATGGTGAGACCTTGTCAGAAATGTTACGCGACCGTTTGGCTTGCGGTATTAACAATGCGGCCACCCAGAGAAAGTTGTTAGCTCAGCCAACATTAACTTTTCAACAGGCCATTCAAATAGTATTGTCCTGAGAGAGCGCAGAACGAGGAGCGCAGGAGCTACAGGGAATGGAAGTGCATGCCTTGGGGCGCAACCCCTTCGATTCGAAAATGTCCCCCCGCACTCCTGCGGTACCTTGGGCGAGACAACTTCTGGATCGACGCCAGTGGCCGTCGGACATTCCTCCCCGAAGGGAGCCTTCTCCAGAACCAATGGATGAGGAGCCATGTCCGTGTCAGACTTGTAGGCGCCGACCCCGTCGCGGACGCCGGTCCTGGGGGGCGCCAGAGGTGCCGTCGTTTCGACTGAAACTGGGACCAGCCCAGGGGCTGTACCTTCCATGTGGATGAACCTGCGGCGACTACTCCTGAGGACATGGAGACGGATGACGACTGCCTGTAGCTGCATTGTGTGGCAGCTCCCTGTGTGGCCCACATTAAGGTGACAGTATGGGTCAATGGTCACCCGCTTGAGATGGAGTTGGACACTGGCGCAGCGGTCTCCGTGATCGCCCAGAGGATATTCGACTGCATCAAGCAGGGTATACAGACCCTTACATTAACCGACACACAGGCCAGGTTGGCCACCTACACGGGGGAACCATTGGATATTGCAGGAACTACAATGACCCCTGTTGTTTATGGATGCCAGGAGGGGCGTTTCCCACTTATCGTGGTGCGCGGCCATGAGCCCAGCCTGTTGGATCGGGACTGGTTGCGCCATTTGCGGTTGCAGTGGCAGCACATCCTCCAAACAGTTTCTGGAGGGTTGACTGAGGTGCTAGGACGATACCCAGATGTATTCCAGCCCAGTTTGGGGAAAATATAAGGGGCCCTAGCCCCTATCCAAGTCGAACAGGAGCCATGCCGCGCTATTTCCGGGCGCGCCCGGTGTCTTATGCCTTGCTCGAGAAGGTAGAAGGGGAGCTCACTCGTTTGGAAACTTTGGGTATTATCAGGCCCATCCGTTTTGCTGACTGGGCAGCACCAATTGTACCCGTGATGAAGCCAGATGCCACAGTTCGCTTGTGCGGCGACTATAAACTTACAGTTAATGCGGCTTCACGACTCGACCGATGCCTCGCATAGAGGATCGCTATGCAAAGCTTGCAGGCGGACCCTCGTTCACAAAATTAGATATGAGTCACGCCTACCGACAGTTAAGCTGGACCCTGCCTCCCGACCATATGCAACGATTAATACACACCGGGGGCTGTATGAATATACATGTTTGCACTTTGGAGTATCCTCTGCCTGCGCTATTTTTCAACGCGTTATGGAGGGCATTTTGAGAGGTTTACCGCGTGTCGCTGTCTACTTAGATGACGTTTTGATCACAGGGACGTCAGAGCAGGAACATTTGGAAAATCTGGCGGCTGTCCTTAGACGCTTTTCAGAGGATGGAGTCCATTTACGTCGCACAAAGTGCGTCTTTCAGGCGAAGGAAGTAGTCTACCTGGGTTATCGGGTGGACCGCAAAGGTTTGCACCCCGTCGCTGAGAAGGTGCGCGCGATTCAACAGGCCCCCGCCCCGACTGACACTTCGCATCTTCGTTCTTTTCTCGGCCTTGTAAACTATTACGGGAAGGTCCTCCCGATTCTGGCAACTACGCTGGCCCCGTTGCATCTTCTGCTAAAGAAGAATCACACCTGGGTTTGGGGTCAGCCGCAAGAAACCGCTTTCCGGCGGGTAAAACAACAATTGTCGTTGTCTGGGTTACTAACCCACTATGATCCTGGAAAGCCTTTGCTCGTCACATGTGATGCATCCCCGTATGGTATTGGGGCCATCCTGTCCCACAAGATGGAGAATGGGACTGAGCGGCCGATAGCTTTCGCCTCCCGCACATTGACTGCAGCAGCAAAAAAGTACACGCAGATCGAGAAGGAGGGCCTGGCAGTGGTCTTTGCGGTGAAACGTTTCCACCAGAACGTGTATGGCCGCCACTTCACTATCGTGACTGATCATAAGCCTCTGCTGGGACTTTTCAGAGAGGATAAACCAATACCACCCATTGCTTCCTCATGGATCCAGCGCTGGGCTTTGTTGCTTGCTGCATACGAGTATTCTCTGGAGCACAAACCAGGTACGCAGATAGCGAATGCCAACGCACTGAGCCGATTGCCTTTATCGACCGGCCTCATGTTGACCCCCACGACCGGTGAGGTGGTTTCAATCCTAAATTTTATGGACACCTTGCCTGTCACGGCATCACAGATCCATGAGTGGACCCAGACGGAGCCAGTCCTGTCAAAGGTTCGACACATAGTCCTGTATGGTGGGCAGCATAGACAGCTCCCAGGCGAGTTGCGGGCATTTTCCTCCAAGCTGTCAGAATTCAGCGTGGAACACGGCATCCTCTTGTGGGGGACGCGTGTGATTGTCCCGGAGAAAGGACAGAAGCTGATACTAAGAGACTTGTACAATGGGCATCCAGGTGTGACCACAATTAAAATGTTGGCCCGGAGTTATGTTTGGTGGCCAGGCCTCGACGCCGACATTGAGAAGGTGGCCCAAAACTGCCCCATTTGCCAGGAGCCTCAGGAGCTTCCACCGGCCGCATTCCTACATCACTGGGAATGGCCAGGGCGGCCTTGGGTGCGCTTGCATGCAGATTACGCCGGCCCTTTTCAAGGATCCATGTTCCTTTTATTAATCGACGCCCAGTCTAAATGGCTAGAGGTGCATAAGATGCTCGGCACAACGTCCTGCGCAACAATTGAGAAGATGCGTTTGCCTTTTAGTACACATGGCCTCCCTGAGGTGCTGGTCAGGGATAATGACACTCCATTCACCAGTGAGGAGTTTGCGAGGTTCATGAAGATGAACGGCATATGCCATATCTGCACTGCCCCTTACCACCCGGCTTCAAATGGGTTGGCGGAGCACGCAGTGCAGACATTCAAACGAGGCCTAAAGAAGCAGTCTTCCGGGTCAATGGACACGAGACTGCCTTGTTTTTTGTTTTCGTATAGGACCACCCCCATGCGGTGACTGGGGTAGCTCCCGCAGAACTCCTAATGGGCCGGAGACTTCGCACCCGCCTTGGTATGGTTTTCCCGGACATTGGCGCAAAAGTACGCCGCACACAAGAACGGCAGAGACAGGGTTTTTCTTGGCATCGGCTGATTCGGCAGTTTGCGCCCGGTGACCCAGTGTTCATTCACAATTTTGCTGGTGGTGCCCAGTGGGTCCCTGGCGTAATCTTTCGCCAAACGGGCCCTATATCTTACCAGGTGCAAGCCCAGGGTCGTCTCCAGCACAAACATGTAGACCACGTTCGGTCCAGAAGACTATCCCTTCCAAAGATTCCCCGGAGCTCATTTCTACAGCCGCAGAGACCAGAGACAATGGAAAGTAGTCCTCACAATCTTCCTCTGGTGCCTCACTCAAAGCATGCGCAGGTCGTTACAGAACCACGCGGAGATAGAGACGCCGAGATGACAGAGGCAGCAGACTCTGACTCCGAGTTGGAGACACAGGACGCATCAGACGGGGAATCCTCGGGCCCACGGGCCGTGGATGTACAACCGTTACGCCGTTCATCATGGAAGCGCCGGTCCCCGTCTCGTTACACACTGCCCGATCCAGCGCCTCGTGCAAATGGTGTTCGGCCTGCGGCAAAACGAGTCCGACACCCTCTTTCGCCAGGGTCTTCGGTGGATTCCTTGGACTTTGGCGGGGGGGAGGGATGTTATAACCTGCCTGCTTACCATTGGCTGGGGACTAATGACAATCCCACAATCCTGTGGGAGTATGAGCTTCCCCAATGAGGGGGCGGAGAAATCATTAGCAGACTCACTGTATAAATAAAGCTGGCCAGTTTGGAACCAGCAGGAAGGAGTGAGCAGCAAGTGAGGTTGCTGCTGTTGTGTATAGAAATGTTATTGTAAATAAATGTTATTTCTTTGTATCTTTGAAACTCATGCTGGATTCTTTGTGGCCCTCACAAAACGCAGTAACTGGACCTAAAGTGGAATTGCAGACTCCAGAGGTAGGTGAAACATTTGATGTCTTTTTAATACCATCTGGGAATCGAATATTAAAGCAATTATGAGGAGTTTGCACAGCAGTTAAGACAAAGAAATCCTAAAGGGTTGATGTGAAGTACTGACTGGATTTGCTGTTAATGTGGCGCAGAGGTTTTGTTTGAAAGTGTTCTTTGTGAAACCTGGACTGGGTTTCGGAACGCAAACCGCTAAGGGAAGGCATTATTGTGTGAGAAAATGTTAAAGCATGTTTTTGGGAGTCGAGTCTGGAAACTCAACGTAATCATCACCTGGGGGGATTCTGAGGAGAAACCCATAGAAACTAACTTGAGTTCAGAGTGGAATTCATGCATTTGATCGCATGTATTTGTGTGCTTAAAAGGGACTTTGTGTTAATCAGACTATTGGAGCTTATGATATACTTTGTAATCCATGTTAATCTTTAAATCTGTGCGCATTTCTGTACCAGCCTCCCCGAACAGGCGCCGGACTGTGGTGGCTAGGGGCTTTTCACAGTAACTTCATTGAAGCCAACTTGTGACAATAAACGATTATTATGGTTATTACCATTTTTTAAGCTAAAGGGGGGGAAGTAAAGGAGTATTGTGTAATAATCCACCATTTCATGTTTAATAAATGTTTTTTTCTTGTTGTTCGAGCTAATTTACGATTTGGTGACTCCGTCTCTCCACGTTTTATTAAAATAAATGTTATGGGGTGGAATTCTCCATTTCAGAGACTAAGTGATGACGCCGGGACAGAATCGGTGGACTGCTTTGACAGCAAAATTGACGCCGATCCTGGAGCAATTCATCAACCGTTAATGTGGAACACAAGTGATTCCAATGAGATACAGTGTAGGATATGCTAGAGTTGGGATTGGCACTCAAGATACTGGCAAGTTGCAACCACACCTTGGCACACCACTCCCCCCACACACTAATCTCAGACAACAAGATGACACTGGTGCTGGAGAACGCCCATCCTGTTGATGGGTTGGCTGCGGCCAGAAGTTACGTAGGGGGGTGGCCTAGGGGGACACCCATTCGGCCTGTGGCACTAAGTTCACAGTGGGTAGTCAGCGGCGTGGGCAGGCACGTGGCTGTTTTGCAGGCTGCAGCAATGGTGTTCCATGCCCGTCCCCCCCGTCTCCACAGCCCATCTCCTGGCTGCCCCCCGTTACTCTCCCCATGGGCTGGCAGGAATCCCCCCGACCAGCGGCACAACCTACAGCACAGTACAGCGATGTTGGACAATTCTCATACTCCCTCTTTCTCCCTCAGCAGCCACTGCACCTACTTCTCGATCTTTGAAAGCACAAGTGAAACTCGCCGTCGGTAATTCTGCTTGGTGGAGGCAGAGCATCGTGGAAGCCCCGGAGAATACCGGGTCATGCCCGCTGATGATATGTGGATCGTGTTTACTCTACATGTGGAGTAGAACACATTGACGCAGCTGTCGATGCACCGAAGCATGGCATTTAAGTGTGCCGGCCACGATTTTGGCCTCACAACCGATTCTCCGCCCAATCGCCTTTCCCGAATTCTGGTGTCGTCCGACGGAGAATCCCACCCAAGGTGTTCTGGAATCTTTGCGTTCAGTTATTCCCCCCCCCCCCCCCTCCAAATAAGAGACAATTTAGCGTGGCCAATCCACCTACCCTGCGCATCTTTAGGCCCACGCAGGCACGGGGAGAATGTGCAAACTCCACACAGACAGTGACCCAGGGCTGAGATCAAACCCAGGTCCTTGGCGCTGTGAGGCACTACGCCACTGTGCCACGCTCTTCTCATCCAGTTATAACGTCAACTTGGATCAGAACAGTACAGTAGGACAACATGGTTATAGGAAACTAACCTCCAATGTACCTAAATAAGACTCACGGAGTTAATACATAAAGGCACAAAATGAGAGGTCACTGAGCCATTTGTTTCCACATTTGTGTAATCCTATAAGTTTACAGCTCAGGTAGACTGGAAATAGATTTCCACCTGCTCTTTCCCTTCTTCTCGACAATTTCCTCCCTTCCAAGTACACCCCAAATCTCTTTTGAAAGTTATCATTGAATCTGATTCCATCACACTTTCAGACAGGGCCTTCAAGGATTTAATAAGGCATCGAGTAAAAAAAAATACTCCTCAGCCCATCAGGTGTGCGCGCTCAGGGGCTTGGCCGCGGTCATTGCAGGAGTGCAATTTTACACTGGCTGGCCAATTCATGGCCATTCAGCGTGAAGCATGCTCTGTGAAAGGCTGCCAGGTGTGGTGATATACATCACTGTAAGTACACAAAGGGTTAATGTACAGACACTACACCTAGCTAAACACTAGAGGGAACACCAGAGACATGACACACAGACAGTCAACCAATAGGCCCGTAAGATAGGACACGACCAATGGGCATTCACGATACACACAGAGGTGACACTACCACAGGAGGGCATTACACCAACCCATATAAAAGGACACCTCACACAGGCTCAATCTCTTTCCAGTGGGGACACTCAGTGAGTACTGACATATGGTTGATTGAACATCACTCCCACCACGTGGATTGTAGCAGACTGGTTCGTCAGTCTGAATAGCTATATCAGGATTAACAGTAGAGTCGAATCCAAGTAGGAGAATTGTTAATAGTTTAATAAACGTGTCAAAGATATCTCCAAGTCTGAACCTTCCTTTGTCAGAGTGCACATCAAGGAAGCAGCCTATGCTACGCCAAGAGCATAACAAAACACCGGGGAGAGCGGAGGCTGAGAAAAAGGAGGGTGCAGGCCGGCACTTCTAATATACAACCGTGGGGGGGTGGGGGGAGAATGGGGAGGGACAAGCTCCATGGCAGCTGTTTCAGGGAGCCGTTGACCCATGTTAAATAAATATCCATGTTAAAACTAAGCCACGAATGTCAATGCAGCTCGATCATACACAGAGCTCAGTCCCCAGACATATTTGTTAACGTTATTGCAGCACTAATAGTTCATCCTGCCCTGGATCAAGGCTGCAGCTAAAATGTAAAAGCAGACAGTCTGCAAAAAATTGCTTTCAATTGGCCCCTTAATGGGCTAAATTTTTATTCGATTATCGGCGAACACGCTTCCGACTCTCGCACGTGTCCGGCAACCGATATATTGCACGAGTGAGTGATGCGGTGGGATGCACGTCTGATGTCTTCTCGCACAATTTCACACGCATTGCGGGTCAGGCACGTTCCCATCCAAGCAATTTAAATTCTGGCCCTCATCTCCAACTCCTTCTTTTGCCACTTATCTCAAACCTGTGCCACCTTCTGCCACTGGAGAGAATGTCTCCTTATTTCCTCTTTCATAACCACAGGATGGATTATTTCATCGAGTGTTCCAGAAAGGACAGATATTCAAGATGCGCAGGCCTGTGGTTTTTTTAACCAGCGTCCTCTACGGATGCTTTCTCTCGCTTGGAGGACCCGATCAGGAAATTGGGTCGCACGATCCGGCTTCGATTCTGCCCAAGCCATTTAAGGGAGAAGGTCACACTTCCAAGGCTCAAAACTGGACGCTTGCAATCTAACATTTGGCACTCCCAACATCACAGGATCACAGAATCGGTACAGAAGGAGGCCATTTGACCCAACCATGTCTGCAGCAGCTCTCCGGATGAACGATTCACCCAAAGCCATTTCCCGGGCTGCCTTCTCCCTGTAACCTTGCACATTCTGCCAAGGATCATTTTCCAAGGGACACCTTCCTTCCCCGGCTTAGTTCAAAATAAATGTGTTAAAACCCTTGGTGCAACAATAAGTCTTCCCACAAGTGGAGATATCTTCTCTACGCTCATCAAAGCACTCCGTTAAGTTTAAAGCTCTGCACCAAGTTACCTTCCAGCCTTTTCTTTTCATGAAAAAAAGGGCTCCAGCCTGTTGAGCCTTCTCTAATAGTTTGACACTCACAGTGGCAATATTCCCTGCAATTTGCCGAGCCAGAGAATCACAGAATTGTTACAGTACAGAAGGAGATCTCTCAGCCCATTGTGTCTGTCTCTCTGAATGAGCAATCCACTTTCTCCTGCCTTCCCCCTGTAACTCTGCGGCGCACTCTTCCTTTTTGGGTGACAGTCTAACGCCCCCTTGAAAGCCTCGACTGAACCTGCCTCCACCACACTCTCAGGCAATGCACTCATTGCGTCAAAAGGTTTTTCTTCACGTCACTCTTGCTCTCTTGTTTTCAAACCTTTCACAAATGGGGACAGGTTCTCCATACCTATATATCCAGAACCCTCATGATTGTGAACACCTCTGTCAAATCTCCTCTCCGCTTTCTCTTGTCCAATGAAAACAGTCACATCTCACATCTCCAATCTAGTTTCTCATGCCTGGAACCATTCTCCTGGACCTTTATTGCACTGTTTCCAATGTCTCAATTCACATCCTTCCTAAAGTGCGGTGCTTAGAACTGGATGCAATAGTCCACTCGAGGCCAAATTTCTCATACGTTGAAAATAATCCCCTTTCTCCTGCTGCAATCATATGGGGCCTTGGTGAGGTCACACCTCGAATATTGTGTGGAGTTTTGGTCTCCTTATCGGAGGAAGGATGTTCTTGCTTTAGAGGTAGTGCCGAGAACATTTATCAGACTAATTCCTGGGAAGGCGGGACTGACATATGAGGAGATTGAGTCGGTTAACATTGCATTCATTGGAGTTTAGAAGAATGAGGGGAGATCTCATATAAACCTATAAAATGGTAACAGGACTAGAGAGGATAGCTGTAAGAAGGATGTTCCCCATGGGCGGGGGTGTCCAGAGCCAGGGGCCACAGTCTGAGAATACGGGGTAGACCATTTAGGACGGAGACGAGAAAGTTCTTCACCCAGAGAATGGTGAGCCTGTGGAATTCGTCACCACAGGAATTAGTTGAAATTGGTCGAACATTGGTCAAAATTCTCCTTTTGGAAGTCTATGTTCTCTCGCGGAGCTGAATTGCACCGTTGGGAGCGCAAATCCGGAAGTTAGTTACAATCCTTAGCCATGCACGTTTTTGAATGCCGGGGATTGCGAGGGATTCCCTAGTCGGGAGGAGTCAGGTGGTAGGGGCTAGTCTGGTTGAGTCAGCAGGGTTTTGGGAAGGTCATGGGGGGGGGGGGGGGGGATGAGCCAGCGGAAGCAAAGGTAGTCAGATGGTCCAGTGGGGTAATTGAAGGGAAATCAAGTGGGGCGTTGATAGGGGTACAATGTGAATGATTCAGGGGGTCAGCTGTATCTTGACCCAGGAGTTGGACAAGGATTTTTCTGTCTAACATTTCCTGGGTAACTATCCAGGTTAGCCCCATGGAACTGTCCATGGTCTCCAACTCTAGATCATGGTTGGAGACATTTTTGGTGCATCGCGGGAGCAGAATGATTGCCCATTGGAAGTTTATGCTTTCCGGGCAATTCCCACAGAGTTGGAATTTGTGAGGAATTCCATTGCATATCTCGGGGGTGGGTCTGACCTCTAACTATCTGGAGGCTGGAATATTTGGGCCGAAATGTCGTTCTGCAAATTAAAACTTAAATTGAGGTCATAAAGGAAGAGGTGCAGATAAACTCTGCAAATAAATAATGCTTGTGAACATTGAGATGTCCCGAGGGTATGAGCGTTGCAATATAAATGAAACTTGCTTCTTCCTTCCTTTCCCTTACTCTTTACTTTCTCTTTCTTTCCTTGATTTATATCTCTACACCTTTCTGTTTCATTATCTTTCTCTCTTTCCCTCCCTCTCTCTGTCTCTAACTTTTCCCTCGTGATACCCTCTTTCTACCTCATTTTCTCTATGTATATCTCTCTCTCCTTGTCTCTTTGCATCTATCTCTGTGTCTGTCTCTGGCTTTCTTTGCCCCTCTCTCTTTCATCTTCACCCTCCCTCTTTTTCTATGTGTGTGTATGTGCATGTGGGTCTCTCACTCTTTCTCTGTCTCTTTGCCTCTCTCTCTCTCTCTCTCTGTCTGTCTTCCTCTCTCCCCTCCCCCCCCCCTCTCTCTGTCTCTTTACCCCCTCCGTGCATTTCTTTCTCCCTCTTTCTTTCTGTGTGCTTATGCGTGTGTGTGCGCCTGTGTGTGCATGAGAGAGACGTTGGCCAGGATTCTCCGAAATCCCGGCCAAATGTCGACGCTGTCGTCAAAACCAACACGACGACTCCGGCATCAACGGGCCTCCAGGCCCAGGCATTCATCCCTTCCTAGGGGGCTAGTACGCACCGGTGTGCTGTACCGCTGCTCTGGCGCTCGAAAGCCAGCGCGCCATGGCCGGCACGGGTCCGCGCATGAGTGTGGGTTGCCTTCTCCGTGCTGGTCCCCAGGCAATATGGTGGAGCCCTACAGGGGCCCGCCGCGGAGGAACATAGGCCCCCCCCGCACCGGAATGAGCCCGCCCACCGATTGGTAGGCCCTGATCGCGGGCCTGGAGGCCCCCCCAGGGCCCCACCAGGATGGCCCCCGCAGCCAGAATTCCCAGGTCCCGCTGGGTAGGACCATATGTAACCCACGCTGGCGGGACTCGGCTGAACCCGGCGTGCACAAGGTGCGGAGAGTTCCCGGGGGGGGGGCGCACTTTCAACGGCCCCCCACTGGCACGGTGGCGACCCCGGGAACTCCCGAACCTCATGCCCGCCGGGTTCAGCAGAGTCCCATCAGCGTGGGTCCTACCCGGGTCGGGGAAAATCGGCGGCCCGACGTCGTAGCCGCAGGATCGGAGAATCCCAGCTGGTGTCCGGAATTCTTCAGCCGTTGGGAGTCTTCGTTCCCGCTGGCAGTGCACCCCTGCCCATGGAATTCTCGATGGCATGGGGTGGCATCAGTGGGAAATCCCATTGGCAAGCGGCGGTAGTATAGAATCCAGCCGCCAGCCAACGGCGTGCCACCGAAAAACATGCGGCTGCGTGACGGGACAATCCCGCTCGGAGTCTCTATCACTCCGATTATCCCTTTTGCCTCTCCCCTTGTGTTGCTCTCTATCTATCTTTCTCTCCCTCACTCTATCTCCCACTTTCTGACTAAATAGTAGACTTTTAAACAAAATGTATTTAAAGCTGCTGTGGTGTAAATGAAGCAAATGAAGCACTGTGTCGCTTTTCCAACGGATCAAACGATATCCCAATGGATCCAAAGGCATATTCAATCATGGGAGTGAATGATGGTTTAATATAAAATATTGCTGCCAAGGTCCAGTGCTGCCAGAGAAGCTTGAACTTCATTGTGTTCCACTTAACACAATAAATAGACCCACAAAGGAAAGAACTGTCTTTAATTAGCAACCTTACACAGGGGTCAAGCATTACACTTATGCTGTGTTGCACAGTACATAGTTTGTCAAACACATATTAAAACATTAATTCACTTGACACTAACTTGGTGAATAGAACTTTAGTAAGAAGTTCAAAGGAAGAGCAATTGTAAGAAATGCCATGGGTGGGATTCTCCGATCCTGGGGATAAGTGTTGACGCCGTTGTAAATGCCGGAGCATTTTACGACGCCGTCATCTGATCCCGAGGATCAGCGATCCTGCGCCGCACAGGGGGCCAGCATGGCACTGGAGAGCCTCACCCTGCTCCAGCTGCAAAAACGGGCATCAGCACGGGCGCCGCTGGTCCACGCATGCGCGCCATGGCCGGCGCGGGTTCGCGCATTCACGTGGGTTGCCGTCTCCGTGCTGGCCCCAATGCAACATGGCAGCGGCCTACTGGGGCCCGGCATGGAGGAACATAGGCCCCTACCGGGATAAGCCTGCCCGCCAATCGGTAGGCCCCGATTGCAGGCTTAGCCACCGTGGACAATCCCCTGGAGCCGGATCCCCCCTCCCCCCCCCCCCCCCCGCCAACCAGGCCGCCCCCGCAACATGAACGCCGAGGTCCCGCCAGGTAGGACCTCACGAGAACGACGCCGGCGGGACTCAGCCAAACTCGGCAGGCACTCGGCCCATCACACGGGGAGAATCACCGGGGGGCATTGAGCGGCCCCCAACTGCCGCCAACCGTGCCGGCGCCATTGGCGCCGATTCTCCGGCCCAGTGCAGGGTCAGAGAATCCCGCCCCATATTTATGAATATTATAAAATTGTTGTTATGGGTCCAGACCAGAACCCCAATTATGGTTACGATCCTGGACTAGAACCCAACTATTTGAATTTGGTAATACTTTGAGGAAAGGTTACTGAACGGCAGGATTAATAACACTGACCAGTAGACAGATTTAATGTTAAAACAAATTTTAATTTGGACACAGAATTGAGCACATTAGCAACAAAGAAATAGCTTGACAGTTAACAGGTACACCATCTTAATGTGTTTCCTGAAACCTGCCTCTATGTTGCAATAAAGCAACCCATATCTTTCAAATAAAGGTAACAACCACATTTTACTTGTTTATCTTTTTGCAGTCCTGAGAGAGAGAAACCTTTTTTTTTTAGGGCCAGCCTGAAAACCTTCTTCTCAGCTTAGAACTCTGGAAGGAACTCATTTGTCCAGGCAGACCTGGCCCCTTCTGTTCGCTACATCGGCTGCACTCAAAGCACACAGCAATCCTTTGTCTCTTGTTACAAACTGTGCCTTGATTTGTTTAGCCAGGCTCAAACTGTTACAATATCACATTAGCTCTCTATCTGCAAACAGGTAAAATAGCTTTTACTC
Organism: Scyliorhinus torazame; assembly: GCF_047496885.1. Lineage (NCBI taxonomy): Eukaryota > Metazoa > Chordata > Chondrichthyes > Carcharhiniformes > Scyliorhinidae > Scyliorhinus > Scyliorhinus torazame. The sequence continues at coordinate 53,966,884 of NC_092722.1, read as the reverse complement.
ACAGGTCTAGCAGACATACTGTCTGGAAGCATTTTAACCCGGGTTTTATTAACATTGCTACGAAAATACAGACTATAAAGAATGGCCATTTTTAAAATATTCGTCACATTGTGAAAACTGAGCAGGAAGTTGTATGTTTCATTTTCCTTTTCTTCCCTTCAGATAAAAAAACATTTTAATTGTTCACCATGCTAGCGAGAAACGGAGGCAATGGTCAGAATTTCCCAGCCGTCGGCAACACTGCCCCTGGGATTCTCGACACCGTGAGGTGGCTTCAAAGGGCAATCCTATCGACAAGTGGCGGTAAGAAATCCCGACGCCAGCGAATGGCGCGCCGCTGAGGAAAATGTGCTGGAGGACCGGAGAATCCTGTCCACCGCACCGGACACATTGGGTACCTGTCATTATGTTCATTGCACTATTCAAATAAATGGTTAGCATAGGGTAAGCAACCGGCCCTTGTAAATGAAGGATATGAATGGGTGCTTGGAGGCACAGGGCAATCTTCACTATATGAAGGAGGACTAGGGAAGATGGTGGGAGACCAAAGGATGAATTTGCTAACAGTCTGGCCACTGAGCATAATGCTGCGGCCACAAGCCACAGAGATCAACAAGTTCTGTGCCACCCCAGCTCTACCAACTGGCGTGACGATTAAATGAATTACCATGTCACTCACCACTGCTCAAATATTCAGCTGTAAGGGGAGATGAGCAGAAGATGTATATAAAAGTGAAATACAACCAACTTGCAAAGCATCTTGAAGTGTACAGAAATGTTTTCAAAGTGTTCTTGCCACATTGCATTCCTGATCCTGGAGCACTCTCTTTGTCCTGGTGTTCCACTTTCCTGATTCAAAATTGCAGCAACAGTATTCAACAGCAGGCCCCTTTGCTATAGCACAGCATCGCCTTCAGAGGGGCAGACTTCCTTTAAGAACAGAAGGCTGGCTGCACCACATTCTATTGCCGCTCACTGCCGAGCACAGAGAAAACCAGCAGCACAGCAGATACTTGCCCTTAAGCTCCAATCATGGATACGAAGTAGCAGCATCAAATTTGTGTATGATGACCACACATGTAACCCCCCCCCCTTCCACTCCCCCCAACAACCCCCCCACCCACCCCCCCACCATGCCTAAACAAAAACACAGAGTAATATTTAGCTTTTAGTGTTCTTCCAATTTGTTAGTACAGCTTTTCCTTCTCCATTTTAAAGCGGAGTGTCTGCTGTATGCAAATGCATTTTAACTGGATCTTAGAACAAGGTTGAGTGCAGAGTGGAAGTGAGACAGATTCTGGGACCAGAAACTCCGTTGTAGCTCCACTCAGCAACACTGAACTCTCAATGTAGGTCAGGCTTGCGGGTTCAAGGGAGGGAAAGGCACTGCATGTAATTGGCCCCAAGTGCCTTGTTTATTCACTCGAATGATTCTGAATGAATAATATTAATATTTAGGAAACAGGATACACTGCTGACTTTAATCTTCAAAAGCATTCAGGCTTTCGGAACCAGCTCTCACTCAAGATTTAAGACAATCGCAAATCAGGGAAAGGATGCTGTCAATAATTGATGTATCAGATCAAATGGTTACTTGCTCAGAGTATTAGAGCATCTGTGGAAGTGATATGGTAGGTGACTGTGTTACAGGGGCCCTGTTCTGAGCACTTAAGGAAATGTTGATCCTAATGGGAGACAACTGCGGTGAGCTGCGTCGCCAATGGTTGCAGGAAGACCCTGACATTTTGTGGCCTCCAAATAGCCTGAAATTTAAAACAAAACAAGGAATGATTATGATCCAACTAGAATTTTACACGAAAACAAAAGCAGAGTCTGGAATTCTGAAAGAAAAACAGAAAATACTGGAAATGCTCAGCAAGGTCTGGTAGCGTCTGTGGAGCGAGAGAAACAGATTTAACTTTGCAGGTTAACAGAAAGTTCTCCTGAACAACCATCAACCTGGAATGTTAAGCTGTTCTTTTTCACCCACATTCTGCCTGGCCTGCTGAATGTTTTCCAGCATTTTTTGATTTGGTTTAACATTAAACATTGGTGTAATTTTAGACTTGCAAATAATAAAATTTAGTAAGTGAAGTAGGTGCCAAGGCACCATCGTGGTAAGTTGGTTAACACAGGTCACCTCAAAAAATGCAATATGGTGTCAGCGAGGCTCATTATAGTTCACTTTTGCCCCTTATGCCAGAGTTTTGCACCTTTGAGCCCCATCCCAAGGTTTGAATTGCTGATCCAGCCTGTCACTCCCTCATGAGGATGCAAAAGTGCTGGAATGTTGGAGAGATAGGGTGCCTCAGTTAAGTTTTGAAGCCAAAAAGGACTGTCGGTTCAGGTGGATGCTAAATTTCTCAGGCCACAATTCACCCACTGTCTGGGAAACCTCTACATCAAGCAGATTAGTTCTGCAGAGTTGTTTTGATGTCAAGCTTTCCATGGTGTCAGGAAAACAAGAGTTTCAACTTTTTGTTGATCTTTTGCAACATCGCTGTCATATTCTCATGCATTGGAAAACAATCTTGTGGGGGTGTGACTCGTTTAATTGGATTGGAGACAGAAAGACTGCAAAGGTCAACGTTAATAAGAAAGTTGTGAAAGCAGTTGGTTTGATATGGTGATGAACAGAGGAAGCCAGAAGAACTTGAATATCAATTTACATTAGGCGATGAAAGAAGTGATTTGAAGTTGGCTGTTGTAGTTCAAAGTGTAACATATACACATTGGAAGACTGCAAATAGACGAGGAAAGGTCGGGCAAGTGAACCTTTGAAATATAGTAGCCATGAAGTAAAAAATTATGACAAAGCAATTCTGGGAAAGGGGAACTGCTAAAGGATTGCAGGATACAATAGAATCCCTACATTGCAGAAGGAGGCCATTCAGCTCATCAAGTCTGCGCGAACCCTCTGAAAGAAAGTCCTACCTCGACCCACTCCCTCGCAACCCTGTAACCCCATGTAACCTTTGGACACCAAGGGACAATTTAGCATGCCAATCACCTAATCTTTGCACCTTTGGACTGTGGGAGGAAACCGGAGCAGCCAGAGGAAACCGACGCAGACATGCGGAGAATGTGCAAACTCCACATAGACATTTACCCAAGGTTGGAATCAAACCCCAAACCCTGGTGCTGTGAGGCAGCAGTGCTAACCACTGTGCCGCCCCTGAAGGTAAGATCAAAGGGGGAAAACAGATTTAGGAAAACAACGGACACTGTTTGGCGGCAGATGGTGAGATCTCAAAGAAGACAGGTGTGGACAAAGCCAGTTCTGGAGAATCAGTTTGCTGTCACCCTAAGAGAACACTCTGAGAGCAGCAGGGCATTGTGTAGTAAGGTTGTTCGAACATTATACATTTGAAAATCTATACGGACTCTTGCCATTCAAAAGGGTGGTTGAGCTCAAAATTATTTAAACCAAGATCTGTTTGGAAAGGTTTAAAAAGTACTGTTAACTTGGCAAGGTGTTCTTGTGTTTTAAGTGTTAACTTTTTTTATTTCCTTATTTTAATAAATGATACACTTTAATATAAAATAGTCACAAATGGTATATCACATGATACACCCAGAAGGTATCTTGAAATGAATTCCTTCTCATCCAACCTCCAGACTTGACATAATGGCCGTCTTGATGGTTTTGCTGTTCAGCAGTTAATATTGCAGAAGGAACAGGATGATTGAGACAATCTCAAGTAGCTCTTCGATGTTTCCATTGTCGGGTCAATTTATCCACACCGGGGCAGCACGGTGGCGCAGTGGTTAGCATTGCTGCCTCACGACGCCGGGGTCCCAGGTTCGATCCCGGCTCTGGGTCACTGTCCATGTGGAGTTTGCACATTCTCCCCGTGTTTGCGTGGGTTTCGCCCCCACACTCCAAAGATATGCAGGGTAGGTGGATTGAACACGCTAAACTGCCCCTTAATTGGAAAAAATGAATTGGGTGTTCTAAATCTATAATTTAAAAAAAAACATTTATCCACTCTGAGAGCTCGGGATGTGGCCAACATTTCTGCTATTATCTGTTTTCACTCTTCCACCAAATCCTTTATGTTCACACAAATTCATTTTCTGATCATCACATCGGGATATAATTAACTTTCGGACTCAGGCAAGTTCCAACAAAGGCCAAATCACTTTACAGCCAACAAAGCACTTAATGTAGTCATTATTCCAATGTAGGAAACACAGCAGACAATTTATGCACAGCAAGCTCCCACAAGCAGCAATGAGGAAACGAGCAGATCGTCTGATTTAACGATAAAAGCAAATTACTGCGGATGGTGGAATCTGAAACAAAAACAGAAAATACTGAGCAAACTCAGCAGGTCTTACAGCATCTGTAGAGAGAGAACAGAGCTAATGTTTCAAGTCTGGACCTTACCCGCCCCCCCCCCCCCTCTCCCCCCCCCCCCCCCCCCCCCCACACACCCCAACCCACATGGGCCATCTGTTCCCTGTTCCTAGTTGTCCTTTGACACACTGCTTAGCATTGTTCTGCCATTAACACATTCTAATCTCTTAATGTGCCACTATCAGCACCCTCCTTAGCCTTGATCACCCCCATTTACATTTCCTATGGGAGAAATCTAATAGAGCCCCATAACAAGCACGTTTATCTGAGTAGTTCCCGGTGCTTGCAGCACTGAGAAACACCATTCTATCTACGGGAATCTGGTTCTATTTGAGGCATCAACAGGGAATACCCCACTGAGGCCGCACTTAGTCCCGTTTCCTGCACTGAGGACCTCTGCGTGGCAGAACTCAGAAGATTGTGTACAATTCTGGTCCCCGCACTACCAGAAGGATGTGGAGGCTTTGGAGAGGGTACAGAAAAGATTTACCAAGATGGTGCCTGGTATGGACAGCATTAGCTGTGAGGAGAGGTTGGATAAACTCGGTCTGTCCTCACTGGAACGACGGAGGTTGAGGGACGACCTGATAGACGTCTACAGAATTATGAGGGGCATGGACAGAGCGGATAGTCAGAAGCTTTTTCCCAGGGTGGAAGGGTCAGTTACTATGGGGAATAGGTTTAAGGTGCGAGGGGCAAGGTTTAAAGGCGATGTATGAGGCACGTTTTTTACACAGAGGGTGGTGGGAGCCTGGAGAAGGTAGTGGAAGCAGTTACGATAGTGACTTTTATGGGGCGTCTTGACAAATATGAGTAGCATGGGAATAGAGGGATATGGTCCCCGGAAGGGTCGGGAGTTTTAATTCAGATGGGCAGCATGGTTGGTGCAGGCTTGAGGGCTGAAGGGCCTGTTCCTGTGCTGTAGTTTTCCTTGTTCTTTGATTCAGATCGCGACATCTTGCGAGAATGCGTTAGATCTCATGAGGCATGGCGAGCTGGGTAGAAGAGGGATTTCCTGGCATCTACCAGCTCTGCCACACAGTCTTTCGGGCGCAACATGGATGGTAGGCCATGCCGTTTGTCTTTCTGTCCATGACATCTTTGTCAATCTGCACCTATTGCTGACCCTCTATGCAGCCCCACCGTTCCATGTGCCCCCCTCCCCAACAATATAAATCTGACTCTATTTCCAGTTCTCTCCAGCTTTCACAAAGTCATCCAGACTTAAAACGTTAACTCCATTCTCTCTCCACAGATTCTGTCAGATCTGCTGAAAATGTTTGGTATTTTCTGTATCTGTTTTAGCGATTATAGACCGCAGAATAAAAAATAGCTGGGTCATCAGGCGGTACTCCCATGCTCATTACCCTGATTTATTTTGTTATTCATTCATGGGATGTGAGCATTGTTGACTGAATCAGCAATTATTGCTCATCCCTAATTGTCCTTGAACTGATTGGCTTTTCAGAGGGTGTTTAAAAGTCAACCATATTGCTGTGGATCTGGAGTCACATGTGGGCCAGACCAGGTAAGGCTGGCAGATTTCCCTTCCTAACGGACATGAATGAACCAGATTGGTTTTTACAAAAATCGACAATGGCTTCATGCTCATCATTCAACTTTTATTTACAGATTTTTTTAAATTGAAATTTAACACCTCATCCGAAAGACAGCGTTCCCAACAGTGCAACGCTCCCTCAATATGCCAGCCTGAATTTGTGCTTAAGTCTCTTCAGTGGAACTTGAATCTCCAACCTTTCATTTAGAGTGTTCCTAACTGTGCCATGGCAGACACAGTTGTTTGCCTTACTCCTATTGATGTGGAGATGCCGGCGTTGGACTGGGGTGGGCACAGTAAGAAGTCTTACAACACCAGGTTAAAGACCAACAGGTTTGTTTCGAATCACTAGTTTTCGGTGCGCAGCTTCTTCATCAGGTGAGCAAAGAGGTGGGTTCCACAACCACATATATAGACAAAGTCAATGAAGCAACATGACACATTGAATGCGAGTCTTTGTAGATAATTAAGTCTTTACAGGTCCAGATGAAGGGACTCTAGAAAGGGATAATCACAGGTTAAAGAGGTGTGAATTGTCTCAAGCCAGGACTATTGATGCAGCATTGCTGGCTCTGCATCATTGCCATTCAATGGCTGCTATGTTTCATTACATAGCAAAGCAAATGAAATAAATGGATTCCCTTAAACTAGTGGACAGAAGATTGTTGAATGAAGACATTGAATGACCATCCTCTTATTGTCACCATGAATGTAACCCCATCTACGATAACTATCAATGACACAACCCTGTATTGGAAGCACAACCGCCAGAAATGTCTGCATTGACGGAGTGGGGGCAAAAATAAATGCCAGAGGAAACTCAACATTTGCCTGTTCACACAAGAGACCACAGAGGAAATCAAACTTACAGGAAAAACCTGCTGCGTACAGATTTTGGAAGGACAGGAGTGTGGAATCTAGAGCATGAAGATTAGAACAGGTAAGAGTAGGTCTGAGCTTTTGAGCCAGAAATGATCAGAGCATTTTGTAGCTGGTGAGAAGTTCAGAACTGTGCAGTAACAGAGGGGTTTAAGCTACAGAAGTTATTAAAAGCCAGCAGACAAGATACAAAAATTAAAAGGTTAAATGAATTTTGGCTTTCCTTCATCTCAAGGCGGTTAGAGTATAAAGCGTTGGAGGGTTTGCAAAGGTTAGGTCAAGCTCTGGTCAGACCACATCTGGATTAATTGCATTTCGTTCTGGCTAAAACCTCATGAAGGTCATATTGATCTTTGAGAGGGGTGGGATGTGGGGGACGCAGAATAATTCTTATCTTTTGTTCAATCTTGAGATGTGGGCTTTGCTGGTTATGCCAGCATTTATTGCCCATCCCGAGTTGCCCTTCAGGAGCTGGTGGTGAGCTGTCTTCTTGAACCACTGCAGTCCCTGAAGTGTAGGTACACCTGCAGTGCTGTTAGGGAGGGAGTTCCAGGATTTTGGCCCAGTTACAGTGAAGGAACGGTGATATATTTCCAAGTCTGGGTGGTAAGTGACTTGGAGGGAGACCTCTGGCTGGTGGTGGTGCCAGGTGCCTGATTCTTTTGTCCCTCTCGATGGTAGTGGGCATGGGTTTGGAAGGTGATGCCTAAGGAACCACGGTGAGTTCCTGCATTCGTTTTGTAAATGGTACACACAGTTGCCACTGTGCATCTGTGATGGCGGAGTGAATGTTTGTGGATGGGGTGCCAATCAAGTGGACCCTTTTATCCTGGATTGTGTCAAGCTTCTTGAGTGTTGTTAGACTTACACTTATCCAGGCAAGTGCAGACTATTCCATCACACCCCTGACTTATGCCTTGTAGATAGATGGTGGACAGGCTTTGGGAAGTTAGCAGTTACACGCCAAAGGATTCTTAGCTTCTGATCCGCTCTTGTAGCCACAGTATGTATCTGAATAATCCAATTCAGATTCTGGTCAGTGGTAACCCACAGGACTTTGATAGAAGGGGGATTCAGTATATGGGGGATGAAGTCGGGAAAGGCCCAGGGGACGGACGGATGGTGACCCGGCGGAATTTTATAAGTTCTCGATGGAACTGGCACTGCATCTGCTAGGGGCATTTTGTGAGGCGCTGGAGAAGGTGGAGTTGCCGGAGACGATGATGCAGGAGACGATTATATTAATACGATTATATTAATACCGAAGAAGGGGAAGTACCCGTTAGAATGATGGTCGTCAAGGCCCATATCACTGTTAAATACGGATGTAAAAGTGCTGGCCAAGCTGGTGGCGGGGAGGATGGAAGGTTGTGTCCTGGGGTGGTTTTGGAGGACCAAACGGGTTGTGTAAAGGGCTGGCATCTCTCCAGTAATAGAAGGCGATTTTAAATGTGATTATGATCTCGTCAAGAGGATGGGTACCGGAGGTAATGGTGTCCATGGATCCGGAGAAGGCATTCGAGTGGGTGGGATGGCGGTACCTGTTCGAGGTCCTGGGAAGGTTCAGATTTGGGCCGAAGTTTGTGGCGTAGGTGTGCCTGTTATATGTGGCACTGGTGGTGGGCATAGGGACCAACGGTATGAGCTCACAAAGTTTTGGATTACACAGGGAAACGAGGCCAGGGTACCCGCTGTCGCCACTGCTGTTTACGCTCGCAATAGAGCCCCTGCCAATAGCCCTTAGGGGGTTGGCAGAGTGGCAAGGGATTAGGAGGTGGAGCAGGGAGCATCGGGTGTTGCTACATGCGGACGATCTGTTACTGAACATGTCGGATCCACTGGAGAGCATAGTGAGGATTACGGGCCTATTAGAGAGGTTTGGGGCTTTCTCAGGATACAAGCTGAATGTAGGGAAAAGTAAAGTGTTCCCGTTGAACGAATTGGATTGGAGAGCCAGCTCAGGGGGGGCTGCCATTCAAGGTAGCCAGGGACAGGTTCAGTTACCTGGGGAGCAAGGGGATGGGAGAATGGGCAATGCTGCATAAATAGAATTTAACAAAGCTGGTGGAGGTGGTTAGGGAGGATTTTAAGAGGTGGGATACGCTGCATATGACTCTGGCAGCGAGGGACAAGTGGTGAAGATGAATGTCTTTCCAAGGTTCTTATTCATTTTCCAGGCATTTCCGATTTTTGTACCAAAGGCCTTTTTCTGGAAGTTGGATACGATTATTTCAGAGTTCATGTGGGCGGGGAAGGTGCCAAAGGTAAAGAGCGCCCTGTTACAGAGGCAGAGGCAGAATTGGAGGGGTGGCTTGCCAAACTTGTTGCATTATTACTGGATGGCGAAGGTGGAGAAGGAGGTGGGAGGGAGCTGGGGCAGAATGGGTTAAGAAGGAGGAAGAATCTTATAGGGGCTACACCCTGAGGGTTATGGTGACAGCGGCATTGCCACTGGTGCCAAGGAATACGTGGAGAATCCAGTTGTTCAGTCCATGATGAAGATGTGGAACCTGAGAAGGCATGTTAGGATAAAGGGGATGTCGGTTTTAATGCCGTTGTGTGAAAACCACAGGTTTGAGCCGGAGGGGACAGACGGTATGTACAGGAAGTGGAGAGAAGTGGGGCTGGTGCGGGTGAGGAATTTTTACCTGGAAGAGAGGTTTGCTAGTATCGAGGAACTGAGGGAGAGGGTAGAGCTCCCGAGAGGAAGCAAGTTTAGATATTTACAGGTAAGGGACAGAAGATCTGGAAATAGTTCCCCAAGTTTCCGAAGTATCCCCTACTGGAGCGGTTGCTGCTCCCAGACGTGGGAGGGGAGGGCAGGATAGGAAATATATGTGGATGGTTGGGAGAACAGAGGGGATGAGCAGATGGTGAAGAATACGGAGAAGTGAGAGGGGGAACTGGGAGGGGAGGTAAACTGGGGAGTATGGAGTGAGGCACCAAGTAGGGTAAACACAACTTCCTTGTGCGCAAGGATGAGCCTGATGGAGTTCAAGGTGGTTCATAGGGTACATATGACACGGGAGAGAGGAGTGGCAGACGAGTGTGAAAAGGGTGGGCGGGGACCAGCAAACCACACACATATGTTCTGGGGCTGTGAGAAGTTGGAGAGATTCTGGGCGGGAGTGTTCGCGACACTAACAATGATTGTGGGGGAGGAGGTTGTGCTGGACCCTAAGGTCGTGATATTCAGGATATCAGAGAAGCCGGAGCTGATGGAGGGGAGGAAGGCCGATGTCATGGTCTTCGCATCTCTGGTTGCCCAGTGAAGGATCTTATTGGAATGGCGATCGGCAATGTGACCGGGGGGGGGGGGGGGGGGGGGGGGAGGGGGGGCGGGGAGGGGGGGGGGCCTGGCTAGGAAACTTATATGACTGTCTCCATTTGGAAAAGATCAAATATGAATTGAAGGGTTCAGCGGGAGGTTTTGTGGAAAGGTGGGGGCACGTCATGGCCATGTTTGAGGAGCTGTTCATTGCTGGCGGGGGGGGGGTGAAAATGGGGAAAAATCTATACCGACTGTAAAATTGTGAGATGGGGGCATGTTCCCCAGATTGTTCCTGTTTTGCAACTGTTTGAATAAGTTTGGAATAAAATACATTTTAAAAGGACGGTTCAGTGGTGGCACTGCCATTGAATGCCAGGTGGTGATGGTTAGGTTCTCTCTTGTTGCGGATGGTCATTGCCTGGTAGTTGTGTGGCATGAATGTTACTTGCCGCTTGTCATCCCAAGTCTTGGTATTATCCAGGTCTTGTTACATTTGGATATGGACTGCTTCAGTATGTGAGGAGTCACGAATGGCGCTGAACATTGTGCAATCACCAGCAAATAGCCCCACTGCTGACCTTATGACAGAAGGAAGGTCATTGGTGACGCAACTGAAGATGGTCGGGCCCAGGACATTACCCTGAGGAGCTCCTACAGTAACGTGCTGGAATTCAGAATAGTTTCACTGGAATGTTTCCAGGACCCAATGGATTAAATTATTGGACAAATTGCATGGATTAGGATAGTTGTTTTACAGAGTTTTTCACAAGCTACTTTGTAGTTGAACAGAAGCAATTTAAGAGAACGATTGCATGATGTCATCGTTGACTGTTTGCTCGAGCAAACGGGCAGTCTAACATCGCAACGTTAGCATCTTCTCTAAGGTTTTCTCTTATGGTTGAATCATCAAAACCTGCAGACTCCATTTGAATCCACCACATAAAAACTAGTGCGTAAGAGGTAATATAATTAATGGTTTCAAGAAGATCAATTGGATTTCTAGAAACTATTTCCCCTGATGAGGGAGTTCAGAACAAGGGGGCATAACCTTCAAATTAGGATAGATCATTCAAAAGAGATGACAGGAAACATTTATCAGACCATAAGACCGAGGAACAGAATTCGGCCCATCGAGTCTGCTCCGCCATTCAATCATGGCTGATATTTTTCTCATTCCCATTCTCCTGCCTTTTCCCCATAACCCCTGATCCCCTTATTAATCAAGAACCTATCTATCTCTGTCTTAAAGACACTCAGTGATTTGGCCTCCACAGCCTTCTGCGGCAAAGTGTTCCATAGATTCACCACCCTCTGGCTGAAGAAATTCCTCCTCATCTCTATTTTAAAGGCACACCCCTTTATTCAAAGATGGTGTCCTTTGGTTCTAGTTTTTCCTACAAGTAGAAACATCCTCTCTGCCCCCACTGTATCCGGGCCTCGCAATATCCTGTACGTTTCAATAAGATCTCCCCTCATCCTTCTATACTCCACTAAGTACAGACCCAGAGTCCTCAATCGTTCCTCATACAACAAGCTCTTCATTCCAGGGATCATTCTTGTGAACCTCCTCTGGACCCTTTCCAAGACCAGCACATCCTTCCTTAGAAAAGGGGCCCAAAACTGCTCACAATATTCAAAATGGGGTCTGACCAGAGCCTTATACAGCTTCAGAAGTACATCCCTGGTCTTGTATTCTCGCTCTCTCGATATGAATGCTAACATTGCATTTGCCTTCCTAACTGCCGACTGAACCTGCATGTTAACCTTAAGAGAATCGTGAGCAAGGACTCCCAAGTCCCTTTGTACTTCTGATTTCCTAAGCATTTCCCCATTTAGAAAATAGTCTATGCCTCCATTCCTCCTTCCAAAGTGCATAACCTCACATTTTTCCACATTGTATTTCATCTGCCACTTCATTGCCAACTCTCCTAGTCTGTCCAAATTCTTCTGCAGCCCCGCCCCCTGCTTCCTCAATACAACCTGTCCCTCTACAGATCTTTGTATCATCTGCAAACTTAGCAACAGTGGCTTCAGTTCCTTCTTCCAGGTCATTAATGTATATTGTGAAAAGTTGTGGTCCCAGTACAGACCTCTGAGGCACGCCACTAGTCACTGGCTGCCATCCTGAAAAAGACCCCTTTATCCCCACTCTCTGCCTTCTGCCAGTCAGCCAATCCTCTATCCATGCCAGTACCTTGCCCCTAACACCATGGGCTCTTAACGTATTCAACAGTCTCCTGTACGGCACCCTGTCAAAGTCCTTCTGGAAATCTAAATAAATCACGTCCACTGGTTCTTCACACTAGCTATTGGTAACGTGGAATTCTCACTCCTGAGAAGCTGCTGAGCCAGGATTGATTGTTTTTTGAGGGGATTCAAAGATCCAGGCCAAGGCTTTCGATAATGTTAAGGTTCAGATCAGCCATGAATGAATCAAGTGGAGGAACATGTTTGAGGGGTGATACCCTGCTGCTCTGAGGCCCCTTCAGGGAGAGAGCATTCTTTGGGGGTTAAAAGGAAGCATGGCAAAACCATACCAGCTAAATCTGGGAATTCTCAGGGCAGGTGGAGTGTATTTGGGATACATCACACTTCTCTGTTGCCTGAGGAAGGGAAACAGAAAAACAAGCCCCAACGTTGTTTTGTTACCTGTGTGGTAGGTAACATGTACTACCCAAACCTTGGTTAGTGATGAGGTCTTCTGAATCGCGATGAAGAAGACTCAAACACGCCCAGTAGTAACAAAAGGTTTATTGAGGAACTATAACAATAATTGCATGAGTTCCTTACTTTAACTTTGATACTAGTGATAAGGTTAACAAGATCTAACTACGGTAACTATACGTAACTCCACTAGCCATCTGAACTAGTCTGCTATTGCCCTGGTCACAGTGCACCCAAGAGAGACCCAGAGACCCAATGTGGTTGCTTTTTATACCCCTGTTGGTCTGGCCCTCTAGTGATCATGTGGTGCTACTGATTACACATTAACCCCTTGTGTACATGCACATATAGAGATCAATACATCCCACTTTTGTTCGTTTTACATATTTTCTGTATGTTGTAAAGAAAATCGAACAAACATATTGGATGCAGTTTACAAATGCATTACATAAAATCAATGAGTTAGTCCGTCAAATGTGAATACATTTAGTCTCTAAGTTTTTTTCGCTTGCGTGAGATGGGTATACAAATGATGAATGGCGTGATTCTCCGCTTCCGCGCTGGTTTGGAGAATCGCCTGACGTGCCATTTTTCCCCGCGACGCCAGTCCGACGCCCTCCCGCAATGCACCCAAGCGGCGGGAACGGCCCCGTTGAGTTCTGCGCGGCGCAGGCCGGAGAATCGCCCGGGACACCCAAAGTGGCGATTCTCTGCTACACCCGCTATTCTCCGGCCTGGATGGGATGAGCGGCCTGCCCAAAACGATGGCTTCCCGCCAGGCGCCATCCACACCTGGTCGCTGCCGGCGGGAACAGCACGGGAATGCTGGGGGGGGGCGGCCTGTGGGGGGGGGGGATTCTTTCACCGGGGTTGCACTCAAAAGGGGCCTGGCCCGCGATCGGAGCCCACCGATCGGCGGCCCGGCCTCTCTGAAGGAGGACCTCCTTCCCTCCGCGCCCCGCAAGATCCATCCGACATCTTCTTGTGGGGCGGCCTCAGGGAGGACGGCAACCACGCATGCGCGGGTGATGCCAGTTAGGCGGCAGATGACGCGGCGCCGCTTTTATGCGGCGTTCTTTCGCTGTTGTTCTTGTTGTTCTCCAGCGCGCTGACGACGCTGCTTTAGCGACATGCCCCCCGAGTTTCTCGCGGCCCCGATCCTAGCTCATTTTCAGGCCCTGAATCGGTCGAGATCGGGGCTGTTTCACGCCATCCTGAACCTAGACGGCGTTCACGACGGCGTGGGCACATAGTCGCGGGAGCGGAGAATCGCGCCCGTTATGTACAAGTTGTGATGATCTTGATGATTATACAAAGCCAATTAATATTTATGAGTCCAATCTTAATTTAAAAAATTGTGAGTCCAAACTTAATCAATTTGTTCAGTTGAGTTGCTTTCGTCTTTTGTTGTTGAAGTGGTGATGTTGATGTCGTTATTTCTTTGTGAACATCGTCAGTGTTCTTGTGTTTAAGTGACCATCAAGTCATCATGTCGTTTATGTATTTGTTATTTTCGTTGTCGTTCTTATTGTTGTTTTTGTCGTGCTTGTTGTTTCTGTTTTTGTTGTTTTTGCTGTTGTTCTTGTTGTTTTTCTTGTTGTGCTTGTTGTTTCTGTTTTTGTTGTTTTTGTCGCTGTTCTTGTCGTTTTTCTTGTCGTGCTTATTGTTTCTGTTATGTTTTTGTTGTTGCTGTTATTGTTATTGTTTCTTCTGTGTGTCTTACGGTGTTTGTTGTTCTTGTTGCGCTCAATGAGTGTTCCGTGTGGATGATTTGAGTCATTGTCACAGTTATTGGTGTCAGTGTCCATTGTGGTATCTGTTATATTCAGCGTTTCGTCTTGAGAATTGTGAGAATGATCTGATGTTGCATTGATGTTGGTGACATCAGTCATTTGTGGTGGATTTAATTCCTCTTCTTTGCTTCCTTGGTACTCCTCTGCGAGAGTCATTTCTGGTTCATTTGAATCACCTTTGGTTTCTTGGTGCTCCTCTTCTGGAGTCAAAATCTTCACAAATTCATTTTCTTGTTGGTCTTAGTGCTCTTCATCTGGAGTCAAAATCTGCAAGATTTCATTCTCTTGTGGGTCTTTGTGCTCCTCTTATGGAGTCAGAATCTTAATGATTTCATTCTCTTGTGGGTCTTGGAGCTTGTCTTCTGGAGTCAAAATCTTCATAATTTCATTTTGTTGTGGGTCGTGGTGCTCCTCTTCTGGAGTCAAAATCTTCAAGATTTCTGTTGACGTGGTCTCTCTGGACTCTTGGTGCTTGTCTTCTGGTGTCAAAATCTTCAAGATTTCAACTGACATGCTCTCTCTGGACTCTTGGGTGGCCCTCCTCCGATTATTGAGTGCTTCTGTGCAGACGAGCTGAGATCGGTCAGTCTCGCTGTGATCCTGCACATCCTGTATGGGAATTGTGATTTCTTCGTCACTTGTCTCACATACAGTGGGTAGACATTCAGTGTCTTCTTGTTGGTTAAATGAGCTGGGTAGATTTTCATAATCTTCTTCTGGTGGCTCAAATAAGATGGGTAGACTGTCTTCTTGTTGGTTAAATGAGCTGGGTTCTGGTGACTCAAATAAGCGGGGTAGACGGTCAAAGTCTTTTTGTTGTTCACGTGAACTTGGTAGACTTTCATAAGTCTTGTTCATGCATGGCGTTCGCTACGGGGTGTTTGCTTGCTTCCATTTTTGGGTCTGTCACCAAGCTGTCTGTGGAGGCTTGCGTTGCTCTCTTTGTGGAGGCTTGTGTCGCTCTCTCTGCGGAGTCTTTCATCGCTCTCTCTGTGGAGTCTTTCATTGCTCTCTCTGTGGAGTCTTTCATCGCGCTCTCTGTGAAGTCGTGCAGTGTTCTCTCTGTGGAGTCGACCTGTGCTCTCTCAACCGAGTCGTTCTGTGCTCTCTGTGTGGCATTGTCTTCTTCTTAGGTATTGCTGTCATCCAATGTCCCGACGATCTGCCATGGCACCATGGTATTGGATTCATCTACCATGAGAAGAGTCATGTTGAGCTTTTCATCCGTGTTGCTGATGCAATGATCATCAATTCAGAATAACTCATCCATGTCTGAGCAGTAGTCTTCAATGAACAAATCATCTCTTTTTGTTTCGGATTTGTCATTGTTCTTTCTATGTCCAATGAAGAAATCATCTTCTGAGTAGTATTCTTCAATGAACAAATCACTGTGCTCTCCTCTTTGGGTGGTGCAAACTGCTTGTGCCAGGGTGCTGCGGAGGTCATTTTCACCAGCTGGTAGAAGCTCAGGTTTTGTTCTGTTTTTTGAGGTAAGAAAATGGGTTTTGCAGCTTTAAAATTCTTATTTGTAATTTTCGGGCATTTCCCTTTTAAGTGGGCGTGGTCCGGGTCTTCTGACGTCATGACGCTCGTGATGTAAAACGTAGGAATCGATTGCGCATGCACAATCCGACTTTCCTTTACTGTACGCTCTTTTCGCATCTGCGCATGCGCGCAAGTGTATTTTGCCGTTTCTTTCCTTTTTGAGAAGTGCGCATGAGTGTACTGGCCGGAACGCTCTTGCTCAAGATGGCTGCCAATCAAAAGGTGCTGTTGAATCGAGTGAGATCCTGCCTCTGCCTCATGGTGAGTGTTCGCGTCATTTTTACCGATTTTGTTTTCTGGATACTGATTCTGTGTTTGTAAAGACTCACAGTATTGATTTTGTTTTTGTTCATAATCAAGGCATTTTTGTATAGCAGTTTCTAGAGTTAGATATCTATCTTGTGGAAGTTCTTCCTTCAAATTTTTGTCAGATAGGCCATAAATTAATTGATCTGTTATTGCCCTGGTCACAGTGCACCCAAGAGAGACCCAGAGACCCATGTGGTTGCCTTTTATACCCCTGTTGGTCCGGCCCTCTAGTGATCATGTGGTGCTACTGATTACACATTAACCCCTTGTGTACATGCACATGTAGAGATCACTACAAATGTGTCCATTAAAGTGCATGGATATCGTATAAAATGGTGAATAGGTGCACTTGTCGAGTTCAAAATGGCAGCCTTGGTAAATTATTAAAAAACAATTGGTTGTACAAATTCCTGATTAGTGAGTCTTGTCATCAATGCCAGATGTATTTTCTTTTAACGTTTTCCCAAGGAGTTTTATGATGGTTTATTTGTTCATACAATGATATCCATGCACTCTGGACCCATACTAACCCACAGCCTTCTTTGTGTCAGTTATTAAGTTGCATCTGTTCTTTGTTCAGAAATTGATTGTGAACCATCTGTCTCTTTCTTTTCATTTCTGCCAAGTTTAAATGCAATATTTTCCATGCTCGTTGGACAATGTATTATTCAGTAGAACCAAACATGCGAGGATCAAACTCTTTGACCTGCTCAACTTCTGCAGATCTCTTGGAATAAAGCTATTCCTGTTTTCTCTGGAGCTTTATTCTGCCTGCATCTGTACTAAAGCTGTAGCGCAACAATTACTCACTCAAGTCGAGAAGTGATGAAGTCAATCGAGGCTTTATTAAGCAAGACTTGTTCCCCAGCAGCTCAATTACAGAATGAGGCTGCTGGGAGGACCCGGGCTCTTATACTCCGCCTTTCTGGGCGGAGCCAGCAGGCAGCAGATCCAACCAGGACCTGGGTCCTGTCTGCCAATAGCCTCTCGCCTTCACAGGTACCGTACTACCCCTAATACATACCACCACAAAAGCTTTGGATAAAGTAATCTAGAATTGAAAATGACTTGTCCTATTACATTACAGTGTGTATTGGCTAGCATCAATTGACGTTAAGCTACTTAAACACGAACGTCCACACTAGGCGATGCCCTGCAGCATAGCTAAGGGCACCGGGCTGAAGCAGATGAGAGGTCCGAGGGAGGAGGCCTTTTGGCCACGGAAAACTGGGGAAAGAATTGGGAGCGCATAAGAATAGGAGCAGGCCTTTCAGCCCCTCGGGCCTGCAGCGCTGTTCATTTGGAACGAGTACGAAATGTACCTCAACTCCATTTACTCACTTTTGCTCGATAGGGCAGCACGGTAGCTTGGTGGTTATCACAGTTGCTTTACAGCTCCAGGGTCCCAGGTTCGATTCCCGGCTTCGGTCACTGTCTATGTGGAGTCTGCACGTTCTTCCCGTGTGTGCGTGGGTTTCCGCTTGGTGCTCCGGTTTTGTCCCACAGTCCAAAGATGTGCGGGTTACATGAATTGGCCATGCTAAATTGCCCTTAGTGTCCAAAAAGGTTAATTGGGGTTACTGGGTTGAGGGGATGGTGTGGAGGAAGTGTGTGCTTGAGTGTGGTGCTCCTTCCGAGGGCCGGTGCAGACTCGATGGGCCGAATGGCCTCCTTCTGCACTGTAAATTCTATGAAATCTATGAAACTCTTGGTCCACTTGCCAAAATAAAAATCGATGGATCTCAGTTTTGGAAATTACAATTGACCAAGAATGTGTAGCGTTTTGAGGCAGGAAGTTCCAGATTTCTACTATCCTTTGTATGAAAAAGTATGATCCAGATTTCAATCCTGAATAGAATTGCTTTTAGGATTGAACACCCCTTATCTTTTCAATCCCATGATTTCTTCCTTGCCGTTTCTCCGTTGTCTGTACATCTCTTGCTTCTCAAACTTTGAAATGGGGAAGGCCATCTGGACTACAGTCTGAGGAATTCTAAGGGTGTGGCAGGGGGCTGGGGCACATAATGGGCAGCACAGTAGCATAATGGTTAGCACAGTTTCTTCACAGCGCCAAGGACCCAGGTTTGAATACAGCTTGGGTCACTGTCTGTGTGGAGTCTGCACGTTCTCCCCGTATCTGCGTGGATTTCCTCCCGGTGCTCCAGTTTCCTCCCACAATCCAACGATGTGCAGGTTAGGTGGATTGGCCATGCAAAATGACCCTTAGTGTTCAAAAAGGTTCAGTGGCGTTACTGGGTTGCGGGGTGGATGGGGGTGTGAGCTTGGGGACGGTGCTCTTTCCAACTCACGGAAAGTCGAGCATCAAGCTCCCCCTCATCCCACCCCATAATGGCAGGACACCCCCGGGCCCGGTCCCTGGCGTGGGCAAAGTGGGTTTGAGGCGTGGATGGGGCCGAACAGAGGATGAGAGGGGTGGGGTGGGAGCTGTCAGTTCTGTGGGCCGGGATTTTCCGCTTTTGTTCTTTTTGGCGAATTTGGTGATGGGAGCAAAAAATCTCACGAGAGACTGCAATTGTGTTTTACAGGAACATAGAACATAGAACATTACAGCGCAGTACAGGCCCCCCGGCCCTCGATGTTGCGCCGACCTGTGAAACCACTCTAAAGCCCATTTACACTATTCCCTTATCATCCATATGTCTATCCAATGACCATTTAAATGCCCTTAGTGTTGGCGAGTCCACTACTGTTACAGGCAGGGCATTCCACGCCCTTACTACTCTCTGAGTAAAGAACCTACCTCTGACATTTGTCTTATATCTATCTCCCCTCAATTTAAAGCTATGTCCTCTCATGTTAGACATCACCATCCGAGGAAAAAGGCTCTCACTGTCCACCCTATCTAATCCTCTGATCATCTTGTATGCCTCAATTAAGTCACCTCTTAACCTTCTTCTCTCAAACGAAAACGGAACGGGAGATTTTATCAGGTTTGTCCCCCGGAGTTAGACTAGGATTTTCTGTCTCTGGATAACTATGCAGGTAAGTATGTCAGGACTGTCTGAAGTATCTTTAACTCAGAATTGTGAACTTTCACGGACGGTCCTGGGGAGCAGGGGGAAATCTCAACAGAAGTTAAAACTTGCCAGGCAATTCCCTCTGAGGTCAGCACACTGGGACCTCCACTGGGTGCTGACTCACACTTTGGGTTGTGGTCTCCAGCAACCTGCAGACCTGAAGATCTAAGCAATAGAATCTTGGGGAGGCAATTTTGCACCCTGATCGCAGTCAGCAAGAATGGTGACGCAAGCAAAATACAGCGAGTGGAAAGTGAGTCTCTCGTCGACGAAATATCGTTTCCTGATTGTCCCCGCCCATGCCAGAAAGGGTGAAAACCTAATTTTAATAAACTTCAATCAATTTAAATATGGTTAAAGAGCTTCCTCCTCATACGTTCCCCCCTCACTAAATATTCGCAACATCTAAGAACATGAAGCAATCGAGGGAATCCCGCCAAGGGAGCTAAGTAAGTTTATCCCCGGGGTGTGGAGATAGGGTAACATCTGGGCACTTCCCCTGGCACAGGTTGGCACTGTCAGGTTGACACTGTCAGGTTGGCACTGCCAAGTTGGAACTGCCAACCCATGCCAACCTGGCCGTGTCGGCCTGTGCCAGAGGGCAGTACCAAGGGATGGTCCTCTGGGGAGCCCAAATTGGGGGGAGTTGCTGGTCATTCCCTCTTTGCGTGGTGGGGAGGAGAGCGCCGAGGCCTTTGAAGGGCGATACTTGGCAGTGACGGGAGTAGAGGACAGTGGGGGGTGGGGTCGTATTAAGACGGGGGGGAACATAGTATTGAGGGAGGAGCGGGATATGGCATCGAGGATCCGGGTAGCCGGCATTAAGGGGGAGAGCGCCGGCAATACTGCCGTGGTGGTTGTGGGTTGTGTGGGGGAGGGAGAGGGGAGAGCCCTGATACCTTTGTGATGATGAGGTTGGGGGAGGGGGGGGGAGTTTAACTTTAGTTCTGATTGCAGAGTCCTTATAAAAATAATGCCCAGATCTCTGTGGAGCCGGTCTTCCTGGATCCAACAGGCCTCACTCCACAGTCTGACGGCGTGAACCACGCGTTCCACCCCCTCATTGTTTAAAATGTCAGAGCGGCTCAGTTTAGAGAGGCGCACGGCAGTTTTCAGCCTGAACCTGACACTCTGACAAATTATGGGAAAATTCCACCCTTGTAGTCAGAAGGACGCCACTCTGTGCTGGGACTTTGAACGTTTTCTCCGATTCAGACCCACTCCTCTGCTCTTAACCCAGATCCTTGCAGCTCTTTGTCCTTTCGATTATTTATCTCATTTCCTTTTGAAGGTTACGGGTGAACCTGCTGCCTTTCAGATCACAGTAACTTGCTGAGTCAGAAAATTCTCTTCAATTCACACCGGAATTTTTAGTTTTATGCCAATTATCTTAATTCTGGCTCCAGATTTCTGGACGGCTGAATTAATCTGGAGGGAGTGGTCAGATTATTTAAGTTTCGAGGGAGGTCCAAAGTAAAACTTGAAAGGCTTTCTAAATTTTTGCTGAAGTACAGAGAACGCAATATCAGAAAAATCAGATAATTAAAGGATGTAGTTGAAAGGTGGTGTAAGATTTTATGGGCACGATTAAGTGGAAAAAGTTAAAGTCCACTTTTGGGCACATTTGCCAGGTGTTCCTCGGCAGCCGCATTGGTGAGATCGCGGCCTGTATTCAACTGCACTTAGTGCCAGAAGTGAGCCCCCACTGAATCTCGACATTCCTGGATCTCTTGGCGTGACTCCGGTAAGTCGGCCGATGCCCTCCAGCTCCAGGTCCGCCAGAGGACGTCTGCCAACGGCATCAGAGGCTACAAGTTGCGGAACGCAGCATGCTGCCTGCACCATTGATCAACATCCTGGAGACACACCTAGACGTAGCACTAAACCACGGAGGATCAAGAAGAGTGAGGAGCACTGAGTGGGCACTGGTCAGGTCACTATCCCTAGCTCGGGGAAATAGAAATCTGTCACATTAAAATCTTCGCACCTGAAACATTTGAAGCCTCTTGTCACTTTAATCTTCCCAGCAGGCTTGCCTGCACATCCTCCCCTCCCCCAGCAATATTTTTACCCCCCGGTAAAGATTTCGAAGATCAAAAGTCATTGATGCAGACCCCCTTCAGAGCATGGTTGTGAGCGTACTGTCAGCAGAAAGACAGGAGTCAGACTTAATCAGATCCTGAGGAGCACCAGAGCTTGCCTCACAGCGACTTAGCATCACACTCCTGCCTGGTATAGTGATCCGCTGACAGTGCCGACACAGGCCCATCACCCTGGGGTGATGTTGCACAGACCCTTGGAGGGGTTACATGGTGGTCGGGAGGGTGAGATGGGGGTAGGGTTGGGGGCTGAGGAATGGGGGAGGTGGGGGAAATGGGGAGGAATGGAGAGGAAGTGGGGGGGGGGATAATGGGGTGGGGGCGCTGAGCTGATGGACACAGCCTTGACCTCGGAGAATGTGGAAACGATGAGGGCCTCCGAGGTCCTCCTAGCATGACGGACCTTTTTTGCCGCCTGTCCTTCATCCTCTGTCTCCTCAATGGGGTCATCCTCCAGCCCCTCCTGGTCTGCTTCTTCCTACTCTGATGAGGCCTCCACCTCCACCTGCTGCTCCTCCCCCTCCAGATTATGGAGGCCATGACAGACCACCACAAAGGGGGAGAACCTCTGGGGGGTGTACTGCAGGGCACCACGGTCAAGGCACCAGAACCTCATCTTGAGCAGCCCAATGCTCAATGACAGCACGGGTGGCAAGGTGGGCCTCATTATATCGGGTCTCTGCCTCGGTCTCAGGCCTCTGCACCGGTGTCATCAGCCATGATCTCAGCGGGTATCCTTTCTCCCCAAGAGCCAGCCCGTCATCCTGGGCTGGTCCTCAAAGATACTGGGGATCTCTGAGTGCCCCCAGGATGTCACTGCCGTGCACGCTCCCAGGGTTGCAACAGACATGTGCATAATTCTGAGGCAATGGTTGCATGCGATCTGAATATTCAGGGTGTGGAACCCCTTGCTGTTAATATAAGGCACTCCCTCTTACCACGGTGCTTTCAGGACAACATGCATACCATCAATCACCCCCTGGAACTGGGGCATCCCAGCAATGGCGGTGAATCCTGCAGCCTGGGCAGCTTGGTGGGTCCGGTTCAGCTCAAAGCTGATATAGTCTGATGCCCATGCTTACTGAGCATCCGTCACCACCCGGATTGCACCTGTGGGCTGATGACTGCGATATGCCACACAAGTCCCCTCCTGACCCCTGGAATGACCAGGTGGCATAGATATTTAGAGCTGCAGTGACCTTCACGGCCACTGGCAGTGAATGTCCTCCTCCTCCACATGGTGTTGTGTCTGCGACATATGCTGTCCGTCAGCTCATTGAAGGACCAACGCCGCCTTTATACCTTGGGTCATCGGCCTTCCCTTCTGGCCCCCTCCACAGCCTGATGGGTAACCGGGTCTTCCGGGTGTGCAGTGGCTCTCCTGCACATGTGGTGCTGCCTCCAGCCTGAGTTGGCATTGCTGCCTTCTACAGCATCTTCCACAAGCCCAGCAAGGACAGCCTCCACGGGATCAACTCAAGCAATTGGAGAAGGAGTGAAACCGGCGATCAGTTAGAGCTTCCATCCCGGGACCCTCAAATCTCACAAGCGCCCCACCACCCTTACTATGACTATCCCGCCATCTCTTCGCGTACCATCCAGTGAGCCAGTTGTGCTGGCAAACCTTGCTGTGTGAGGCACGATCAATTGAACAAAGACTAGAGTTGGATACAACTGAGGCTTTATTGCTCTAAGATGTGTGGCCTCCCACAGCAGCTGGCGAAATGGCTGCTGAATGGAGGACACGCATATTTATACTCCGCCTACTGGGTGGAGCCAGCAGGCAGGGACTACCGGCAAACCTATAGTACAGGTCCTACCTACATCACCTAATACAGGTGCAACAGTGGTTTACCACACTGTGCATACTCACCCTCAGCCATGCCAGCAGCCCCAAGACCCCAGACCCCAATCCTCTGCCAGCAACATTGGGGGTGGGGGGGGGGGGGGGGGGAGACAGGCATGCTCAGCTGCCCTGCGCTCATCCAGACAATTACCCTTTGGCCCCGAGAAGATACTCAGTGGTGAAGATCTTTAGTGTTTGATTGTTGAGAGTTGCCTCTGTGGTGCTGATGCTCCTCGAGTTCAGGTACACTGTTCAGGTATCAAAGGCTGCTGGTCACGCAGTGCACTCATCATCCTCTGAGACATGGCACCTGTACCTTCAAGGAGGCACTTGAAAGTTCAGGAGCATGGAGTGCTCTGTCAAGTTTCACTAGGCCAATTCCTCATTTGAAATAGCCTTCAGCTGTGAAGCGAGAGGCTGCTCACAGTCAAAGGGAGTGAAATTGAATTTGACGATAGAAGACGCAGCAGGGAGGTGTCCTGGAAGTGTTTGGTAGGACAAACAGGCTACAGCTATGGTTTCCCCTGTTAAAAATGGTTTGAAGGCCCCACAGACTTAAAGCCCCTTACCCCTGCTGACTTGGCCCAAGGCGACCCCCAACCTGGAACGCACCAGCCTCCTGAACAACCCCAACCACACTGAGGGATCCTGCAATTCTCCCTCCCCCCCCCCCCGTTGAGCTGCATGCTGGAAAATGGAAATGGATACTCACCTCCACAGTTCCCCTCAGCAACCATTGTACGAGCTTCACATTTTTGAAATAGAGTAATAAATTACGTCTGAGTGACTTGCCGATGGGGAGTTGGGTAATTCCCGTGAGGCCACCGCATTCGCAATCTTGCTAATCAGATTGAAATGAATGTAAATGAGGGTTAATAATATGCTCACCATTTTTGGGCACAATCGGGCACTCGCCATCTGGAGCGGGCCGGGTGAATTGCAAAATTGTTCGTGCCCAGCGCAAATCACGATTTGGGCCTTTCTCGCTGGTCACCCAGCATGCCCCAATCCATGCCGAGTGCATATCTATATCTTTTGTGATTGTCATTGTGGAACCTCTCATTCTGCACAAAGGGAGAGTAAAGATAGAGCTGCTACCTCACATCACATTCTGAGATTTAATGGTGAGCAAAATACTATTTAATTTCAGCATTCCTGAACCAGATGGACTTTTGCATCAATTTGGTAGTTTTCTGGCTGTTATTACTGTTGCCAGCTTATTATTCCATATTAATGTGCCCAACTGAATTTCAATTCTCCAGCTGCCATTGCAGGATTTGAACTCACAACTCCAGAGGCCATTTGGTCTTTCAAATCCATGCTGGCTCTCTGTCGAACAATCCAATCAGTCCCATCCCCCTGCTCTATCCTCAAAACACCGAAAGCTTACCTCTCCCGTGGGCACATTCAGTTTACTTCTGAAGTAATTCAGCATTCCAGTACCCTCCGAGGCAGTGAGTTACAGTCACCACTTGCTGCAAAAAACACCATTCCCTCACAGCTACCTTGTAGCTGTTTTGGAGTGCAAGGCATTCTCGTTGAGCTCAAGCAGCTTAAATTATTCACTTCCTTCGTTCAAACGTAATTACAAACCATAATATGGCACACCTGTGGGGAAGCAACAGCTACTGCCAGGTGAGACATAGAAGCAGCGAGGAGTAAAGCAGAAAGGTGTTTTGCTGTTAAATCATTGCCTGATGGGTTTTACTCCTCAAGTCAAGCCTCTTGTCCTCCTGCAGCAGTCTCGTCTCAGATATTTCCATTCTTTCCCTCATTCAGCATTAGAACTCTCCCTGTGGATTACAATGGATTTATCTGAAAATTGACCACCAGTTGAAGTGTTTGGAAAGCTTAAATCAGCAAGAGTTAAGCAGTGGAACTTGCCTTTTGTCATTTCATAGGCCGGGATTGCAAGTTATGCCTGCATTCATGTTCTGCGGGCTGGATGGACTCTGTCCTGAGTACTTCCCACTGACAGGAATCGCAACAGCCCCAGAACTATACGTAAAATGGAGTTTACATAATCTAGGATGCAAGACCTGGGACTACTGGAAGTAGTTAACCGTTAACAGAAGTAATTGCATGACACCCTTTGAGCAATAACCGACCATCCCAGAATGAATCTTGACCTTCAGCCTTATTAACTGAGAGGCACGGCCTATTACGGCCGATGGATTTGAGGAGACCTCAGTTGCTCGCTATCAAATTTTCTTCAGGCTTTGATTCAATGATCCACATGAAGAAATTTACTGAGCTCTCTTTATCGAGAGGCTCCTTGCAACAGGCTGTTAAAGATTTTTAGGATTGAAGCCAAGGGCTTCAACCCGATTTTGGAATGTGGTACTTAGGGGCAGGCATAGACCATTTGGTCGCTTTAAGCCTGCTCCGCCATTCGATAGGATCACGTTGTGTCCTCAACTCCACTTTCCTGCTTCCTCCCATAACCCTTCACTCCAATTGGCCATCAAAATTCTGTCCAACTCAGCCTTCATTGACGTCGATGGCCACTTGTGATTGGAGAGGTTGGTGTGCATTGCACAGTTTCCATGGTTTATTCATGGAGGGATACTGACATATGTTAATCACTGTACTTGAATCTCCATCTGCGAAACTCTATAACGGTAACACTGAGTGGTTAGAAAGCTCCACCACGGCCCCGTTAAAAAACACATAATAATTGCAAGAACTCCCGATGCAGTTTTCAGCTTTCGCTAGACAGTCATCCCCCTCCTGATGTTCTCCCTTGGGCTGCATTTTCATGTCTGCAGGACTCGAAACATTAACTCCATCTCTCTGCAGATGCTTCCAGCCCTGCTGAATATTTCCAGCACTATCTGCTTTTATTTCAGATTTCCAGTATTGGCAGTATCTTGTTTTTATCATCACATTTTAAAGTCTCTGGCCATTCAGTACAACAGGGGACAGTAGCTTGGCTGGATCTACAGGCACCAGATCACTCTGCAGGTAGACAAACCCACTGAAAAACTGCCTACTCGGGCGAGATCGTCCAGCTATTCATACCTGTGGGATTTTCCAGTCTCGCCGATGGTGCACCCCCGCCATGGGTTTCCCAGCGACTTGGGCTGGACACAATGGAAATCCCATTGACAGCGATGGGACAGGAAGATCCCACTGCTGGCCAACAGTGGGCTGCATCCTGCCGCCATGAAATGCCCCTCTTCTGTACTCTACTTTATTTTTTATTTATTCATTTATGTGATGTGGGCGTTGCTAGTTATGCCAGCATTTATTGCCCATCCCTAGTTGCCCTTCAGAAGGTGGTGGTGAGTTGCTTTCTTGAACCGCTGCAGTCCCTGAGGTGTAGGTACAACCACTGAGCTGTTCAGGAGGGATTTCCAGGATTTTGTCCCAGCAACAGTGAAGGAACGGCGATATATTTCCAAGTCAGGGTGGTAAGTGACTTGGAGGGGAACCTCCTGGTGGTGGGGTTCCCAGGTATCTGCTACTCTTGTCCTTCTAGATGGTAATGGTTGAGGGTTTGGAAGGTGCTGTCTAAGGAACCTTGGTGAGGTCCTGCAGTGCAACTTGCAGATGATACACACGGCTGCCACTGTTCATCGGTGGTGGATGATTTGAATGTTTGTGGAATGGGATAAATCAAGCGGGCTGCTTTGTCCTGTCTACTCTATGTATTGCAAAGGCCTGGCAATGGTCAATGAGAGTAGCTTCCTTCACAATTGTGCTTGTTGAAAAATTGATTTCTCTCCTCCTGAAATACTTCAGAATCTGTCAACGAGATTAGGAATTCCATTGGTGGTTCTCAGGCCATATTGTTGTGTTGTTTGATTCTCTTCAAGAAGATTAACTCGTGCTCACTGGAGAGTTGCAATCAACACAGACTATCGACGTTTACACGGATACCGCCAAAGGGAAAAGAGGTGAGGGAGAGTGGTGGAATCCACTGTCAACCCAGGGCACCCATTGGGTGTAACTTCTGATTCAGCACAAAATAGGAGGATAAATCAGGACAAGGATTGTTTGTGGCTCAGATCCTAGGATGGTTGGCGTAGTGTTCACAAAGACCACAACTAGGTTTTGTATTAAACAGCGCGGAAGATTTACTTACACTACTTAATTGAATTCAACCTCTTACTTCTATATAATAAACAATTGACAATAAATATACAATCTACCACTAATCTCTACACTAATACAATAACTATGATCTGTTCTCACTCACACTAGCTTTCCTACAGTCTTTTTCCTAACCTTTGCCTCAACACTCTCCCAGAAGGCTTAGCATTGATGCTTTATATAGTTCTGCATCTAGCTCCCTCTAGTGGTTGATTCGAACATAACACAAACCCTTACAGTTCTATACATTTCTCATAATGTCACAACTTGCAAGAGAAAACAAAATCAATGCATCTGGTGCAAATTGATCAAATGCATTCTTTTGCTTCCCCTTCCAGTGTCAGCTGTGGCTCAAGGTCTAGCGCGCTCAGCTTTTCCTTTCATATCACACCCTTATCCTGGTGTTGGTGATTGTTTTAAGTTCATTCCTCCTTATCATCTCTTGATTTTCAAGAACCTTTTGGTAAATGTTCCAAGTCTTCTACAGTCAGTCGGAAGCAAAATGCCTGTTCAATATTTCTGCCTTTTCCTTGTTTTCGATTATCAATTTCCCAGATTCACTGTTCCAAGGACCAACACTAGGTTTAGTTGCCCTTTTCCCATTCAAGTACTTGTAGAAACTCTTACCATCTGTTTTTATATTACTAGCTAGCTTTCTGTCATAACCCACCTCACATGACATACGGGCGGGAATGATTGTTATCCCTTGTCCCTTGCGGAGTGCAAGCTCCCATGTTAAGGGGACGGGAGAAACTCAATCTATGTTGTGTACAAGGTCGGCCAATTCGGCACCAACCAATAAGACCCTGTTTGGAACATCGGGAGCAGTGTGTTCTAACCTTGGAAATAAACCTACGTTTCTTTGATACAACTCGGTGCGGACCCCCGTGACCTTACAAAACTTGCACTCATCAGGACAATTGACAAGAATACTAAATGTAAATGGAACAACAATTTACACCGTATGAGACGACTGATTGGTTGGCAAGTGGATTGGTAGAGGCATTGCCATGGAGAATGCACCAGATGATGGTGGCTAATAGTTAACTGTGAAGAATTGTTTGAAATTTAAACTCGACAGTTTGACTCAGGTTGGTAAAGGCATTGCCCTGAAACTATTTCTTCAGATGGGGAAGTCCAAAACAAGGAGTATAACTTTAAGAAGTAGATCAAGCCATCCAAGAGTGTTATTGGGAATCATTTCCTCAAAGAAAGGCAAGTGGAAATCTGGGAATCTCAGTTCCAGAAGACTGAGGCGGTTGAAATGTTTTCCAGCTGCCATCAGCAAGTTATTGTCGGGAACTGCAGCAAAGTTAGATAAATGGAGCCGAGATAAAGAATGAGTTGTCAATTATCCCAGATCGCCCAGGACGGTCCTGACATGGATGGTCTTGGTGTTAATGCTCAAAACTCGGAAACTCTTTATGTCTCAAAGTTCCCACCGCTGTGTGGCTTCCTCATTTGGTGATGGGGCCAGCTGAGGAATTTGGAGGAATGGATGTTTTTTATGGAACCACTGGAGTTGAGGGATTGGAGTTGGGAATAAAGGAATGGGAGGAGGCCCCAGAATGGGAGTGGGGATCTCAGGAACTGGACGGAGACTGTGGATGGGGGAGGGATTCAGAGCGCGCGAGGCAGATTGAGGATTCGAACGGGGGAATGGGTTGTCAGGGTGGGGAGGGAGAGTGGGAATTGGGCAGAGTGGGGGGTGGGGAATGGAGTCAACAAGGAATTTGCCGAGTGTTAGGAATGATGAGGTGAGAGAGCGAGAGACTGGGGGTGTCCTGTCCTGCTGAGGGAATAAGAATTCTCCAGAGCGTTGGACAGGAAATAAGACCTCAAAATTCCAGGTGGCGACCATTTAGTCCTTTGGTGACATGGCTGATCCGGTGAACTTCCTGCAGGTCACATTGTGCACCCTTGGCCAATCTCCCTGCACAGTAGGAAGTGTAGAGTTACAACCCCACTCCAACTACTATTTTCATGGTTAGCGAACAGAGGAAAACAAATCAGCAAATGCATCAAAAATGAGACATATGTGTCGTGTTGGGTGTTCCGCTATACAGACGAACCAACACGGTTGTAGATGGTGCAACTCTGTTTTATTACTCTTGATAACAACACCTGTAAACTTATGACTGTGGTTCGTAATTTACCCGTTAACCTGTGGATCTAGCCCTAACACTATCTTAGAGAGGCACTCAGCACATGCTGTATGTCTGAGTGGCACACTGTGATATGTCTGAGTGGCACACTATGATCTCTGTGCCCTGAGCTGTCTCCTGCTGGAATGAGCGGGAACTGTGGTGTTCCCCGTTTTATAGTGCTTGTGCTCTCACTGGTGATTGGCTGTGATGTTGCGTGTGTGTTGATTGGTCTGTTAATCTGTTAATCAGTGTGTATGTGTGTTTGCACCATGATATGTTTATCTGAATATCATGACATCCCCCCTTTTTACAAGAATATGTGCCTATGTGGTAATAAATATTGGTGTGTACTGAGTGCAGCTGAATGTGTGAGTGCAATATCTACAACATGTACATGAGGCTAAACTATATACATAGGAAGGTGTCAGGTGCAACATCGCAACGAGGTTGTACCATAAACAAAACAAGTGCAATCATCAAATATCGAAAACAAACTCCTGTAACGACAAAAAGAGAAACACATTAACATTGTGGCATAACACTTTAGTGAGTCCAATGTGCAAACAGGCTCATAAGTCTAGCCTGGTAGGCGGGCGACGAATCCGGGTTGACCGCCTCAATGGTGGGTTAGGATCCACCGGCTGAGGAATGGGCCTGGCCACAGGCGATAGAGGAATAGGCATGGTGGCAGGAAGCTCCACGAAGTCGACATCAGGGACAACAGGAGGGCGTGGCACCGGTGCATGATCACGTAGCGAGCACGGAAGCAGCCGAAGAGCCCGACGATTACGTCGGTGAATAGAGCCATCAGGCATGCGAACCAGGAACGAGCGGGGAGCCATGCGGCAGAGAACTTCGGCAGTTGCCGACCAGCCACCCTCTGGTAGGTGCATGCGGACGTTGTCTCCAGGCGCCAAGGCAGGAAGATCAGTTGCCCGAGCGTCATGTGTCACCTTCTGCTGAGCACACTGTTGTCGCATCCTCTGCAGTACTGGAGCATGGCCGGGTTTAGGAACATGAATGGACGGTACAGTGGTCCTGAGGGCGCGGCCCATCAACAGCTGGGCTGGTGAGAGGCCAGTGGACAGTGGGGCCAAGCGATAGGCCAGCAGGGCTAAACAGAAATCCGATCCTGCATCAGCAGCCTTGCAGAGGAGCCGCTTGACGATATGGATGCCCTTTTCCGCCTTGCCATTGGACTGGGGATGCAGAGGGCTGGACGTCACGTGTGTGAAGCCAAACGAAGCGGCAAAAGAAGACCATTCTTGGCTCGCAAAACAGGGCCCATTGTCCGACATGACGGTAAGCGGAATGCTGTGTGTAATTGAAAATATGGAAAGATGTGTCATTTGAAACATGGAAGTCTGGCAATATCTGGTCTGAGAGAAACATGAGAGAATGTAGGGAAAGATCCCACAAAGGGTTAACAGCAGCTGCCAGGGAAGGATTGTAAAATGCAGATATCCTTGGTCAAGCAGACTTAGCAAACAAGACAAACAGGATTTTGAATGAAGCCAAAAACAATGGCTCACCCCTTCATTGAAAGTAACTAACTTAGTAAGGATCTGGAAAAGAATGGATGAGGTTCTAGGTGTGAAAATTTGCTAATACCAGGTTTATCAGTCTACGAGAAACATAATTCAAAGCCAAAATCAAAGTCAAAATTGAGCTGAGGACACAATTGGAAAATAAAACTATAGAAATGACAGGAATTAAAAGTAACACCTCTTGAAACCAAAGCATTTTGAACATCACAAAGGACACAATGTAATCAGATCTATGAGATGAGGTTATGTCAAAATGAATGTTTAGACCAAAGATACCTTTTACAATCAAAGAGAATCAAGAGTTACTTAGCAATAAGGTCATAAAAACTAGATAACTGAGAAATATATAAAAACCCGAAGAAAGGGGACAGCCGGCAGAGCCAGCTCTCACAGCTCGGTACATGGGAACGATAGGACACAGCAACCGAGCTCATCAGCGAATACATCTAAAGAAGACCAGATTTTAAAAAGAAGATTGATTATCAAGTTGGGCCTGAAGGTCCATTCAACCAACCAGAAGGATCCAGAAGCAAGATCGTTTTACTTTTCTGTAAAGACAGTGATTGCATCTTTAAAAAACATACATATATATAATAATAAAATAACTTTAAAATTTTAACCTGAGACAGTGGTTATTAGCCTACTTTATTTACTTAGCAACGCAGGATCCAGGATATCAATGCTACTGAGGGGTAAGTAGGTAAAATTCTTCGGTGAAGGTATGGGTTATACCGGGGGATAACTTGAAAATATAGTTTGACCTGAATAGCACCCACTGAAGCTTGCATCGGAGTCGGGGAGTGAGAATTCCTGTTCACCATTTAGAATATCGACCTTTTTTTTGGTATAGGGGGAATTCTAAGAATAGTGGTGAGTTTTTAACTTCACATGGCGAGCGAAGGTTTCCTTGCATGCCCTGATGACAGCTGACGATGTCAAATCGTGCAGGCGTACGACCTCTGGATAATTTGAAAAATAATCAATTATGATGACGTAGTCCCTGCCGAGCGCATGAAAAAGGTCCACACCCACCTTCGCCCAGGGGGGCGTTACCAACTCATGGGGCTGAAGCGTCTCAGGGGGTTGCGCCAGCTGAAACCTTTGGCAGGTGGGGCAGTTGAGCATAATGTTGGCGATGTCATCGCTGATGCCCGGCCAGTATACAGCTTCTCGGGCCCTCCGCCTGCACTTCTCAACCCCGAGATGGCCTTTGTGTAATTGTTCGAGGACCAACCTGTGCATGCTGTGTGGAATCACAATCCGGTCCAGCTTTAGGAGGACACCGTCAATGACGGCCAAGTCGTCCTGGACATTGTAGAATTGTGGGCACTGTCCTTTGAGCCACCCTTCCGTCATGTGGCGCATCACACGTTGTAGAAGGGGGTCAACCGCAGTCTCCCGGCGAATACGGGCCAGACTTGCATCATTAGCTGGCAGATTGGCCGATGTGAAGGACATACGAACCCCCCCGATTCAGGCGGTATGCTCACTGCTCTGGACAGGGCATCCGCGATGATGAGGTCCTTTCCCGGGGTGTAGACTAGTTGGAAGTCGTACCTCCGGAGTTTGAGCAGAATGCGCTGGAAGCGAAGGGTCATCTCATTCAGGTCCTTTTGTATGATGCTGACCAGGGAGCGATGGTCGGTTTCCACGGTGAATTGAGGGAGACCATACACGTAGTCATGGAACATATCTATGCCGGTTAACAAACCCATGCACTCCTTCTCAATCTGCGCATAGCGCTGTTCTGTGGGGGTCATGGCCCGCGAGGCATAGGCGACCGGGGCCCATGATGCAGTGTCATCCCGTTGCAGGAGTACCGCCCCAATACCGGACTGGCTGGCATTAGTCGAGATCTTCGTATGTCGAGAAATGTCGAAGAACGCCAAGACCGGGGCTGTGGTGAGCTTAATCTTGAGCTCCTCCCATTCCTTCTGGTGTGCGGGCAGCCACTGGAACTCCGTAGTCTTCTTCACTAGGTGGCGAAGAGCCGTTGTGTGGGAGGTAAGGTTGGGAATAAACTTCCCCAGGAAGTTGACCATCCCGAGAAAGTGTAGCACTGCCTTCTTGTCTGCTGACTGCGGCATGGCTGTAATAGCTGTCACTTTGTCTGCATCCGGACACACTCCTGACCGGGATATGTGTTCCCCCAGAAACTTTAGCTCAGTTTGGCCAAAAGAACACTTGGCTCGGTTGAGGCGCAGATCGTGCTCTCGTATCCGAGCAAAGACGCGCCGGAGACGACTGATATGCTCCTGTGGTGTGGGGGACCAGATGATGACGTCGTCAACATAGACACGCACCCCTTTCATAGAATTTACAGTGCAGAAGGAGGCCATTCGGCCCATCGAGTCTGCACCGGCACTTGGAAAGTGCACCCTACCCAAGCCCATACCACCCTATCCCCATAACCCAGTAACCCCACTCAACCAACACTAAGGGCAATTTTGGACACTAAGGGCAATTTAGCATGGCAAATCCACCTAACCTGCACATCTTTGGACTGTGGGAGGAAACCGGAGCACCCGGAGGAAACCCACGCACACACGGGGAGAACGTTCAGACTCCGCACAGACAGTGACCCAGCCGGGAATCGAACCTGGGACCCTGGAGCTATGAAGCAATTGCGCTAACCGCTATGCTACCGTGCTGCCCCGTGTGCCCTCCATCATCTGTTCCATGATTCTGTGAAACACCTCAGATGCCGAGATGATGCCAAACGGCATTCTATTGTAGCAGAACTGCCAAAGGGAGTGTTGAAGGTACACAGCTTCCTGCTGGACTGATCCAGTTGAATCTGCCAAAAACCCTTTGAGGCATCAAGCTTTGTAAAAATTTTAGCGCGGGCCATTTCGCTCGTGATCTCTTCCCGTTTGGGTATGGGGTAATGTTCCCTCATGATGTTGTTGTTCAGGTCTTTCGGGTCGATGCAGATCCGGAGTTCACCAGAGGGCTTTTTTACGCACACCATGGAGCTGACCCATGGCGTGGGCTCTGTGACCCGGGAAAGCACTCCTTGGTCCTGGAGATCCTGCAGCTGCTGCTTGAGGTGGTCTTTGAGTGGTGCTGGGACTCTACGAGGTGCGTGAATGACCGAGGTGGCGTCCAGTTTGAGCCGTATTCTGTAAGTGTAGGGCAGTTTGCCCATGCCCTCGAAAGCCTCCTGGTTGTGGGCGAGGAGCGAGTGGAGCTGTGCCCTAAAGTCTGCATCCAGGAAGTCGGACGTGCCTTCTGGAGACAGAGTGTGTACCCGCTGTACGAGGTGGAGGATCTTGCACGCCTGTGCGCCTAGCAGGGAGTTCTTCAAGGATCCAACTATCTCAAAGGACAGTGTGGCTGTGTATGCATTGTGTGTGACCTCGAGCTGGCAGGATCCCATGGCCGGGATAACATTCCTGACCATCTGACAGCGGGCTGGCCGAATTGGTGGTTTGACTTTCAAGGCGTAGAAGGCTGACCATGCTCGATGGCGGTGGCTAGGGTGAGGTTCATAATTTTGAAGAGCTGCTGGCGTACGGTGCCCGAGGTGACCCCAAAAACTATCTGGTCCTGAATCATGGAATCGGAGGTGGCCTCATAGCCGCAGGACTGCGCGAGGATACGGAGATTTTTCAGGAAAGATTGAAAAGGCTCATCCTTACCCTGCAGGCGCTGCTGGAAGATATACCTCTCGAAGCTCTCGTTCACCTCGACGCTGAAGTGTTGCTCAAGTTTTAGAAGAACCGTCTTGTACTTCGTCTTGTCCTCGCCTTCCGCGAACACCAGGGAGTTGTAGATGTGGATGGCGTGTTGCCCTGCCGTGGAGAGGAGGAGGGCGATTTTCCTGGTGTCCGATGCATTCTCCCTGTCTGTGGCTTCTAGGAAGAACTGGAAGCGCAGTTTAAACAGCTTCCAGTTGATGCCGAGGTTTCCAACGATTTGGAGCGGCTGCAGCGGGCTGATGGTGTCCATGGCGCAGGATGGCGGATTCCTGAAGATGTGCAGGTAGGTCTCACAGTTGCTGGGTTCCAAACCTGGTACTATGTCGTGTTGGGTGTTCCGCTATACAGACGAACCAACACGGTTGTAGATAGTACAACTCTGTTTTATTACTCTTGATTACAACATCTGTAAACTTATGACTATGGTTCGTAATTTACCCGTTAACCTGTGGACCTAGCCCTAACACTATCTTAGAGAGGCACTCAGAACATGGTGTATGTCTGAGTGGCACGCTGTGAGCTCTGTGCCTTGAGCTGCCTCCTGCTGGAATGAGCGGGAACTGTGGTGTTCCCCGTTTTATAGTGCATGTGCTCTCACTGGTGATTGGCTGTGATGTTGCGTGTGTGTTGATTGGTTCGTTGATCTGTCCATCAGTGTGTATGTGTGTTGCACCATGGTATGTTTATCTGAATATCATGACCAGATGTAAAAGTTTTCCATCATTAAGAGGATGGAGCAGATTCTATTCCCCCTCATACAAACCATAAAGAGAAGTAAAACGCATTCCAGTCCGGGAGATCGCAATGTGAGTGCTAATTATTGAGAACAATGTTCTGTGTGGATAAACTCTGCATATTTAAGTGTTATGTTGTTCTGCAGCAGGAAGAAATCAGTTATGTCAGATGCATAATGCAGATAATGAGCTGCATAGCTGATTACATTTTAACCCGTCAGAATTGCTCATTTTAGTCATTAGTGGTGATCATTTCAGTTATGAAACGCTGCTGATAATTGTTCATTAGCATGCCTGGACGTTTTGCTCTTATTTTAGCTGATTTGAACATCGATAATTAATAACAGAAAAACGATCAGTAATAATTATTCACATGCAATTGAGCAAATCGCTGTTTGCTAAGAGGGAAACTTGCACGGTGCAATAGATGTGGAATTATTGAGGAATCAACACTAATTCAGCAAAAGAGCTTCGAGAATTGAACACGTAACCTCGAATCTGACCGGAACTGGTGATAACTGTAAGAGAAAGGAGACACATGTCTTACTTTAAACATGTATTCCATAGAAACCCTATTGTGGAGAAGGAGGACATTTGACTCAGTGAGTCTGCACCGACCGTTTGAAAGAGCACTCCCCCGCCCTATCCCCATAACCACACCTAACCTGCCCACTTTTTGGCACTCAGGGGCAATTTTAGCATGGCCAATCCACCTAACCTGCACATCTTTGGACTGTGGGAGAAAACCAGAGCACCCGGAGGAAACCCACGCAGACATGGGGAAAACGTGCAAACTCCACACAGACTTTCAATCAGGAGCGCTTAATGGGTTGCCAGCTGCTTTTGGACTGATTTCATGTTCCGTTTTGCCCCATTACTTTAAACTTAGACGTCAACTGTAACAAACGCAGAAATATATATTGAGGCGGGATATTCCTGCTCCCCTCCCCCTACGCCATGGCGTGTTTTGCAGTGGCAGAGGCCACTGTCAATGGGTTTGTCCATCGCTCGTGCCCTGGGAACCCTTGGTGGAGTGGTGTGGGAGAGGTGGTCACCATCTGCGGGAATGGAAGATCCTGCTGGCAGGAACGCGAGGACATTTTTCGGCCTGTTTCTTTAACGGGCACATGTTGTACAATCTAATCAAATCATGCAACAAGATGACACATGATTATGTGAATCCTTAAATTGAGTTCATGGTTCTCGAGAAGAACCCAGGCACTAAACTTCCCAGCCTGACTGCATCAAACGCAATTCATTCGAAACACTTCTACCAAAGAAGTGCATGGATTGGTAATGCTAAATTGACCCTTGGTGTCCAACGGTTAGTTGGGGTTACGGACATACAGGGATGGGGCGGAGGTTGTGGGCCTAGCTAGAGTGCTCTTTCAGAGGGCCGGTGTAGACTTGATGTGCTGAATGGCCTCCTTCTGCACTAGTGATTCTATTATTCTACCTATTCATCTCTACATCCCACGCATAAGACACGGTGCAGAATTCAGACACACACCATAATGCTAAGAAGATGCATTGATTTTCAAGTCAATCCTTCCCAGTGATTCCGTTACTATGGCTCACTTTGGCTCTAAAATCATTTTACTACAATAAACAATGAGCAAACTTAAATTCTGCAGTCTCTTAAGATATTGATGAATGACTTTCCTTCAACTAAACCTCCTTTTAAAAAAGCATTTCTATTCAACAGAGTGGAAGTTGTTTTACCTCATTGTGTGGTGGAGCCACACACAAATAAGGTACATGGGCAATGTGAGCCCACACCCCTACAACTGCCATTGAAAGTAACTATCCTTTTAGACTGCAAAATGATTGGGGAAGTCATTCTAACCCCCTTTGGGGGAACTGTAAACGGAAATAACCCAATTTACTGAATGAGCCCCAAGTGAAGAAATAATCAAAAATATTTCACGTTTTGTAACATTTACTTCAACACAGTTAAGAACCAACATAAATCAAACATAAAGTAATGGAGAAATGATACTTTAAATAAAAGAGTAAGTTTCACTTGATGCAGACGATGCAACAAAGTTACATCTTGCACATCACAAGCACCCATATTACTTCCTGCAGATATGTGGCACAAAATAACCATACAGTTTCACAACATACTGCTCTTTGTTCACACAGGATAGGTCAGGAGTCCTATCCAACAACAGATTTCATCTTTGAATTTTCTGGTTATAATGATCATCAGCAAGACATACATCGAGATGTCCTCTCTTCCTTGGGTTCTGACCATCTCAATGGTTTAGCTTTCTACAGTCCTTCTTCAACCAGTTAATACTGGTACACAGCTTAGCCACTTCTGGGAAAACACCCAGCTCGGTAGTGTTTCCAAGGTATTGAAACAGCTTTTCCATGTTTTAGACATCTTCAGCTAGCTCACATATCGCCTTCAAGAACCTCTGTCTCCTTTTCTGCCAAACAGAAAAAACTGGCCTCTTATTGAAAGTGATTTGCTTTTCCTCCCCACAAGAATTTTTTATGTTCTCTTTTTGCCTTTTTGTTCTGTCTGCATCTGAGCCTTCACGCCCCAGCTCTTGCCCTTGTCGCTCTCCTTTGTGTCTGCAGCTCTCCGACCTGACTGTAGCCATATGGCTTCTGGTCTTAACTTCCTTACTGCTGCCACTTGGTCAGGATGTCCAAGTCACATGGACAGCATTTCTCACTACCCAATAAAATTACATTGATCCCTTTACAATTTAATCTCTCCAGCCCTCGACTCTATCCCAGACCTTCCCTTTTGTCCTTCTTCCTCATCCCTCCTTTCAATGGCATGAAACGGATCACACTTCTAACTTCTTTCAGCTTTGAAGAGGAGTCATATTCAACTCGAAACATTGGGCGTGATTTAATGGAAATGAAACAGAGTCCCATTTCAGGTGCATTTAGCGGGGTGTTTCTCAGCGCTTTAAATCTCTGGATCCCCCCACATTGGCCTCTGGACCCTCTCCCAGAGCCCCAATTTAGATGCCACTTGACACCCAGGTGGCACTGCCAGGATACCGGTCTGGCAGCACCATGGTGCCCAGGTGGCATCAGGTGTTCTCGTGTACCATCCTGCCCAAAGCCTGACCACCTGGGGACCCCTGATTGCCTGGGAGGCGCCCCATGTGCCGGTACACCTGTGTCATGATATTCAAACACACACATCATGATGGACACACTAACAGGCAAATCAGAGTACACAACACCACAACCAATCACAGACAAGAACACCAACCACATAAAAAGCACGAGCACGACACCTGGAGGTCAGTAGGTCTGGGGAGAAGGAAACAAGAAAGAGCTGTTGAAACACCACAAGCAGGGAGCCCCCCACGTGCAGAGTGCAAAGACCAAGTTGTAAATAGTGAGTTTAAATAAAGAAGCGTTGTACCATATGCAACTGTGTTGGCTCTTCTGTGTGTCAGAACACCCAACACCACATGGTACAGGAGTGGATCGATACCTGCCTACCAACCTGCCATTCTGGACATGGACCACACCGGCAAACCGCAGCCGATGCAAGTCACGGGGAACCTAGGCACCAACTGGAAGCTCTACAGGCAGCGATTTGACCTGTACATCCGTGCCACCGAAAAACAGAATGTCTCGGATGATTCGAAGATTGCAATGCTCCTCTTCTACGCAGGCCCCCACCCAAACGATGTCTTTAATTCACTGGTGTTCGAGGAAGGCGAAAACCAGGCCAAATATGACACGGTCATCCTCAAAATGGACCAGCACTTTCAAACTGAAGTAAACGAAACTTTCGAAAGATACATCTTTCAGCAACGCCTGCAAGGTAAGGAGGAGCTTTTTCAACCCTTTTTGACGCACCTCCGGATTCTAGCGCAGTCCTGCGGTTACGGCACCACCACAGAGTCCATGATCAGGGACCAGATTGTTTTTGGCGTTGCCTCTAGTGGCCTACGCCAGCAGCTTCTTAAAATAAAAAGCCTCACCTTAGCGTCTGCTGTGGAAGCCTGTGTCCTCCACGAAAATGCTGCCTGCCGTTTTGCCCGATTTCAGGCGTCCGAGTTGGCACGGAGGGGGTCCCCAGCCGTCGAATCGGCAAGCCAGGCCGCCCACGACGTTGAACGCATCCAGGCCGTCGATTTCTTCCCGCCCCACGGCCCGGACGACAGCGGCCGCTTCCCGCGCTTTTCGCGGTCTCCCGCGCAGGTGCGCGCCAAGAATAACGGCCACAACGAGGGACGCACTGCGCAGGCGCGCCCACCGCAAGATCGCACTGCGCATGCGCAGTGGCGCAACGAACGTCGTGACGTCATGACGTGCAGCAAGTGTGGAGGTCTACACTTAAAAGGGCAATGTCCTGCAAAATACCGACAGTGCAACAGATGTGCCATGATGGGCCACTACGCAGCCCGCTGTCGTGCGGCTCAACCCATGGATCCGGCGCATCCTCGACAACCTCGCGCACGAGTCAGGACCGTCCAGCCCACGCATCACGACTTCCAGTTAAGTGATGCAGATGACCAGGATGACTTCCGAGTTGCCGTCATTGATGTCAACAAGGTCAATGCCATCAATCCAGACGATGAGTGGTGTGCCACCCTGACGGTCAACCGATCGCGCGTCGCCTTCCGTCTGGACACCGGCGCATCCGCCAACCTGATTGCTTACTCTGCAGTCCAGGCCATGAAGGTCAAACCACCCATCACACCATCCCGGCTTAAGATGGTTGACTATAACGGGAACGTTATCCCGTCCGTAGGATCTTGCCAGCTACAGGTGACTCACAAGAGGTACACGGCCACACTCCCCTTCGAAGTTGTGGGCTCATCAAAGGACTCGTTACTGGGTGCACAAGCGTGTAAGGTCCTTCACCTGGTACAGCGCATCATGTCTCTCTCTCCAGATGAGATATCCGACTTCCCGGATGCTGAGTTCCACGCGAATCTCCATTCCCTCCTTGCTCACAACCAGGAGGTTTTTGAAGGCATGGGGACATTGCCACACACGTACAAGATTCGACTCAGACCGGACGCCATCCCTGTCGTTCACGCACCTCGCA
Organism: Scyliorhinus torazame; assembly: GCF_047496885.1. Taxonomy (NCBI): domain Eukaryota; kingdom Metazoa; phylum Chordata; class Chondrichthyes; order Carcharhiniformes; family Scyliorhinidae; genus Scyliorhinus; species Scyliorhinus torazame. The sequence goes on along the minus strand of NC_092722.1, from coordinate 53,926,260 downwards.
GGGTTCCTGCGCCTCTCAAAGACCGCCTCAAGGCACAACTGCAGATTCTTCAGGACCAAGGGGTCCTATCCAAGGTCACGGAGCCCACGCCATGGGTCAGCTCCATGGTCTGTGTAAAGAAGCCCTCTGGCGAGCTCCGTATATGTATAGATCCAAAAGATCTGAACAACAACATCATGCACGAACACTATCCCATCCCGAAACGAGAAGACCTCACCAGCGAGATGGCGCGAGCCAACATATTCACTAAATTGGATGCGTCCAAAGGATTCTGGCAGATCAAACTGGACCCGGCCAGCCGAAGACTATGCACATTCAACACCCCTTTTGGCAGATTCTGCTACAACCGGATGCCATTCGGCATCATTTCGGCATCTGAAGTATTCCACCGCATTATGGAGCAGATGATGGAAGGCATCGAAGGGGTACGTGTATATGTGGACGATATCATCATTTGGTCCACCACTCCGCAGGAACACATGCATCGTCTTCGACGTGTCTTCACCCGCATACGGCAAAATGGCCTGCGTCTCAACCGTGCGAAGTGTGCTTTCGGCCAGACGGAGCTGAAATTCCTCGGGGACCACATCTCAAGGTCCGGGGTCCGTCCCGATGCAGACAAGGTTAGCGCCATCACAGCCATGCCACGACCGGCTGACAAGAAGGCTGTCTTAAGATTCCTGGGCATGGTCAACTTCCTTGGGAAGTTCATTCCCAACCTGGCTTCTCATACAACAAACATGCGCCATCTCGTAAAAAAATCGACGGAATTCAACTGGCACCAGTCGCATCAGCGGGAATGGGAGGAGCTCAAGCACAAACTGGTCACGGCACCAGTGCTGGCCTTCTTTGACACGACTCGCCCTACAAAGATCTCAACAGACGCCAGCCAATCTGGTATTGGAGCGGTACTCCTGCAAAAAGACAGCACGTCATCATGGGCCCCGGTTGCGTATGCCTCACGAGCCATGACCCCTACCGAACAGCGCTACGCGCAAATCGAAAAAGAATGCCTGGGCTTGTTAACTGGACTGGACAAGTTCCACGACTATGTGTATGGCCTGCCACGATTCACGGTCGAAACTGACCACCGCCCCCTGGTCAACATCATTAACAAAGACCTGAACGACATGACTCCTCGCCTCCAGCGCATCTTACTTAAACTCAGGAGGTACGATTTTGAACTGATCTACACTCCGGGGAAGGAACTCATAGTGGCGGACACTCTTTCCCGAGCAGTGAGCACACCACCAGATGCGGAGGGGTTCGTGCGTCAAATTGAGGCACACGTGACTCTGACAGCAGCAAACATGCCAGCTGATGATCCTTGTCTGGCCCACATACGCGCAGAGACGGCGACTGACCCTCTGCTGCAGCGAGTGATGCGCCACATGACGGAAGGGTGGCTAAAAGGGCAGTGCCCCCAGTTTTATAATGTGCGAGATGATCTCACCAATATAGACGGGGTCCTTATGAAATCGCATAGGATCGTCATTCCACACAGTGTGCGCCAGATGATTCTTCGTCAACTACACGAAGGCCACTTGGGCGTCGAAAAATGCAGACGAAGGGCCCGGGAGGCGGTATATTGGCCGGGTATTAATGAAGACATAGCCAACATGGTGCTCAACTGCACAACCTGTCAGAGGTTTCAGCCAGCGCAACCTCCGGAAACACTTCTACCACACGAGATGGTGACGTCCCCCTGGGCGAAGGTGGGTGTTGACCTATTTCACGCGCTCGGCAGAGATTACATTGTTATTATAGACTACTTCTCAAACTACCCGGAAGTCATGCCTCTCCATGATCTGACGTCGTCCGCAGTCATTGGGGCCTGCAAGGAAACGTTTGCTCGCCACGGCATTCCAAGGACTGTCATGTCAGACAATGGACCTTGTTTTGCCAGCCGTGAATGGTCGTCCTTTGCCGCAGCATATGGTTTCACTCATGTGACATCCAGCCCTCTGCATCCACAATCGAACGGGAAGGCTGAAAAGGGTGTCCACATCGCAAAGCGGCTCCTGTGCAAGGCGGCTGATGACGGATCGGACTTTAACCTTGCCTTGCTGGCCTATCGATCGGCCCCGTTGTCCACGGGCCTCTCGCCAGCGCAGCTACTAATGGGTCGCTCCCTCAGGACGACGGTACCTTCCGTCCTGGCACCGACAACAGACCATGAGGCGGTTCTTCGGAACATGCAACTGCAGCGTGATCGCCAGAAAGGTCGGTACGACACACGAGCGACGGACCTGCCCCCCCTGTCCTCCGGAGACAAAGTACGCGTCCATCAACCGTATGGTGGCTGGTCAGCACCGGCCGAAGTCCTCCGACAAGTGGCTCCCCGCTCGTTCCTGGTTCGCATGCCGGATGGTTCCGTGCGTCGCCGCAATCGGCGCGCCCTTCGCCGACTTCCACGCTCACAGCCACACAACACGCCAGATCCTCAACAGGCTTCCGAGGATGACTTTGTGGAGCTGCCGCACATCACGCCCTTTCCATCGCCACCCATGGCCATGCCTGCACAGCAGCCGGTGGTTCTTGATCCACCCTTAAGGCGGTCAACCCGAATTCGTCGCAAACCCATTAGAATGGACTTATAATACAGTTCATATGTTTAATAAGTTGGACAATTTTACATGATAACCTGTTGTTGTTTATCGTTCCAGATGTCGTCTGACTGGACAACTGTTCAAATGTTTTTTCTTCTTCTCTCGTTCGCATTTCTGTTATGTTATGGTACAACTGGATTCATGTGACGCACTCGACATCGCCCCATGTACATAGTTCCGTCATAGACACATGCTGCACACGACACACACACACTCTTAGATGCACTCACGTCACGATCATATTTATTACCACGTAGGCACATATCTTTGTAAAAAGGGGGGATGTCATGATATTCAAACACACACATCATGATGGACACACTAACAGGCAAATCAGAGTACACAACACCACAACCAATCACAGACAAGAACACCAACCACATAAAAAGCACGAGCACGACACCTGGAGGTCAGTAGGTCTGGGGAGAAGGAAACAAGAAAGAGCTGTTGAAACACCACAAGCAGGGAGCCCCCCACGTGCAGAGTGCAAAGACCAAGTTGTAAATAGTGAGTTTAAATAAAGAAGCGTTGTACCATATGCAACTGTGTTGGCTCTTCTGTGTGTCAGAACACCCAACACCACAACCTGGTCCACATTTGTGGAAACCAATGCTAAACGGCACCTGCTGGGGGCCTCCAAGGTGAGGCTGTTAGGTCCTGCGTTTTAGGTAATTCTGGTGTGAACATATTTAAGTGAGCCTAATTGCACACCTAAATATGCAAATCAGGATGCTGCCCATTGAGGGAGGGATCCGATCATGACGCCTCGATAGATCATATCGAGCATTGTAAATCTTGCGAGATTTACCAGCCTTGCCGTGAGCCGCGTTGGGCGCGATGAGGCCTGTAGAGCGGCCCATTAACTCTGTTTCTCTCTCCACAGCAGCGGCCAGACTCTCTGAGTGTGTCAGCATTTCCTGATTTTATTTCGACGTTTCCTTACCACACCGCTTCCGATTCAAAGTTCATCGCAAGGGGAAGTGGCTCATTCAGCCACCAGGCACTGAAATGTTTGGCGGCCATCATGATTTCTTGATGTGGCTGAGATGGTCACACCCAATGATCAGAATTACAGCAGAGCAGTGCGAATGGTGGTGACAGATTGCTCGATACATTATTTCAAAGATGAGTCAGGGAGTTATCCCCACTGGGGCCAGATTATCTGGTCATTATCACATTGTCATTTATGGGAGCTTGCTGTATGCAATTTGGCTGCTGCAGTTCCTATACTAAATCAGTGACTACTGGTTAAGAAACATACTTCCTTGGCTGTAAAGTCCACCAGCATGTCCTGAGGTCTGGAAAGGTGCTATAATAATGAAGGTTCTTTACCTGATGGTTCATGACTGATATAATAATAATGCACCTTATAGTTGCAATAGAAGTGTTTGTTTCAGGATCACAGTACTGTGACTAAAAATATACCAAACCCATCAACCCAGAGAGGCAGAACGTTTGTTGAATCTGACCCTGGGAGGGTTCCAATCTTCATAGAGAAGGTGGCTTGCTGCTGAATCTGAAAGCACGTCACTTGCTTGAAAACTGCATTAACACAACGTGATGCTCACTGGTTCATTGAACATCCCCAAATTAAAGAACAAGGTTGGGAAAGTCACGATAGCATTGCTTCAGCGTGCACTATGTTCCATCAATAAAGTTTCAAGGCTTATTTTAAATTGGAAGTTCAGTCATGTATATAAAGAAAAAGATTGACTTAAGTCTGTCACGGTAATAAAAACACGTTTAATTGGACTTATAGCCACGGTCCTCTAAAGGGATTTAGAAATTTTGGAACAACACGAGGCTTACCTTAGTTCAGATCCACCTCACAGAGTTGGTGTTTTTAATTTATGAGAGTATTAAACAAACAAAGTTATCATGTACCCTGAACTTTGTTTCCGACCTGACATTAACTGCACAATAAAGTTACCAAGACGCTAAATGGACAGCCTTTCTGAGTTCCCCCATCTATTCAAAGCTTTGAACATGGAATACAATACGCTTTAAATGTTATTCTGACTCAGGCTGGCATCATTCAACCTGTATTAAATGATTGTTTATTGGCCTTCTAAAATATTAAGAAATTGATTGAATATTGTCGAAATCTCCCTCTCTCTCTTTTTCCCTTATTAAGAACGATTTAATCGCAGGTTGCCAGAGTTGCCAAAGATGTGGAGATGCCGACAGCGGACTGGGGTGGGCACAGTAAGAAATCTTACAACACCAGGTTAAAGAGACAGGTCATGAAGCATGTGGAGGGATAGCTTACCTTTGTCACGGTGATGGAAGATTTGTGACTTCCGTCAGAACCATTTCAGTGCTTTAGCTGGTGCAGACACCTAATTGGGGGGATTCCAATCTCGAGCTCTGTGAAAGATGGGCATGGATTTGGAAGGCAACAGCACATTCAAGGATTTTAGAGGTGAAAGAGTGGCTGGAGGTGGTAGTTAGCAAGGTCGGATGACTGAAGGTTTTTTTTTTAAGGAGAGGGTTGGTGGTGTCAGATATGAAGGTGACGAGGAAGGAGCATGAAGAGAGAGAGTGTCATTCAAAATTTCAGCTGACATGGGGACTACGAACTCAAATGAAAAAGAGTGGTCAGCAGTTTATTGAGAATAGAATAGACCTCGGGCAAGGGGGAAATTTAAAGGAGATTTGGAATAATGGGCCTGTGTGTGCGTTGGGGGGGGTGGGGGGTGGAAGTGCCAGAGGCAGTTGGACAGATAGTTTCAATCTTGGTGATAATGATGTCCATGATCTCCACATCTTCTTGATGGACCTGCTGGGTGTTTAGACAAATGAGCCGGGAGCTGTCAGCCCCGGCCCTGGGCAACCTAACCCTCGCTATTTGCAAATGGAAACATAATGGACAGAATGAGGAGGGCTTTCTAGCAGCCTGGAACCTTCCCACGCCATATGTCCAAGAGATTATGTGCAACCTCTCCAGAATGATGGAGCGTAAAGCGGCACTCTGAGAATCTCACATCCACGGGTGCCTGTTTTAGGTATTGTCCAGAGTGAGGTCAGTACAGATGACAAAGTAGCACAGTGGTTAGCACTGTTTCTTCACAGCTCCAGGGTCCCTGGTTCGATTCCCGCTTGGGCCACTGTCTGTGTGGAGTCTGCACGTTCTCCCCGTGTCTGCGTGGGTTTCCTCCTGGTGCTCCGGTTTCCTCCCACGAGTCACGAAAGACATGCTTGTTAGGTGAATTGAACATTCTGAATTCTCCCTTAGCATACCCAAACAGGCGGCGGGGTATGGCGACTAGGGTATTTTCACAGTAACTTCATTGCAGTGTTAATGTAAGCCTACTTGTGACAATAATAAAGATTATTATTATGTAAGTAACATTGGGCCATGAGTAGCGGCATTACCAGCAACCATTAAGTGCTGTTGCTTGATCGTTGATCCACGAAATACATGACAGGTAAACAATACAAAATGGAGGCGGGCATGTCGTCTGTTTTTTACACAGAGGTCTGTACCTTATTGGCCTCTGAAGACAACAGACGTATAATTGGGAACTAAAGAGGAGGACGCTTGTCTTGTCAGCCATCTTGGAAAATGGAGAACTTCCTACCTCGGGGTATCAATTCTGTCACAGTCTGAAGCAATATTCTTTAAAATTGGGTCAAGGACAAAATATTCCACAAAATTGGTCTTGATGAAAAAAGGCCTCATCGTTCTAGAACACTGATGTTACCTATTTTCCCATTTCAGCATCTGGTTAATTTGAAGTACAGCTAATTCCTGGGTCGTGATCATCTTCCCTGTCAACCCTGGATTATTCCTGGCAGCCATCCTGAAGTTATTATTCATGCTAACAGTCATCAAAGGAATAAACTGCTCAGAAATGCAGGAGACTTGAGTCTTCTTCAAACCCGTTTCTTATTAAATCTAGTGGATACCTTCCCACTCATGATGAGTGAGATGTCTGTTTGCACATGACCATCGCTCTGTGCTTTGATAGCGAATCGCCCACGTTATTATTCTCTGTGGAATACCCCAGAAGCATTGATAAGGCAATTTTTGCTCCCCTAGTTACAGTAATTGTGTATGACACTCATTTATTTCTCCAGTCGTGTCATCTTGTGCTTCAAGCCCTAATTGATCGTACAGTATTAATGAGGAGCTCAGCAAGCAACATCAGGAAAGTCGGGTGTAATTATAAACAAGATGATATGCTCTCCAACTGAATAGGGATGGATGTGACAGATCATGGCAGATGCTAACAGATGATGAACCTGCTCCTTTATCAAGTTACGATTCTTTGTGCCTAATATAAACTGGCATAGCTGCTGGTATCATGCAGTAAACCATTATAGACGGGCATTACATCAAAGACTAATAATTCAATGATATTGCAAAGGTCTAGATACAGAAGGCAGAGGTTTGAGAGGTAATTATGACGCCAATATCATTTTCTTACAAAGATATTAGGATAAAAAAGGCTATGAATTCTAAAAATTGAGAATAAAACTAGACAAGGGTGATGGAAAGCCCGATGTGAATCATTACCAATCCTTTCCTTGGAGAGCTGCTTTCACACATTAAAAACTGGATTTCCTTTGCAGTCTTCTTAAACAGGATGTTCTCTGAGAAATAATGACACTGAAAATATTCTTGCATAATTGTGTGAGCAGGAAGATGCGGAACAGTGACAGGCTGCTGGAGACTTAGAAATATCACAGAAGGTCCCATTACATGTCCAGCATTGGCATGTCCTATTCCAGAACTTCAAACTAATTTTTATATATTAAAACTGGGCAAAAAGGTCCGAAAGGAGAGCCGCAGAGGGTCACGTGACTTCTTTTGTGGATTGAACCCACTCCGATGTCTGAAGGGGGAACAAAAGGAACATTCCTGACTGATGTGAATCTTTCTTGAAACCTATCCAAAGGGGTATTATCAAATTGAATAGGTCATTCAAAAAGAAATATGCTGGGCAGGGTTCCCCGGCTTCATCTGTGGCGGGACTCATTGCAAAAAGAAAGGAAAATCTGGCGTTCCAGGCAAAACTCCATTGACTTTCAGCGGCATAGGGAAAATCCCAGCTGCGAAAGAGGATGGAAAATTTTGGTCACTGACTGTTTCAAGCCTTCAAGGTGTTAAACCACAACACAGGATCCAACAGAAACACCACCCTTATTTGGAAAAGGACTTGGACTTGTAGAAAGTCACATGAAAAGGATGACATCACAGGAAAATTAGCAGAGCCAGGGAGATGAAAGAGCACAAGAATGAACGAGGTTAAGAGCGGAGCCGGGAGAAATAAAAGCGCAAGAAAGAGCGAGACAGCAAGACTGAGAGTGGAGCTGGGAGATAAATGGGCGCGAGGAAGAACGAGACTGGGAGCCGTGCTGGAAGGATAAAAGTCCCTAGTTGCCACATTCCGGAGCACAGTGGACTAAACAGCTGGCTTGTAATGCAGAACAAGGCCAGCAGTGCGGGTTCAATTCCCGTACTGGCCTCCCCGAACAGGCTCCGGAATGTGGCAACTAGGGACTTTTCACAGTAACTTCATTGAAACCTACTTGTGACAATGAAGGATAAAAGAGCATGGGAAAGAGCGAAACTGGTGGGGAGCCGGAAGAAAAAAGCGCGAGATTGAGCAAGACCAAGAGTGGAGTGCTAGCTTGGATTTTGAAGCTGCTGCGGAGACATCAGAATTCAAAAGTAAATGGGGCAAGTAGAAGCAGCTGATTGGTGAGTAAGGTCAGGTAAGTATTTACTACTTTTATCGCTTATAGTTTGCAGAAATGGGTGTTTAAGAAATGTACCTTTAATGGTTGCTGAGTTGTTCACTCTATGTTTCAAAAAGGTTAACTTGAGTTCATGGAATAAACATTGTTTTGCTTTAAAAAATACTTTTCCATTTCTGCTGTACCACACCTGTAGAGTGGACCGTGTGAAGAGAAATGCCAAGGCATAGAGAAATGGACGAATCATGCAAAGACCTTCTTGTTCAAAGAGACTGTCAATCGAGAAGGATTCCAGTTGGAGGAAGAAGTACAAAAATGGACTATATTATTATCCCTGTTTGCGTGTGTTGTTTTTTGAAATGAAAAAGTATATTTACAGTGTGCAATTCTTTTTTTTTCAAATTTAGAGTACCCAATACATTTTTTACAATTAAGGAGCAATTTAGCTTGGCCAATCCACCTAGCCTGCAAATCTTTGGGTTGTGGGGGTGAAACCCACGCCAACACGGGGGAATGTGCAAACTCCACACGGACAGTGACCCAGAGCTGGGATTGAACTTGGGACCTCGGCGCCGTGAGACAGCAGGGCTAATCCACTGTGCCACCATGCTTCCTCTGTGTGCATTTCTTAAAGAATATTGAAAAGGTGAAAAATGAAACCATCTTGAAGTTGATGGGTTTTTTTTTTTTCTTGGGGGAGGTGTCATGTGAGAGTACCTTTAAGAAATGTACCTTTAAGAAATGGGTGCTTAAGAAATGTACCTTTAAGAAATGGGTGTTTATCTGTGATGTCAGAGAGTGGGTGGAGCTGGGCTGTCTGTCAGCGTTTTACTTTCGTTTTACGTTGTTTGCTGCAGAGTGTGTTTTTGTTTCGTTTTCAGAGCTGGATAGCTACAATCACAGCCAGAAGGGTATTAGTCTCTCTCTCTCTGTAATCTAAAAACTGTAAATCGATCCTTTGGTGATTTAAAACTAATAACTGCTCTCAGTTGTGACTTTAACCTGATGGGCTTCTGTTTAAAGGTTTTGTTTAAGTCTTATGGATGTTAAAAGGACAGCTTAAGAATTACTTAGTGTTGTATTCTTTGGGGGTTGTATTTGAATTAATGGTTGCTAAGATGTTCACTGTATGTTTTAAAGAGGTTAACTTGAGTTCATAGAATAAACATTGTTTTGCTTTAAAAAATACTTTTCCATTTCTGCTGTACCTCACCCGTAGAGTGGGCTGTGTGCTCCCCATGCCACAATCTATTAAAAGTTGTGGGTCAGGTGAACTCCATGATACACTTTGGGGTTCTCTAAACCCTGGCCCATAACAGTATATTCTGTGGTCTACAGTTTGTAAGGGTTATATCCTGTATTGACGAGGAAGAAGCGCCCCGGAGTAATTGATATTATTTGATATTAAGTATCTTCCAAAAGGTTTAATTTAATGAGGTAAGTCATGATAGGAGAGCTAAAAGCCCTGGTGGGCTCCTCCTCTATGTGGGAGGCCGGGAACATTTCCAATGCTATGGGCCAGCACATGTGCAGGAAGTTCCCCCAGCTGTAGCTCCTGGAAGCCCAGGTTTTGGAGTTGGAGCGGTGGCTGGGGACACTGTGGAGCATTTGAGAGGCAGATAATATCGTGGGTAGCACGTATAGAGAGGTGGTTACACCGCAGGCTATGATGCTCCAGCAGGAAGGGACCGGGTGACCACCAGCCAGAGCAGGAGGACTAGGCAGGCAGTGCAGGAATCTCCATTACCCTGCAAAACAGATATACTGCTTTGGATACCATTGGGGGAAATGGTCTTTCAGGGAAAAGCACCAACAATCAAATTCATTGCAGCATAGTTGGGTTTGCTGCACAGCAGAGGGGTAAAAAGTTGGGATCTAGGGCAGCATTGTCATAGAATTTACAGTGCAGAAGGAGGCCATTCGGCCCATCAAGTCTGCACCAGCTCTTGGAAAGAGCACCCTACCCAAGGTCAACACCTACACCCTATCCCCATAACCCAGTAATCCCACCCAACACTAAGGGCAATTTTGGACACTGAGGGCAATTTATCATGGCCCAATCCACCTAACCTGCTCATCTTTGGACTGTAGGAGGAAACCGGAGCACCGGAGGAAACCCACGCACACACGGGGAGGATGTGCAGACTCCACACAGACAGTGACCCAAGACGGGAATCGAACCTGGGACCCTGGAGCTGTGAAGCAATTGTGCTATCCACAATGCTACCGTGCTGCCCAATTGTGGCGCAGTGGTTAGCATTGCTGCCTCATGGCGCCGAGGTCCCAGGTTCGATCCTGGCTCTGAGCCACTGTCCGTGTGGAGTTTGCACATTCTCCCCGTGTTTGCGTGGGTTTCACCCCCACAACCCAAAGATGTGTAGGGTAGGTGGATTGGCCATGCTAAATTGCCCCTTAATTAGAAAAAAAAATGAATTGGATACTCTAAATTAAAAAAAAGTGTGGGAATGCGATAGTTATGGGGCGATTCAAGTGTAAGGTGAATAAAAAGGTGTTTCTCTGGCCGCAAATAAGACTCCAGGATGGTATGTTGCCTCCCTGGTGCTAGGGTCAAGGAAGTCTCAAAGCAACTACAGGAAATTCTGGAGGGTGAACAAACAGTGGTCATGAAACATGCCGGGTACCAATGACATGGGTGAAAAGGGGACAAGTTCATAAAAGCAAATTTAGGGAGTTAGGAAGTAAGTTGAAAAGTAGAACCACAAAAGTAGTTATCTCAGGATTACTACCAGTATCACACACGAGTAAAAGCAGAAATAGCAGGATATATCAGATGGATACATGGCTGAAGAGATGTTGCGAGGGGCAGGGTTTCCTAATGGGACCAGTTCTGGGGAAGCTGGGACCAGTACAAACTGGACGGTTTACACTTGGGCAGGACCGGGACTGATGCCCCAGAGGGAATATTTGCTAGAGTGAATGGGGAGGCTTTAAACTAAAATGGAATGGGGACAGGAACTTGGATAAAAACAAAAGACAGAAAGGGGAATAAGAAAAGTGATAGGCAGAGAAGGGCCCGATTCAAACAAGGCCACATTGAAAAATAATGGGAATAGGACAAGGAATGTTAAAAAGACAGGCTTAATGGCTTTATGCCTCAACACCCGGAGCATTCACAATGAAGAGGATGAATTAATCGTGCAAATATATGTAAATGAAGCATGATATAGTTGGAATTATGGAGGCATGGCTGCCGGGTGACCAGAGATAGGAATTGAACATCCAGGGACATTCAATACTTAGGAAGGACAGACAAAAAGGAAAAGGCGGTCGAGTTGCAGTGCTGCTTAAAGAGGAAATTAACGCAATATTGAGGAAGGATATTATCTCCGACAAGGTGGAATCTGTATTGATAGAGATGAGAGAGGGGCAAAAAACATTAGTGGTGGTTGTCTATAGACCCCCAAACTGTGTTGGTGATGTTGGAAATGGCATTAAACAGTAAAATAGAGACACATGCGAGAAAGGAATATATAATTCTTATTGTCACGAGTAGGCTTATATTAACACTGCAATGAAGTTACTGTGAAAAGCCCTTAGTCGCCACATTCCGGCGCCTGTTCAGGTACACTGAGGGAGAATTTAGAATGTCTAAATGACCTAACAGCACATCTTTCGGGGTGGGAGGAAGCCAGAGCACCCAGAAGAAACCCATGAAGAAATGGAGAGAATGTGCAGTCTCCGCAGACAGTGACCCAAGCCGGGAATCAAACCTAGGACCCTGGCAATATGAAGGAACATTGCTAACCACCATGTACCATGCTGCCCATTTCTGTAATATCTGTAATATCTGTAATTATGGGTAATTTTAATGTACATATAGATTGGACATGTCAAATTAGAACAATACCGTAGAGGAGGAATTCCTGGAGTGTGTACGGGATGGTTTTTTGTTCCGATATGTTGAGAGACCAGCTGGAGAACTGGCCATCCTAAACTGGGTATTGTGTAATTATGAGGAATAATTGGAAATCTCTTTGGGATCAGTGACCATAATATGATGGAATTTGTCATCAAGATGGAGGAGTACTAAGTTGATTCTGAGACTAGGGACCTGAATCTATGAAAGAAAACTACGATGGCGTGAGGTGTGAGTTGGTTATGATGGATTAGGAAACATTACTTAAACAGATAATGGTGGATAGGCAATGACAAACATTCAAAGGACGCTATAATGGAAGTGGAAGTAAACGGTATTGACGATGGAGCAGATTTGTGTTCAGAAACTCAGCTCAAGTTCAAATTAGACATTAAAGATGAGAAAAGATCGGTTCAGAATGATATAGTGGCCAGAGTGGGGAGTGGAAGCAATGGCGAGGGAATAAAGTTTGTCGAAAGAGTTAAGACAATAGCTCTGGTCTTCCCAAGGTTTACCTGAAGGAAATTGCAACTCAACCCAGAGTCTAACCCTAATCCTATTGCAGCTCAACAACACAAACACAATCCTGGAGAGAAAGGATTGTGGGATGTGATGAGAAGAAGGAATTCATGAGGCTGATCTATCAACATGAACCATCTTTCGGATGAGGATTAACCGAGCTATCTTCTGTCTGAAAGACCCCTCAACAGTATCCAAAGAAGACCAAGGGAGTTCTCCCCAAAGTCCTCAGACCGCGAACAACAGATTAAAATAGATTATCTGGTCGTTCATCTTTTAGCTGTGGAACTTTGTGTGAAAATTGTCTGCCACATTTCCTACATTCCTGAAGTGATTATACTTCATAAAGTACCTCATTGGTTGCAAAGTGCTTTCAGATGTTTTGAGGTGGTGGACAAATTTAAGTCTTTCTTCATTTCTCCTTTCTTTGTAATGGCAGTGTTCTCTTCCGAACAATTTTTGTTCTCATTATTCTGTGCTGTTCTCCGAATCACCAGTGGAAAGCAAGGAAAATAAACATGCTTTTTGATGGACATGCATAAATTCAGGTAAACGACTTTAATTTTCAGCTCAGCGCAATTGCACTTCACTGTTATTACAACACTGTTCTTCACTGTCAAGGACTTTATGAATTTTAACAAAGTGTGTATTAAACTGAAGGTCTCATAAATGTATGATCCAATGTGAGGAAGCTGAAAGTCAAGGTCTGTAGATTTATAGCAAATACAGTGTTCAAATGAAATTCCTGTTAATAAGGGAGCTACTGTGAGCACAATTTTAAGACTGGAACAATGTGTGTTTGCTGTACCAGACACTTCATATTCATTGACCCTGATCTGAGCTTATACTCTCTCTCACCATCACCACCTCTGCAGCATGAACCATCTCTGCCCTTACCTGGTTTTAACCATGGCTGAGACACTCAGACGAGCCTCTTGTAAATTTTAGCAGCGACTATTTGAAAGCTGTTAGTCCCGCCTGAAAGTTTGAGTTCATCCTGCACTCTGTTGCCCATTTCCTAACCCGCTCTGTCACCTGTTGTGTTGGGTGCTCTGGATTCGTGGAACACACACAGGCCACCAACACTTAAAATAGTACAACACTATTTTATTAAGTTAGAAACTGTTGAACATACTTTCACTGTGGGTGAACACAATGTTAGATTAAACTAAAGACCTATGCCTGTCGTAACCAGTCTATGCACTCAGCACATGGTGACAGCTGCAAACTGTTAGCTCTGTCCTTCTAAGAGGCTGAATCCCGAAAGAGCGGGAACTTTGATGCCCCCTGTCTTTATAGTGAGTGTGCTCTAACTGATGATTGGCTGCGGTGTTGTGTGTGTTGATTGGTCTTGCTGTGTGTCCATCAGTGTGTGTGTGTCTGCACCATGATATACTGGTGTATATTATGACAACACCCTTGTGCTCGCTAATATGCATTCACAACATCTCAATTTTTACAAAATGGTGATTCTTTGTTTTCAATTCCAACCTGACCCCATTCCACCTGCACCTTTTAATCTCCATTCCTACAACCCACTGAGTTCTCCGCACAACTCCAATGCTGGCAAAGGAACATAAGAGTAGGCCATTCGGCCCTTCGAGCCTGCTCCACCATTAACTGAAATCCAGGGCTGATCTAGTTGTGGTCTCAACTCCACTTTGCTGTTCCCACTTCCTCCCCCAAAACCTTTGGCCCCCTTATCTATCACAAATATGTCTAATGCTGTCCTGAATAAATTCAACGACCACCCTTGACACCCCCAATTTCAGTCATTCCGCTATTGGCAGCCATGCCTTCAGTTGCCTTATCCTAAGCTGTGGAATTCCCTCTCTAAACCGCTTCACCTCCCCACCTCTAACTCCTCTAAGCCTCTCCATTCTTGCTTGATCATGTTTTTAGCCACTGAACCCAATATCACCACACTTGACTCTCTCTGAAAGTTTGTCCTGTAACAATCCTGTGGAGTTTTTTTGCCACATTAACGTCACTAAGTAAATACAAATTATTGTCGCTTACATTCTCAAGCTTGCAGGGAAATTCTCAACAGTGCAATTGTCTGAGCTTCACACCCCTACCGCCTCCCCACCCCCAAGAGCCTCTGGGTAAACAAATACATTGCACCGAATTTCCCAGCTCCGTTGAATTGGATTCAAAGTGATGGTTCGAAGCAAATAGAGCAGATTTGGGATGCTAATTCACATTCAAATATGATAATTTTAGCTCCAGTGTTCAGCCAATTATGGCCACTTAAGGGCCCACTTCGAAGCCATTTTCCAATAGAAAGGGGGCCCTCCATGTTTGAAGTGACTTCTTGCCATATGTGGAGCCTGCCTGGTCTCTGAAGGCCATGGATACATCAGGGTTCCTGCTCCACTCCAATGTCCCAATCTTCTCTGTGACTCTTCAATCTCACATTTGTAGAAGATGCCAGAAAGCACATCTCTGTTGGTGCGCCCGTCCAATATCCGACCGGCCTCAGCAGCGTCCATCACACCTGGTGGGGCAGTTGCCAGGCATTGCAGTCCACCTTCTGATTAGGCCACCTGCTTTTTGATTGGCCCGCCATCCCTAATTGGGTGGGACGACTGGAGGCAACGTCCTAATCAGCTGCCTTCAGGAAGATCACAACTGAATCCCGCCAGGCCCATTTCCAGTTTTCCCACCAAAGTTGAAACTGATGCCAAGATTGTGATCCAATCAGTCCCACTCATTGCCCATTAGACACTGAGACACACAGACAAGGACTTCTTTACCTTGGTTTCCAATCTGTGTTAGCTCAGTCTCAGTTATAACAGCTGCGACAATCTTGTTGAGAACAATCACATTTTTAAAAATTGAATTTCCAGTAAATAGCTGGAATGGATGACGCAGCAAGGTTTCACCTTTTAAGACTCTTGCAGCAACAAATTATTAAAACACTATTAACCAAACGCTATTTTTGTAGCCAACTTACACTTTGGCTGGGATTCTCCATTCCCTACCGCTGCAATCAGGAAACCTGATCAGGTGGAGAATGGAGCGCCCCCCCCCCCCAAAAAAAAATGGGTTTGGGCAACTTGCCCTGTGCCAGTGGGAAACGCAAATCACCAATTTGCATCCATTTCAATTTGATGAGCCGGTTGGAATTATTCAAAGAATGATTTTCCCACGTGTCCTTCCCTGAGCTATTTATATCCTTTTTAAAAAATTCATTCATCGGATGCTGGTGTCACTGTCTGGGTCATCATTTGCTGCCTATTCTTTTGAGAACTAAGCGGTTTGCTGGGCCATTTCAGTGTGCATTTAATAGTCAACCCATTGCTGTGGGTTTGGAGTCACATGTAGCCAGACCAGGTTAAGACTGCAGGTTTTCTTCCCTAAAGGTGCCTTAGTGAGCCAGGTGGGTTTTCACACAATTGACCATGATTTCAATTTAGACCTTCAATTCCAGATATTTTCCTCACTGAATTCAAATTTCACTACCTGCCATGGTGGGATTCAAACCCTAGCTCCCATTACTCTGGGTCTCTGGATTACTTGTCCAGGGATAATTCTACAGTGTCACTACCTCCCTGGTCCTGGTCTTGCTCTTTTGTGCTGCTCGCTGACTGAACTCTCACCTTCTCCATGTTATTTTATACACCCGCTCCTGGTCTCACTCTTACCCGCTGCTTGCTGACTCCAAAATGCAACTCTTTTTCAGTCCCTCAGTATTGAACTGAAATGCCATCCTCGATTACAGGTTCAAGTGTCTAGCGTGCACCATGAACCTGCGGCCTTCTGGCTCAGTGGTGAGGATACTCCGACTGAGTCAAGGTCGATAACTGTAAGAGACAGAGGAGAAAATTGAAATTAAAACACAACTCCTGTTAAGTGTGCTATGAAGCTGTTCTTATTACTATTGTGCTATGCTATATATTTTTTTAAAATATATTTATAAATTTAGAGTACCCAATTCATTTTTTCCAATTAAGGGGCAATTTAACGTGGCCAATCCACCTAGCCTGCACATCTTTGGGTTGTGGGGGTGAAATCCACGCAAACATGGGGAGAATGTGCAAACTCCACACGGGCAGTGACCCAGAGCCGGGATCGAACCTGGGACCTCGGCACCGTGAAGCAGCAGAGCTAACCCACTGTGCCACAGTGCTGCCCTCGCTATGCTATATGTTAGCGGAAGTGAAGAACACTGACTGAAAAGGACTCGCACCAGCTAATTATTTGACCCAATTGTGTTTCAGAAACTAATTCCAGTGGTCATGAGAATGTTGAGCCCTATATATGTATAGGCTTATCACTTAATTAAAATGCGAACCATTCATTAATATGAACCTTGAGATCAGCCAGTATGTTGTGAGGTCCAGATTTCCCTTGAATTACACTCCTTCAGCTGATATGTTGGGTCACGACAATGCAAGGGATTGGGACATCCTGGTTTAGATCGTGGAATTATCCGGGTCCCAATGGGGCGGAACCTGGCAGACCTCATACCATAAATAGAAGGAGTTCTGACAGTAAAGACTCGGCACTGAGAGGGGATGGAACTCGATTGCCAGTGACTGTCCGGGTGACCATTATGTGGCTTGTGTGACTTCCTTCCTGAGCCTCCAGTAATCACCAATTCCCCACAACATTGTAAACTTACAAGATCTGCTCAGTGTTTCACCTCTGTTACAGGAATATTCAACTGCTCCATTAATGGTTTGCAAACAGTTCTCAGCTTCTCTGTGCCTCTGGAAGTTGTTTCTCACAAGCGACTTTCCATGTGTTGAATTAATTAAGCTCCTTTTATTTCCAATTATTTGGAACCTGTTAGGAGGACTTCCTGGATTAGGAAACTGATTTCTCAGACTTATAAGTGTCAGTCAAGACCAAGTTGAACTGATTGTGTAGTAGGTTCCCTTACAAGTTTGTTTCCAGAGAGACGGCTTACAGCTAACTTTGTAACGTTGTACTGGGATAAATCTGGTGGAAGGTTTTGATTGTTAAACCCGTTCAGCACAATGACTGTTTTTTCATTGAGATGATTATTAATTTAAAGCTTAGACTAAGACTTGAATATTCACTCCCAAGTTCAGCGCACGAGAGTTGGGAAATTTCCCGACATCACAAGCCTGGCCTGGGGGAAATGTTCATTCTGTTAATTAGGGTGCCACGGAAACAGTGTGGAGGCAGCCACAGGGGCTGCCGAGTGCCAAGGCAAGTTGCTTCAAAGGTTCATCTTGTTACCCTGGGACTTTGTCCCAGATATAATAAAAGCAGTTACACTCTCTAGCCCTCACCCCTCATACCCACTCAGCCCCCACACACTCCCCTTCTTAACCCATGCCAACTCTTGCTATCTCATGCCATGGCTCCTCATATCTCCATGTCAACCTATGACTCCCACTCATCTCCATGACCATTTATAGCCCCTAAGCCAACTGAGTGCCAACTCATGCCAATCAATCTCACATTCACTAGCCCTTGCCCTCACACTCTCCACGGCAACAGTGTCCACCATGGGCAGGCATCACACTCTCCAAGGCAATAGTGTGCACCATGGTTAGACATCAAGAGCCAAGCTGAGATTAAATAAAATAACATTATAAGTATCGATTACGAACCTCACTGTATTAAATAAAACACATTAATTGATTAAAGGCCAATCATTATGTTTAAATCCCTTTAAGTACTTAACCCTCTATTCAACAAACATTTGTATTCGTAGCATCACACCAAAAACAGCTAATCTCTGAATAACCAATTGGAGCTGTCAATAAAACTGTCAATTTACAGGCCCTCAACTGCGACAATGATAGCTTGTGGGAGCAGTCAAGCAGCACTAATACTATAATGACAACCCTCAGGCTTGTGTTACCAAGCATCTATTGAAATTGCAAGCACCAAATAATTATTCAACTGAAAGACACAGCAGGCTGTTTTTTATTCAATATTTAAATTGCAGGGGGTTTAAATGACTTGACAGCTTGACAGTTCAACAAGAAATATCCACTTTTTATGTACATTCATGCCTACTTTTAACAACCTCTCGCAAAACGTTCTCCAAGGAACTCTGATAAATCTCCTCAAATTAGTAAAACCCAAGAGTCATGTCTCTGAAACATAGGTGACGAAAATAACTGCTGAGGGAAGGGCACTTTAAGTAAGTTGCCGCTTCTAAGAACAGCAGATGTGTGAAATATATCCGGGTCTCATTCCCCACCCCAGCCCCGCCAGCCCACTGATCCTCGGTGGTTACTGGACACAGGGGTGGGACTTCCTGATTGTGGCTCAGGTGCAGAGCCCTTCCACTTACGTGAAAATTCGGGCTCAAGTGTACAACAATTTTTTTTTAAATCTCATTTTAGGGAGCAATATTTTTGAACTTTTAAGGTGGGAATTGATCTGATGAGGTAGACTATTTTGCCGATATCAGTTTAACACAGCTATCGTCAGCACTCTTAAACGTTTAGTCTTTTCGCAGGGTTATATTGTAAATCAATACTTCTGCTGCTGAAGCCTGCAGTTCCAGACAGATGGAAATATAGGTTGCAGAACATGAATGGACAACACTTCTGATGGGATGCCCAAGCTCACTTCTACTTTGACACTAGTCTGGAATAGAATCAACCTTCATGATTAACCCCTGCTGCTTGGGCTTTGTGATCTCGATATTCATTGACTTATTCTACAGGGGGCATTGTTTGGTTTTCATCGACCCAGTGTTGAATGAGAAGGAAGATCTTCAGCGTCTAACGGAATCGGAAAGATATACCACAGCACTGCCTTTCCAGCAGAATTACAGCAAAATCACGACAATCCCGGGAGGAGCTCTGAGCGGGTTTCCGTGCATAATTTATCTTGACATGAAAGATAAATTGCGAAAGACGCAAATGCCTCCATTCCAAGGCTGAAACTGCTTTTACATAACTGATCAAACACTTTCCACATCAACATACAAGAATCCAAAGGCTTTCAAATATTTTGAAGTAAGCGTCTAACTTCTCTGCAGTCTTGCAGAGAACCTCCACCGCCACCCCACCCCCACTACTTTCTTAAGAAGCAAACTCTTTATGTTGCCAAAAACCGTTGACTCTCAAATAATAACAAGATTGATTCCTGCAACGAAATAACATTGATTTGAGGAATATTACAGGTCACTAATGGATTCCACACTGACAGTTGTAGGTACAGAGAAGAAAAGAGAGGCTCATTTCATGACAATTTTAAAAGCACAAGAGCACATTTTGCAAAATGTCCAGCAGCGTCAGCGAAGACTTCAGAGAAATAAACTGTTTCAAGGTCGGACCACAGAAATGTAAGTTAAAGGGGCACTGTTTTTATTCAGTTTAATCCCTTGTTTTAATACATCATTCTAATCATGCCTGACATTTGGAAAATAATACTTGATCTTTACCAAGCAGAAAAACTCACAGGGTTAGTCCGCCTGGAAGGTCACTGATGGAGAGTATCCTAGTGTGTGCTCTTCCAAGCGAATGGCAAGAAACAGGCGCCTGACAATATCGCACAAAATCAAACTCCCCAGAAAGCCATCAACCTCTACATGGGGTTGTGGAGACATAATACCCTCGAGTTAATTAAGAAACACCTGAATGCTGGGGCAACTTTGAGATTTTTTGACTGAGTTTTCCTTTCTTTTCGCAAAGGAAAGCCGTTCGCCATATCGGCGTCTGTACCGACCCTCCGAAAGTGCACCCTATCTAGGCCTACGTCCCCACCCTATACCCATTACCCACCTACCCTTTTGGACACTAAAGGGCAATTTATCATGGCCAATCCACCTAACCTACACATCGGTGGAGTGTGGGAGGAAACCGGAGCACCCGGAGGAAACCCACGCAGACACAGGGAGAAAGTGCAAACTCCACAGGGACAGAACCCAAGGTTGGAATTGCACCCTGGTCCCTAGCACTGTGAGGCGGCAGTGCTAACCACTGTGCCGCCTTAGTTGGCAAAAATTAATTGGATCGTCTTCCTTGTTCTCCTTCATTTAGACCATCTGGTTATAGTGGACAGCTAACGTGAGCAGTTTGCCATCCTATTAGATGTTAATTAAAAAGGCATGTTAAACAGACCAACTATTTTGCCAACCTAGCTATTTGTGCCTTGTTCAAGTTAGGATTAACATGACTCCTTAATTTCCTGGCACTACAATTTGCCGAAGCAGTACTGACTGTAGCGGCAAAGATGGCCAGACAGAGAAAAACAATGGACTTCAGCATGAAAACTAACCTCCTCAATGAGTTGTGTAACCTACTCTACCATTCCAACCTTCCAGAATGCAGTGTTTCCTGAACTTTGACCTCTTATACATCCTGCACCTCCTTCACCCTACCCTCAGTGACCATGCCTTCAATGATCCAGACACTCCCTCCACAACCTGTTTGCCGAAGGGGGTTGTAACATTGTGGTAATATTATTAGGCTAATACTGCAGGAATAAGAGGGCAGCACGATGGCTCAGTGGTTAGCACTGCAGTCTCGCGGCGCCGAGATCCTAGGTTCAATCCCGGCTCTGGGTCACTGTCCGTGTGGAGTTTGCACATCCTCCCCATGTTTGCATGGGTTTCACCCCCACAACAAAAAGATGTGCATGGTAGGTGGATTGAACACACTAAATTGCCCCTTAACTGGAATAAATGAATTGGGTGCTCCAAATTTATAAAAAGAAATACTGCAGGAATATAAGTTCAAATCCCACTAGCGTGGATAATCTGAATGCACTTAATGGTCAGGAAGCTACTAAATTTTTGTCAAAAAAAAAATTACTCCTCTTATTCACTACTGCCTTCAGGAGGGAAATCTAACATCCTTACCTGATCCGGCCTACACATGGCTTCAGAGCCACAGCAACCCGGTTCTCTTTTACCTGCCTTCTCTGAAATCGCCAGGTAAGCCAGTCAGTTTGACAGGCAGTTAGGGATGGGCATTAAGAGCTGACCTTAATTGTCAGCGATGCCCACAAGAGCAAACAATAAAGAACATTCTCTTCCCCTTTAAGACACAGTGTAAAACCTCACTCCAAGGTCATTTGCTGAAGTACGAACAAGATTTTCCAGTGCTTCTTCTGGCCGGTCCACCTGGTCCCAGGGAAGTCGACCCCCGCCCTGGGTCCCCCAGTGATGGGATGGCCGAGCAATGCAAAATAACTTAGACTTTGGTGGGACCAGGAGATGCTACTGGTGACCGTGAGCAGTGTGGGGGTGGGGCAGGGAACAGGGGTCTCTATATGTTTACATATTGCAGTTCAGTGGCTGTCAATTACTGCAAATTAAGCTCCACAAGATGGTTGTAGCATATCTGTGAATGGCCTGTTGGCCTTATGAAGTCAGACTCATACTAATCCCTGAAAGCAGAAAACAGGCCTTCATCTCCAAAATCAGGCCATAATCAATTTTCAAGTGTGGGATCTATCATGATTGCAGACCAAACCCCAACAGTGGCTAGGATACTGGACTGAAACCCCAATATTTTCATTTATTTGTAAGACTATGCGGAAAAAATGAGTGATTGCCTGAAGAAATAGGGCTTAACTATTTCGAAAACAAAACTTTATTATCGATACAATATTAAACTTTTGAACTTCACACCCAAAAAGAACAGCTTACAAAGTACCCCTTAAACACTTCTACTAAATTTCCCATTAAACAATAAGAAAAGAAACATACAGCTCTCAATCTATCTTACTGTGGGAGAATCATGGACCCAGCGTCAGGCAGATCAGAATTCAACTCCCCTCTTCAAAGTTTCTCCAAAAACTCTCTTCATGGCTTTCTCCAAAAAACTCTGCTTCTCTAAAGCTTTTCAAAATGTCTCTCCGCATTCCTTGGCTCCATCCAGCAATGATTTCATTTCCCCAAGATGAAAAACAAATGATATCTCTGCAGGCTGCAAAGCACATTAACTCCTCAGTGATTTTCCCAGTCAAACCACAGTCCGTTAGCCTACACTGGAAAACAGTGACCCTTGTCAATTTCACCTTCTGGCTGCTTAAAACACCCAGGCCCTGCAAAACAGAATTATTTTTTTTAAAAAACCATTGCAGGCAAACACATTCTAACCTCAGGCGTTTAACCCTTCAACTGACCAATACTTAGAATCCAATATTTCTAAAGGTGTCCAGTCATCACAGATCTTGCTGCGTTCAAAATGGCTACCAGGTTTCCTGCCTTGTAACGGTGACTACACATCAACAGGTGCTTCATTGACTGAGAGTTGTTTGCGAAAGGTACTATTTAGATGTAAGTCTTTCCTTTATTTTAACTCTCTGTGTGAAGGTACTACTCGTATCATCCTCTTTAATACTCCTGTTGAGAATCTTCAATTTATGCTCTCTTGTTCTCCAGGGATAACAGTTTTCCAGGATTTACCTACTCAAAACCAGCAGTCAATGTCAAAAGCCTCTCACATATGTGTGCGTGTGTGCATGAGCGTGAGCATGTGTGTATCCGTGTGTATGCACGTGCGTTCCCGTGCATGCACCATTATCAGGCTGACTCTCTCTGGGGCTGATCTACCACAGTGGGCTAAATAGCTGGCTTGCAATGCAGAATAATGCCAGCAGCGCGGGTTCAATTCCCGTACCGGCCTCCCCGAACAGGCGCCGAAATGTGGTGACTAGGGGCTTTTCACAGTAACTTCATTGAAGCCTACTTGTGGCAGTAAGCTATTATTATTATTATGTCCGCCTTCACGTTCTTTTATTCCATTAAAAAGAAGCCCCAACTCGCAGAGCCATGCTCCAGATCTGTGGCTGTAAAATGTCAGCTTTGTTTTAGTGGGTAGCAGTCTCACTTCAGGGACAGATGGCTGTCCCCCTGCGCAGGCATCAGCAGAGAATCTGACTGAGGTCTGAAACCAATGCCTTTTCAGCTCCCTCGGGTATCTGCAAAAGACTTCATCGTGTTACCTTGAAGAAGACCCAAGGTGAATTTAGCCCATTGACCTCGTCAATATGTATCCCTCCAAACAAACCGCTGCAATCTGGTCATGATCTGGCTGATGTTTCTGGGATCTTGCAGTGCGCAGATTGCCTATGATTTCTGCATTGCAGCAAGGGCAACATTTCAAAATGTACTTCATTGACTGAAAAGTGCTTTGGGTGATTCTGAAATGGAGGGAAGGTGCTATGAAAATGCAAGCCTTCCTCTCCCTGATGACTCTTTCTCTAGGTTTCCCATTCAAAGCCTTTGCGTGACTCCGATACCGGTGCTGTGCCTGTGAGCAGAGCCGCGCGCAGCAAATTACATTGATTCGAGAGCAAACATTTGCACCATCAAGTGGGTTTGGTAGGCAGGGGGCAGAGGGCAGAGTCCTGACCACTCTGAGCAGCGACACCATCATCCTGATTCTGAATACATCTGCAACATCTCAGCATGTGGGGCCCAAAAGGCAGGTCTTGCCCCCAGCTTTTAAATTGTCGAGTGTTTACTTTTCACCATGATTAACATTGTGATGCACAGCTGCCTCGGAATGGTGGAGGCTGCAATGAATGACTCCCAAAGAACTTGCTTCATCCGCAGCCACTTATAAACCAAATTGCTTCTGCATATTTACAATTAAAAATGGGGTCATATTCAGGTATTGTAGTCTTTGGACCAATTCAGTCTCACGACAGCTGCCAGTGTAGATTATATTGCACAGCATTTAGGCCACTCGGTAGTGCGGCTCCACTTTTATTCTTCTTCAAATCCCTGGGCCATCATTCAGTTTTCACTTCAGAAAAGCACAGCTTGAGTTTCTAGATATTTATAGGCCCTGTTTCATTTTCTGATAATCTGTGTAGTCAGCTAATTAAGGTCCTTCCCTGCTGTCAGTCATCTCAGTATGGTCCCGAGTCACGCACAGCTAAACTGAATAATGCATCATGGTCCTTTTGTGAACTTTACATTCATTGAGCTTTGCAGCACAATCGTGTCTGTGCTGGCCATCAAGCACCCATCTGCTCTCATCCCATTTTCCAGCACTTGGTCCATTGTCTTGTACGCTATGATGTTTAAAGTGCTCAGCTCAACGCTCTTAAATGTTGTGAGGGTTCCTGCCTCGACCGCACTTTCAGGGGGTGAATTTCACATTCCCACCAGCCTCTGGGTAAAAAAGCTTTTCCTCAAATCTCCTCTAAATGTCTTGCTCCTTACCCGAATTCTAAGCCCTCTGGTTACTGATCCCTCTGCTAGAACAAAGAACAAAGAAAATTACAGCACAGGAACAGGCCCTTCGGCCCTCCCAGCCTGCGCCAATCCAGATCCTTTATCTAAACCTGTCTTCTATTTTCCAAGGACCTACTTCCCTCTGTTCCCCGCCCGTTCATATATCTGTCTAGATGCATCTTAAATGATGCTATCGTGCCCGCCTCTACTGTTTTGTTGGGTGTTCTGGTCTATAAACAAGTCAACATGGCTGGAGATGGTGTAACTCTATTTTATTAACAACTCAACTGTAATAACATACTGTAACTTTGGGTACGTGCATTACCAGCTTATCTGCGGACCCTGTCCTATCACTATCTCGGTGAGGCACTCAGCACATGGTGACTGTCTGAGAGGCAGGCTGTGAGCTCTGTGCTCTGAACTGGCTGCTGCTAGAATGAACGGGAGCTCTGGTGTCCCCTGTCTTTATAGTGCGTGTGCTCTCACTGAAGATTGGCTGCGATGTTGTGTATGCTGGTTGGTCCTAATGTATGTCCATCAGTGTGTCAGTGTGTGTGTGATTGCACCATGATATGCTGATGTATATCATGACATCTACCACCTCCGCTGGCAAAGCGTTCCAGGCACCCACCACCCTCTGCGTAAAAAACTTTCCACGCACATCTCCCTTAAACTTTCCCCCTCTCACCTTGAAATTGTGACACCTTGTAATTGACACCCCCACTGTTGGAAAAAGCTTGTTGCTATCCACCCTGTCCATACCTCTCATAATTTTGTAGACCTCAATCAGGTCCCCCCTCAACCTCCGTCATTCCAACGAAAACAACCCTAATCTACTTAACCTTTCTTCATAGCTAGCACCCTCCATACCAGGCAACATCCTGGTGAACCTCCTCTGCACCCTCTCTAAAGCATCCACATCCTTCTGGTAATGTGGCGACCAGAACTGCACGCAGTATTCCAAATGTGGCCTAACCAAAGTCCTATACAACTGTAACATGACGTGCCAACTCTTGTACTCAATACCCCGTCCGATGAAGGCAAGCATGTTGTATGCCTTCTTGACCACTCTATCGACCTGCGTTGCCACCTTCAGGGTACAATGGACCTGAACTCCCAGATCTCTCTGTGCATCAATTTTCCCCAGGACACTTCCATTGTCTGTATAGTCGACTCTTGAATTAGATCTTCCAAAATGCACCACCTTCCATTTGCCTGGATTGAACTCCATCTGCCATTTCTCTGCCCAACTCTCCAATCTATCTATATTTTGCTGTATTCTCTGACAGTCCTCCTTGTCATAACATACACCAGTATATCATGGTGCAGATACACACACACTGATGGACACACAGCGGGACCAATCAACACACACAACACCGCAGCTAATCACCAGTTAGAGCACATTCACTATAAAGACAGGGGGCATCAGAGTTCCCGCTCATTCGGGATGCAGCCTCCTACAAGGACAGAGCTTACAGCTTACAGCACAGATCCTCACCATGTGCTGAGTGCATAGACTGGTTCGGACAGGCATAGGTCTTTAGTTTAACCTAACATCGTGTTAACCCACAGTGAAAGTATGTTCAACAGTTTCTAACTTAATAAAATAGCGTTGCACTATTTTAAGTGTTGGTGGCCTGTATGTGTTCCACGGATCCAGAGCACCCAACACATCAGTCCTCGCTATCTGCAACTCCACCAATCTTAGTATCACCTGCAAACTTGCTAATCCAACCACCTATACCTTCATCCAGATCATTTATGTATATAACAAACAACAGTGGTCTGAGCACGGATCCCTGTGGAACACTACTAGTCACCTTTCTCCATTTTGAGACACTCCCTTCCACCACTACTCTCTGTCTCCTGTTGCCCAGCCAGTTCTTTATCCATCTAGCTAGTACACCCTGAACCCCATATGACTTCACTTTTTCCATCAACCTGCCATGGGAAACTTTATCAAACACCTCCCTGAAGTCCATGTATATGACATCTACAGCCCTTCCCTCATCATTTAACTTTGTCACTTCCTCAAAGAATTCTATTAGGTTTGTAAGACATGACCTTCCCTGCACAAAACGATGCTGCCTATCACTGATAAGTCTCTCTTCTTCCAAATGTGAATAGATCCTATCCCTCAGTATCTTCTCCAACAGTTTGCCTACCACTGACATCAAGCTCACAGATCTATAATTCCCTGGATTATCCCTGCTACCCTTCTTAAACAAAGGGACAACATTAGCAATTCTGCAGTCTTCCGGGACCTCACTCGTGCTCAAGGTTGCTGCACAGATATCTGTTAAGGCCCCAGCTATTTCGTCCCTCGCTTCCCTCAGTAACCTGGGATAGATCCCATCCGGACCTGGGGACTTGTCCACCTTAATGCCTTTTAGAATACCCAAAACTTCCCCCTTCCTTATGCCGACTTGACCTAGAGTATTTAACCATCCATCCCTAGCCTCAACATCTGTCATGTCCCTCTCCTTGGTGAATACCGATGCAAAGTATTCATTAAGAATCTCACCCATTACCCCTGACTCCACGCATAAATTCCCTCTTTTGTCTTTGAGTGGGCCAGTCCTTTTTCTAGTTACCCTCTTGCTCCTTATATACGAATAAAAGGCTTTGGGATTTTCCTTAACCCTGTTAGCCAAAGATATTTCATGACCCCTTTTAGCCCTCTTTCTTGCTTGTTTGAGATTTGTCCTACTTTCCCGATATTCCTCCAAAGCTTCATCAGTTTTAAGTCGCCTAGATCTTATGTATGCTTCTTTTTTCATCTTAGCTAGTCTCACAAACCCACCCGTCATCCATGGTTCCCTAATCTTGCCATTTCTGTCCCTCATTTTCACAGGGACATGTCTGTCCTGCACTCTAATCAACCTTTCCTGAAAAGACTCCCTCATTTCGTGGATTTACCCTTAAACAGCTGCTCCCAATCCACATTCCCTAGCTCCTGCCGAATTTTGTTATACTTGGCCGTTCCCCAATTTAGCATTCTTCTTTTAGGACCACTCTCGTCTTTGTCCATGAGTATTCTAAAATTTACGGAATTGTGATCACTATTCCCAAAGTAATCACCGACTGAAACTTCAACCACCTGGCCAGGATCATTCTCCAATACCAGGTCCAGTATGGCCCCTTCCCAAGTTGGATTACTTACATACTGCTCTAAAAAACTCTCCTGGATGCTCCTTACAAATTCTGCTCCATCTATGCCTCCACACTACATGGGTAAGTTAAAATCTCCCATCACGACCACCCTATTGCTCCTACATTTTTCTATAATCTGTCTACATATTTGTACCTCTACTTCACGCTCACTTTTAGGAGGCCTGTAGTAAAGTCCCAACAATATTACTGCACCCTTCCTATTTCTTAGCTCTACCAATATTGCCTCAGTGCTCGAATCCTCCATCGTGCCCTCCTTAATCACAGCTGTGATATCATCTCTGACCAGTAATGCAACTCCTCCACCCCTTTTACCTCCCTCTCTATCCCTCCTGAAGCATCTATACCCTGGGATATTTAGTTTCCAGTCTTGTCCTTCCCTCAACCAAGTCTCAGTAATACCAATAACATCATATTCCCAGGTATTAATCCAAGTCCTAAATTCATCTGTCTTACCTGCATTGAAACAAATGCACCTCAGACCACCTGTCCCTTTGCGTTCATCATCTCTTCCCTGTCTACTCTTCCCCTTAGTAACATTGAGTTTATTATCTAGTACCTTGCTGCCTCTTTACTGACCTCTAACTTCCTAATCTGGTTCCCATCCCCCTGCCACATTAGTTTAAAACCTCCCCAACAGTGTTAGCAAAAGCACCCCCTCGGACATTGGTTCCAGTCCTGCCCAGGTGTAGACCATCCGATTTGTAATGGTCCAACCGCCCCCAGAACCGGTTCCAATGTCCCAAAACTCTGAACCCCTCCCTCCTGCACCATCTCTCAAGCCATGTATTCATTTTGACTATTCTTGAATTTCTACACTTGACTGTCTCGTGGCACTGGTAGCAATCCTGAGATTACTACCTTTGAGGTCCTACTTTTTAACTTATCTCCTAACTCCCTAAATTCTGATTGTAGGACCTCATCCTGTTTTTTATCTATATCGTTGGTGCCTCTTTGCACCACGACAACAGGCTGTTCACCCTCCCCCTTCAGTATGTCCTGCAGCCGATCTAAGACATCCCTGACCAGTGCACCCGGGAGGCAACATACCATTCGGGAGTCTCGTTTTTGACCACAGAAACGCCTGTCTACTCCCCTTACGATTGAATCCCCTATGACTATAGCCCAGCCAGTCTTTTTCCCACCCTTCTGTGCAGCAGAGCCAGCCACGGTGACATGAGCCTGGCTACTACTGCCTTCCCCTGGTGAGTCATCTCCCCCAACAGTATCCAAAACGGTATACCTGTTTTGGAGGGAGATGGCCGCAGGGGACACCTGCACTGCATTCCTACTCTTTCTCTGCCTTTTGGTCACCCATTCCCTGTCTGTCTCACCAATCCTAATCTGCGGTGTGACCAACTCACTGAACATGCTATCCATGACCTCCTCAGCATCGCGGATGCTCCAAAGTGAGTCCATCCACAGCTCCAGAGCCGTCATGCGGTCTAACAGGAGCTGCAGCTGGACACACATCCCACACATGAAGGAGTCAGGGGCATCGGCTGCGTCCCTGAACTCCCACATTGAGCACGAGGAGCATAACACGGGTCTGGGATATCCTGCCATTTTCACACTTTACCTTAACTGATTACAAATATATCAAATAATGAATAAGTGAAAGGAATAAAGATTTTACTGACCAATCACAATACTCACCAACACACGAAGAGTTAAATTTCTCCCAGCTACTGCTAATTGGAGCACTTTCCTTACCAGCCAACCAGGTCACTGCTTTGCTGTGATGTCACTCTTCAAGGTAAGTTTTTAAAGTTTTTAAAGAGGAAAACTTATCTTCCCGACAGGCCCCTGGCCACTGCTCCCGCCGAAAATCTGACGGCCGCTTCTCCAGCAGCTGTGTCCCCAACTCTCTCCTCGCGCTCTTTTATCCTGTGTCCCCGCCGCTCTCCTCGCACTCTTTTAACCTGTGTCCACACCGCTCTCCTCGCGCTCTTTCACTGTGTCCCCGCCGCTCTCCTCTTGCTCTTTTATCCTGTGTCCCCGCTGCTCTCCTCGCGCTCTTTCGCTGTGCCCCCGCCAGTCTCCTCGCGCTCTTTCACTGAGTCTCCGCCACTCTCCTCGCGCTCTTTCACTGAATCTCCGCCGCTCTCCTTGCGCTCTTTCACAGAGTACCACCATTCTCCTCGCGCTCTTTCACCAGCAGTCACTCTGTCCTCACTCCGATCGGATTCTGCAAGAAACTCCCAACAGTAAGTTTTTTTTTTAAATGTCTCCCCTTCTCAGCAAGCACTCACTCAGCAACCACTGCGCCCCGCGCGATAACACCTCAGGAAAAAGAAAAACTACTTACCAGTCACCAGCCAATCACTTACCTGCAGGCTGTGACATCATGGTTCAACTTCTTTATACTTGTACCTGCCCTCGAGTCTCCCTCTTGATCTTTACTCGGCTGGGATCCTTACAGTGATTGTCTTTTTTTTTTGGTTAGAGGAGGAGGTAGGGAGGGTAATACTGAAGAAGTGTTTCTGGTTTAACTGTCAATTGACAACAGCTCCTCCACAAACCACATTCAAGATATGGTGACCGCAATGCACTGATGCAAATTTTCCCCGCAACAGCCAATCAGCAGCTCCGCTCCACTGCCCTCTGCTGGATTCTTGCCTTGACTTGACTTGAACACCTAGGGTGTCTTGCTCAGGTACACTTCCTGGATGCAGTAACCGCAATGTACTGATGCAACTTTTCCCCACAACAGCCAATCAGCACTCCGCTCTACTGCCCTCTGCTGGATGCTTTCAGGGGAAACCTTTTTCGTAACCAACTCATTTATGTTCCTCATAATTCTGTACCTCGGTGAGGTCCCTCCTCAGCCTTCTCTGCTCCAAGAAAAATAACCCCAGCCTATCCAGCTTCATAACTGAAATGCTCTAGCCCAGGTAGAATTTGTTCTATTTTCTGTCTGTCAGCCTGATAATGGTGCATGCACGAGAACACACGCGCACCCACACAAGTACATACACATGGATATACACATGCTCACGCACATGCACATACGTACACACACAGGCATGCACACAAACACACACATGCATGCACAAATACGAACACACACACACAAATATGAACACACACACACACACAGGATAGTGAACAGGCTATCAGCTTTCCGAGCAGTGGTGCTCCTTCACGGGACCTGCTTGACACCTGTATTTCATTTGATTTTGGGTTGATCCAAATGAGCAAGCTGAAACTCAGTATTAATTCCCTCCTCTCTGTCCCTTTACCCGGGATCCTTAAAATCCTTAAACTCCCACCATTTTGACAAAATGCATTTAGATTAGAGTGGGATCTCCTAAACTAAAGCTGCACTTGGACCGAATTCCTGGTTCCAGCCAGACGAATCTGAGCTCTGCTTTGTCGCTGTGGTAAACCACTGTTACACCTTTATTAGGTGATGTAAGGTAGGACCTGTACTACAGGTTCGCCGGTAGTCCCTGCCTGCTGGCTCCGCCCAGTGGGCGGTGTATAAATATGCGTGTCCTCCATTCACCAGCCATTTCGCCAGCTGCTGTGGGAGGCCACACATCTTAGAGCAATAAAGCCTCAGTTGTATCCAACTCTAGTCTTTGTTCAATTGATCGTGCATCAATTTATTGCTCTAAGATTTTCTAAACGATGGACCTCCATATCAAGCCAGATTGCCTGCAGCTGAATCCGCAATCAAGCGACGCCAAAAAGGACTTAAATCACTGGCCAGCTTGCTTCGACGCGTATATCAACTCAGCGACCGCCCCTGTTCCGGAGGCTCAGAAGATACAGATCCTGTACTCAAGGTTGAGCTCCAACGTGTTTCCGCTGATCCAGGATGCCCCGAACTACGCCAACGCCATGGCGCTTCTCAAAGAAAACTTCTATACTGTTGGGGGGGGGGGGGGACATACCAGGGGTAAGCCATGGGGTGCAGGTCTCTGGCACAGAGTCTGTCCGTGTTGCTCAGAAGGGAAGGGGGGAGAGGAGTAGAGCATTAGTCATTGGAGACTCCATAGTTAGGGGGATAGATAGGAGATTCTGTGGGAACGAGAGAGACTCGCGGCTGGTGTGTTGCCTCCCAGGTGCCAGGGTGCATGATGTCTCGGATCATGTTTTCGGGATCCTTAAGGGGGAGGGGGAGCAGCCCCAAGTCATGGTCCACATAGGTACCAACGACATAGGTAGGAAAAGGGATAGGGATGTAAGGCAGGAATTCAGGGAGCTAGGGTGGAAACTTAGTTCTAGGACAAACAGAGTTATTATCTCTTGGTTGTTACGTGATAGCGAGATGAGGAATAGGGAAAGCGAGGAGTTGAACGCGTGGCTACAGGGATGGTGCAGGAGGGAGGGTTTCAGATTTCTGGATAACTGGGGCTCATTCTGGGGTTGGTGGGACCTCTACAAACGGGATGGTCTACACCTGGACCAGAGGGGTACCAATATCCTGGGGGGGAAATTTGGTAATGCTCTTCGGGAGGGTTTAAACTAGTTCAGCAGGGGCTTGGGAACCTGAATTGTAGCTCCAGTATATAGGAGGTTGAGAGTAGTGAGGTCATGAGTAAGATTTTAAAGTTGCAGGAGTGTACCGGCAGGCAGGAAGGTGGTTTAAAGTGTGTCTTCTTCAATGCCAGACGCATCCGGAATTAGGTGGGTGAACTTGCGGCATGGGTTGGTACCTGGGACTTGGATGTTGTGGCCATTTCGGAGACATGGATAGAGCAGGGACAGGAATAGTTGTTGCAGGTGCCGGTGTTTAGATATTTCAGTAAGCTCAGGGAAGGTGGTAAAAGAGGGGGAGGCGTGGCATTGTTAGTCAAGGACATTATTAAGGTGACAGGAAAGGACGTTTGATGAGGACTCATCAATTGAGGTAGTATGGGCTGAGGTTAGAAACAGGAAAGGAGAGGTCACCCTGTTAGGGGTTTTCTATAGGCCTCCGAAAAGTTCAAGAGATGTAGAGGAAAGGATTGCAAAGATGATTCTGGATAGGAGCGAAAGCAACAGTGTAGGTGTTATGGGGGACTTTAACTTTCCAAATATTGACTGGAAACGCTATAGTTCGAGTACTTTAGATGGGTCCGTTTTTGTCCAATGTGTGCAGGAGGGTTTCCTGACATGGTATGTAGTTAGGCCAACGAGAGGCGAGGCTGTATTGGATTTGGTACTGGGTAATGAACCAGGACAGGTGTTAGATTTGGAGGTAGGTGAGCACTTTGGTGATAGTGACCACAATTCGATTACGTTTACTTTAGAGATGGAAAGGGATAGGTATATACCGCAGGGCAAGAGTTATATCTGGGGGAAAGGCAATTATGATGCGATAAGGCAAGACTTAGGATGCATCGGGTGGAGTGGAAAACTGCAGGGGATGGGCACAATGGAAATGTGGAGCTTGTTCAAGGGACAGCTACTGCGTGTCCTTGATAAGTTTGTGCCTGTCAGGCAGGGAGGAAGTGGTCGAGTGAGGGAACAGTGATTTACTAAAGCAGTCAAAACACTTGTCAAGAGGAAGAAGGAGGCTTATGTAAAGATGAGACATGAAGGTTCAGTAAGGGCGCTCAAGAGTTACAAGTTAGCTAGGAAGGACCTAAAGAGAGAGCTAAGAAGAGCCAGGAGGGGACATGAGAAGTCTTTGGCAGGTAGGATCAAGGATAACCCTAAAGCTTTCTGTAGATATGTCAGGAATAAAAGAATGACTAGGGTAAGAGTAGGGCCAGTCAAGGACAGTAGTGGGAAGTTGTGCTTGGAGTCCAAGGAGATAGGAGAGGTGCTAAATTAATATTTTTCGTCAGTATTTACACAGGAAAAAGACAATGTTGTCAAGGAGAATACTGAGATTCAGGCTACTAGACTAGAAGCGCTTGAGGTTCATAAGGAGGAGGTGTTAACAATTCTGGAAAGGTTGAAAATAGATAAGTCCCCTGGGTCGGATGGGATTTATCCTAGGATTCTTTGGGAAGCTAGGGAGGAGATTGCTGAGCCTTTGGCTTTGATCTTTAAGTCATCTTTGTCAACAGGAATAGTGCCAGAAGACTGGAGGATAGCAAATGTTGTCCCCTTGTTCAAGAAGGGGAGTAGAGACAACCCCGGTAACTAAAGACCAGTGAGCCTTACTTCTGTTGTGAGCAAAATCTTGGAAAGGTTTATAAGAGATAGGGTGTATAATCATCTAGAAAGAAATAATTTGATTAGACATAGTCAACACGGTTTTGTGAAGGGTAGGTCGTGCCTCACAATCCTTATTGAGTTCTTTGAGAAGGTGACCAAACAGGTGGATGAGGGTAAAGTAGTTGATATGGTGTATATGGATTTCAGTAAACGTTTGATAAGGTTCCCCAAGGTAGGCTACTGCAGAAAAGTTGGGCAGCACGGTAGCACAAGTGGATAGCACTGTGGCTTCACAGCGCCAGGGTCCCAGGTTCGATTCCCTGCTGGGTCACTGTCTGCGCGGAGTCTGCACGTCCTCCCCGTGTGTGCGTGGGTTTCCTCCGGGTGCTCCGGTTTCCTCCCACAGTCCAAAGACGTGCAGGTGAGGTGGATTGGCTATGATAAATTGCCCTTAAGTGACCAGAAAGGTTGGGAGGGGTTATTGGGTTCCAGTGATAGGGTGGAAGTGGCTTAGGTGGGGCGGTGCAGACTCGATGGGCCGAATGGCCTCCTTCTGCATTGTATGTTCTATGTTCTATGTAAAATACGGCAGCATGGGGTTCAGGGAGATTTAGCAGTTTGGATCAGAAATTGGCTAGCAGGAAGAAGACAAAGGGTGGTGGTTGATGGGAAATGTTCAGACTGGAGTCCAGTTACTAGTGGTGTACCACAAGGATCTGTTTTGGGGCCAATGCTGTTTGTCATTTTTATAAATGACCTGGTGGAGGGCGTAGAAGGATGGGTGAGTAAATTTGCAGATGACACTAAAGTCGGTGGAGTTGTGGACAGTGCGGAAGGATGTTACAAGTTACAGAGGGACATAGATAAGCTGCAGCGCTGGGCTGAGAGGTGGCAAATGGAGTTTAATGCAGAAACGTGTGAGGTGATTCATTTTGGAAGGAATAACAGGAAGACAGAGTACTGGGCTAATGGTAAGATTCTTGGTAGTGTGGATGAGCAGAGAGATCCATGTGCATAGATCCCTGAAAGTTGCCACTCAGGTTGAGAGGGTTGTTAAGAAGGCATACGGTGTGTTAGCTTTTATTGGTAGAGGGATTGAGTTTCGGAGCCATGAGGTCATGTTGCAGCTGTACAAAACTCTGCTGCGGCTGCATTTAGAGTATTGCGTGCAATTCTGGTCACCACGTTATAGGAAGGATGTGGAAGCATTGGAAAGAGTGCAGAGGAGATTTACCAGAATGTTGCCTGGTATGGAGGGAAGATCTTATGAGGAAAGGCTGTGGGACTTGAGGCTGTTTTCGTTAGAGAGAAGAAGGTTAAGAGGTGACTTAATTGAGGCATACAAGATGATCAGAGGATTGGATAGGGTGGACAGTGAGAGCCTTTTTCCTCGGATGGTGATGTCAAGCACGAGGGGACACAGCTTTAAATTGAGGGGAGATAGATATAAGACAGACGTCAGAGGTAGGTTCTTTACTCAGAGAGTAGTAAGGGTGTGGAATGCCCTGCCTGCAACAGTAGTGGACTCGCCAACACTAAGGGTTTTCAAATGGTCATTGGATAGACATATGGACGATAAGGGAATAGTGTAAATGGGCTTTAGAGTGGTTTCACAGGTCGGCGCAACATCGACGGCCGAAGGGCCTGTACTGCGCTGTAATGTTCTATATTCCATGTTCTAAGCACAGAAGACGAACATGCTCTGCGCCAGGCACGTACTCGCCACTCGCTCTCAACTCCATGGTGAGTCCATAAAAGACTTCTGGCGGGCCCTAATCCCACTCTTGCACTTCCAGTGCAATCTCCAGAGCCTAACCCTCAAATTCGGCGGGCCCCTACCATCCCTCACTGTGTGCGGCCTCGCGACCCTAAAGGTCGATCCGCCTTCTCTCTTCGCTAATCTAACCACGGATTGCAAACCCGTCGCCATCAGGAGCAGACGGCACAGCACCCAGGACAGGACCTTCATCAGGTCTGAGGTCCAGCGGCTGCTTCGGGAAGGCATCATCGAGGCCAGCAACAGCCCCTGGAGAGCCCAAGTGGTAGTCGTTAAAACTGGGGAGAAACACAGAATGGTCGTGGACTACAGCCAGACCATCAATCGGTAGACGCAGCTCGACGCGTACCCTCTCCCACGCATATCTGATATGGTCAATCAGATTGCACAGTACCAGGTCTTCTCAATGATAGACCTCAAATCCACCTACCACCAGCTCCCCATTCGTAAATCGGACCGTCCATACACCGCTTTCGAGGTGGACGGTCGTCTCTATCACTTCCTCAGGGTTCCCGTCGGCGTCACAAACGGGGTCTCGGTGTTCCAAAGGGAGATGGACCAAATGGTCGCCGGTACGGTTTGCGGGCCACCTTCCCATACCTAGACAATGTCACCATCTGCGGCCATGACCAGCAGGACCACGATGCCAACCTTGCCAAATTTCTCCACACCGCCACTCTCCTCAACTTCATCTACAATAAGGAGAAGTGCGTGTTTAGCACAATCTGCTTAGCCATACTCGGCTATGTGGTCCAGAACGGAGTTCTGGGGCCCAATCCTGACCACATGGGCCCCCTCATGGACCTTCCCCTCCCCCACTGCCCCAAGGCCCTCAAACGCTGCCTGGGGTTCTTCTCGTACTACGCCCAGTGTGTCCCAAACTATGCGGACAAGTCCCGCCCACTCATACAGTCCACACACTTTCCCCTGGTGGCCGAGGCACAACAGGCCTTTGCCCGTAAAAGAGCCGATATTGCCAAGGCCGGGATGCACGCAATGGACGAGACACTGCCCTTCCAAGTAGAGAGCGATGCACTGGACATAGCCCGAGCCGCCACCCTCAATCAGGCAGGCAGACCCGTGGCATTCTTCTCCCGCACACTTCATGCCTCAGAAATTCGGCACTCATCCGTCAAAAAAGAGGCCCATGCTATTGTTGAGGCTGAGTGGCATTGGAGGCATTACCTGGCCGGCAGGAGATTCACCCTCCTCATAGACCAACTGTCGGTAGTCTTCATGTTCAATAACATGCAGCGGGGCAAGATCAAAAATGATACAAACACACCCCATGAATGTCTTTTTGCCTTCCCCAGGAAGTCCACATCCGGGGTGTCGCTCCCGACTTGACCAGTCCTGCTCCGTAGGCACGTCCGACTCCACAAGGCAGCCCCGTTGGTGGAGAGGGTGCAATTGCTCCATGCAAACCCCCAGTATGCCTATGTGGCATACCCCGACGGCCGCCAGGATACTGTCTCCCTCAGGGACCTGGAACCAGCAGGTTCCACACACACACACACCCCTCCGTCCCGGCGCCACCCTCCCCTCCCCCGGAGCTCCCAGCATTAACTCCACCAGGACCATCCGTCCTTCCCCTGCCCACACCCGAGGATGAAGAGGATTTCGGCACGCTGCCAGAGTCACCGAACATCAGGCCAGCATCGACATCACCGCCACCGCTACATCGCTCCCAGCGGAACATCAAGGCACCAGACCGGTTAAATCTCTAATTGGCACCGGACTTCAAAAGACATTTTATTTCTACGCAAATACTGCAAATATAGATTCAATGCTGTATATAGTTCTCCGTCACCCCTGCCGGACTCAATTTTAACAGGGGGTAAATGTGGTAAACCTCTGTTACACCTTTATTAGGTGATGTAAGGTAGGACCTGTACTACAGGTTCGTCGGTAGTCCCTGCCTGCTGGCTCCGCCCAGTAGACGGAGTATAAATATGTGTGTCCTCCATTCAGTAGCCATTTCGCCAGCTGCTGTGGGAGGCCACACATCTTAGAGCAATAAAGCCTCAGTAGTATCCAACTCTAGTTCAATTGTTCGTGCATGAGTCGCTCAGCTGCGTAGCGTTCCTCCACTGTGTCCACAAGGTTCTATGTGCGTTCCCCCTGAATGCACAGCAGGCCTTGAGGGCTGGGGAAACAGCCTTGCCCTTCAGCAGAGTTAACCTTTTGACTATATTGTGATGTTCTACAGTCCCTGTATTTCCCAGATTGTGCATGTTCAGAAGTCCGCCCAAACCGATGGGCTTCTGAAACTTTTGAATGGTGCAGGCTCTCTGCTAGCAAGTCCAGAGACTACTCCGGAGAAGTAGAATCAATTTGTTTTCAGAGAAGCCTTATCGATAAAACTTACAGCAAAAAAGAAAGAAAAATGAAATAATTTGCATTCAAATAATGTCGCTCACATCC
The DNA here is from genome assembly GCF_047496885.1 of Scyliorhinus torazame. Lineage (NCBI taxonomy): Eukaryota > Metazoa > Chordata > Chondrichthyes > Carcharhiniformes > Scyliorhinidae > Scyliorhinus > Scyliorhinus torazame. Next base: position 53,887,948 of record NC_092722.1, on the reverse strand, counting down.
TCAAGTGATCGCAAAACACTTTACAGCCGCTGAAGTGCTTTTGAAGTGTAGTCAGTGTTACAGTGTAGGAGAGATAGTAATCATCCTGTGCAAGAACAAGCTCCTACAAACAGCAATGTGGTAAAGATCTCTGAGATTTAACAGAAACGGTTCAACAGAAATGTTTCTAAGTGTCGATTTGGGCGCAATTGGTGGGTTGTTTCCTGACCCGCGTTGGCGAGATCGCGGCCCGTATTTAACGGCACTTAGTGCTGGAAATGAGCCCCCATGACCTTCTCAGCATTACTGGCTCCCTCGCCATCTGATTCGCCAGACCCACTGCTCGCCACTAACAAAGGGGAATTCCTCTTAAATGCTCCCTCACCACTCACTCCCAGTCAACACACAAGCACAAGCATGGCAGCGCGCAGACCTGCTCCTCGCTTTGGGGATGCCGACCTGCACAGGCTTCTCGACGCTGTGGCGGTGAGACAGGACATCCTGTTCCCCTGAGGGGGTCGGAGGGCCAGCAGGAGGGCCAGCAATGCCACCTAGGAGGCAGTGTCAGCGGCTGTCAGTCCAGGCAGCATGTCCAGGAGCACCGCCGTATAATGTAGGAAGAAGCTCAATGACTGTCATAATATACGCACAGGTATATGATGGTGCACAGACAGGCAGTGATTGACACACAGGATGACCAGTGAACACACAGAACACAGCAGCCAATCACCAGACAGGACACGACCACTATAAAGCCAGAGGGCACTAGTTTTTCCGCTCTCTTGGGATCCAGCCACTGAGACAGTCAGAGCCCGTGAGCAGCAACTAGAACGTACACCATGTGGTAGTAAGATAGTCTGGTCAGGTTAGCCTCAGGTCTCCAGTCAAGTCACAGTGTCAACCCACAGTTAAAGTATGTATGATAGTTAAGAGTTCAATAAAATCGAGTTGCATTTCTTCAAGTGTTGGAAGCCTGTCTCTCTCACTGCTGCAGTAAACGCAGTCCTCGCAGACCCGGCATACCCAACACACCAATGACCTCCACCAAATTGCAAGGGTAAGTTACCACCTCTCTCCTGGCATCAGTTTCACCTGCCACCCCTCAAATTCCCAACGCCCACCCAAATCACTGGCTGACATTAGCACACTCCCCATACCTGATCTTAGTACCTGTTCCTCAGCACCCCCTGACACCTAACAGCACAACCCCTTCAGGTCCAGTTGCAGTTCCTACATATCCCACCTGCCACAGATCCCTCTGATCCATCAAGCCTGCAGCTAATAATGCCCCCTCTTTGTCCCTGCAAGAGAAGGTCGCCCATGATAGGCATGACAGGCCAAGACGGAGGGTGGGGGCTACCTGAGATCCGAGCCCTCACCCCTATGAGGAATGGGCCCTTGAAATCGCTGGTTGATCGAGGAGAGAATAGTCACCGACAGAGAAGTTGGCCTGCGCCGCAGAGGTGAGGGTCCACTGCCCCTTCACCCAGATGGCCTGTCTCAAGTGGGTTATTCATGTCAGACAAAATGCTTCTGCCCTTTCACTGACCACTTGCCCATTCCCTCGCAGAATCTCCATCCGATGGGGTCGGGGCATCCAGAGTCATTCCCCCTCCGCCGCCACCCAAGAGGACACCTCAGAAGAGAGCTCCGAGGAGACCAGCATAGAGGCCTAAGAGCTTTCATCCCCATCTTCCTCCAGCACAGAGGCACATACCTCAGTTGGCGACATTGGTTGACAGGTGTCTGGGGCACAATCTGGTGAGCACAATGCTGGTGCACATTAGGTGGAGGCAAGAATATCCAAAGGAGTCAGCAGTCGGAGGTGTGCTGGATCATAGGACTCAGCTGAATCCCAGTCAGTTGGCGATCCTCTAGACAAGGCTATCCCAGAGCTGATGCAAATTGTTGGACATGGCCGTGAGATTCAGGAGGGGATGTCAGTGACATTGAGGAGTTCCAAAGGCGACAGGCGCAGGAGATTGTGCTAACAATGTGTGGCACCGAAGCCAACACAGCTTAATCTTAATCTTTCTTATTGTCATAAGTAGGCTTACATTAACATTGCAATGAAGTTACTGTGAAAATCCGGGTGACGGCCGCAGTGGAAAGTCTGGAGCATGACGTCAGCCTCTTGAGTGGCGGTGTCCAAGGCATGGCTCAGTCTGTGACAAAATTGGCTGAGGGCCTCAACATCAAGCCGCAGTTGTTGAGGGACATGTCTCAATTGCAGGTGGACACTGCCGAGGTACTGCAAAGCATGGCCCAGTCACTGAGGAGCATCGCTGAAGGGATCAACACCATGATGCAGATAATAGGGAGGTGCCAGGACTGGCAGCACCATATGAGGCAGAGGCCTCTGCAGCTCACTCCAGCTGCCCCTCCATCCCATGGAGTCCCCCACGGCCCTACTGGCACAGTCAGGGAAGACAAAATGCTGGAGGCCAACTTGGGGCCTGCCACCAAGTAGACAACGGCGGCCTTCAGTTCTTCTGAATCCCCTCCCCTCCCAACACAGGTGGAACCGAAGGGCAGCGGGAAGAATAGGGTGGCACAGAGATGGCAGTGACACCAGTGGCAACATGGGCCTCATCATATCGGGTCTCCGCATCAGTCTCCAGCCTCCACATTGGCGTCATCAGCCAGGTCCTCAGCAGGTATCCATTGTCCCCCAAAAGCCAACCCGTCATCCTGGGGTGGTCCTGGGAGATGCCTGGGATCTCTGAGTGTCCCAGGATGTATCTGACATGCACGCTGCCTGGGAAGCATGCACACACACGTGCAAGATCCTGAAGTGGTGGTCACACACGAGATGAACATTCAGGGGGTAAAGCTCTTTCTTGTTAATGAAAGGCACTCCCTGATGCCCATGGTGCGCGCAAGGCAACATGCGTGCTATCACTTACCCACTGGACCTGGGGCATCCTAGCGATGGCAGAGAATCCTGCAGCTCTGGCATCTTGGTGGGCTTGGTTCAGCTCAAAGTTGACATTGTCAACTGCCCGGGTATACAGGGCATCCGTGACCTCACAGATCTCCGTGTGGGCTGAAGCTTTGGAAATGCCACACAAGTCCCCACTCGAACCCCGCAATGGACCTGTTGCAGAAAGGTTCAGGGCTGCGGTCACCTTCAGGGCCACTGGGCGCGAGTGGCCTCCTCCTCCAAGGGGTGCCAAGTCTGCGAGGACAGGGCACAGGTGCCACACTTTCTCTTTGCTGAGACTGAGTCTCCTGCACACATGCTGTCCGTCATATGCTTGAAACACCAATGCACCTTGGAGCATCGCCAGGATCCCCCTCTGGGTTCCTCCTTGGCGTGATGGGCGGCCTGGACTTTTGGGTGTGTGGATGACGCCCTGAACATGGGGGTGCTGCCCCCATCCAGCCTGTGTCGCGCTGCTGCTTTCTCTGGCGTCTGGTCGCCTGTGCTACCACCGGCAAGAATCATTGTCTGAGACATGGCATGTGTGCTCCCGAGAAGCCACTTGAGAATATTTTGTTTATTAAATGGTCAGCATCCTCTGTGGGATCGATCCTTCAATAAGAATGCGGGGAGTCCACACCGGGATAAATAAAGAACTTTGGTTTATATACAGTTATGTTATATGCAACTCCCGATAGATCCCTACCGGGTCGCGTTCTGGTCGGTGCCTTACTGGCCGACCTTTTATACACAACCACATGGAGTTCTCCCGCCCCTTAGCTGGGGAGCTCGTACTCCGCAAGAACCAAGGGGAAGATCATTCCCATCCTGTATGTCCCATGCAAGATATTACAGATACGGTCATCCATTTTGGGATCTGTACAGAATTGGAGATGGACAGAGACTGACATCCAGTTAGAGATTCTACCCCAGGACCCTCAAAGCCCCCAGGCTTCCCCCACCCTCACGTGTCCCACCTTCTCTCAGACTGCCATCCACTGAGCCAGTTGCGCTGGAAAACCTCGCTCTGCCCCTGGCCACAGCATGGAGCCCCTAGACCCCAGATACCTGCCAGGAATATTGGGGAGATGGTGCTCAGATGCCGTCCCCTGATCCACACACTCCCTCTTTGGTCACGAGGACATCCCCAGTGCTGACGTCCAGCTCTTGTGTGTATGATTGTTGGCTGCTGCCTCAATGGTTCAGACGCTTCTAGAGTTCTGGCGAAGTGTTCCGGTGTCAAAGTTTGATTGAAATTCAATGCAATAATCATCGTCTGAGACATGGCATGTGTACCCACGAGACATCACCTGAGAATATTTTGTTTATTAAATGGTTAACAGTAACAAAGATTTGAAACTCAACTCGGTAACATTCCACACATCACACTAACCATTGAACAACAAGGAAACATCACCATTCCATATTGGTACCAATACAAAGCTATATCAGCTAATTTGCACAATAAAAAAACCTTATGGCATCACCCCTTGCAGGTTCCTCAATATTATCATGTTCAGAACTTTGTTGTAGAAATCATCTGTCCATGAATGTGTTAACTTGTTCACATACCTGTGCCATTCTCCATCCAGGAGCTGTGCAGACCCTCCCACATGATAGATGAGTGTGGCTGAGCAAAGGTGTCAAGACCTGGTGAAGTGGAGTGAGATGGCTCCCCTTCTATGCATCCCACTTACTTGGCTGCAACAAAGGTTTTAACATATATTTTCCCCATAAATGCCTTTCCAAATCCAAATGTATTTGTTTGTTAATACGGAGCCAATCAAACACATTTTCTTGAGCATAAGAAAGATTACGTTTATGCAATAATGCACATTTACATACAGTTATCAGAAGTAAGAAAGTTCAATAGAAACTGAAAAGAATATATGATTAAGTCCTTTGTTTGTCTTTGAGGCACATATAGTTAAATGTTGCGACCATTTGAAGTTAGCTGCCTTCCTGTTTAATCTTTTTAGGTCTGCAGTTTGTTGAAGACATTGTTTTAGCTTCCAGAGGGAGGGAGGGAGGAGAGAGAGAAAGAAAGAGCTGCGTGTTTTTTTTCCAGCAGTGGTTAAGATGACAGACATATTACATTCCCTTCCGGTGCGCACTTTTCCTGATTCTGCCTGTCAAGACCAGTTTTTAGCACTCCTCTCTGGATATTCCCAGAAGAGAGTTCAATTAGTGTGCATGGCATTCATTGTTGTAGATCAATTAATCCCATATTTTGATCTTTGCATCGTCAAAACCTTTGGCACATTTCAAGATATAATCAAGAAGAGATGGTGTTATTTTCACATCCACAGGGGTTTTGAAGATCTGCTGAGTATCAGATCAAAGTCCAGCACATTGAATGTTTAATGCCTTCCTTTCAAGAGTGTCCATTTTTGTATTGGAACTTGGCATTCAGGCGTGAAATTCGATGTAACAGGTCTGCAGTACAACTCATATAGACTTTCCAGAGAAGTGTTCCATCTTACAGTATTGGCCAACAGGACACTCATGGCAGTCCCTTTTTGATCAGTGTCTTTTCTTGTACTTTTTTCAAACAGGGCTTCTTTAAACAGTTCATTATGTCTCTGTTTAGTTGTTGAGTGATGTTTGTGATAATAATTAGATTGTGATTTAGCTTGAGTGAGTGTCTAAGAAGAGGGGTGCAATCCATGACAAGCTTGCAAGAAGCCAAAGATGACGTTTTCATCATCCCGAATGAGAGCTTCCCAGGCACCCTGATGCATCCCAGATTTATTGGACAGGTAGTCTGAGAGCAGAGGGGCACATGAATGAGGGGAGAAATGTGAGACAAATAGAGGGATTTCATTCACATCCATGTGGAAGCTCATTCTGGGACTATGCATGAAGTTGCCAAGAGGTAATAAACAGAAGATAGCCAAGGACAGAGTTACATTTACCTTGCAGGGTAAGGGAAGACACACTACAGGAGCTCACAAAGGCACCTTCAGCAGCACCTTCCAAACTCAAGCCCTCTACTTCCAAGAAGGGAAAGGGCAGCAGAAGCATGGGGGCAGCACCACCTGGGAGTTCCCCTCCAAGCCACACACCATTCTGACTTGGAAATACACCAGCCATTCCTTTACTGTCTCTTGGTCAAAATCCAGGAATTCCCACCTTGGCAGCACTGTGGGTGTGCCTACGCCCCAGGGACTGCAGTAGTTCAAGAAGGCAGCTCAAGGGCAATTAGGATGGGACAATAAATGCTGGCCTAGACAAAGATGACTACATTCCACAAAAGAATAAAATCCATTTCTGGAAAGGCACTAGTTGTCGTTTGATTGCCAGTATTAGGACCATACGAGGCATTTTCAATTGAGCAATGAAGGAAGATAATGTGGCGTGTATGTCAAATGCTGTGGAATGATTAAGGAAGAATGTAAGAGATAATGTGGCACAGTCAACAAGACTATCATTTGTGACTTTGCACTGCTGGGGCTGGATGAGTTTGAGCAGGGAATTATTGCACAGATGTACAGGGAATTATGATAGAGGTGGACATGAATCTTTGAAGCCACAATGTGGATCAAGGAAAGAGGAATCATGGCAGCATGGTGGGACCATGGCCCGGCATGGCACGGTGGCACAATGGATAGCACTGCTGCCTCACAGCGGCAGGGACCTGGGTTCAATTCCGGCCTTGGGTGACTGTGTGGAGATTGCACATCCTCCCCGAGGGTTTCCTCCGGGTGCTCAGGTTTCCTCCCACAGTCCAAAGATGTGCAGGTTAGGTGGATTGGCCATGCTAAATTGCCCCTTAGTATCCAAAGGTGGACAGGTTAGGTGGGGTTATGGGGATATGGTGGGGGGAGTGGGGGGGGGGGGGGGGTAGGGTGCTCTTTTAGAGTATGGGAGCAGACCAGATGGACTGAATGGCCTCATTCTGCACTGCAGGGATTCTAGAGAAACACTTGGGTAGTCGTGAGGCAGATAGGTAAAGGATGATTTTCCTGAGGGGATGATAATGGTAGTCTGGAGGTGAGAGAGGGACAGTGTTTGAAGGAACGCTGACGTTTGTCAGCACCCCTGGGTGCCAGGGAAAGGAGATGCGATAAGCCGTTGTGGATTGAGGGAACTGATGCAGGAGAAGATGGGTTCTATGATGGGAACAACTTTGGAGGAACATCTGAAATGGTAGAAGTTTGCCATTTGGCTCCTCAATCCTGATCCGTCGCCATTCAACTTGATCATGGCTGATCTTTCCTCTCAAGGTTACTTTCCCACATTATCCCCATATCCCTCAATACCTTTAACATC